>NC_090698.1:53824283-54449283 GCF_040954835.1 Lepisosteus oculatus | reverse complement strand
TAGAACAATTAAGTGAACAATTGCACCATACCAATTCTTCATTACATTCTGATCATGTGTGTCTGTGTTATAGAGATCAGTGAATTCTCCTTTGGGTTATAGTTGAAAGTTATTAATAACATGTAGTTTTCAGTAAATGTTTTTACCAAGATCAAAAAGATAAACCTAAACCCTGACGTTTTACAGTACATTGTCTGAAATACAAGTGGTCAGATGTTTTTGGTAGCTTTTTAATTTTTGCCTAATTTTAAAACTTAAGGAATGAAATGCAGGCCATTTGTAGACATGCAACAAAGATATTTCAGCACTTGAATCTTATTTTGTTGTTTGGTATTTACATAGAACATGTATAACTGTCTGCAGGTAAACTATGGCTTCTAATACAATGCTATAACACATGCTTAATTGACCATTACCTACACTAAAGAAGATTACAAAATAGATTGCAAAAAGTCCTTAACAATAGACCAGTATATGTTGTAAGGGCACCCTAGTCTGAGGTAAAAAAAAAACAGAAATATTTGTTTCAATAATGATACAAAGTTCAAAATCACATTGATAAATTAATATTAGAAGAAAAAAATGAAAATTCTAATCAAAATATTGGTGCAAAACATTTGCTTTCATATGTTCTGCAAAAAATGAAAAGTGCAGCCACTAGAGCTACAGTTAGTGCAGCAACTGCATGCTTTATTGAACAGCAAATACTAAAAGAAAACCCAATTCAGTTAAAACAGAAATAGCTAACACAAAAAAATTCTCCAGCACAAGCGCACACATTCACGGTCACTAGTGATGATGGAGGAAAGAGGCTTTTGCACGCTTGGGTGAGTGAGATGCCCACTTACCTTTGCTTATCCCTCCACTGGACTCCCTCTATACACATCTTCAACCCCCCCTCACCACCATGGGCATTGTGTGACTTCTGCATTTTCTGAGTGCTCTACTGCCCGTTGACAAAGCAGCACACTGCAACAGCCACATTTTCCTCCATTCATACATGGACAACAGCTCATACTGTAGATATGCACACAGATTATTAATACAGGGAAAGCATGAACAGAATGCAGGGGTCTATTTATAAAGCATATCTTAAGGGCTCTGTTTCTATTGCAACATATAAAGATAGATATATAATGATATTATCAAGTCCTTATTATTGAATCCAGTAAAATAATGTGATTTTGATCTTTGTTATACAGGATAAGCCTTATTTTACACTTTATATGCAGCTTGGAAACAATAAACTAAAACTGGTGACTTTCAGTGTAAA
Source organism: Lepisosteus oculatus (assembly GCF_040954835.1). Taxonomy (NCBI): domain Eukaryota; kingdom Metazoa; phylum Chordata; class Actinopteri; order Semionotiformes; family Lepisosteidae; genus Lepisosteus; species Lepisosteus oculatus. The sequence goes on along the minus strand of NC_090698.1, from coordinate 54,448,010 downwards.
TACATATAAAATTATTTCCCTTTCCTTGTTCTGCCTGAGTCTAAAAATCTGAATGTCTCCATTCCATATAATGATTATACTTTTAAAACCAAATTTACTTTGTTTCCATTTACAGATTGTTTTTGTTTTTTGTGTTGTTTTTGATTAATGAAATTATTCGTTTTGTACTTCAGTTTTTCTGCTAACGTATAATTGCGTTTACCTAAAAATCCCTTTGTGCTGATTTTTTTTTGTGTGTATTTTACATTTTCTTTCTTTTTTCAACAAATTGCAATAGAGCTCGGAAGTAAGTCTGTATGAGCTGTTCTTCTTAATTATTGTAGAGTCTTAATATTTATGCATGCATCAAACGACCCTGTTCTTTTCAACTCAACAATATGACCACTGTCATGGAAATGTGATCCAAAATCATGATCCTTTATGTGATAAGTGAAATTCACAACACACTTGTAGCATGGAATTCTTTGTCAAAGCACAATGCAGATGTTGCACTGTTTGAAATCTTACCATCACTTGCAGCTAAATTAATTGTCACTAGAAATAAATAAGAGGCACTGTATTAAAATGCAGTTGTTACAGGATTTGTTATTGCACTATGCATTACATGCATGTACTGTACATTCCCTCAGAAGTCCACATTTGATACAGTACCTACACTTATTAATGCTGTAATTTATTCCTTTTTTATATGTTTTTGATATATGGAGCTCAGAATGGCCTTTGCGCATCCATGTAGTAACACAGAAACACTGTTTTCAGGGAACAAATTCAAGCCTTTGGTTGCTTGTGAGTGTGTACATTAAATTAGCTATTTCAATATTAAGCATAACTATAAAAAATATAAAAATTACAAAGTAATTTTTTTAAAAGAAGGAAATAAAATATTATCAAAATATTATTAAAATAATGTGCAATAAAGTGTAAGTTTCAGAATTTCTACAGAACTGATTAAATTAAAACTCTAACTACTTTATTCAGGACATTTTTACTATGACAATATTATACTATTCCGACCTGCTGTTCATGAAGGGATCAAAAGGGAGTTATGTTAAGTTTCACTGGATGTGCTGTACAGTACTGTACATCAATGAAGGCTCAAACATTAAGTGAAACTTTACTGAGTGCTCTCAAATGATTTTTTGAGTTTTTTATTGATTTCTTCATTATCCCATAGTGCCCTCATAGATACAAACGAGCACCTATGTTGTACTGTATACTGTGCAACACATAGCATCTATTTGGACTGTTGGTGCAGGTGTGATATTGCTAATGGATAAATGCATGATGTGGGCATGGCTTTATCACCCAATTTCTCATCCAGGAAAGACTTACTCACTTCATATGTCTAATGTGACTTATAAGTCACTTTTTTCAGACGTAGGTCCCATATTATATTGACACATCTGCTCATTGCATTCTAGTAAAATACAATAAGTAGTTTCTGGTTATTTATAAAGCCATCAAATTTAGCTATAGTACTGCATTCACTAACATTTTTTAAAAATAAGCAACAAACAAAATAAGTTAAGATCCAAAAATCCATAATTTACCAAGGAATGTGGGAATGTTCTATTTATTAATTAGTACATTGTCATAATAGTTTATAGTATGTTTCAAAGCTACACATGAAAGTAATAGTAATAATGAATATTTAAATTAATTCTAATGAAGAAACTCAAAGTGCTGTCCAATGGCATACAAATTGTACACACGCAGAAAAGAAAAACACAGAAAATAGTACAATAAAATTTAAAACTATTTTAAAATTATAAAATCTAGAATAAAAATAAATTCTTTGTATAAAGATATGTCTTTTTCATAGATTTAGTACTTCACACGAAAAGACTGTCTTCCATTGTCCTCAACAGTGAAAGAAGGTCTAAATCCGCAGCTATCAGATTGAGAGCTGGGCTACATTTATGCAATAAACCCTTAAAATAACCTGAGGCTACATCTGGTTTATACGGAAACAGGGGAACCTTAAATCTCACTTTAAACTTCGTAGGGAGTCAGTGCAATTTACAAAACACAGCAATAATGTGCTGATGCCGTTTAATTTTTATAGCAACACACAAGGCAGAGATCTGGACAGGTCTGTGTAGTACCATTGATAAAAGTGCTTGTACACAGAATTTACTTAAATGAAATAACTTCTAAAAGATAAATAATTTATATCACTCTTACCTGTGTATTTTTAAGTCGTACTGACAAATTTCTGCAAAGGTCAGTGGTTCATAAATATATATATACAGTATATTGTCAGGCTAAGCAAACTCATTCAAATGTTAATATGCTATTGAGGCTTATAGTGATCTGTCCAGGACAAGATGTTCGCCAAGAGAGCAGGATGGTCACAATAAACTAGAAGCTACTGAGCTCAATTAAGACCTCTTCATCTGCAGCCTGTTGGCAAGATTATGAAATTCCAGTATAGATTGCTTATCTGTAACTTGGTAGGGAAGAATCTATTTGGGAGAGAACACAGACTCCCTAAGCTTTAGAGACAGCTACAGAAGTGTGTAGTATTTAATTGTTGTCTCTGCATTCAAATGGTATTCAATCTTAAACATTTTAGTTCTAGATAGTAACAAATAATAATTACTAAAATGTTTTCACCGTTTCAAACATATTTCACAATGGATTTGATTGCACTTTAAATATCAGTAGGAAATAGAGAACTTTTCAGTTCTCTGAAAGCAGTGTCAACAAAACGTCTTTTTGTGTCAGAGCAGAAATAAGCAAATTGCTAATTTGTGTTTTAATTAAAATTGAGACACTGTCCTACAGTATACTGTTGAAATGATCATTTTCAGACTGAACAGAATAGATTAATCGGATGTTGATGTGGACTGGAAAACAAAACGGTTACAGGGTCAGACACTTGATTTCCATTGACCTTGTTTGTTTTGTAAGGCTTTAGCTGCAAGTTAATGAGTTCCAGTTCATATTGGTTAGAATCTCGCTTATCACTGAAACTCCATCAGGTCCAGATGCCTTCTAATCAATTCCATTTCAGAGTGAACGGGACTAATACCTGTATCTAGTCACTTTGACATAGGAAGAATATTAATACCAAAAAACATCGAGAGAGGCATCATCAACACCAAAGTTTTTTTTTTCATCTTCCTATGCCTCTGTGCTAAGATACTGAAGCTTCTGATGACTTTTTTTCTGGCTTGTTTCTCAGACTGGTAAAGAACTGTGCCTTTTAAACTGAAATTTCAAACCCATGGCAAACAGCACTCAGAGGACATGAAACATCTTCCTTGCTATATATATTTTGTGTTGCGGTGTGGAAAAAGCATGCATCTCATTCAACCAGTTACATAAATAATCTGATTAGGAAAGTAATGCAAGCATTGCCCATGCAGATGTTTGATTTGTGCATGATGTTTGAAGACGGCAAAAGAGAACTGGTTCTTCTTAATGACTCTTTACAAAATTCCACATTTAGATTAAGAAGTGTAAAAATGGAGCAACGAAAGCTGAATGATCAGGCAAACACTTTAGTGGATCTCGCTAAGGTAAGTACAATTCTGTGACCAGTCATAAGAGAGAATACAATCCATCTTCTAACCACTTCATCCAATACAGGGTTACAGGGGAGCCAGAGCCTATCTGAGCAAGCAATGGACACAAGGCGGGATACACCCCGGTCAGGACACTAGTTCATCACAGGACACACAGAGAGACAGACACACTCACACCAGGGCCAATTCTTCCCGGAGCCAATTAACTTATCAGTATGTTTATGGACCGTGGGAGGAAAACCATGCAACCACAGGGAGAACATACAATCCCCATGCGGGTAGGACCCCAGGAAATGGCCCCTGCTCTGCGAGGCAGCAATGCTAAACAATCTACCATGCTGCCCAAGAAACAACAAATGTTAGCTAATTTAACATAAACCTTAAACTGGTATGTAATAATATTTCCATTTTCACAAGCAACAGTTCTTGTAAAAATATCAGAAAGCTGCAAACTTTACACTATTACGATAGTAATCATGATGCCGCTTATATAAAATACTGGATTTTCACCATCTATTGCAAAACCAAAGAAGGCAGCTTGAGGGATATTAGGGTTATAATTTTAAATAGAAAAAAATACATTTGTAATCACATTGCACTAACTCATCATTCATGTGTCATAAATAAAGTTTTGGTCTACCATTAACAGTAAAGTAGGACTGGCTTTATTCATCTCATGCATCTAACAATTGAGCAGAGCTACAATGGCCAATTAATGCTATTCAGGTGCCATTCCGCGGCACTCACGTCCGGCTGCTTTGTCAAATTTTGAAGACATCCACCTAGGTGTCCTAACAGATTCAGTGACATTGCTGACCAAAGTAAATTGTTAATATTCTTCCACTGGAGGTGGTTTCTAATGTTACATGCACCAGCGCCCCATTACACAGATCAAGTGGAGAATTTGGTAATTACATTCATCTGTTGAATAAAGGCTAGTTTCATTTAGACAGGCCAGATGGATCAATCCTAAAGCAGACGCTAGTCAGGACTCTGAGATTAGTGCCAATACCCTTGCTAAAAGTTTTGTGGGATCTTTAATGACCAGGTACTCGGGATAAGGTTTTATGTCTCGTAAAAAAAAAGAGCAGCTCACGCAGAACACCTCCAAACTGAGACATCAGTTTGGGATTCCAGCCCAGAGAGAAGAGTTCCACCTACTTGTCAACAAAAGCACACAGTGTAAGACTGTGTAAGACAGTGTAACATTGCGTACATCTTTCTTTAGAAGTGACACATCCCAGTACTGACCAGACCCAGCCTTGCATAGTCTCCAAAATGAGATGAGATCGAGCTACAGGCTGGTAATGAAAAAGCCTGGCATGAACCCATAAACATGATATGATATTCCTGGACATCAGTCCACTACTGATTGTCATCAGCACCACTAACCATCATTAGCAGCACGTGATACTCATGAGTTATACAATGAATGGTTTAACTGGCTCCAGGAATTGCAATACACACAGGAATACCCATGGTTTGCGTTAGTGTTATATTTTGTCTTCTGTTACTCACTGCTTTAGTGACCAACATGTTGTCCTGAAGGTGTATGCTGCATCTCGGACTTAAAGTCACTGGTTTGTTGCATTGTACAGTATGTCATAACTGTGAGATATCTGATATTTTGCTGTGGGGCAATCATATAGTTTCCCAGCAGAATACAGGAATAAATATGGGAATTGATGTCATGCAGTAATATTTTTATGCACTCTTATTGTACTGTACAGTATATCCTGAGATGAGACACATTGTATACTTTGTTGCTCTAAAACATATACTTACTTTAAAAGGTAAATGTTACTCTGTTCATTGTTTGGCATATGGATGTTCTGTCACATTACTCTCAATGCCAACAAGATATGCTTCTCAAAGTAAGATAAAAAGTTAAATAAATCTCTGGCATTCCCCTACATTTTGTGACCAGTATACATTATATAGTATATGCAATATTTATATATAGTATATACACACAAACATATGCATGCTCACACACATATATACTCACTGGTGAACTGTTTAGATACCAGAATAAAACAAATGGAACCCCTCAGTGTTAGACATCTGTTGTACACTTCAGAAACATGAGACTGAATTTGTTTATTTTTTTCCTGGCCAAAACAATTTTCCTGTTGAAAACTTGAGGCATCAGCAGAACATGCAGTATAATCCCACTCACCATTTCCCATGTCATGACGATGATCCTGATATAAAAATGAATTATATAAAATGTATATAATCCCTACTGGAATGTATGGAATATATCACAATACATAAGTCCTTAAGGAATATATACCCAATTCTGTTAAATATGATTTTTGGCTCATTTCATGTACATCTATTAATATATTTTCTTCTTTCTAATACAATTTTAAAACTTTTTTGACAGAATTTTAGTTTTCATTTGAGGATTATGTTTTCATTTTATAAAAGTATGCTTACACTTTTATAATGTTATAGATTATATAATCCCCTCAAACATTATCGGTATATTAACTATTGTGAAAGAGACAAATTACTGTGTAAGAAGTATTTTCATTCACCACTTTTATCTCTGTAAAATGAAAGAGTTACATGACCAAAAAAAATGAAAGAGTTCTACACTACAATGCAACACTAAGTCAAATCAGCAATGACTAAAAATTCTTAAATTAGTTTTAACTGCAGTTCTAAAACCTTCTGTTAAAAGAGAGTGCTTCCAAGTGTGACATCACAATTAAAAAACATCTGCAAACAACAGACAAAGTGGATAAAATATACAACAAAGAAGCACTTTGAAAAGATCTGCTTTTCTGTTTTTGTTAATTAGTTAAGACTCTGCACAACAGTTATCAGATTTGTAGGTGGCAGGTGGTTCATGTAGGAATATCCATTCTTTCATGATACTCTTACTAAATAGTACTGTAGGTGCCTATTGTACTATTTTATGGATTACATACAAAAATCACATAGTGGTACAACTGCTACAATGTTTCATCCAAAGATGTATTTTTAATTTCCTGCAGAAAAATTCAAGGCATCTCTTGTATTGCTTCCATAAAATGTCTCTGGGGGCAGAGTGCTATATTTTCCCAATATCCACAGTAAAGGGCATCAATTGTAATAAAGTTTTTGCTGCAATGCCAAATTTCCTCAATCTTCTAGATGTACTGTAACTATCATACTCAAATTATTTTAGCTGAATGTCATTAAGGCCATACATATGAAGATAACATGAATTAGGCCAAACTTACATGATGCTGCATACAGTGTATGCTTTAATTTAGAAATATATTGCTTTGTTATTAAAGGTCTCATTAACTAAGCACATCAACCATCCCATGAAATGTAATATCTGTGAAAAATTATATACAGTATCATACTGTGTTCTAAGTATGTTCCATATTTTCTCTAAAAAGAGAAACTTGTGTGAAAATATGCCAGCTAAATCTTTGTTTTTTCTTCCTGACAACAGACTCAAAATATAATGTATGACATGATTTCGGACTTGAACGAAAGAAGCGAAGATTTTGAGAAGAGGATTGTCACTCTAGAAACCAAACTTGAGACCTTAATTGGGAGCATCCAGGCTCTGCCTGGACTTATAAGCCAGACAATTAGCCAGCAACACAGAGAGTTCTTAGAAATTCAAATGCAGCCCTATGACAAGCAAGTTGCCTACAGTGCTGAGAGATCACGGTCCTTGTCCAGAAGGAGGTCCTCTTCAACAGCACCGCCAACGTCATCGGAGAGTAGCTAGAGTTGACTGAAACCCACAAGATAAAAGACTTTTTGCCATCATATGGTCAATATTTTAGCTTTTATTGTAAAGCCCTATGGTTTTAAATCAGTGTTATCCAGGTTCTGATATCCAGAATCCAGGAAACCTGAACAAAAAAAAAAGATTTAGGCCAAAATGAGTGAGAAATCTTTCTCTCTTTTTTTTTCCTGTAAGATGCACAGTGAATGCACCTATCATTGCTATATAGATTGTTTCTTCTGTACTTTCACTAACTTTTTATTCATGCACTTCAATGAACTTTACTATTATAAGAAATAATATAATAAAAATTATTTAATTTCTGCATAAGTCTGGTCATTTTTCTTTCTGGAGCTTTCGATTAAAAGAAAAAAAGATGTACAGTAGTATTATAATCTAATGTTTGGTTTAGAATAAAAGGAAAATTATTTTTAATCCCAAAATTTATTTTGAGACATTATATTGTAGATGTTTTCTATTTTAGATGCACTAACATGTGCTTATTATATATTGCTACAAATATTTTATGACAAACAAATAGGGTGTGAGAAAAACATCTCAATGTAAGGTAATAGTGAGTCCATACCCATGGATGCATGGAGGGTAGGTGTTATATTCCCTAAGATTTCAAGTATGAATTATACAAACATAACTAGTAGAACTCTACAGGAATTATGCATATTCATTTCATTTTACAGTGCATTATTTGTTTAATGTTATGTAGACTGACAATCCTATTTAATTTAAATATTTTAGAATAAGTAGCTACTACCAAGAGCAATGTAAGAACTCCAAATTTATTACACATTTGAATATTTCACAGTCTGTTTATAATGTATTATGAAAATACTGGAAAGGTACTGTTTTTTTAATTTTACAAGCTTCAATCCCATTGCAAGGTTTATAATAATTTTAAATTAATATATATATAAACAACTTATAATCAATCCCTGTGATTCACTGTACTTAAACCATCTTCAAGAAACTAGAGATCAATCTGTTTGGAAATAGGATCCTAGGAGGACATTTAACAAAGTTTTAGAAAAGGAACAAGTAAAGGTTTTATCCATGCTGAAAAGAGAAGAAAAGAAACAGTGATTCGGCTATGGAAACATCTTCGGGTGTGATATACAATAATATACGTACAACAAATCTTATATACAACTATGATATAATTACAGTATATAACTATATGTAATAAACTGTACGTTTTAGAAAAGGTAGGTTTGAAAACCTTTTAGAGTTCCTCAAGCAACGAAAGTAATGGATACAAAAATATAATTTAGGTAAATTAAATGTTTAATTTTCAAAATGCAGGAAGTGCATGTTCAAGGACGTGCATGCATTTAGACTAAGAACTGGTTACCGGCTAGAGGGTAAAGATAAAAGGGGTGAATGCTCAAGTTGGTGGTGATGCCCTTAGTGAGAGTAACACAGATATCTGTATTAAGACCTCTTCTCTTCCTAAATTACTGTATATCACTGATTTTGATTCTTGTATAGTGAGTAAACTAAATTTGCAGATGATTTGAACATAGGAGGGTTAGACAATGCTGCAGAAACCATAAAAACATGAAACTAAATGAAGAGGCAAATCGTCAGTCTAGAGTGTTAGGCAAAGCAAAAACAAACAATAAATGTCAGATGGGAAACACCAAGCATGTTCCTTGTGAAAAGTCAAATGATTAAAATTGTATAAAACACTCATTCTGAATATTGAGTAGAATTTGGGTCACCACAACACATGTTGCTGAAACACAACCATATACTGTACTTCCCCACAATTTCTACACTGACAGGCTAAAAGAACTGAATCTTTTCAGTCCTGAACAAAGAAGACTATGTGGAGACCTAATTCAAGCATTCAAAATCCTCTAAGGCATTGACAAGGTTAACCAAATGGGTGTCTTTAGAAACCAACAGTGAAACCAATTCAGAGGATGCACGGTAAGTGGAAACTTCATGGAACTGCAATTAAAGCTAAAATAGGGGGCGCTTTTGTATCTACAAAGCTGTAGAAGTCTGGAACAAAGTACCTTGCCGTGTTGTAGTTGAAGCTGATACTCTGGCTTCTTTTGAGGAAAAGCCTCAGATCCTCAGGTAATTTACTGTAGTTACTAGCAACCAAACAAGTTAAATGGGATGAAAGGCTTTCCCTTTCATAACATTTTTATTGTTCTACTTGTGTTTTTCTCTGTGGTGAAGGCATGGTAAACATTTTTTACTGATGTGCATTAAATGTGTTCTGTTTGTGATTAGAATGCATTATAATGTATAGTAAAATGCCACTTGAATGCATGCTCCTCACCACTTCCTGGGCTTTATGATGTGAAAGTAATCTCCTGCTTTGTACAGTATTACTCTGTTCTGTTCTCTATATGACTATGCATTTGACTTCTCAAGCAGAATATTGCAGAAGAAGCTAAATACAATGGAAATGCAATAAAATATAAGTAATGTATATTATCCCCCTACTATTTCACTCAGATATTCTACATCAGAACAAAAATAGGTTATGATATGGACTTGACTTTCATACATGTTAAAATATGGTGCAAGTGACTTTGAATGACCCTAAGAAGACTTTGTCTCTTACACATAACACAGGTAAGAGAATTCAAGCAGGACTGAGCAAATATGTCTGATGTTAATGCAACAAGTGCTATTAATTCTTAAACATTGTTACTACATAAAACCATTTCCATTCCGACATTCAGCCACTTAGAAATAATTCCAACTCATATACAACTGACAAATACTAGCCTATTTATGAAAAGGTTTAAGGGCATTTCAAATTAAAATACACATCTCCATATTTATCAGAAAAAAACAATTCATTATTTACAACTGGGTTTGTTCATATACTGTATATGTTTTCTTTAAGAAATAGATCGGGGGTGTCAGCATCAAGATGTTTTACTAATTTATTTGTTTATGTGGTGAGTTTTACAATTGTCAACTTAAAATCCAACACTATGTATTTTTAGAATAATTAAAAGTCAAAACTTTATAATATTCAAATAGCTGCAAATTGATTTGGAGGTGGGAAAATAAGTTCACAAGTACAGAAAGTATAACAGTCTAACAAGACTTCTAATTCCATTTTGAGTATTTAAAATCAAAGAAAGCAGCCAAAGATAGCTGTTTTGCCTCATCAATAAGGCATAGCTTAAATGTTGAAATGTGGGAATATATTCAGTATCTTACAAGGAAAGCTGTTCATGTTTTTAACACCAAGCCATTACGAATTATGAAATGTCCTTTTGACTTATGGGAGTATGAATATTAATGAGCTCCGGACAGTTCACAATGTTAGAAAGCAGTGAAAGAAAGAAAAGAAGCAGTCATTAAATTAAGAAAATACAACATTTAATGGATGACAATATATAATTTGCCAAATTACTTTAATTGAAAATTTCACAACAGGTAAATAAAGATCAAAACAGGTTATAGATATATTTAAACTTTATCTTTCTAAACCTTTATAAAGAAGGGTGTGGTTTATCATGTACTGTAATATACTGAAAATAGTGTATTATCATTATTTTTCTACAGACTAAAATAACTCAACTAAAATTAACTCAACTAAAAAATATTTGAATTGATCACAATATTTTTCTGTACATTCAAACTTATTTGTGCTTTTGGTTATCCCCAACATTTTGAATTTTAAAAACACTTTTGCCTCTACAACAAACCGTACAAGATTCCAAATGAAAATGTTGAATATACAAAACTGACTATGACAAATTTAACTGATTGTGTATTTAATTGGAGTATATAGTGTTATATAAGAAATTAGAATAGCATGACTTGAATAGTGTGGTATTTATAATATAGCCAAGATGAAAGTAGTGATCGACAACTTGTCACTAGACTATTAATACAGTAGATCACTTGTCATTTCTAACATGATATGTGAAGTAAATTTTGGGAAATGTCATTCCTTATCATGGAAAAGAAAAAAGACAATATTCAGAATTTTAGTTCTGAAGATGCACACAAGACCTGCTTCCAGTAAAAGCAACCTACTGTATCTTAAAACATATGACTATAGAAACAAAATTATGAAGAAATGATTTCAGTGGTGGACCTTGGAATATGTCTGTCCATTCATTGTCAATCTGCTTGTACTGGTAATAGGGAGATGTTACCCTTGAATTTAGAAGCAAATTAAAAGACTATTACTAACCCTAAACATTCAGTCTTTTGTTTCTGTAAACTTTGCTTTCTTTCACACAGATGGAGTGAGCTGGCACTGAGCTCTACAAGCAGGTTGAAAGCAGTTGGCAGCACTTGGCTTCAGGCTCCTTCATGTCTGTTATTGTCTGCTAAGGCATTTGTCCTTGAGATTCTTCAACATTCACTAATCACATATTTAAGAGTCACGTGACTGACTTTTGAAAAAGATGAGCCTTTATTTTCAAAGAAAGCATATTCAGAGTATATGGTTGACTAGCCAGCGTGTGGGTGTAAAGCTACAGCCATTTAATATTATTTATTTATTCTGCCAGTCAAAATTATGGGAATAGCAATAAATTGTACTGAAATGCTACACAGGTAATGTACAAATATAAAGAAAATATCAATTTGATAAGAAGATACAGCAGTAGAATGTCACACAGTGTTAACCTTCTCACATGAATCTCTTATCCTTTACAATGGTGTGCACACTTTTCAATCAGATAGCCACGACACGTTTTCATAACTTTGAATGAGAGGACTGATGATTTCATAATGTTTTGCTAGTGCACATACATGTATACAGAAGGTTATTGAGTAAAAGTAGAAGGCAGATCTGTAAGGGCATACTATTTTTCTACTCTATAGCATTATGAAATACCATCCGGAAGATGACCTAGGGATTTAAGAAGTATTCAACATGGTAATTCCCCTCAGTTCACAGAAAGAGCAAAAATTATTGAGATGCCAAAAACAACAAGTTTTAAGACTAAGACACTGGGCTATACATTCACCTGACCTTAGGTCAAATGAAATGTCATAGGATGAATTTAACGAGGAGTGCAAAAAGAGTTTTACAGCTGTCACACAGCACAGTATTTTCCAGGAGGTCAATGCATTGCTAAAAGTCTTTGAAACATTAACTGCTGTATGTGTGGCTGTGATTGTGTGTTTGTGATTTTCTGCCAACAAGACATATCCTCTTTTACATTTTTGAAAAGGTTAATAACTTTTCATACAAGTAAATTCTTTATTGAATTGTTTTTTCTTGCCTGCTGGGCACGTTCCACTTTTCCCCATAAAGTTATCTGGCAGTTTCATATACAGTATGTGCAATGTGAGTAAATTATTACCTTAGATCGCAGTAGAGACAGGGTATTCCATACTGTGATGTTCAAGAAAATAGTGATATCCCATTCTACTTTAAATTCATCTGTTTGAGTCTTTGTAATACTAAACTACTGCATTTTCTGTAGATTGTGACCATTTGTTTAGCATGAACTGTAATAGCAATGCATATTTTTTTGAATGGTACTCTTTCTACCTATAACGTGTGCTTAACGTAATTATTGTTATATTTTATATACTGTATGCAGTACAGTCATGTTCCTAAGAAAATGAATCATTTCATAGTACTGTATTCAAATCCCATCCATATGCATTCTTATAATTTCATGCTACTGTATATGCTTATACAGTTGCTAAGCAACATTTTTGGTTTAACTTCATCAATTGTAATTAGGAATTTGTTCTGCTGTTTGGTATGCATTTTAATCATAACATCAGTACAAAACAATTTAATTGGTAGAGACAACTAATGATTCCTAGTGTATACAATTAACTATGAAAAGACATTTTGCTTCAAAGTGTGAGTTTTATGTATCTTAATCACACTTTTTTAAGCTACAAGGATACTGGTCCAAGAAACATTATAAGTAACAGAAGTGTTATTAGTAGACATTTTAACAAGAGAAATGCTTCAAAATGAGCTTCCAGCTTTTGAAATTAACACCATTTGCACTTACCACCATTTATTTCATTTTTTAACTTCAAGTGTGGGAAGAATGTTTTGATCACAGTAAAGAAATGGAATGCAATGATAGACTTAAACAGGAAGAAGTACCAGAGTATGTACAGCAAGTACAGTATGTGGGTCTACAGGTAAAATGGGAAATAGTTTAGTGCAAACAGACATGCACTTAGTAGGCAAAAGGAAATAACTCAAGCATACAAAGAAGCTTAAAAGCAGGAGACAGAAATTTGGTGGTTCCTACAGTCGCCCTTACTACCTTTAATGCAACATGTTCATCCAAAACATTAAATGTGGTGCAGGTCTGCTGTCATTGAAAAGTGTGTCCATATTAAAGATGTACCTGTGCAAAAACTAATCATATGCCACATAAATAGTACTTTCAGGCTTCTTACTCACATATTAGTTATTCATATTTTAACTTCAAAACAAATACATGATAAACTATTTTTTGCAATTTGTATTTCTCTTCCTATTTTATGAATGCAAGTTATGTGCATAGTATACAATAGTAATCACAATTTATATTTATTAAATGCAGGCATTGAAGTGGAACGGCATATCTGCTTATTTGAAAGCCTGAGACCTGGCATATTTTTGGGTGCATTACTGTCACCAAAGGCAAATCATACAGGCACAAATACAACATTAAGACTACCTTTTGCAACCTAACACCTCCTTTTTTCTGTGTTCAGAGTACATGTTCATTTGCACCAAACCACAGTACGTCCTGTCATACCACAATGTTATCAGAGCCAAGGGGAGAGAAGCTGAAGAGCTGTGCTCTGATTCTTGATTCTGTTTCAGCCTGAGTGATTCTCATAGAGGAATACTGCCAAGTTACTCATGTTCTCAGCTGTTGTCACTAAATGTTTGCTCAGAAGAGGTCACAAAAACAATTTACCCTTTAAAACCCATACAAGCACAACAGCTGATACATCCAAGGTCAAAAAGACTTAAGCCACTGACCTAACCACCACATACCTAAAAGTGACAACACACTGGGCGTTATGTGATATCCAGTTATCATGTTGGATAGATGAAGATGAAATAATCATAACACATTTGAGAACATTTTATAATACCAAGCACAAATTTGCCAGAGATGCATCATAAAAACATTGGCCACTTGGCTTGAACACACCTTCAAGTAGTTTGTTTGTCCTGCACAGAGGATTCAATTCAATAAAAGGACAAAATATGTCGCTTCAAAAGATGGAATACAGTAGATCCTTACATAAGCATTCAGGTCTCTTTCAAGGTCAGGGAGCAAATGACTGCTTTATGATCCTCAGTAGCTATGCAAGAACTGTTTATATACAGAATATTAGTCATCTGGCCTAACTGAACTTTATGTGTGTTTTATAAAGTACAATATTTGAAGATCAAGGCTTTTAACCAAATTTGAAATGGATTTCTTAGCAAGAATAGATCAAATACCATTTTAAACCCTCAAATTTAAAACACAAGTAACAAAAATATGGAAATTAAAGCAGATTGTTTTCAAAACAACCCTCTCTTTCTTAATATCTGTATTTTGATTAGATTGAATCATCAATGGTCTTCATCCACATAAGTCTTTTCTGTTGTTTTTTTTTGCTGTTTTTTCCTTCTTAGGTACCTGGCAGTTCCCCTCACTATACTCTTTTATACTCTTTTTTCTAGATGGTCCAGATTAGACCACCTTTTCCCAGCCAGTACTTCTAATGCAAAGCTAGTGACATTTGGAAGGTGGATCAGGTTGTCTTCAATTACGCAAAATTAATCAACTTGTTAATTAGATGGCAAAGGCTATACAGTAAGAACGCTTGCTAAATTACAAGACATCATGGGGAATTACACCAAATTTAGCAGAGAGTATGTTTTGGCTGAAGGTGATCTGTAATACTGTATTTGAACGGCACTATCCAGAGTCACATTAGAAACTGCTTGCACCTGTGAGAAGTGGGATCTGCCTCAGAAAATATTTTCCGTTTGGACAAATTAATGTGAGGAAATCTAATCTATGTGAAACACCAACTACCAAGTGACATTTAAATGTGCCTAGACTAGGGTACAGTATATTAGCTAAAGCAGGGTGTTTTATACAGTATTTTAAAAATTACTCATCTGTTGGTGAAATCATTCTTTAATATGAATTTGGCACTTCCATGACCACCTGGGGAAACCTGGGGAATCCGGGAAATTATTGGGAAGCCAGCTAATCTAGTAAATCTATAATAACATTTCTAATCCGTAGGTAGTAAAAGAAACCATCTGACAGACACAATTTGTTAAAGATATAATTAAAGGAAGCAAAGATGTTATCATTGTGCTGTACATGTCTCTGAGTATGTTCATACCAACAAAAAGCCCCCAAAAAAGCCAAAGACAAAATACTTCAAAAAAGCAGAAAAGGCCATTTCTTTTAGTTCCACAGTGCTAAGAAACAAAGATTGTGTGTGAATAATGCCTGGACTGTACCACTAATCCTTAAAGAGCAATAATTCCAAGTTTCTCTACTTTTACATATACAGTAGGGTTATGATTTTGACATTGCAAAATAAATTAAATGATCATTTAAATAGAAATTAAATTGTGCATTATATTCAACATGGGTTTTAAAAAGGTGGTTCTTGATTAACTAGCTAAAACTAACTTTTCTGATCAAGCATCAGCAGTGACAAATATGAACAGCACATGATATGGGATACTTGGATTTTTCAATAGGCATTAGAAAAAGGTCCTTAAGAAAAAAAATCTAAAATTACAGGCAGTAACCATAAAAGACAATAAGACAGTACAGATAAGATGTAAATTCTCAGAATGGGGTGATGTCATTGGTGGAGTAATACAATGTTTTTTATTTAAAAATTAAAATACTATATAATTTAGGATATTTTGTTAGAAGTGTAGGTTTTAAATTCACTTATGTACAGGGTCAGTCAGCATGTTACAAAAATATAATAATAATAATAATAATAATAATAATAATAATCTTTATTTTATATAGCACCTTTAAAGGTGGCTTCTCAAAGCACTTTACAGGATGACAACAACAATAAATAAGAAGAATACACAAGATAAAACACAATTACAATATATAGAGGAGACCGTGGATGGTAGTACTAAGAAAAGCAGAGGGGTGAAGAATGGAACCAGTTAAGTAAAGGCTTTTCTGAAGAAGAGGGTTTTGAGTCTGGATTTGAAGGAGTTTAGGGGGCATAACAGGAGAAGGCCCTGTAACCATAGAATGTAAACGGGCTTGGGGGACAGTAAGGAGAACAGAATTAGAAGAGCAAAGGTTGCGAGGTGGGGAGTAGGGCAATAATAGTTCAGATAGGTACTGAGGTGCCAAGCCATGCAGAGCCTTATACAGTAGGTGAGCATGAGGATTTTAAAGTCTACACAGAATTTGACCGGAAGCCAGTGCAAGGACTCCAGGATAGAAGTAATGTGTACACTTGCACAGGATACTGGCTGCTGAATTTTGGACATACTGCAGTTTGTTCAGAGTTGATTTAGATACCCAGGAGAGTAGAGCATTACAGTAGTCAATTCAAGAGAACACAAATGTGTGGATCAGCTTTTCAGCCACAGTTAATGATACCATGGGGCGTAGTCTAGCGATATTTCTAAGGTGAAAAAAAAGAAGTTTTGACAGTATGGTGAACATGTGGGTCAAATGTTAACAAATATAACCCCAAGATTTTTCCATTTTGATTGAAGCTCAAGTACAGAACCACATACAGATAGGATTACAGGGCTTTACAAAGTTGATGGGGGGTTGCCAATAAGCATGACAAAATATGTATTTTAACGCAGCTAAAAGGAATTATGACACTTACAATTTAAAGGACTTTAAGAAACATTTATGTTTTAATTTTTTGGGGGGTCTTTTTGGCTTCAACACAGAAGATTTTAAAGGGGCCCGATTCAAGTACTCAAAAATCCCCCAGGGCATTGAAAGAGTTAACCACCTGGGCTTCTTCTGAAGCACCATGAACCTCAAAAACACAAAATAATTGAAACTACAGGATGTTCGTTTAGCACTGAGAACATGAGGCGCTTTTTTAGACAAAGCATTTAGGAAATAAGGTTTTCCTCAGAGCCCTTTTGTGGTCTTTTACATTTATTGTGGTGCCTGTGATGGTCTTGTGTACATAGACTAAATTTAAATACCTTTTGGATGTGAGATCTACTGTACACTTAGGATGATTCCACCTTAGTAATACAGAAGGGAAAACCTGAAAGTACAAAAAATTACATTGTTATTAATGAAAACACAGAAACCGTAATACAACTTTAATTTCATGACTCCCATTAATAGAATTATAACAAAGTTATAATAGAAATGTGTCAGGAAGCTTGCATCTTTATTGGCCATATACAATTTCTTGCATTAGGAATTTGTCTTTTCGCATATCCCAGCTCGCTCTCCATGAGACACAGGGGGAGAGAGAGAGAGAAGCTTGGGGTCAGAGCGCAGGGTCAGCCATTTATAAAGCTGACCTGATGGTATATAAAGCCAATATAAAGCTGCTGGACCTGATGGAATCCCTGGCCTGGTACTCAGAACATGTGCCTGGCAGATAGCTGATGTCTGTACCGACATTTTCAACATGTCCTTGGCCCAGGCCACTGTATCTAGCAGCTTCAAGACGACCACCATCGTGCCAGTACCGAAACAATCAGCCCCCACATGCCTTAACGACTACCGCCCTATTGCACTCACCCCCATCATAATGAAGTGCTTTGAAAAACTACTCATTCCGCACATTAAAGCCAGCATTCCAAAAACACTGGATCCTTTCCAGTTTGCCTATCGCAGAAACCGCTCCACAGAGGATGCAATCTCTATAGCTTTACACACCACACTTACCCACCTGGATAAAAGGAACACCTATTCAAGAATGCTGTTCATTGACTTTAGCTCAGCATTTAACACCATCATACCCATAAAACTTTCAACCAAACTCAGGGCTCTAGGTTTAGATACAACCCTCTGCAGCTGGATCCTAGACTTCCTCACCAGCAGACCCCAGACTGTCAGGATTAGCAACCTCACCTCCAACACACTCACCCTTAACACCGGTGCCCCTCAAGGCTGTGTGCTCAGCCCACTGCTTTACTCCCTGTTCACCCACGACTGTACTGCTAAGTTCAGCACAAACACCATCATCAAGTATGCTGACGATACCACAGTCGTGGGCCTGATCACTGACAATGATGAGACTGCCTACAGGGAGGAGATAAAAACTCGCAGACTGGTGCTGAACCAACAACCTACAGTATGTCTCAACATCAGCAAAACCAAAGAGCTGATTGTTGACTTCAGAAGACAAGGAAAAGTTCACTCCCCATCTACATACTGTAGAAGGGTCTGCGGTGGAGATGGTGAATAACTTCAAATTCCTAAGCGTTCACATCTCTAAGGACCTTACATGGACACTGAACACCTCCAGTCTCATCAAGGAGGCACAACAGCGGCTGTACTTCCTGAGAAGGCTGAAGAAAATACATCTACATCCACTGATCCTCACCGCATCCGAACGTAAGGCACTACAGCGGGTGGTCAAAACTGCCCAACACATCATCGGCAGTGCCTTACCATCCATCCAGGAAATATACAACACCAGGAGTCTGAAAAAAGCCACCAAAATTATGTCTGACCCCACTCACCCCAGTCATAACTTCTTTATTCCCCTACCATCTGGCAGAAGGTTCTGGTCACTCCAGTCACACACAACTAGACTCCAAAATAGCTTCTTCCCCAGAACTGTCAAGTTCGTGATGCCCCCACTCCCTTCCACCTTATTATGATCTCTCCTAACGTCCTCCTGTACCCACAATGACTGTACTCCTACACCACCACACACACATGTAAGCCGAAATTGTACTGTCCCCTCAACAGCCCAGTAAAACTGTAACAGGCATAATAATATTTAATATTTATTAATTAACCATACTACTTTTAACCATACTTTTTTTTGCACTGTTCCAAGAATTACCTTGCACTGTTTTTGTCTTGTTATATTTTCTCTGTTTGCGGAATTTTGCAGTTTTGATTACTTGATTACATGTTATTTATGTTATGTTATTACATGTTACTGTTATTGCTATTGTGTAACTGTCTATTGTCTTATCTTCTGTCCTATTTATATACTGCACCTGAGTGGCTAATGAGAAACACTTTTCATTATATTATGCACCTTGTAAGTTTAATGACAAAGTTGAATTGAAATTGAATTGAATTATACTGCACCCCTGGAGCAGCTGGGGGTTAAGGGCCTTGCTCAGGGGCCCAATGGAGAAGGATTCCTCTGCCGACTGCAGGATTTGAACCAGCAACCTTCCAGCCACAGAGACACAGTGCCACCACTAATTTACACAGGGAATTTGCTGCTGTTAGTTTATTGATTGATATTAATGGTTTTTAATTATGTAAATGTAAATGGTAAATATCTACTATTTCTGGGGGGTGCAAATTGAAATCTACACCACCTATGGCCTATGATACCTGAAGATAACTTTAATAGAGTGTCAATAGCCTGGTAGTAAGTGAGTTTAAGTTTGTCTTTATAAATATTTATAAATTTATTTATATATTTATTTATAAATATTACTTGAACAATTGCATGAACAATTATGAAATCTGAAGTTCTTTCATAAAATCTACATTCCTTTCAAAACTTAAATTAAAAAAATAAAATACATCTGTGTTCAATAATAAATTATTAGTTTTTTATCAGTTCAAAGTTAAAACAGACATTAATTTCTGCCCTACATTGAACTGCAATTTTAATTACATTATCGCTGATACAGTGTTATGTTTTCCAAATTGAGAAAACTTTTTAGAAGTACTAAGGATGAAAAACACTGATTTGTATATTAAAAACTGTTTACAGTCAAGTCTTTCTATGTAATGTGGATAGCTATTAATAATAAATGGTTTGCTAACAAATAGAGTAGTTTTCATCTTCAAATGGTTATTGACAATCGCTAAATATAAATTTAAATTGCTAAAATCTCTAAAGTTGTCTATAGCCTTTACATTACCACAAACGATATCACATCTCAATATGTTTCTAAAACATATTGGTGTAAATGGAGTCATTTGCCTTCATAGACAAAGATTGTTTCTGATGGAAAAGCCTTTGGCAATGATGCAAAAGTCACTACAGCTGGCAGGATGGTGAGAACAATAGATCAATGATTCTCAGCATGTAACAGCTTTCTTGGAAATTTAAATCAACCAAACACTCACCCACGTGAGCTTAATGTACTAAATATAACCATTCAGTCACATGAGCCAGTTAAACATTAAGTCCTACAGGTCATATACAGTACTGTATATGCTTGTAAGATAGACTGGTCTTATTAAGGACAGCTTATAGAAAGATATGCCATTTTTTTCCTAAGACTAACACTGTTGGGGAATTTTGTAAGAAATAAAATTTTGTGTCCTGTCACTTCTTTTTCTATGATTCTAGCCATTAAATCAGCCTTTTCATCATCCATTACTTAAAAGACTTTCATTCATATTAAGAGTCACAGCAACCTGAAGCCCATCCCATCCCAGGATAGGGCGCAAGGATGTCAGTCCATTGCAAGACACACAGCACAGCAACACCAAAAAAATAATAATTCAAATGCATAATTAATTTGCCCTTGAATTGTAAGCCTTATACAGTACAGGTTATGTGTTTGCTGTACTTTATACAGGTATTCTGCATGTACTTGTATAATATATGCATCTTGCATTTACAATAGTAAGTCTCAGTTATTGTCTATACTAATTCAAATTTCAATACACTGTGACTGTACTTTCTTGCCATTTATTATCCCTTTTTAACAGACCTTAATTAATAATAATAATAATTGCTTACACTTATATAGCGCTTTTCTGGACACTCCACTCAAAGAGCTTTACAGGTAATGGGGTCTCCCCTCCACCACCACCAATGTGCAGCATCCACCTGGATGATGCGACGGCAGCCATAGTGCGCCAGAATGCTCACCACAAATCAGCTATTAGTGGGGAGGAGAGCAGAGAGTAATGAAGCCAATTCATAGATGGGGATTATTAGGAGGCCATGATTGGTAAGGGCCAATGGGAAATTTGGCCAGGACGCCGGGGTTACACCCCTACTCTTTTCAAGAAACGCCCTGGGATTTTTAATGACCACAGAGAGTCAGGACCTCGGTTTTACGTCTCATCAGAAGGATGGCACCTGTTTACAGTATAGTGTCACCATCACTGGGGCATTAGGAACCACATGGACCACAGGGTGAGTACCCCCTGCTGGCCCCACTAATAATAATATAAAATAGATTTCCAAGTGGTTTTCTAGTGACATTGTTTATCTTTAGACTCGGTCTGAGAAACATTTTCAAAACTGTTATTTCAGGGCTTCAGAGATAGATTACAGATTTCCTAATTGCAAACCCAGGCTAGGGTTAGGGTTGGCATTCCCACTCTATGTAAACATTTTTTATGCTCGGTGCTGGATTTTGGAGCCTAAGTAAATTTAAAGACAAGTGATCATTTGACCCTATATTTACATTTTTTCAGAAACCTTTGGCTGCTTATATTGTATCCTGCCCTGTAGAGCAATTGTATTCCAAAACTAAGTCAGATTCAAACCTTTAAAGAAACCTGTTCTACTGTGTAAACACTCTTAATTTGGTCATTTAAAGTGCAACTAGAAGTTTGACTTCAGTCAACAATTAATGGTTCTTGTAACCCTAACCCTACTCTGGTCTAAAATGTGCCATCATTTAAATACCATTTTTCCAAAATTTTCACCAAGTTAAGAAAGTGCATAAAGAAGTTGCACCACTTCTTTATGCCTTCTGAAGGCAATACATGTCCAAGCAGTTTTTCACAGGATTTGATTATTTTTGGAGAATTATTTTTTGATTTGAGGAACTTTTTCAAATCTGTTATTTTAAGGCTTCAGGGACAGATGACAAACTACCCCCATTTCAAACCCAGGCTAGGGTTAGGGTTAGCATTCCCACTCTATGTACACATATTTTTATGCTCTATGCTGGATTTCGGAGCCCAAGTGAACTTTAAGACAAATGAACAAGTTATAGGTTTATTCCATGCTGAAAAAAAGAAGAAAGAGAACACAACGTTTTGGCCGTGGAGCCTTCTTCAGGTGTGAGAGAGACAGGGCAGTAGGCAAAGGTAAAGTAGCGGGAGAACAAAGGTTGGGAGGGAGGAGGAGTGAGAGGCGGGAGCAGGGGACAGAAAGAGAAAAAGATTTGGAGGAAGGCATAGTGGGTAGCAGCAGCTGTAGGAGGTAGCAGTTCAGGTGGGTAGCTGCGTCAGTTTACTGTCACTTTAAGACTTTAAGTGTTTTACAGTATTTACTCTATCTTCAGGTTTTTTCAGAGACCTTTGGCTGCTTATATTGTATCCTGCCCTGTAGAGCAATTGTATTCCAAAACTAAGTCAGATTCAAACCTTTAAAGAAACCTGTTCTTCTGTGTAAACTCTCTTAATTTGGTCATTTAAAGTGCAACTAGAAGTTTAACTGCAGTCAAGAATTAATGGCTTTTGTAACCCTAACGATACTCTTCCCAAATATGCGCCATAATTTAAATACAATTTTTACAGAAGTTTTAAGGTGATATAAAATGTGAATAAAAAAGTTGCCGTATTACATTTTCAAATATGATGATTCAAGTGTTTCTGAGACAGAATGCAGATTTGTTCCTTTGAATCCCTGGCTAGGGTTAGGGTTAGCATTTCCACCCTACTTTTACATTTTTTACGCTTGTGTTAGATTTTGAGTCCCAAGTGTACTTCAGGATGAGTGATAGTTTGCCCCTGTCAACTTTCAGGTTTTGTTTTTCATTTTTTGGGCTGCTACAATTGTACAGTACTGTATGTATTATCGTGCCCTCTCATAAACTCTAACTATAAACTCATTTTTGTTTAATATTTTATTTCTTTGCTCGGTTTTGTGGGACTTAAAATTGTGGAAATACCTCAAAGGGGAAATCAAATTACCTTGAAGTACAGTCACTTTTATGGTTCTGACATCCTTGTCTCCCTACTGTACATCTTCAAGATTTGCTTGCCAAGTGTAACAATGTCTTCCTTCCTGAATGATAATCCAATAATACTAACAATAATTATATTGCACCCATTTACTAATTCTGTTACACCCACCTATTATGGAACCAGTTTGTTTCTCACATCTGAGGTCTACAAGCTCTCAGATGGAGCATGAGGAAGTTTCGTAAGAGTCCTGCACTCAATAGAGATTGTGTTATTATTATTATTATTATTAATAAAAAAATACTAATAATATTTTCATTTTATTCCTCACACTTGTATAGCGCTTTTCTGGACACTCCGCTCAAAGGGCTTAACACGTAATGGGTACTCCATTCCACCACCACCACCAATTGTTGATGGGAAGACAGTCATAGTGCACCAGTACGCTCACCACACATCAGCTATCAGTGGAGAGGAGAACAGAGTGATGAAGCCAGTTCAGAGATGGGGATTATTAGGAGGCCATGGTTGGTAAGGGACACCAGGGTGACACCTATGCTCTTTTCTAGAAACACCCTAGTATTTTTAATGACCACAAAGAGTCAGGACCTCCATTTTACATCTCATCCGAAGGATGGTGCTTTCCCCCCTCATCACTATACTGGGGCATTAGGACCCACACAGACCAGAGGGTGAGTGCCCCCTAACACCTCTTCCCACCTGTGTTCAATTGAGCTCAACCTTAACCTGCAGATCTACTGCTAACATTTAGTTTAGGATCAAACCCCAACATCTTCTTGTAGTATTTTTTTGTATTATTTATTTTCTGTATAACCATAATTTTCCCACACTATTACACTTCACGGTAAAAAGAATAGATGAAAAAAAATCCTAAGCACTCCCAGAGTTTTGGGCTTATTGTCCTTTGCAAAACTTTATGCCACATTGCACAAATGGTATATGATAGGAATGAAGACTTTATAGATTTCAAATATCTACATTATTCTAAATAATACAACACAGCAGGATCTGTAAGTTATCACACTTTAGGAAATAATATTTTATTTTTTAAGTTTAAGGAAGCTTTAAGAATCTCAAAATGCAATTATAATTCAAGTCAATGCAAAATGTAATTTATTATGCAGAACAAGGTGGTGTCCTTATTGGAAGCCACTTACTTGCTGGCCATGCTATAGATTTCTGTGAATAATCCCTATTTAATTCAATAGTAGTTAAAGCATAATTCTGACTGAGTGAAAAATGTGAAGCCCTTCTCTCTGAAATATCCAAATACACCAAGCAGTTTGTTCTAAACAGAAAATATGCATAGTCCTACAAAATGTGTTTCTTTCATAGAGGACGCATGCATGGTAAATTATTTTGGACATTGAAGCTGTACTGTAACTGACTTTGGCTTATAGTTTACTCTTGACAGGAAAACCCCAAAGAAATGTTGCAAATAATGGTTGTGTCTTCAGGATCAGTGAATTATAAATAATATAATTGGACTACAGTTTATGTTTTAAGACTTTAATGGAAAGTAAGAAGACAGGACCTGTTCTAGGTACCTAAAGATGCAATACATTATCAGTATTATTCAGTTTCCTTAAAATATAAAAATAATAATACATTTATTTTCACATTTATTCTATACATACAGTAAATAATAAATAACTGTAATATAATTTACTTACAATAAAGATATTACATATGTTTATGTATGGATCACACATTTTTGCTGCTGCTCATGTGTCAATGGAAAAATTGAAAGTAATTTAAAGACAAAGATACTGTATCTGCGTTAGGTACAGTATGTATTGAAAGTTTTCACCTCCATTTCTTAGTGTTGAATTAATGTGATGTTTTGAATTAACATGACATTTATGCCATCAACCACAATTGATGTAAATTTGACACCTTTAATATTTTTATCAGTTTTAATCATTCAGAGAAAGGCTATATAGTCCCAACTTGCTGAAATAATAAAAAGCGACTCATGTACTGTAGTTAAGGCCCTTTTGGACTAAAAATATCTTATTTAATTTATAATTTAATATCTAGTTCTTAAGATATCTTTAACTAAGTGAAGCTTAATTAGATTTCTTTTTCCATGGAGCCAACACAGCACTGTAAAAGTTATAAATCATAATTCATTCACTACGATCACAAGCAATTGCAGTCTAACATAACCAAATTTTGCCATCTCAAATGTGAATTTTGGATGATCCCAGTTTATGCAACCTTTCTTTCTCTTCAATTATAATAAAGGTGGTATATACACAGATACAGCAGATAACATAACTCAGAGCAAGATCTGGTATATTTTATTCTCTTGTATTTATTTTAGTTTCTAGACACTGCATATTCATTTTATTTAGCTGTCATTCATTATAAAATAAGAATGAAGTGGACAAATGGGTCAGCAATAACACACACTATAAATAGACATAGATGAATAATATATTGGTTGAGTACAGCGGTATAGCCAATGGAGGATAAATTTATTTTACAGTATTTTTTTCTTTTACCTTTTGTTAATTTTTTTTTAAGTGATTAGTTTTAGATTTTGGCCATCATATTGTTTCATTCTGTATAAATACACAGATGTTGACAGCATTCATACTTCAGTTTTACAACATAATTTTGCATTCAGTAAGTCATTTGTCAGAAAAGTGCAGGTCTTTCAAAACGAAAAGGTCTTGTAGATGCACCAGCTGCTTGAAGAATAAACAAATGTAGCATATATTATTTACCAGAAACTTCAGCAAGTAATGTTAGTCCATTCTGTTTGAAAAAAGTTTAAGTGTATGGGTAAAGAAATCAATAATAAGCTCCACACTGATCCTTTTGTCTTTCTGTCTTAATTTTCCTGTTAGCAATAATCTAATCAGCAAGAAAGCAATCTCAGCAGAGCTGACCTCAGGGAGCATGTTGTAAGAGAATTTATGTGAAAACTCACTAAGGAAAATTTTGTATTCAGCACATTGACTTACACCTTTTTCAATTTGCTTAAATGTACTATCAGTTTAACCTCCATTCCTTCTTATCAATGACCTTTCCAGAAGACAACTTATCAGACTATAATTAATTTTTACAAAACAGCCTGCAAGCAGCCATTTGACAGGACCTTATAACTTGTAAACAGCTGGTCTTAACAATAGATGAGTACTTTTGCATTTTACAGAGAAGAAAGGGATTTCAGTGTATATTGCAATGACAAAACACATCAAGGAAAATGAGCATCCTAATGGACCATACTAATTATTAGATTGATGTCTACAGTATTGTAAATAAATATGGAAACAAAGCAAAAAATTACCATAAAATCAAATTCTGGATTATAAATTCATAGTTATTGTGTAAAACAAGATGTTACCAAATACATTATTATACTTGGTGAACATTTTGGTTACTTCAGTTAAATCAATGTTTGAGTTAATAATGAGTAGTCCTACGAAAATACTGTTATGGTTGGAGGGAGTATTTGTCAAATTTTAAAACAATTCCAGTTCCAATTTGTTCGGTTATAGCTAAGCTTACAGGCAGTCACACAGAGATCAAAGGGTATTTTCTGGTTTAGTTGATAAATTTCTTGAAAAATCATGAAGAGTCTTCATCAAAACACTGCATGAAAAAGAATGTAAGAGGACAAGAAATGAACTTTGAAGCATCGCAGAGAGACTTAGCTCTAGGTTGTATTCTTTTATATAGAATGCCAGGTTCATCTCTTTTTAAGGCCTATTTATGCTTTGCACTGTACAATCTTCACATTTACAGGGTCATCATTCTGGGTTTTCTGGTTCTTAGCAATGGAGGCTTCTGAGACCCATTGTTTAGTAAATAGTGTAATGGTTAATTTCGTATGTTGTGTAATGTTTTGTGTCATTTAGATTTGTGTTAATAAACATGGATCTGATTTTACACAGACCAATATTTATTAAATATTGTGAATAAATATTTGTTTGTCCTATTATGCCTCAATTATTACTCTTTTGTCAAAGCTGTGCCGGAGAATGAAGAACTCGCATGCCAGTACTCACATACCTCAAATTATCCCCACCATTTAGGTATATCTTTGACATTTGGGTTTTTATTTTAATTGTTGTGTTTCACACTGTTTTCTTGATACCCCTCCCCACTTATTTGTAACAATAGTGTAACCCAGCTTTCCATTTCACTTAATGCTATAATACTCTCTATAAGGGGGTTCATGAAACACTTCAGGAAGGTTCAGGAAGAAAACGTAGTTTGTCCAGAAGTAATGTAAAGTTAATTAGTTTAAGGCCCCTACATGACAAGCAACAATCTGACAGAGATCTTTAGAACGTGTTTGCTGCAAAAACAGGTGTTAATGTGTCTTCAAGAACAATAGCACATAAGCACAAAATGTCTCATTTGGTAAGTAGCTGCTCAAACAGCTTTGCGAAAGAGAGGAAACAAGGATGATGAAGTAAGGTAGTAAGGGTTTTGAATAGCATTGTAAAGAATAGCAAAAGTACTCAATAGCCTGAGCTTTTTTTCTTCTTACCATATTTGGTTAAGTGAATATTTGATATACTCATAAATTCATTCATTTACAGATAAAAATGACATCTTCCCAACAAGCTGCTGACATCCACATGAGTAAACCACTATCAGTTTTATATACCAACCAATGCTGTGCAAAAGTCATAGGCAATCAGGAGTTACAATATGTGTAAGCCTGAGGCATCAAAAAATTACATAGGTGTTTTCTATTAAAACAACTTTTGATTGCTGTTTATACAGCTATGTTTGTGTGGGAACAAACCAAATATGTCAATTAGCCATTTTAATTCATATTGTTACAACTACACAGGACTAGGAAGTGTATCTAAGAGTTTAGATAACATTAGTAGCATCCTGCAGTGTAAACATTTCCAGCTTCAAATCAGAGGGGATGTTTGCTGCAATGTGGGGGGTCCTTGATTAAAAACAACTGGAAAGTTTACCTTGGTTTACCTAGGTAATTAAGCTGTGGGTAATAATTGACAATGAGCAGTCCAGAAACACACCACATACTGTAAGATCACATTAAGACTAAAGGAGAAAGGGGAGAAGAGAGGAAAAGAGGAGAAAAAAGATTAGGCCAGAAGAGAGGAGTCAGGGGGAGCTGGAACTTGAAGCTTGTGCCAGACGAGAGCCCCTACTACATGATCATCCAAACAAACCTGATGGGATTGAAGTATCTGAACCTCGCTAGAGAGAGCTTGCTATTCTGTGTTTTTAGGGTTTACCAAATGCAAATGTATCTACCATGAAGGTTTTCAGGAACATAACTAACAGTTATAATACTGTATTTCTTCTCATAGTGTTCTTAATGAATTGTTTTAATGGTTTGAGCCATCACTGCTCGATTTACTTACTCGTGGGTCTTATTCTGTTACTATTCATTTCTACAGATTCTTTATCTCATGCTCATTGGGCATTTACTGCAGCCTGCACTACAGTCCTATCTCCTATCCTGAGGGTTCGACTATGTTTAAACTATTTTCAACACATTTAAAATACATAATATAATTGTTTACAGGCTACCATGAATTATTTATTCTCATATTAATTGAAAAACAAGCTGTTCTCTTTTCCTCGGTCAAGTGCCTTTCCACATGTACTGCCACTAACTGCCATACCATTTTGTATGTAATCTATATACAAATAATGAAAATGCAATCAAGCTTTTCCTGAGAGTTAATTGGCTGGACTGCTGTAACACATCAATTTCCCTACGGGATTAATAAAGTCTTATCTTATCTTAATTTTAAGACATGAAACATTTTTAGTATATGGCATTCAAGAAACAAGCTACTGTTCTGTTCATTTTGACTGTACAATGGTAAGTTAAAAGGGCAGTTCTCTAAAAGTAAATTATTTTGGGGTGGCTTAGTTTTAATCAGTTTTCATTACATACGTAATAAGAACCTTATCAGCAATGCAGTGGAGAAGCCAGACCAAATCTGCTTGTATTAGTGATATGCAGATGGCAGTTAAAAAATAGCTTAAGCTAAACACCCTGAAATACATTTGTGTTTTTCTTCCTACCATTTCTAATAGTCATTTCTGACAATGGCTCAAACCTTCACCAATCCCTCCTCCTCAGCAACCGGCTACCAGACCCCTTCCTATGGTTTTTCAGGACAATAAAGCCAACCATTTAGAACAGTAATTTTGTGAACCAGCACTTCTCAGCTGTCTGTGTTAACATTTGAATCTCCTGGCTACCAGATGCATTGTTCATCCAATTTATCTCATAAGTGGTCTCATCATTCTCAAGCGGATTTAAAGTTAATTCATCTGTATCTGTTGGAATGAGCACCTTGTTATACCATCTGCTGTGGCAGTGTGGTGCAAAATGAAGAGCTGCATACAAGGATGAGCCAATATGCTCAGAGAACAAGTGATATACTTGAATGCATCAAAGTTATTTGGTTAATGGCTTATTTGAAGAGCTCTTCCTTCACCATTTATGGAATTTGCAGTGTTAGGGTGCCATAACAGGATATTTGAACATGAGGGTCTCGGGGAAAACCGACACAAAAGCGGTTGCAAGGTAAAAACAATGCTCCATTGTTTTGCAGCGCAAGGAAATAAACCAAAAAACCTAGCTAGCAGGTCCATGCTCCCTGCTAGGACTCTAGCAGACATTTACCACCAACCTGGAAGCCTTTGACCACCAATAGGTGAGGTGATTGAGGATGACTTGTTATTCATTATTGTAAAACAAACTGAGTATAGAGCCAATTTCTTGTTCAAGAAGAGTGGCATTGGGAGCTCTGGTAACATTGTCATTCGGTTCCTCCTCTCAATGGTTTCCAAGAAACTGGTCCACAGTATTCCAGCCTGGTACCAAAGTTAACTATTTGAGCCACTGAAGCAGCTGCTGTCCAGAGGAAAGATCTTGGGGCCCTGTGAGAGAACTTCAGGCCCCCCCATCTGGTGCATTCTTTCCATACATGATTCCCTGACAGATATTGTCCAGAGCCCAGAGGTCGCTCCTTGAACAGGGGGCAGGTGCTATCATGCCCACTCTCAGATGAGCACAGAATTATATACTTAAAACAGCATGGGAAGCAGTCAGGCAGCCTGTTGCTGGAACAACATGATTGGGCAGACAATCAGTCGTACTGATGCATAATTAATTCATCACTTACCTTATTCCAGCAGGATACAGTATATTGACAACCTTTGATGGTACCTCCCTGCTCTCTGTTCTTAAGTCTTGGCATGCATTCTCTTGTGCTTACTTGACTTTCCTGACTTTGTTTACCTTCAGTATTCAGTACCATAACTCTTGATCTCCCTTGTGCTTCACTTGTGATTCCCTGTGTTTGACCTAGCCTGTCTGGAGTTCTCTCCTGTACTACAACCTTACTTCCTTCATTTGACTACGTTTCATGATTTCCCCTTGTGCCTTTCACACTGTCTCATTGACTTGAAATCCTTTTGGTATGACTATAGCTTTGCACTGTGCTTCTGTGGCTGCTGTCCATTTCATCCACCTGCCTGCACTCAAACGCCTGTTAGTCAGTCTGCCTGAATTTGAATTTAACAACCAACCTTAGACCATTGCTCTTTGTCAGGTGATTATCACAGACTATTGTGTTGCATGCAACATACTGTACTGTAGAGTTTGTAGAACAAATCTTTTAAAGTTACTGCTTCACAGTGGTGTTCATTAATACTTTACTACATTTCTCAGCTCTGTAAAATGACCTGGTAGGTGGTGTTGGGGTGATATAATAATAATAATAATTGCTTACACTTATATAGCGCTTTTCTGGACAAACCACTCAAAGCGCTTTACAGGTAATGGGGACTCCCCTCCAATATGACAGTATATTGGTCCATTCCACATCTGAAAGATGGACTTCACTGAACTCAAAGAGTGACCGTCTCCTGATTTGTGCCTCTATCATCTGATTTGTTTTAAAAACGTCTTGGTTGATTTTTTGGTCTTCCTGTTGATTTACCTTATTGTTATGTGAGCCACATCTTGAAATTAAGTATCTATCTGAGGGAACATGCATAGACAAATGCACTTGCTCTGAAGTCAAGTATAACCATTTTGATTACACACAGACAGACACCATTACACTAATTACATGACCTTTTAAACCATTCTTCGCACAGAAACTGATTTAGAGTTGCCATTGAAAGGGGGTTGAATACACATGGATTTGAGAATCTTCCAATTAAAAAAAATGAATGTATTTGCATAATATCAGCATTTTTTAAGTTTGTCATCTTGGAATAAATTGTGTTGAACCTAAATTTAAAGAACTATTCGAAAAGGCTCATGATTGCAAGTGCAGAGAGCAACCAAATTTGGAAACTTCACAGGAGGCAAGTACTTTTGCAAGGCACTAGGTATTGATTATTTTTTATATATTTCCAGCAACTAATCACTAACATAAGCAGTATTTAATGCTTTCCTGAAATGAAAAGACAAACTACTCTTTAATCGTGGGTTTATAGTTCCAGCAAGCGGCAACTGCATTTCATTAATCGTCTGTCTGCTCCACATAGAAACTAGTTGGAAAACGTCATTACAATCACTTTAGTCTTGATTCTAACAAGCATACCTACTGTGTTATAACACAAGTGGCTTTGGCAGCATTTAGCAGTTTAAGCAACAAAAAATGCCTTTGAAACACGAGAAACGCAAACCATTTTCAATATACTCTGTCAGCTGGCACCCATTATATTCCATGTCAGACATAAATTTGAAAATGTACTCCGTAAGCCCTAAGTGGAATTTTGTAATTAACAGGCCAGATATCCATCTCACCAATTATTTTTTGGGCCAATTATCCTAAGAAATCACTCTGGGTTTTTTTTTAACATGTCAGCAACATTTAAAACAAAATGTGGAATGTTTACTGAATTGATTTATTAACAATGTAAAACAAAACTAATCATTAAACACCATAGGTGATAAACATTTTTTTCTGGAAAAAATAACTTTAATAGAAAATTAAAGAAGTTAAGACATCATTAATAATGCCATTATGATCTGCTGGTAACATCATAATGTTATATTTCTGAAAGGCAGGGATTTCAAAATTTATCAATGCCGTGCATAATGTTTGCTTTTCATTAAGCAATGCACGTCTTCTCAACAAGCTGCACTTGTGATTTTTTTCACGTTTTAACCCAGCATTTTTTTATTGCCGCATACGCTACTTTATTTAAAATTGTGAGAAATGCAAAAATTCATATTTTCATTCATTCTGTCGTTTTTGAAAGGTAACATTAAACAGCAAGTATGGTGAAAGGGAGGTGTATAGAAGGTCCTGTCCTTTGGGCATGATGTTAAAACAAGGATTCAGGAATTCTTATTGGGATATTGTTTTTTGTACCCTCGAGCAAGGTGCTTCACTCAGATTGCTCCAGCAACAGCTGTGCTGTAGCAATGTATCTCCGGGTCATCATTAGAAATGATAAATTGTCCCCAATGGTAAAATAATGGAATAAATAAGATCCTTGCTATCCATGGAATAATGGAATAAATAAGGTCCAATAGCATTGTTTGTCAGGGGTGTTAACCCTGGTGCCCTGGTTAAATTGCACTCTGGGTTTGCACAATCACACCAATCATAAAATTCCCCAACACTTTGTGAAGCTGACACTAATTCACATTTCCATCATATCCTGTGGATGATGCACTTCAGTGGTGGGAAAAAGTGAATCCCCTTCTACGTGTTGGAATCGATTGGGATAACAATGCATTGTTATTATTGTTGTTGTAAAACATACTACTCAAATGCACTGTACAAGAAACTTTTTATAGTAAACTAATTCAAAATTTAAAATATCAGGATGGATTGGTTGGAACTCTTCTCCCAATATTGCAGAAGTCAGTTACTTAGCAGAGCCATGGATCTTCAAGAGGCAAAGGTGGTAATCTAAGATCTACTGAAATGGTGGCAAGCACTTTGTGTCCATACTACTGTATACCATGTTCCCTTGCAGTTGTGTCATTTTTCTTTCTACAGTATATTAAATGGATTGTACTTTTGGCATATAAAAATCACCAATAAGTAAAGCAATTATTACTTTTGTACTACGATCAACTCCCCAGATTTTCATATATACAGCAAAATGGGTGGCTCCAATTAGTTAATACATTACCGAATATTTATTTTGTATCAAAAGACACTATGTGCCAATCTCTTTACCTCTGAGGAACTTGATTGACTTCCCACTGTTACCCTTTTGAGATAATCAGAGCTGTACAAGGCTGTCTGGAAACATCTGTATTCCCATTTCCAAAATTGTAATTAGAAACAACCTGTAAATTTCTGGCACTGTAATTAAAATACTGATCATCACTGGCAGAAGGACATGCTGAGCTGGTTTCTCAGTTTTTCTTAGAACAGGGGGTGTGATTTGGGGGAAAAAATGTCTTTGGGGATTTATTTATCATGCAGCGCACACCATTTCAGGAATGACTTGTACTTAAATTTGTCATCCTAACTATAAGTGTTTTTAAATGTGAACTTTTCTACATGATTTTCCTTATACAAGAAAAATCATTTGAGTGCCAAAATAAATCAACATTGAGGCAGACTTTTTCAATTCTAGTGCAACAAACTCCAGAAGCTCAATAAAATACGTCCACCCATCAAAAAAAAATTAAAAATACATCAAATATTCATCGAGTACAAAACCAATTCATTATACTGTATACAAACAGGATTCAATTTAAATAAGTTAGTCATTTTAATGTAAGTCATATTAAACAAATATAACTTTAGGAATATTCTACACCATGTTACATTTAGACAGATCTCTTAAGTATAAAGTGAATAAGTTTGTCCAAGTACTCATTTACAAAACATGAGTTAAGGTATAATTGTATAAAGCTGGGTGTTACGGCACTAGCCAGATGAATTATTGGACCCTATGCGGTGACTAAAAGATCTCGAGAGAGGGAAGTTAGAAGGAAAATCTGAATGTACGTATCCGTATCGCAGTTCAAGAGCTGTGGTCAAAGACAGGTTCACTGTCTAGAGACGAAGACAAAGAGCTCCACTTTGTGAAAACCTATACTTAGCATTGAGGTGAAGGTGGCGAGGGCTTAAATATTCTGGGATGTAGCCAGTGCGGTGATGAAGGAAAGGTCTGATTGGTTGATTAGTTAATGTGATGGTGTTTGCAGGAATTGGAGAGGAATGGAGTCTGATTAGGAACAATGCAGGATCGTTTGTGGGAGTTGCATATGATTGGGTTCTGACTGTGGACGGTCGTGACACTGGGAATATAAAAATTAAAGCACCACTACAGTACAAAGCAGGTCTGGTCCTCAAAAGCTACTACCAACCAAATTGGTCCAAATCTTGTTGGAAGTGACTTATGCTCTTATAAAATAGTGTTGGTTTCAGAGCATTTCTATTGTTTTTCCATGTTTGCAGCAGAATACAATTATTAAAAAAAGAAGAAAACCAAAATGCTCTCTTGACACATACAAAACTGGGTACAAGCACGACAAAGTAACTAAATGGAGATTCAGTCTTACACTGTATATATAATACAAATAGCATGTGAATAGTAGGAAGAACATGTAAGCTCTGAGAATGGCCTGGCGGATTGTACAGAGTCCTAAATTGTTTTCTGGAATGAATGTGTGGAATCAAATGATAATGCATACATTTTCTAACTGCTTTATCCACTATAAGGTCATGGGGAACTCAAAACCTATCATGGCAAGCAACGGCTGCAAAGCAGAATACTCCCTAGATGGGATGCCATTCCATTGCAGGGAAACACACAGACACTCAACACTCAACACTCTAAGCAAATAGCTGCCCCAGAAATGTAACTGAGATCCCCAACACTGAGTGGCAAAGAATGCTATCCACTGAGCCACCATGTTGCCTATTATAATACACGACACTAAATTAAAAAAGAGATACATTATTGTACATTATTCAAATGCATCCCAGATCTAAAAGTTTACATCCTAAACCTGGTCTGCAGTGAAAGGATACTAAGGAATTGTGACAGAGGAGCCTGTCACGAGGTACAGGTAGCATGGGAAATACAATATTCATACACCTTCCACTGAGCAGTTGCTAGATAAGTTCCTGAGGGTGCACACTCAGGGCTTGACTAGTAACTGCTATTACTTAATTTCATATACATTCACATACTTAAACACAGGTATGAGGGAGTACTGTGGTGTGAATGGAGAGCGTTCTCAAAATGGATGTTACTCACTGTTTGTTTGGTGTTGGTACTTCCAGGGTGAGTCAGCCTATGGGGGCCTCAGAAGGCCAAACCAAACCCCAGATCTCAAGGCTTATTTAAGGAGATGGGAAAAACCACATGTATTGAATTGGAGAAATGGTTTGTTCCAGAGGGGGAGGGGTTTTGTTTTCTTGTGTGGGGGACTGGGAGCACTATGGATAGACTGCATTTGTTTTCCTTGACTGCTTTGTGGCGGAGCAGTTCTGTTATAAAACAGACCTACTTTGGCCTTTCTGAGGCCGTTGTGTGACGGGAATATCAAGTAAATTTCATGTAGAAACATCTAAGTAAAAAGTTACCAAATTATTCAAATTCCTGGATGGTTTTGTCAAATGTCTTTTAACTTTAAAGACATGTTTTAGACTTGAACAAAAAAACAAAATGATGCATCACAAATTCCACAAAAATTATACCCAGTCCATTCCTTGATTTATACATCCAGCCTGTTCACGATTTCTTAACTTGATTTTCTAGAGCTTGGTTGCTGCCAATTTGTTCTGTTTGATTTATTGCTTCTGGTGGGCATTTTTCAAGTGCAATTATGCTCAGTTCCTTAGCAACAGGTATTGTATCTCAGTTGTATATGTTTTTTTTAGTCAGATGCAGCTCACTTAAGGTGGCTCACAGATCCAGTACAATACAATTGGATAATCATAATCAGGTTTTATTTTCCACTTAAGAAACAACTGTGTTGATTGTACATGAAGTAGCTTTGCCACCCACTGATACTTGGAAGCTACTCGTCGAAGTACATGTATTCACTATCAAGCCTATCCTAAATAAGATAGCTAACTTACTGTGTACAGTAAAAAATAAATGAAATCTATGTACTGTACACCCCACATGTGGCTGTTCAGTATACATAGTATATTTATATGTCACTCCAAACTCTCTTTATTAGTTCAGGTATCAGTCAGGTTAGATTGTGGTTAGATCACTCTTCAGTATGGATTTGGTTTACAGCAGGGAAGTTGAACGCAGAGAGGTACAGTTCACTCTTCCAGGGAAATTTCCACAGATTGGAGTATTAATAACATAGGTGATTGCTGGTGATCAGACTAGGCACTTGGTTCAGGTTATCATAGCAGAAGGGAAGCTGGAGAAGCACAGTTGGCAAAGGTTAAATTAAGCCACCACTCAGGACCACTCTCACAGGTGCCAGATTTTTCCATTTGTATGAAAGGGAAATCTGAGTGAGGAGGAGCACAGTTAGCTCCCCACAATTTGTTCTTCACCAGGTTAAGGAATTCATTTTTCCTGGAGTTAGAAAGGAGGTGGAAATTCTTTGGCAGCGGTAGTTTCTGCAGTAGGTAGGTTAGGGTGTAGAATCTCATTACAGTTAGATAAAAGGTTACCTACAGTAGTAGACCTTTAGAGCAGGGGTGGGCCAGGTCTCGGAGGAACGCTGTGCCAAGGAGAGCTGATATATGTATTCACAATCCTCAAAGGTTTTCAGAAAATCAACCCAATGGACTTCAGACTAAACAGTGAAATGTGATCTAGAGGAAACTATCTGAAACAATTTCAATAACCAAAAACCTGAGATACTTCTTTATCCAAAAGGTTGTGGGAGTACAGTGTATGGTACGCTGTACTCCCACAGCCCTCAAACTACCCAGTCAAGTTTCTGAAGCCAATGCTGTGAGTCTTTCAAGAATCAACTGGATGAAAACTTTGGATACATTTTCTGTTGTTCTAACAGTGGTGTTATTCGTGTCTGCTTTGGAGCCAGGAGTTTCGCCCTGCCAGTTTGATTAAATACTGTATATGGTATTGCCAATGGTTGTATAATGCAGAAAATAGTAATGTAAAGGAAGCCAACCAACATCAAATAGAATCTCAGCACCAGTTGTTTCTGGGAGATGGAAAGTGTTTAATTGATTGACAACACGTAGGGCAAAGGTTTCAGAAATGACTGAATGGTTTAGAAAAGTTCAGTAGGGGGAACAGCAGATTAGACAGATTAGCAGATTGTCTTGGGGTGCTGAGATCTGGAAGAAATTTGTCTTCCAAATTGGTGTGAAGATCCATGACTTGCTAAGTCAGATGTTTGCTGGGGTTTGTTTTCCTTCAAGCGGGGAGAACGACACGAGAGATAAGGATAGTTATATGTCTTATAGTTTGTCTCTTGAGAGGTCAGCCACTAGATGGGGAAGGACTGCATGGGAGAGGGATGGTGGGGATATGGAGACGAAAGTAGCAGGGTCAATCTTCGAAGCAGCCGCAGGGCAGACATTTAAAGTACTGGATAAAGATTGTCCCCTTCTATTTACTTGAGCATGCCTTTGTACCCCCTTTAAAAAATGAAAATAAAGAGAAAATTGTCATAATGTGACATATGTATGAGAGTTTACAGGTTCACAGGCAGATCAACCCAAATAGAAAATTATCTTTATATAACAAATGAAAAGCAAATGAAAATAATGGAACTAGAAAATAACTACAAAATTATGAACCAATATATTGTATCATAAAACATACCAAAAATGTAATATTTAGATTATATATAATATCAGTTGTAGTATATTACTGTACAGTGAATCATTTATATGTAGTGTATTTCTGAAAGAGATCCAAATGAAAATCTTGATAATTTCAAAGGGAATACTAATCAACATAAATAATTGTGTATCCTACAATATTTACATTTCTATTTTGCTTCCTAAATTGCAATATAATCTTTCTCCTCAATAAAGCACTCTACACTGTATACGTCTTTGCGGAATGATCCTTTCTTTTCGTGTTCATGAGTTTCTGGTTGACAAGGAAACTAATGCCTGATATTCTCATTTCAGATAATGGTGTAAAAGCCATTCTGAGAAATATGTGAAAATGCTACCAGCATTTCTCGATCCAAATTTAGATAAACAGCAGAAATGTAAATTATGCGATAATGGAACTGCTACAAAAATCTTATTATTACTCTACAGTTCAATGTCACCTAGTACTATAATGCAACATTGAATGTAGATTTACACGTTTTTGACATTAGGTGACCTACCAGATGACGTAGAGGCAGCGTGGTCCACAATAAGCAATGCCATCCGTAATGTGGCCAAGGATACTGCTAACTACAGAAGGACCCGCAGACAGCCCTGGCTATCTGATGACACCATGGATACACTGGATGCAAGAGCACGGGCCTGTCTGAACGGTGACAGAGGAATGTAAGCGGCTGCAGGGCAGTTTCAGGGCAAAAGCAAAACACGACAGGGCCTGGAGCCCATCACAACCACTGTCGCCCGTCGCCAACTCACTCTTTTTGGCCACGTTGCACGTCTCGACAGGTCCACCCCTGCCCATGGCGCCATGGCTGGGCTGTTGCCCTCCCAACAGAGAGGCACACTACACCAGGCTGGAGAAGGCCCCCAGGCCACCCATGTCGCACATGGGCTCAGCAGATCGGCGATGGTTCCCCATCCACTTTATTGAAGGAATGGAATCACGCCACCGGGCGTGGCCATATAAGATCAGCGCTCTGAACCTCCGTTGTCCAGGTGTTATGATGATGATGATGATGATGATAAGTTAGTGACACAGTCAGTGACACACTCAGACATAACTGAAAACAGAAATATTATACATTTTAGGCTGATGTAATAATTGTTTTGATTATTGCTTGATTACATTTGGAGTGCTTTGTTTAGAACTCAGTGAATTGTACCAGCATTTTCATAGACAAGAAAAAACATCTATGATGTAATTCAAAGATGATTGATTAACACTTTCAAACATACATAACTCGCTTTAGTGGGCTCCAAACCACACCACTTTACAGTTAATGTTTAATTAATTACATTTTCTTCGGGTTATGTTTTGCATCATGTTAAAGTGAAAGATAGAAATACTAGACATATATGATGGCAAGTGTATTGCCTGACTGTGCCAATTTACCATTTTAAATTGTGATAAAACATTTTAGCAGTGCTGTAAAGTAATTTACCGCAGATGACCCTGCTGTGATCAAGCTGTCATATTTAATAGAATATTATTATTTGGCGAGTCTTATTTAAACAAGTGCCAGACTCTTACTGAATATATTCCAAGATTTATTCATTTGAATGTTCTGGAGACAAGTGTAATACAGAAGTGTAAACAGAAAAAAAATGTTGTAATAAAACAAAAGATTTTTTGAAAACCATTTTCACTCAGTCTAGGAAGAGATATTAAAAGTACTTAATTTGTAAAGTAGGTAATATATGTAAATAAGATATGAACCAAGCACAGCCGGAACAAAAATATTTTAAAATGTTCAACAGAGCTCTTAAATGTTTAATGCTATTGAGCTGGTCACAGATTGGACATCCAAACAGGAGAAACTGGTTTTACAGTTACAGTATAAGGTTATTACTTACTTAAGTTGTAATAAAAAAGTAATTTGCTCTTAAAAATTAGCATTAGTGTTCCAGGAAATGTTAAAGTATTTAATGTGTGCCAAAAGAAAAAAAAAAGTATTTTCTAAATGAGACTTTCCTTTCTGTATCTGCATGTATACCCAAGAGTACATGACCCAGAAGTTTGAAAAGAAAATTCTTTAACAGTGTTTCATTCAAATGTCATTTGATTAAATGCCTTCATATTAATCCATTTTTATTCAAAGTTGACATTAAGCAGGGAAACCATCTGCCCTAACCAAGGAAACTACTGAGCAAATGGACCATATGGCAGCTATGAATTATTCTGACTGATGTCCTTTTATGAAATCCCAGTCTTCCACTGCAGGATGCCCACCATCCACATGGAAAGATTGCAGGGTAACTCTTAATTGCCTAAATACTTTTGGCTCTTATACAGAAAATTCTGTGAAAACATTACTCTTTAC
Organism: Lepisosteus oculatus; assembly: GCF_040954835.1. Classification (NCBI taxonomy): domain Eukaryota; kingdom Metazoa; phylum Chordata; class Actinopteri; order Semionotiformes; family Lepisosteidae; genus Lepisosteus; species Lepisosteus oculatus. The sequence continues at coordinate 54,407,669 of NC_090698.1, read as the reverse complement.
ATAACAGTAATGCACACGCTTGTTGGCTTACAGTAAATACTGCATCTTGCTTTATATGATGCTCCCTCATTCTTGACATTAGCCTTTTACAATTGCAATTTTACTTGTTGGCATGTGCTTTACGGCATCTGTGCATCTGTGAGTTTTTGGAACTTGTGAAAAATGAAATCAACACTGTGGAAAAATGCAATAAATAATTTTCGAATTAATTATGGTGTGGAAGGGCTATAAGCAATAACTATTACACTTGCCCTTGAATGAAGTAATTAAACTTGGAAACTTATTTAACATTCATGTTATTGCAGTTAAATACTGGACCACATAGATATGTTATGTCTGAAGCAGATGTAAGCCTAGACAGTACCTGGATAGGAAACCAGTACCAGGAAACCTCCAGGGAAAAAAAAGTTTGCTGCTGGAAACAGTGTTAGTGGGACCAGTAGGAGGCACTTACCTTGCTGTCAGTTTGGGTCCTAATGTGCCACTATAGTGATTGAAACTAGACTGTAAAAAAGGCGCTTTCCTTCATTTGAGATGTTAAACTGGGATGTTGACTCTCCATGGTCATTAAAACTTCCAAGACCATTATTAAAAAGAGTAAATGTGTTACCCTGGTGTCCTGGTCACTTTTCCCCCTGGGCTTCACCAACCATGGCCTCCTAATCACCTACTCTTTGAATGGACTTCATCACTGTTGTCCTTATCTGTGTTAGCTGATGTGTGGAACAGTAAGTGCACTTAAGCTGCCATCGCATCATCCGGGAGGGTGTCAAGAAAAGCTCTATAAAAGTATAAGGAAATATAATAATAATAATAATAATAATAATAATAATAATAATAATAATAATAATAATAATAATAATAAGACCAGTCTAGGACCCTATGAATTAGAAGATCGTGGATTTTCAAATAGTGATTTCTGTGATGACAAAGAATGTAATGTATGTGAAATACTATAAAGTAATAGGTATACTGTACAACATGCATCTTCAGTTTAGCTGACTATCTAAAACACAGCTCACCAGAAAAAAAGCAATCAAAATGGTCCAGAGACAAAACAACAACAAGAATTTGCTTTTGTAAGAATGAATGTCTCACCGTCCAACATCCAATAACTTCTTACAGTATACTGCAATCATGCAGACACATGCTTTTGTTTAACTGAGAGATGCTTGTCAAACCTAAGTGGCATTGTTAAAAAACACTTCCTGACACATGTAATAGTGCTCTCAACAGCTTTTATACCTCAACTTGCAAACTCATTAAGTTTGGGCCAGACTGGAAAGCATGATAATTTTACTAAAGAACACAAAAAAGGATGCAAATAATAGGAAACCATTTAGCCTATATTGTTTATGTGCGTGTGGATGCTCATAGTTAATCGATCCTGAAATCTTGTTTACCTGCATCTTTAGAATCTCAGGGTGTTGGGATCTAAGATTTGGCCTAGTACTTTAAACGTCCATTACTTTTTTCTAAGTAATTGAGTCCTGCCATAACATTTCAGGTGGGTTTAGGTCAAGGTTTTGACTTAGCTAATCCAAAATGCACCATATTTTTTTCTTCTCCAGACATCCTGTTGTAGATGTGCTTGTACTGTATGTTTAGGATTATTGTCTTGCTAAATGATCCACTTTTAGCTCAGCTTCAGCTGGCTAATGGATGGTCTGATATTCTCCTCCAGAATTTGCTGACACAAAAGAAAATTAATGGTTCCGTCACTCATGACAAGACATCTGTGTCCTGACACAAAAATGTAGCCCCAAACCCATGATAGTACCACCATGTTTGATGGCAGGGACAAGGTACTTCTGTTAAAAGGCAGTGTCTGGTTTTTGCCACACAAAGCATTTTTCATTGTGACTGTCATCAGTAATTTAGATAACCACTGAATTTGCCAATTACCTTTCTATTTCTCATCTCCAAAGATCTTGGAAAAACTATTCACAGTTCAATTGCAATCACGTTGGTCCTTAAATGACCCCTATGAGGAGTTTCAATCCAGTTTCAGACCAGCCCACAGTACAGAAACAGCCTTGGTCTCAGTTTTAAATGACATTCTATTAAACTTAGATTCTGGCTCTAGTTTTCTATGGGTCCTATTAGATCTCACAGCTGAGTTTGACACTGTGGACATCACATCCTGCTAAACTGCCTTGAATCGTATACTATACATACTGTTTGGGGCTGGAACAACATTGGACAAATCAATTTGTTACTGTTAATACTTTTAAGTCCAAAATTAGAAGTGGTCTCCTAACCTGCTCCCTCAAATGGTATGAAACCCAGCTGTGCGACTTCAAACGTGTTCAAAGCTCTATTACCACTTCACATTAATACTGACACATCTTCACTGTCTCTCCATTACCAGTGCATTCAGTTCAAAATTTGACTCAACTTTTAAATACCTACCAAATCCTCGCAATACTTAGCATCTCCCATTACTTTCCATGATCGAAGCAGAGGTTTATGTTCTGCTGAGACACACCTTTTAGTAGTACAGTATCTTACATAGATACAGGTACAAGCATCTCAGGGCGCACGTGTTCAGCCACCTTGTTCCACAACTCTTGAACTTGCTCTGTGCTAATCTGAGAAATATTAGCTTTTTTACAGTTTTTAAATCTAGACTAAAGACGTATCTGTTAAATCAGGCGTTTAATTAGTGTTTGCCTTTTCTTGTTCCAATATTTTTGTCTCTATGTCCAATCGTTATTTTTTCCTTTCTCTTTTTTGTTTGTTTTTTACCCTGTAAAGTGCTCCAAACACTGTTGGTGTACATGGTCACTTCTGATTTATCTAACCAGAGAACATTCCATTAGGCTTGTGGATTACTGTATCAAAGTGCTGTTTGGCAAAACAATGGTTTCTTCCTGGCTATGAAAATGACTTCCTGGACTATGAATGCCATTCCCATTTAGTCTTTTCCCGATTTCCCTGATGAAAAATCTGGTAAAAAAAGTGTACGTCCCATAATTGTACTGGAGAATCATAAACATTTTCTCTGTTGTATATAAATCATGGAAACAATCATGGTTGCTTTGCATAATAAAGGTTAATGCTAAATAGCACTCTACCTGTTGCGCAAAGACAATTTTATATCACTGCAAATGCCTAAAAAAACACATTAACTCAGAAATCTTGCTGTATTTCAGATCATTAGTTTTCATCAAAAGGAACTGTACAAGTCCACAGTACTTTTCACATTAACAGAATCAGAAATAGTACCTACTAAGCCATTTTTGTTTTGAACATTTGGTACTTCATCTCCATGGCAACCCTGTCTTTTTCAGATCAGATCTTTTACACAATATATGCGCATAATGTATGCAAATGGATTGGGAATACCCCACAGTTAAGGCTTTTAACAAGAATAATCTTGTGTGGTTTCCCTTTCTGCAATAATTGCTTCAATGGCACAAATGGAGGTGACTTTTTATGACTGTAATGCACTCTGTTGTTTACATTTGTGTAAAATGTGCTTTCACAGGCATAATAAGCAGTTACAAATAACTAAGCATATGATATACTGTACTGATAATTCTGAAATACCTAATAATAATACCTAATAATTAATATAAAATCATTATGTAGTCATACTGTATGATGTTGACGTGATTATGTATACAACACGTGTCGCCATTGTACATTTAGTCATCATGCATTTAATGCACAGTATGAGGATCATTCAAAAAGTCTTTAGCCCATTCTAGAAGTAAACATCAGAAACCTCTGCTAATGTTGCAACTGGCGGCGCAGCTGAGTTTCAGCAGGGTTTAGTAGCATTAGTACTTCCCGTTTGATTACCTTATGAATAAGTCTATAGTTTAGCAGTATTTACATGCCTGTCCTTTGACCAGAAGTCAAGTAATAATAATAATTGCTTACATTCATATAGCACTTTTCTGGACAATCCACTCAAAGCGCTTTACAGGTAACAGGGACTCCCCAGCATCCACCTGGATGATGCGATGGCAGCCATAGTGCGCCAGACACTCACCACACACCAGCTATCATCTTTATTTTATATAGCGCCTTTAAAGGTGGCTTCTCAAAGCGCAAAGTTCTCAAAGTAAACTTGGTGGAAGATACTAATGAATAAAATGAGTCCTAATAACGTACCTACTGTAGGTTCATTTACTTCAATTCAAATCATTAAAACCACCATATTAAAAAGTAAACATTCAACACTTTACCTGATCATCCCAGTTTATGTGGTGTTTTCACCTGTTATTCTAGCTTCTTTCTACCCTCCAAAACCATGATCAGGAAGTCAAATATCTGCTATGTATTACAGGTCATATAAATGTACTGGAGGTACAGTCTTTTTTTCTATCACTTTTACCCTTTCTGTTGTTTTTACAAGGAGTCCACATACTAATACGGATGGACAGTACCACATATAAAGGCAGCAGCCATATCACAACAGACAATCCACTGAAGCTCAGCAGGTGTCAGCCTGGCTGGTAGCTGGATGGGAGGCCTCCTGAGAAAGCTAAGGTTGCTGCTGGAAGTGGTGTTAGTGGGGCCAGTAGGGTGCACTCACTCTGAGATGAAGAACCCAGGTCCTGACTCTCTGTGATCATTAAAAATTCCAGAATTCCAGGGTGTTTCTCTAAAAGAGTAGTGGTATAGCCCAGGCATACTGGCCAACGTTCCCACTCGCCTTTACCAATCATGGTCTCCTAATAATCCCTATCTACGAATTGGCTTCATCACTCTGTTCTCCTCCCCACTGATAGCTGATGTGTGGTGTGCGGACTGGAGCACTATATAAATTATCTGGTCTCAGTGGCTTTCTCCTGATCTCTCTTCAGTCAGAGCAACCGTGGGAGCTGCCTGCTCTGACCATGTTCCTGACACAGGTGTGGGCTGAGGGATGTACTATGCAGTTGATTAAATAGGCTCTGGAGACAAGAAAAACCATTTGTGAACACTGTCCCAGTCTTTGCAAAGTAAAATGTAAATTAGCCAAACGTCTTTCCATAATAACAATTTCTGTAAAAACTGTTAGTTAGTGATGAACTAAACAGCCCCCAAAGGAAGGGATTATTGGGATTTATTTAGCAACAAAAGGCGCGTTTGAAGTCTCAACAAGTCATACCACACCAGCTGAATGATTTTCAAACCTCAGTTCATTTACCAAAGTTATGTATTAATATTGGCAATATCTGACAGATTTTATATTTCATAGCAAAACAGTCAGTGAGCCTAAATGGGTTTCAATGTTTGTTTTGTGCCTTATGGAAACCCCGATCTTATTTAGTCGTGCAGAATCATCAGTCATAAATGCAAAAACTTGACCTTTACAAAGTTATGGTAGTGTTGACCATATTATTAATTAGTGTGTGAGAAACTTCTAAACTTTTTAGTTTAGTTTTTTTTAATAATACAGTATGTAACCTTTATCTTATTTATCTTACAAAATACTGACATCTATGGGAATATAAGCTCCTATCTTCCCATGTCTGTATAAGTCATCTTTGCAGTTGGGTGAAAGGATAAAAATAACAAACATTCAGTCTGTGTTATTCTATTAAAAAGTTTTATATTAAACCATTTTAACAACTCTACCTTGCCAACAAAAAAGATATTGCTATTAAAATTAAGTTAACAAAATCAATTCATTGCTGCATTTACCTTCACTTTTTATTATACTTTAGTAAAACAAAACAATCAAATGTTGCTTGCTTAGCAGACACACAACTAAGTTATGAAAGTTTTAAAAAAATCAGTTTTACTAATGTCAGTAACAATCTAGAAACAGTTAATCCACAAGAAAAATTTGAAGATATGAAAGATGTGTAAAGTCTAGGAATTTCTTTTTACTCCTATGGTCCTTTGTTGGCAGGTTGCTTCAAAACAACAGCTGCAAGTTTTTCACAAATCCGTCACCAGCCTACTGTACAGTATATGCTGAAAACACAGAGATTAACACAAAGCTTTTACTGTATTTTGCTTTCTGGCAACCTGTGTTTAAATTAAATAACTTCTTTAAGAAGGACAATATACAGTACAGACTACTGGCATTGTACCTTAGAAAAAGACAAAGCAATGCTCTTAATAACTCTCTGAGAAAATACAGAGAAAACAAATGACATTGATATTATTTAACATTCATTATTAAAGCAAACACCAGACCACTAAAGTGTACTGTACAATCTATAATTGCACTGACGATCTGATACATGCAGTACATTATGCCATACATTTAAAAGATGTGTGAGGCAACACAAAACTTTCCATCAAAACATTGAATGCATTGACTACAATTAGTTAAGAAAACTATGAATTATTCATGTAGAATCACAATACAGACATTTAGATAACCACTTTAGCTGTTATAGAGAAAAAAATAACAAATAAAAACATTATAAGACTATAAAACACACCTTTCATTGATAGTTCACCAAACTCTGTTCAGTGTGGACTCTCTCTTAATTATCAGTATTCAATACAACAATGGTGCTAAACTACAGGTTTCAGAATTCATAATCCATGATAAATTGTTGCTCTTTTCCATGAGTAAAGTAATCAACAATGTGTTAAGTCAATGAAAATACATTATGGCCCCACATAAACTACATGAAATCTACTCTCTTAAAAATGAAACCATTCACCATAATTAAATAGACATTTAACATCTCAGGGATCTACTTTGAAGCTTTAAGAAGCACTTAAAAAGTCTTCCAAGGTCTAGTTAAGTCAATTTAAAAATAAATTGACCACTTTCTCTTAGGCCCTGAGACACCTCGATAGTCACTTTAATGCCTGTAACATTAGATTTGATTATATTTCAAATTTAGCTTTTTTTATTTATTGTTTGCTTAGCCACTGAGCAGTTCTATCTGTATTGTTTATTTGAAATCTCTGTTTTGGAATGAAAATTCCAAGCTGTTTAATTTCAGAAAGTTGAAATAAACTACGGAGAGACACTTAAATTTGACTTGAAAACTGCTAGAAAATTTTGTAAACAGCTTTCAGATTCACATACTATACCAGATTGAATGCATTTCTTTCTTGTGAATAGTAATTTCTAATAAAGTGACAGAATGCGTACAATTTTTGGTCAAGAGAAAAAATGTTCACTGGAGCTCACTCCACACATAAAAAAAGAAATGTGTGATATTGGGGACCCAGTTTTTTTAAAAAATTACCATATTGTGCACATAAAGAAAATGAATCGCACATTGTTTGTTGTCTACATGATTGCTTCATAAAGACTGGAGTCCTGGACAATGTTACTATATATGTGTGTGACCGTCACGGTTCCACGTGGGCTCTTGCCCTCTGCCACCCGTTTCGTCCTGCAGCACCTGGGGTGGAACCCGGGTCTTCGGCGTAACGCAACAGGGAACCAGCCACATGAGCTAAAGGAGACCTCCCCCAGCCCAGGCAGCTGAGGTCCCTGCTACGCGCAGGGAGGGCGATGATGTCACCGTATCCGAACTAGCTCTGCTACATATGCAATTGTCATAGGCCATGCTCATACTAATTACACACCAAGAGCGTGAGGTTACACAAATCAGCAGACTGAATTTAAAGCTTAATTAAATTTAAGCTTGGTTGTAGCCCAATATGTTCACCTTTTACTAGGACCACTGGCAATTTTGTGCGTGTTTCCTGATATACCAGCCTAGAATAATATTGCTTATTACTGTATACCAGATACCCAAACTTCATTTAGTTGGCGTTTGTCGACCTAAGCTTGGAACGAGGGGTGAGATTTTCTCTTTTATTTTCCTACTTATATGAAATGCAGGAAACAATGCCTTAGGAAAAATTAACTAGCTCTAAGTCAATGTTTTTGCTTTACAGCATTTTGTTTCCAAACAAACTTTGCATTTATCTCACTGTTAGGAAAGAGACAGACTATAGTAATATAAAATGACATGTTAGTGCAGTGAGCTGGCCAATGATTTTACTTGGAGTTTCAGATTACTTGCAGCTGAATGAGTGGAATGCAACAGAGCAGATCTTGAGAGCTGAAACGTGAAACTCTTTTCTTCCAATTGCTTCAGTTTTTCTAATAATATGGATGAAAGTAATGCCTGGGGGCAAGTACTGCAGACTGAATAGCAAAGTAAAATGGAGTTGTGAAGGTTAAGAAGGCATGCTGCCCTGTATGTGTTGTTTAAATCAATGTATTTATGTTGAATATGCAGTAAATATACAGTAGTAAAATGAAACCTCCATCCTGAATTAACATTATTTAAAATATAGGCTTTACCAAGTCTCTTTTGCAGGATCATTGTTTATCTTGTGTGTCCTTTGTTGTTACAACAGGATTTAATAAAAACTTGTTTATTATTAGACATGAGAAATGAAGTGGACTGATTAAGCATGAAAATAAAGACTTACGTGGTACCTTCTTCTTTTCTCTTTAGTTACAGTATACTAGGTCACTAATCTGTCATATCAAGCTCCTCTGTTTGGTATAGTTTCTCTTGCGGCGTCATTGTTCGTATTTTCAACCTTATTGCCTTCTTTACTTCTGCTTTAAATTCATTATAAAGCAATTTAGGAAATGAGAAAGGCAGACTAGACTAATAATGTCAATAGTAACTTAAGTGCCAAATGTAATTCAGCTATCAGAGCACATAAAAACAGTTCAGAATTTAGCTTTTTAATAATGACAGTGTAGGGGGATGCCTCTTCCCCACATGACATTTGGCAGGGAGACACCTCTTAACTGAATGTTGCTGTCTGCTCCAGAAGCGTGGTAAAGGCAAACAGTGGAGAGACAGACTGTTCCCCCGTAGTCTCAGAGCTCTGCTGTCCTCCAAGAGACATCAATTTCTTTACATTTAAATACAATCAGGAATGTTTTTTAGTTACTCCCAAAAAATGCTCTAATTCCAGGCCTCTATTGACTGTTTCAGAAACAGTAAATATTAAAATAAATTGATTTATATTAATAAACAAATTGTAATGTTAATTAACACTATTAAGCACAAATACTATAGAAATACACGAGGATTGACCATGAACAACAGTAAACATCCTAAAATTAGAAGGTTTTGTATGTAAAAAGACATTATTCAGCTTATAGATGTATTCAACTGCAACATCTCAAAATATCGACTGCTGAAATAGTTCATATGACAGCTATGTTCATTACAGATAGTTATAGACTGTCTTGAACACTGGTGATGTGAGATGGGTTTACAGTATGTAGCAGAGTAGGCATTATATTCATTACATAGTGCAACACACATCTTGAAATAACCATATTAATTTGAATGAAGTTGAAGTTTTAGCTTTCAGTATGCTTGACTGTTTGCTAGAGCTTAGTTCCTTAAATTAGACAGCCTTCGTTGAGACAAATGGTGACAAAGATGCACCTAGTATAATAAAAGCAATTTGAATTAACGTTAATTTTTTTAAAGGTGAACTCCACCCTCCTCATCGTTTCAAAGAAGATCCTGGTGGCTGAGCTTTAGAAACTTCTGCAAGTTTAAAAAGTCCCTCCTCTTCAGCTGAGCGGTACATTTCCATAGAAGACTGTACTAGATAGACAAGGTTTTGGCTCAGGAGTTTTCATTTGTTTCAATGTAAAAATTACCCTTCAACAAATCTGTAGTTGCACTATATAATGCTGATTACTATTTTCACAATTTATTTACAGTATGTACTCTCAAAGGTTTTGAGTAATATCTATTTGTGTGAAACTGATTTATATTGTTTACTGAGTGCAGTTGGCATGTTATTTGGATCACCGAAAACATTTTTTGGCTGTTGCACGTGGAAAGGATCAAGCACAAATGCAATAAGTCAATGTAAATCAGGTGCAGGTCTCCCTTCGTTGAAAATGTTCTCAAAAAGCCATTTTCAAAAACTGCACCTTTCAATCTGTTTTTATATTGCAGAGACTATACTTACAACATTTTTGTATTTTGAAAACAAAATGGAATTGTGGGATATTATTTAATAAATTACCTCATACAAATCAATCTTGTTCATTTACTGTTTTATTATAATTGATTTTTCTTTTCAGTGGAGAAAGCTCTCCTATTCTGCCCAGTCTGACTGCATGTTCATGGCCCTATACATATTCATATATAGCTTTAGAAATATGATATAATATTTAGTTTGCCTTAATTCTTCTACCGAAGCTTCCTTATTGTTTTTGTTATGAGATTTGTCTTTAATATTCTAAACGTTTACCAATGTTATTCCAAAAATGATAATTCAACATACAGGCCTGGAATCTTTCTACATAAAGCAGATATTTTTGCTCTTCGATTATTATAATTTACTGTATAGTGCTGACTTTAAAGGCAGAGCATCTCTTTACTGACTATTATGTCAAAATGTTACTTTCTGAGAGTTCCTTTCATGTAATGACCTACTTACTACTCCACTTAAAAGTGGGTCAGTATGTTAACTCTGGGATTTGAAGTTATTTTTCCCTGTCAAAATGCAGTGGGTTTTTGGGGATTTTTTTACTTTCAAATGAATGGAAAAGTCTTTAAACATTTGCCAAGTATGCTTGGAACAACTGTTCAAAGGTCCAAGCAGATTTTTCATTGAAAAATGATCATTCAGATTTAGTTTCAGATGTTAATACGTGTCACACCTTTTCATCACATCTGAAAGTACAGTAACTTACTAACTTAATTCAGAAAATCAGGCCTTTGTTTTCCCCTTTCTATTAAATCATATTCAGCCAAGGTTTTGAGAGCAGATTACAATATAGAGCAAAGATGCATTGTTTCCATTTTGATGTATATGCAACTGTTTACCGAAATGGAACTGAAGTATGCCTGTGTACGAATATTGCTCTCTTGTTATCGTATATCTTTTACGGAATTAACATAAGAATACACTCCATTATATACTGTAAGTTCAAACATTGTAGAGAATAATTACCCATTGATTCATCCATCCTTCTATTTTCTAACTGCTGTATCCAATACAGGGTCACAGGGGAGCCAGAGCCTATCCCAACAAGCACCTCCCACTGATGCGGAGGAAAACAAAATCACTCAGCATATCCCATGTTCTCAGAGGTTTATGTCTCAATGTTTCCACTAACCTTTCTCAAATACTGTAGGTAAAAGCAACTAAACATTTTCTACATTTGGAGAAGCAGCAGCAGACGATGTTGTGTTGGACGTATTATGAATCCAGCCCTTCTACAGCTGAAGGGCTAGAATCATAATGCTTAATATTGATAGTTTGAAGTTTAAGGTCCTTCGTTGTCTTAATGGGACATTTAGAAAATCATTGCACGAGTCCGAACAATGCAGAAAGACACCATAAACCCACACAATTTGTTAAGTTCAATTTCAGTGAATGGAGGTAGCTTTGAGCTTTTGAGGTTTAAAGATAAGAAAACCACAATGATTTTAGTGGCTTCAGAGCAATGCCAGCAACTTATTTATCGTAAAAAATAGTCATAAAACAAGAATTCTGTTTGAAGGTAAGGAGGTACAGTTTAATGATGAACAGTTTAAAATGAGGACATGAACACCAGCAAATTCTCAGACTTGGGAAATGATTCCCAGATTTGCAGTTTCTGCTGAAACTATACACACTGTTCTTCTTTCCAGCACTGTAAACCACCCCACAAAATATCGGAAACAGCCTTTATATTGCAGCTGGAAGATGAGATATTGGAAGTGAAGGTCTTACTACAAAGGTATTCCGTCAAAGGTTAAATACTCCAGAACTGATGATCATTAGGTACAGTATAATAAGGCGTTGGTTTAATTAGAACTAAAGTGCTCATTCGTATGTTCCGCTCTGCTGTTGTTCTGAAGAAGCCATGCTGCTATCCTGCCCCTGACATTCAGGGCAGCTGCGGCGCCTGCCTTCATTCCAAGATGAATGTGGCCAATGTGAGTTAATGTCCCATGTCAGTTTCCATTACCCAGGTCACATCCAACTTGCCAAAAAGGACAATCAATATATCGGCTTCTCCTCTGCATCATAGTAACACACACTAATCGACACTAACCAAGAAATACACATTTTATCTTTGACTTTTACCGTATGTTTTCAATGTCTGCTCGAGATCTAAGAAAAAGAAAATGTATTGTAAAAACCTAAGAACATAGGAACAGTTACAAACGAGAGAGGCCTTGCAACCACTTTAACAAATGGTAATTAATGGTTAATGGATCCAAGGATTTCATCCAGTTGTTTGTTGAATTATGAATTGGCTTTAATCACATGGTTGTATTGTGCTTTTAGAAAACTCCCTGGCTGTCATATTTAGAATTTCCAGGGAGTTGGAAAGTACACAACATTCATTTTTTGTGGTTTCAGATTAATTCTTGCTTTCACTATAAACTATTATCAGCATATTCTGTAACATCAAAGCATTCCTTAAATTTAACTATTTATGTAAAATTACAATTTCCAGTGAAATGGAATACCATTTTTGTTTCTAGACAATTCATAATAGCATCCTTATTACAACGGTCAAGAAATGGGGACAACACACTGTAGCCTCTCTATAATGTGGACCATTATAGCAATTATCTCAGTTTAACCTATTTGATATGCTGTATATCTGACAGATTGTTTCTGACAAGATGGGTGAGACTGGTTTGTCTTGTCATTATCCCTCTCAAACTTAAGTTTAGAACTTCTATTTAAGAATCAGTTTTTTTTTTGCTTAATTTACTTCATGGCAATGTCTTTACTGTGCCCGTTTTAGTATTGAATATTTATATGGAATTTTAACACTGAAGGGAAATCTTAGTAGCTGAGCATAAAAAGAATATACTGTAACACGTGCGAAGGACATAAATGATATTAATTTTGGAACATAAACATACAGTATATGGCTGGTCTCAGTACTTTAAAGAAAAAATACACACCACTATTCCATTTCTCCCTAAACATTTTAAGCATCGAAGTCTTTAACTAACGCGATACCGGAGTCAACAAGCATACTTTTAGAATTTGATTAAAAGGGAATATAATATGGAATCGCGTATTTAAATTGATATAAATGTTTAGATTGTAACGCATACTGTACAGCCTCCATTTCTCTATAAAAATTAAAAAGATCGAGTGCGCAGCCTAAGAGGGTGGTCCACTGTCAGTGACAGCTGACAATCCTCCATACACCCATGTGCAAAATTAATAATGCCAATGTAAACGTCGTATTTACAATTTGTTAATAATAGAAATGTTAAGTTCTCTAAAGCTTTGTGATAGTTGACCCAGGCAGCAAAAGATCAGCTGCACTGGTAAGATGCGACACCGAAGATATGATTAATAACCTTTTAAATCTGAAGGGAGATTTAAAGGGATCCCCCCCACACACACACACAATAGAAGCAGGAAGCAGAAGCAGGGACCGTTGTCAGAAGGGAAGAAGGTGACTATTCATTGTTATCAAAAATGACTTAAATTAGATCATGATGTGATATTTAGAAATATAAAAGTCAATTAATTGTCCATAAAATTGCTATTCTATTTTTTCAAAGAAATGATTGTTAAAAGAAAAGTCACAGCGCCAGATGGAATTGAACACACAACCTGTAGGTTTAGTAATCAGGCACGTAGACCAGTGGGCTACTAGGGAAGTCACATGAAGAAAGAGGTGAAACAGCCCTACACAGCCCTGTCGCAGTACACGAATATAATCATTTTGTTATTAATTTCTTTAGATACGCGATTCCATATTATATTAGCAGAAAAGCTTAAAACTACCACTTTTTTACACGCTATTTCACATGTTAGTTAAAGACTTCGATGCTTAAAATGTTTAGGGAGAAATGGAATACCGGTGTGTATTTTTTCTTTAAAGTACCTATTCCTGGAATCTGACAGGCTGGCACCCTTCTGAAGTGGTTCCATAATATCTGGTATACGGAAAAGAAAGTGTTGATAAAAAAGTCTGGATTCTCATGTATCTGATACAAGTATCTTTTAATACAGTCTTTGATGTGCTCTTGAGGATCCTTGTGATATTTTGAGCTCTGGTTGAATGATAAGTGTCGCAGTTTAAATAATTTTCATAGTTACAAAATTATGAAACGCTCTGTTAAAAGCAAGGGTGTTTTTATGTCCGTTGCAGTAAAAAAAATGCCTGACAAAGTAGGGCTTGGACCGATTCCAAGTGCTTGTACAAATGTGCTAAAGAAATTAGCAAAAAAAGTCATTCCATATCGTATTGGCTAGCTAATGTCCTGTCCTCGTTAGTTAGATCTACGAAATGCTGTGGTGTTTGTCAAAGAAAAAACTAAAAGTATTTTAGTTTAAAATAACGGTAAGAAGAATGTGGACCAGCGTTATACTTTGAGTTTACAGCTTGTCCAAAGTCATTCATTATTAATACTATTAGTAATATCTTCGGTAAAGCAGTTGATGCATAAATATTTCTGATAAAGGTAGGTTGTGTACTTTTGTCCAACTGAGCAATCTTGCTTTCATAAAATATACCAACTTTTTAATGACTGATGATTAACATGCTGCAATACACAGTTTAAATTTAAAAGCTCAAATGCTGTACATGAGAGGTTAAGCTTTATTGGCTCCTCCTGGCGGTTTTACAAGGTGATTCCGGATACTTTCCGGCATGACGTCAAATGACGCGATATACTGCGTGATACTGCATTTTGATGCGACATGCCCACCGGGGTATACCGCGAAATACCCCACCCATTTTGAATGGCTGCATCTGTAGTAGTGTATGTGATGTAGTTTAAATGGAAATTTATAACATGTTTTGTTTTTGATAACTTGGTACAGGACATATATAATTCTTAGTTTGTTACGTAGTTTAAATATAGTCAGACAATCTTTCAAACAATTTAGTAATATTGAATGGTAATAACATTTGAAAAGTGTACCAAGGGTAGGACAGTGCCTTATCTGGGGCTCCAGTAGATGTAAGTGAACACCAGTGGCTTATATACTGTACTTCATGGAGTGAAATATAATCAATCTCTGAAGCCTCTTAGATTCCAAGACGTTTCTGCTGCTGTAGAACATGAAATACAGAGAGAAGCACTGTTACATACAACATTGTATTGAGAATTATTCTACTGTGACTTCAGCCTTAGCTCAAGTGTAATTCATTGGAACCCAAGTTTTGTTTCAACTCATGATAGACAGTGATGCTGAATCCCTAATGAAAAGAAAAAATGAGCACATATGAAGCATCTGAGTAGTCATATGTAGGAAAAGAAGCTGCATAATTAACTATAAATGGCATGTGCTTTCCGAGTGGCTGTTGCTGCTGTCCCAAAGGTATTTTGCATTTTAGCATTGCTTCTAATTCATTAAAACACACTTGAACACTAATCTAACTTTGATGTGGTAAAGCAGTTTATTTTAAAAATAGATTTATGAAGGAAAAAGGCTAGTATTATTTTATGAGTTTCATTTTTAGTATTTATTTATGAATCAGGTATTTTTGAGAAATACAGTTTCTAGCTTGCATGCACTGCTGTTTGAGCTGATGTACAGTATGTGTACAGTACATTGATGCTTTTACTTTGACACATTGATCCAGTTGACTACATCACTCCAAATCAAACCCAAAAAAGCCAAATGAGTCAACACTCAAGAGCAATTTTACCCAATTAATTTGATTCTTAATACATTTTATAAAAATAAATAAAAATATAATATTGAAAAACATCCTAAAACAGGAAACAGTCTTAAATGTATGTTTTTGTTCTCACATCAGTACAGAATATGTATTTCAGGTAATATATGTCCTACAACAGCTCAAGTTGGTTTAAGCTTTCAGCATTTAAATCACTTTGAGTACATTTAGAAAGGGGATAAACCCTGCCTTGTTATTTCTTTTGCTTTGTATCTGCCATGTATATTGCAAGTCTGGGTTCCTGCCCGAGGAGTCCTTAGTTAATTGAGTATAATTATTCTGTAGCCTACTTTCAAATGCTACATCAGTTTCTCCAGTTCCTTGAAACTAAATACTACTTAGACCCAACTGTAGTCTGGCACAGTAGTATTCCATCATTCAATGGGGCATTTTATTCTGTAACAACACAGCACTTTTTGGCTTCCGCTTTTTAACTATATAAAATAATGTCACACAGAGGTATTATTTTTCAGAAAAATGAATAGCTACTGACTTCAACACAAAGATTTATTTGCTGGTAAATCTGCCAACAGACATAAATAAATAATTGAGAAAGCTGATTGGCAAGCTCTTCTCAGGCTTCAATCATCAGATCAGTGGATAGTAGGGATGGAATGGGAATCTAGCTTTTACTGAAATAGAAACCTCAGTTTTCCACAATTGTCTGTCAGGACAGCAGTACCTCCTAGTGTAATCTGCTTGGTATATCTAGATTACAGTAGTCTCATGTTGCTGCTTAAGTGCTCTTTTTAAACTTTTTTTTCTTCACGTAAAAGGCAAGAGTCCTTTTGTGTTCTTTCTAAAGACTTTTCAAATTTTAGCAGACAGAAGATAGCATAAATAAGGCTCTGAACAAGTTGTAAAATGAGTCCAAATGAAACATCAACCAGAGTGCACCTGACATACTTTGCTGACTTGTAAATACTGTGGGTATGGACTTAATGTTTCATCTTTTGAAGACATTGCTGGGAGGGATTTCTTTTATGTTTATATTTTACAGGAGTCACAATATGATTTTTTACACATTAACCATTCGTAATGCAAAATAGTGAACATCCCATATAGTTGCCCTGTATTCAAATTAATTTTATAAAATGTTTTTCTACACCTCAGCATCCTAGTATTAATTCAGTTATTTGCTTTCTATTTATTCTGAAACAGAAGGCTTTTTTGGGAGCGAAACTGATCAGGTCATAATAATGCTGCCATCTCAATTTCATTGAATAAATTATATGGGTGTTCTGATGCTGCGAGGGATAGCTTACACTTTGGGGCATTGATCCAGGCGGGTCCATGCATTTCACACGCTTACTACAGACAGTCTAATATAAGCTAATTTTCTCACATACTCTCCTCCAACAGTAGTGTTGTATTTGACCCCCTTCTAGATAGATGATAGATACTTTATTGATCCCGTGAGGGAAATTGCAGATAGGGTAGTAGCAGTAGAAACCTTGACCATTACTCATTTTCGTCTAGTTGGAACAACTCTACCACCTTTCTTACCTTGCAACTCAGAAATGACCAAGTCTGCTACTAGTTTCAGAGCTCACGGCTCCTTGGTACATTGATTAGAGCACTCATCTAAATATATGAAGCTCAGAACTCCCGGCTCTGTGGTGTAGCAAATTTAGAACATCTACAGTAGCTCCTCTGCGGACTTATCTCAGAGCCCCCAGCTACATGGTGTATTCCATCAGACCATCTGGTTCCTCTGTAGATATACTGTACTGTAGAGAAGCTCCAGGCTCTGCAGTGTTACTACCTTAACAGCCACTAGCTCACCAGGTGGTATGCTCAGCTGCCCTTCGATTTTGTTGCCATACAGCCACCGGTGCCTTCACCCTGTGGCACCAGGCTGCGTTTCACACACACATCAGAAACACCACTTGCAACCTCTAACTACAGACTATCAGTGACTTGAAGCACCTGGCTCCACAAAGTATTTACTGCTCATTGACACCCACCAGACATTACACCAAACATAAATAAAACAGCTGTCCCACTCCTGGCGCTCAGCCAGTCTGCTCTTCGGCATTGTGTCGGCACAAGCCTTTGACTTGTGCCACCAGGCTGCATTAACTAGCAGCTGTCAGTGCTCCTGGCACACCCATATTAAAATAAGAGAGATCACTAAACATGAAGCCATAACTCTACCATAGGCCATAGCAACAAGTTAGACCCTTCCAACACCATGTACACCATGTAGGGTGAGCATCTTTCCGGCTACACTGCACTACACTGCATTTCACTCACATAAACAAACACGAGGTGTAGCACACAAAGTTATGAAGTCTTACAGGCTAGACACACAGCTCAGAAGACTGCAGCATGAGTAGCCCTGTTCTTTTAGCATGCCTCAGGAACATGATGATTCGCGAGGTAGGATCCCCTCTAAGTTCCTAGAGTTCACTCTCTGGAGGGAGCTGCAGGCTGTTTCGCTTGCTAGTCTCCCACAGTACACACGACACCGACAGCCTCCAGCCTTGCTGAATACCCGACAGCTTAAACACTCAGGAAGCCACCAGCCTTTCTGAATGACCGGATACTTTACTAGCAAACCCACAGAACTTGCTGGCTCACAGCACTCACACAACAACAATCAAGCCTCACATCGTACTGCAATGGGACAAGTGTCACCCACAGCTGGCACTTGTCAAATCACTGATCATCAACTGCTGCAGGCCCTTAAAGACAACTTCTTATGAAAAGCTCTGTCCCCTGATATACCACGCCTCGGGTGGCCGTACAGTGTATGAGTGGTATAACAAGCACGACACATTATGTTCAGCAGATGCTGGTCTTCTGTTTGTGCCACAGTCCAAGTTGAAACGTAATGGGTGACTAGGTTTTCTCCGTTTATGCATCTGTACCATCACAATATTAACCTGTGTCAATAGGTACAGTAAATATTCAAAAAACAAAGTATTTGTGTTCAGTGCTTTGGGATGCAAGGCACTTTATAAATAGATTTTGATCAGATTTCAGCCAATAACATATCTATAATACTGTATGGAATAATATACCCATTTTATTGAATTATTAGTACTGTATTTCTAATAATGTATATTATTTTATTTATGTATATTTTAAATGGTCTGGTAATATGCTGTTATACTAAAATTTGTCAAAACTGTAACCATTAAAATATATACATATATTTTTTTATTTCTAATTATGCTTGAAGCAGGTGTACTTTTAATCCCAGGAAATACAGAGATCCATAAATAAACATTCATGCCCTATTGGATAAGGTGAGATGTTTCCACCCTGTTGAGACATGGCGACCAACTGTGTCCCAACAGGAAAGAAATTCAATGTATAATTCATAGTTCAGTGGGAGCACAATTGTAAATTATCAGCACAGTCATTCCAGGGTGGAAGGGAAGGAACTGCTCAGACATGATGGATATTTATAAACTTGTTATGTGAAAATGAACTGCTTAGCTTTGAAGACAGCAAAGACAAATTATTAAATATGTGAACCCCAGGACAACCCCGCATAAGAATAAACTGCAAGACCAGCAACTTCTGACTCTGACTTTGAAATGAGAAAGTTCTGCACAATAACAAAACCAAAGAGCAATGATTCATAAAGAAGCAAAGCTTCTTTGACAAAAGAGATTTATTGACAGAGTCATTGAGCCATCTCAGAATGAGAGTAGGTTCATCTACAATGCACACACAGTGAAACAAATCTAGTCTAAAATCGACTGAAAAAGAAAAAAAGCTATATAACCCTGCACTGTATTCTCAGGAGGTAACTCTTTCAGTAGAATGGGCCATAAAAGATTGTCAAAATATTGAATATTTGCAAATGATGCAATTTTTACTGTATATAGTAAAAATCACATTAATTCTTTGTTTTTTGTGGAACCATAAAATATAGTTACCAGTGTATATACTGTATAGTTACAGATATAGATATTTCAAAGTAATGTTTCATAAAGTTTACTAAAATTCCAGATATTGGAATATATTTTTGTTTTGATTAATAACAAGTACAACATTCCTCTTGTCTATAGATCCAGATTGTATAACAGGTGCCTGGGAAATTCAAAGGAATTATGCCATGAAATCAAAATACATGATATGCTATTTACTATAAATACAAAGTGACCCTTTATTTACAGCTGCATCTGCACTGTAGCTGAAAGCAGAGGTAAACTGCCTTGAGTGATGTTGACATGTTAAAAGTTTCAAGTTTACTTTCTTTGTTCTTTTAATCCCATCAAACTCCTTAGCATATACCACTGAAGTATCCATACACTGAAATTATCTTTAAAAACCTCACAGACCAAGATTAAGAGAACTACTGTAAAGGAAAATGTTTATATATGACCCTGTTTAGATAAAGATAACACACTCCATCGTATCAAATGAACCTCACATGATCTTTTACAGCTTGAAAGATCTCCGACGTGCATATCACATTCATTTCGTTATTATATTACCTTTGGGGATAAATATATGTCAGAATGGATTCAAACTTGTTTTAACCTTCCCTAATGGTCTAAAATACATTTTTCTGTAGTATTTAATGTCATAAAAAAATTCAAACTGTGCTAAGAAGACACCGCTTCTTAGTATTCAGCATCAAAATGGGGAGGGCTGACAAGTATGTTGGCAGCCGTTTTGGAAACAAGAGTAATGTGAGAAATGTTACCAAGTCACTCAAGATCAAAAGTCATGTGCTTCAGCGTGAGCTTGGTACAGCACTCTGAAGCTTTATTTGTCATTCCTCAATGTCAGACCCGGAAAGTTCGAAAAACCTGATTTCTCATAACAAAAGAACTGAGTTCATTCAGAAACCTTTGCAGATATTACTACACAGATGTGGAAGAATAAAGATAAAGTGATTGACTGGGAGAGCAGCACAGTTTGACTCATGACTTTCTCACGCACAATAGAAGTACAATATGGCATCAGGTCCTTTGCTTTGTTGAACTGCCCTGCTTGATGGCAGAAAAACGACAGTGCAGACAATAAGCGCTCATTACTTGTATTGATTACTGCTTCTGTAAGAGGTGCAGCACGTGGGATAAAAGATAAATTCTATTTAGCCAGAAAGAGGAGATACTGCGACGTTTTTTCTTTCTCAGGCATCAAAATGTACTGTTTTGTTTTTTATGAGAGGGGTTAGACATGCAAGAATTAAGGCTTGCACTCTACTCTATTAAAGGCAGTTCTATTGATCACAAATTCAAGACTGATTTTCTTATCCTGGCTCCACAAAGGAATTTCCCATATTTTAATCAAAATAAGGGGCTGATCAAGGTATCCCATTAGAAAAGGATGGATAGCTTGATAAACATTATAGAAAGTACTGAAATATGTTAATACCTCTTTAAAAATTAAATCATATATGTTCCATGTGTCTCCCCTTAGCTGTTTCCAATGAATGAAGCTTTACACAAAATTTCTACCTCCTTCCCTGAAAAGGGAATGGCGGAGTTTCTCCTTATGAAGCATTTCATTAACAGTCAAAGTCTTATATGAAAACAGTAATCACATATTAAAAATCAATGGGAAGGGAATACTAGGAAATCTTCCTTCCAATACGATATGTGTGATAACAAATATGTTTATTCTGTATTACATTGGACAGTTCTTCAAGGTAAAAGAACACGTACAGTAGTTACTTCTAGAAGAAATATATACAAAACGAAGGAAACAAAGCCATGTCTACATTTCCAAAAGGCAAACATTTTGCCACCCTAATACTCCCTTTGGATAAAGTATCAAGAACACCATAGTTAAAGTTGATAATCTGTCACTTTAAAACCTCAATTCACCATATACAGTATATTGATAGTGATCTATCATTGAAATATTCAAGTATCCAGATGTCAGAGGTAGAGATTTTTTCTTCTTTTGATCTTCATGCATAGAGAGAAAGGAAATAAAAACCCAAATGAAACAACTGAATGTATACTTAGTGGAGGAGGCTTGGTGCTCTGGCAGCCACATCACAGGTGGGGTCAACTGGTACAACTTCCTTGTCGAGTTTGTTCTCCTGATACTCATGGGACATTTCCTATAGGGTTCTCCTGTTGCCAGACACACTTGCTTGAAAGATTGGACTAACTGTCCCTCTGTGTGCACTCTCAGATGGATTGGTGCCCCATCCAGTGTGTTTTTCCTTCATGTGCCCTGTGCTTCCAGGATTGACTCCAGAATGTAGCAATCTTTACAAAGAATAATTGGCTCCCTGTTGATAGAGATAGATGTTAGTGGGAAAAAATACATACAAATAACACTGTGATTACATTTGGGTTTGTCCTCACAAAACATATACAGTAGTTTGACACTTCATGCCAACACATTTAAGAGAAAATGTGATTTAAATTTAAAGGTGTTGCAACATCTGTGGCAAATGTAAATGAGGGACTGATAAATGTTCTGATGCTTCTGAAAACAAACACTCTAATTTGCATTTGAATTTGCATAATCTGTCGCCTTAGTCAAAATATATTAGGTAAAAAATGCGTATTAAATTATAAAAATAAAATTCCTGAAACTGCAATTTTGACAATGATAAGATATATAAGATAAGATAAGGGCCAATAAAAAACAGTATCAACTAAAATTCACCTTCAGTGTAATTAGCCTGTAAATCATCATATAATTATCCCAGATCCTTTCAAACATGTGAACATGGTGAACCATCATTTAGTAAATCTGATTTGCACCCCAAATGAGACCAACACTTTGAATACAGACAACATTTTTGGTAAGAATCCCACTCATTTTGTTTTTGCAAGAGTAGCCAGCTTGGTGTGATCCAAAAGGAAATTTCCTAGTTGTACTCTTGCCATATTTCCCTTGTGATAGTTGATCACAACTGTTTCCTAAGTAAGCAGCAGTGGTTGCTGTCTGGGACAAAATAAAAAAACATTAAAAACTATCTCTCTCAATAGATGTAATGTACATTTACCAGTCCCTGGTTAAATTGAACTCAAAAAAGAATTTCTGCGAAAAATAGTACATAAAATATGTAAATCCCCTGCGTATTTTTGGCAAGGCTGTTTATACAAACAATACCAGACAGGCAACACAGAGCTTCTCACTACTAACTTGTCTTGCCAATGAATGTCAGAAGGATTCCTGGGAAGTGCATCTCTAGGTATATGTACACAGGAAAAACTCAGGCAGTTAGTGAGACTTGAACCTTCCCCAATTTCCCACTTGCCAAACAATAAGCTTTGTCCAGTTCACTTTCCCCAAAAAGTTACAATCATCATTCTCATGGACATCTGCATCAGTAATCTTTTAGCTTTCAGGGTTTCCCCTACTACTAAGAGGAATGTATCTATCGTGTTTCCTTTTGATTTTGGGATTACCCTTAATTCACTTTGAGGATCTTGGTCAGTAAACTTTCGCTGCCAGATTGTTTGTGATAGGCTCAGTATAGTCTAAATGTCACTTGCGTAACTCTGCAACAGGCCTTCTATATGCTTGGATGAGGAATTTCATGTCAATTGTTTTGCTGTCCTAGGAAGGTCTTTCATAGTTCTTGGCAATGTGCCCTACACAACCACTGTTAAAATATTTCTTCATCTCTGAAGAGGCAGAAAACCACATAGTTACAACCCCCTATCTGAACCTTAAAAGGCATGTTCAGTTCAACATTAAAATCATTGAGGAACATGTACCTGAGGTCTCCCAAAAGGAGACAATATGCTTCAAGTCTCAGCCAAAAGGAATCACAGTGATATCTGACATTATTAGTCTGGGAAGGCTCAGTTCTGATACAAGAAGTTCATGCTTCAAAAAAGGAGGAACACTTGAGATTGTAGCTCTTCACAGACAAAACTGAGTCTAAGTGCCTTTAAGTGCTAGTCCTTTCTGCACGATTTCTTAGAACGTTTCCACACTGTTTAGCAAATCCACCATGACTTTGTTTATTCTGGAGCTGAACGTGATGGGTTTTATCAATCTTCACTTTGACTAATTCCATTTTGTATTTTTCTACAGATATTGCATTATCAACTGTGATTTTGAAGCCATGTCTGCATGTTAGGCGTTCTAAGGTCATGCAGATCCCAAAGAGGATCATCCAACTTTGGTCCTCCCTCCCAATAAAGCTGATTAATTCAGACAGAACTGAAGAGATAACTAATATATGCACTTAACTAAAACATAAAGAGAAAACTCACTATCACAATGTTCACAGCAGTTCATAACATGCACAATGACAGGCAACACCAACATATTTCAGGCATTTAAAAGAGAAAATGTAACACATGACTTCTAGCATCAAAATAATAATGAAAAATGTAATTTCACAGTTTTTGTCATTATACGTTTTACTGTTGAATAATAATTACTTCTTATACTTTTTACATCTTGAAATTTGGAAACGAAAAATGCAGATGATTTGTTATAAGAAATAATATACTCTGCCTAGAGCACCGGTATGCAATATTATTGTGTACTCTAATGACCTCCATGTAATCAAAGAAAAGACACTGGAGATCCAAACCAGTACACATTATTTAAAGGATGTAGGTAATGCATGAGTTCTTTTGTTTGAGTTTTGTGCTACTGTACACAACTTAACAAGGACTTTCCTTCATTTGAAACTGAATGTGGTGCTACTGTACAATAGAATTTGTGGTGAATTTAAAAAATGTTATCTATTTTGTTCAGTCTACATTAGCTTTATAACTACTTTATGTACCATCCATTGAGTGACTTAATTTAAGAGTAAACAATAAAGTGTAATGAATTAGAACATGGATTACAATTGAAATTACAGTTTGATCATATAATAGCAGTAATGTTTGAGTAAGAGAACTCCTGAAAATGGGCTTACTCAAACAAGTACAAGCGTATTGTACATATCTTTCAGCCTAAATTATATTGGATCTTTTAGCATAGGAAAATGTAAGAATTGCAGATTCTATAAACATTAAGTGTCAACGTGACCCCCAAGGCTGCCACTGGAGACTGCAGCATTCCCACAAGAGAGCGCATTTCTCCTGGGTCTCCAATTCAAACGTGTTTGGGTCGCCTTTCGGTTCAACCTTCCCCCTGCCAAATAGGCTGCCAGTCTTTCAAACTGTTTAATCCTGACTCCCTATTTAATATCTGAAATGCCACAAGAAAGGTGCTCTGTCATTGAACTTATTGTGCTCTGCTCTACAATGCTCTGCTCTACTACTTTATTACAAACATGAAAGCAGTGAACCTGACCCCCACCCCTACCCGAGACACCCAGGACCCTGAGACCAGATATACAAAACCTGAGTCCCGAATCCTGCCCATCACCTATTTGGCAAGCACCATTCCTGTGGCATCCTTCCCTGCCTCCTTCTGCTCATGTCCTGGTCAGTCATTACAGCTTCTCCTTGGCCGACTCTTCCGGCCGAGATCAAGCAATTGGGTACCCTGCCCGCCTGTCAAACACAGCTGTCATAGCAGCAAGTTCATCACGGATTGATTATGCTTTTGAATAGTTTTTTCTTTTTACAATTTTGTAACAATGAACATGTTTTTAATAAATATAAGCTTCTTGTATTTTGCAGGGAATTATGTTTCAAATACTATTTTATTTTTTCTGGTTAGTCAAATAAAGCTTACATATGAGAGCATCAGACTTTTTCCTCCAGAATAAGAGGCATTACTGTTTAAGGATAAATTACCATACATCAATGACGACAAGTCCGGTTACTATTCTGTTGAATCCTGGATAAATCAGAATTAATTTACACAACACTTACTTTGATCAACACGCCTTTTGTTGTTTTATTTAAAATATAAATATAAAATATATTATATATAAATGAAAACAGCCCACTAACATGTCAAGATGAGATATCTTCAGTCTGGATTCATTATGTTATACTATTAGTGCACATTCTGGAATGAAGAGAATCACCATGCTCATTCTGCTAAACATGCACAGGGCTGCATATCTGGTGCACTCTTCGATAGCCGTTTTGTTCAACAGAGCCTTTTTAATGTTCAGATCAAGTTTCAAATTCCCTAGACCTTCAAGACAACACTTGTGTGAAAAAAATTGCTAAGGAGAAGTTAGAAATTTGATCTCTAAATGCTTGGCTAGAGATCGAGACATTTCCTCATAAAAGGTTTTAAGTGTAACTATGTACCATATAAACAAGAAAGAAAAAAGCAGAAGGGTTTTTCATCTTTGTAGAGCTTTCTCCGTTCATTGAACTGCTGGATTATGTTACTTTAATCTGACAAAACTATACCCTGAACAAAGTAACCTATTTTTGAACAGAAAGGCTCCCAGTAAGCGCTTAGAAAACGAATCCCCTTAAATTGTTTCTTTACAAGACCCTGCAGCAGTTTAGTGACTCTACGACTAATTACAAGACTTTTGACTGGCGTTTCATTAGCCAGACATCAGAAGCTTGTCTTGAGGTATGATGAAAGGCCTCAAGAATAGAAGCAATACCTTCAATATCAGATATGGGGTAGGCTAAACACTTAAACTCAAGATATCCCTGCACATTGTATAAATTGAATCATTTGCTACTTCACCTGCTGTCTCTTCTGTGAATTTGCTTCTTCTATACCAGTGATGCAGCACAGGCTATTTATTTTTCCACAGACAATATCACCCCATTAAACTAGAACCAGGTATAAGATACCAACGACTCCAGCTGAAAATGTGGCTTGTAGAATGTTCCATTTCAAGCTCTGTAATGTCTTTTTGTAACGTGTGTTTCATGAAAAGATGTATGGCGAGAGGCATTAACAATGCAACAAATGATTTTGGTTTCCAAATACTCATTTGTTGCATATTTAATAAATCTTAGAGTATGTAGACATTTTGGTGATACCATTATCCAATACTTATAAAAATAATAGATATTGCATTATGTGTTACAGATGTCTCAATACATAATACTGGCTTAAAAAACATGGGAAACAAAGCAAAAATACAATAAATGTAGCGTGATGTAAATATAACAAAATATGTGCCATAAAATGGAATAGAAGCAGAGCAGAACAGCAGTCTCTACATGCAATATAGGATCATATTTCAAAGACTACAAACTGAATTAGTACATTTTTAGGAGGGGCTGGAAGGGGATGAGAGATGATGCAACAGAGATATTTGCTTTTACGTGGCTTAACATAGGACATGGGATCTTAGCGAGCTTAGAGCAACACTGAACATTTAGAGTTGTTGCAGCCCAGTCTAGACAGAATAAGATTCTGGACACGGGAACGAGTAGAACAAAGGAGACTGAGATTAAATTTGATTCAGGTTTTGAAAATCCTTTTGGTTACACTGTAAGGTAACCAAATTAAAAATGTAATAGGGAATTCATTCAGGCTAGAAGCAAGAAACACTTTTTCCCCACAAAAAGAGTTGTGTGTACAGTATCTGAAATAGGTTTTCCTGTCAGACAGTTGAGGCCCAAGAAACACCTGGACAAAACGTTAGTGACGACTATCAACTAAACTGTTAAATGGGCAAACTATGATGAATGGATTGATACGAGCTATTAGGAATGTGGCAGGATGCTGTTCTCTAATAAGCAGCCATACATCACTATGGAATCCTCGGGCTTGCAAGCTTTCTTATATGGAAGAAGTGCCTCTGTTTTGTTTACATAGAATGGTCATTCACAAAACACGAATGACCACTACAAGAACAAGAACACGTTTTACCCTCTATAATCTGTGTGAAAATTAACATTTTCTCATGATGAACATTTCTCAACATTTTTCAAGGGGTTGTACAAGCTTCCAACCACAATCACGTGGTGCATGAAAAAATCAATATAGCAGGATAACAAATTCCATTTCCTAGAATTTGTCTTGCAATCTAAAATAAATATAAACTCATAAAAAGGCATTACAGAGTTTAATCCACCCGCTACATCCTGAATGGAATCCCAGCCACTAGCATGAGACACACAAGTATAAATTAAGAGGAACTCATTAAGCAAGCAAGGCTCTGGAAGGTGGAAGAATCACTACCTTCCAAAGTATGAGAAGTAAACTATTAGAGCATCCCAAAGCTTCATTTTGTCTTTGCATTTTTGTTCTTGTAATTTCTTCTATTAAGCTCACTCACTCAAGAGTAAATGCAACTGTGTAAAACATACTGTAGTGTACTACTGGACACAGTAGGGTGATGGTGTTTCTGCTTCAGTATTTTGACCGTCCTCATCAAAGGCAAAATAATCACTTTCAGAAAATGCTTCAAGTCAAGGGTAAAACAATACAAATGGAAGATGTGATCTGGAACTTTTCTACAAACACATCGATTATTTTTTCTACCTTCCATGTATGTCCTTTAGTGGCTGATACCCTCAGAAGGCCAGGCTCTAATTCCACATTGCTGCGACGTGACAAACAAATTGCAGGCTTGAGTGCCTGCAACAGCTGAGCTCCCCTTCTAGTCAAGAGCTTGGTTGTTCAGTTAATTTGAGGCAGCTTGTGTTAATGATAAGGTTCATTATTTTTCTGCCAAGGCCGGGTGGCAGTCGCTCAATAGATCTGACTGTGAACTAATAGGAGGTTTGAAGAAATGGCAAAGGGGTTCTTTGGAGAGCTCTGACGCACCCACCCACATAAAAAGCCTCACCGGGAAGGCTTCATTAACCTTCAAACATCCTCCTCTCCCCACAGGATTAGGCTCCACTCAGATACTTTAAAGAATAATACAATAAAACATGTCATCTGGAATAATACCATGCACAGAAAACTCAGAGATGTTTGTGAAGCACAAGAGAGCTTCAATGAGCATGGGAACAACAAATGCATTCAATGGTTAATACTTTTAAGGGGATCTTTCATGTAAAACCATTATGGCACTCAACATTTACTAATGCATGTAATTAAAATTCATTGAAATCATAGTGTAATTATATTTTGGTACATAGTGTGTAAACTGTTTTTGTGGCCAAACTGAAGAATCTTCATCATTCTTTGATCACTTCACTTAATATAGTTGAACAAAGCTAGAAAATTTAATGCAGACGAGTGCATGGTGTTCTGAGCTGATGGCAAAACATCTATAATGTACAGTATAATGCAAAATGGGAAACACTGTGCTAGAGCAGGCTACTCATAAACGTGAGTGTTTATGTTGATTATCATTGACATTTTCTAGATAAGGTGGGAAAGCAATAAAAACAGTAATCTAGATAATACATTGTAGAGTTAAACATGATGAATTTAAATCAAGGAGTGTAATGTTAAATTTCTACAATTCATTATTAAGATCACCTTTAGAATACTGTCCACAATATTGGTCTCCACAGAATGTCCAGAGAAAAGAGTCCAGATATATTTGGGCAATAAGAAATGGTCTACACTGACAGTCTAAAAGAACTGAATAGAATAAGAAAATACTACAATCCTCAAAGACTTTGGCAAAGGCAATTCAACGAATTCTATCTTATTAACCCTTCAAAAATGGTTGCGGGAGTCTGGAACAAGCAAACAAGAGCCAGCCATTGAAGCTGTTGAACCCGATACCGTCATTTCCTTAAAAAAAAAACAACTAGGTTACAACTATATGAGCGAGATGGGCCAAATGGCCTCTTTTTGCTTTCAACCAGTCTTATGTTCTTAAGTTTTTATCTGTGGACAGAATCGGTATCGAGCCTTCCACCCAGCTCTCTAATGTCAACCACTAAGCTGCAAGGAATTCTGAGAAAAAGGAAAGGAAAGTAGCAGACAGTTGTTTTGGCACAGTTTGAGAGTGGAACAGCTCTCGTTACTTTATATTATAAATTGCATTATCAACAATTCTACTTTAATTTGAAAAATTCTGGATAAACAGTAGGACTTATGTACAATTGCACCTTGCTGAAAACTGCTGTTGGATTCCCAGTAAGTCATTTTGTGCTTGAGCTCAAGATTGTCAGAATGTACGTATCCCAAGGTTTCAGTTATCTAATCCTTAATGTTTCATGTGGAATAATCTTGAAATATTACCAATGTGTCACATCACATTGGCACTGCACCGCAGGCTTAGCAGCTATAATGTAACTATAATGTTGAAGTCTGACATTTTAAAAGTTTCACCAAGCAAAATCACCTGTCAGTGTTTAGAAAGAAAATAAAATTAGGCCTGATGGATTCAAATTCATTGGTTCAGTTTTGCTAGTGTGCAAGGAATTCATCTGGCCTCAGCCTCTTATATATTACTGTACAAACATTTTTTTAAAGGAATGATAAGTTCCTAAACTTGAAAAAGGAAGAATTTGTTTGGGTTGCTCCAGGGCCATTAATGCAATATTTTTTATGGCTTCTTTGTAAAAATGGTAGGTGACTTAGACTACAGTGGCATAACTATGTAGTTTACAGAAATTCAATGTTAATAGTTATATGTGTGAACGTTATATTGTACTATATATCTGATCGTGTGAGTTAGATTACATGAATCCTGTTTTACCATGTAGACTGAATATGATTTTTTGTTAGAAATTACTTGAAGAATATCTCAGGCTTTTTCCAACAGAAAATTGTAAAAATATCATTTTATCCTTGAGATGAATGTGAAGGCAATACAGTATGTAACACATTTTAATTATGTCTTGCTTTGTCATAGTTGCTAAGTTACCAGCATGTCTGGATTGCTCTTATTTGTATCTGTATGATGGCAAAGCCAATGGAATTTTATCAAGACCACTTTTGTGTAAAAGAAGTAAACAGGATTTATTGCATTTAACAAATCCCCCAAATCAATATCTGTATATTATTAGATATCTGGATTTTTTAGAGTTTGGGAACTTTCTTTGATGCTGAGAGTGACTTTCATTTTCTTAGCCTTTTACAGAACCTACTCTCCTTTTCATATACACACAAAGTCATTATGAACACGAATCAAGTAACATACAGTACTTAGTATACCTTTAAATGTTAGTTAATTTGTTATATGAATGTTAAATATTTCCTTAGAATTCAGGTATGGATGGCATGAACAAAAGAAGGAAAAGGAAATATTTTAAGAATTGAAAAAACTAATCTTTCTAAAGTTGTGAATATTTGCATTTACTTAAATATTTAGTAATACACATCTTGTTAGTTTGTGAGAGTTTGATGTTGAGTGCTTTTGTGTGTAAATAAGCAATAGTAATTTATTTTGCCTAACATCAGAAATGTGTGCTTAAAACTGAGAATCAGAGGCTGTTTTATATAAACAGATGTGGGAGTCTGATAAAAGGTACCAAATCATGTTGTTGAGGCTTATATCCTGCCTTATCTCCACAGATGACTGAATGAGATCCTCAGGACTATTGTAGCCAATTAGCTACTAGCAACTCAATGACCTACTGTAGATGGGACATATGGCCATCTCCCTTTTTCAGCCTTTATTATAGTCTAGTAATTTATTTCACTCTGTCAAAGTTTATTCACTTTCAATGAGTTTAAGTAAGTTGTCAACAAGTTAATTTTGTTAATGAAAAGGAGATATTTGCTCAAGATGTAGCATTATTGCTAGTGAGCACTTTACTCTGCAACTACATACTTTCTGTTAATGCAGTAAAGTAAAACAGGCTTTTGAAATGTATGACCATGCATCCGAGGTTAGCAACATGTTAATGGGAAAAAAAATCACTTTATTTAATCATTTCTTTTCTTTCCCAGTTCCATCATAAGACCTTTGTTCTCATTAAAGGATTTCTATACACTGATGAATATAATATAAAATACATTTACTTAACCTCACAGGATCCCAAAATGACTGAACAATGAATCAATTTCCAAATATGTAAGTATTGAATAATTGTTTTCCAACAAATGCTTTTGCATTTTCAGACCTCTCTGTTCAGATGCTTCCCACACTTTCTCTTCCCAAAGGGATTAAATCTGTCATACAGTATGAGCCCAATACACAGACACAATTAGAAAACTTTTTATGTTCAAACAAGTGACAACAACAGTTGTCAGTTATGATTACCAATCTGTACGCAAAACTACATAGACTGTAATAAGAGATTTTTGCACTCCTTCTCAAATGCTTGCTTGACCATGGAGGTCCACATGGCATCAGTGGACACATTTTATTATTTTATATTGCCCTCTAGAATGCAAATTTATTAACAACTAATTAGATTTTGGTGATCCTGAGGAAAAAAAGTATTTAATAGTGTACTGATACACCTTTGAGTGCTCTCCACTTGCTGAATTTTGTGTTTGGACATGTAGGTGTTTTTGATTTATTTGATTTAAAAAGAAAAAAAAGCTTCCAGGTCATCATAGTGTTAACTCATTTGTTAAATGTCACTTACATGTTCATAGATTTTTATCTGGTTAATGTACAGTACATGTAGAAATACATTAAATCAATGCCATACGGTAGAAGTAATAGCCTCTATTATCCCCAGTAAACAATCCTGCTTGGGCCATGTCTTCTGTATATTTGAATAGATTAACAGAAGTTCTCTGCATTCTCATTTCATATGTACAGATGGCAAATAGTAAAGCTGACAATACACAGTCCTGGGGAACACTAATATTTAAAACAATTTCATTTGAAAATGAATTGTTCATAATTCTCACTGTGGGCAATCTGTTAGAAAATAATTAATTTTATATGCCTACTATTAACTTCCAACCCAACAGTCATACAGTCATTCCAATAACATGTGGATCCAATATACCAAAATTGACTCAACATGTTAACTACTGTATATTCTCTGCACAGCTTGGGTATCGCTTGTATGAAGGACAGATGCTAAACCTACACTGTTTCTTTTTTGACCTGGATCTTGCTTGTGGTACCAGTAGTGTTAGCATTGTCAAATAGGTGAATTGACATAGATCTCATTCCAGTTTGTGCTGTAGGGATATAAGAAAGGTTACAAGAAAGGCTACAAATGGAGAGAAGGCCACTGAGTCCATCTAGCCTGTTTGGTAGTTCGTAGTTAATTGAGACAATGAACTCAAGCCATTTCTGGAATGAATCCAGGGTACTGGTTTCAACAACATGGTCGCGTAGCTTGTTCCATGTTTCCACAACATTTTGGGTAAAGAAATGCCTCCCATTCTCAGGAGAGTTCTTGTTCTGCAAGCCCAACTTTGGCTTAGTTGGCTTAGTTGACAGTTTTTCCCTGTCAATTCTGAAATAATCTGCCAGTTTAACTTTGTCATTGACTTTGAGCATTTTGAATACTTGTATCTGTTCCCCTCCATCTTCTCTGTTCAAGGTTAGATATATTAGGTACTGTATACTTCCCTCCATTTCAATTAAATCCATGCCCATCTACCTTAACGGTGTGAGAGAACAGCAAATAAACTGAGAGGAAAAAGGAAGGATACGTACTATGTTGGCTAAACAGTTTTTGAGGAAGAGCAGTTAGTGTTACAAGGTGTTATTTTATGCATTAAACGTATTCAGATTGTCTTAGGAAGATGTGAAGATGTGAGATTTCATTATATCAAGAATAGATTATTCCAATACTCTTGCAATAAAACATTCTTCATTTTTTATAACTCATGACATACAGTAGCCAGCATCATCAATTGCAAGCAAATTACATTTTGTAGGCCACAGGATTAAGATTTCTAATTTGTCACAATGTTGTAAAAGTTTGCTGTCATTCAATTTTTTACTGTATATCCCTCAGAGAAGATATTAACCTATTTATGGATACATATAATTTTGTATTGAAATTGTACTTTGTGTCTGCAGGTTATGTCATGTAGGATGAGCAGGTATAATGAGAAGAATATAGATCCAAGAACATTACATTTGCACAGATAAAAGAAAAACGCATTAATCTGCACACATTGAGATCCTATTGTTAGGCATGATATGAACCATAACAGTGCATGTCCAGATAAAACTACTTCAGCTTCAAAGCAGTCTATCATTATTTGATGATCCATAGTGTTAAAGGCTCTGCTTGGAACTAGGAGAGAAAGAATAGAAAAATGATGTAACCTGTCTCAGAAGATAAAAGCAAACCACTTACTACTTTAATAAAAGGTATTTCTGTGCCATGTCCAAAATGAAAGTACCACTGAAATATTTCCCATGACAAAGTTTGCCTGTTGTCCCTGTGTTCACATGGGTTTTCCCTGGGTGCTTTTGTTTCCAACTCCAGCCAAAGACATGCTGGTGAAGTAATTGGTGTCTGGAAAAGACCGCATGTGCTTGTGCCCATGCATTTGTGTGTGCTATGCAGTGGACTGCCATCCTGGCTAGGGCTTAGTCCTGCTTTGTGTCCTGTGCTGCAGGGACAGGTTCTAGGTTGCTGTAAACTTTACCAGATAAAGAGATTTTACTATAAATAATGGATGGCTTGCAAGTGGTGAGAAAGGACTGCAAATCCTTGAGTGGCGCCTGCTTTCTCAAACATCTTTGCAAAAGAGATATAACAGAGTCCTGAAATTTATACATTTCAAGAGTTTGGGTAATGTATCATAAAACCGGCTTTAATTATATTTAGGACAGGGAGGAAAATCATTTGTACAGTTCTTGCAATAGTTTGGTGGAAATGGAATCAAGAGAGTACAGTACTTGTTTTTTTTTTTTATTTAGCAAATGGACTACTTATGTTATTTGAGTTTCCCATGTGGAAATACTTAAAATAGTTTTTGGCTGAACAAGAGTTACTGTAGATAAGTGGTGGTGTGTGGGGAAATGGATGCTAGAATTTCAACCTGTTGTCCATATTTTTATGGGTCAAATAGTGACGTTATTGATGCTAGCAGTAGAAGGGATATTCACAGGTTTAGGTGCTTCCTAAATCTTAATCTAAATCTAGCCACATTAAACCACATTAAAAAAGAAGTGGGTTTACACTTTTGTGACTCTTAAGTTGTAATAGTAGACCAATTGAGCATAGGATACAGCATGCTTATATTTTTTTTTCTATGAGATATGAATAAT
Organism: Lepisosteus oculatus; assembly: GCF_040954835.1. Taxonomy (NCBI): domain Eukaryota; kingdom Metazoa; phylum Chordata; class Actinopteri; order Semionotiformes; family Lepisosteidae; genus Lepisosteus; species Lepisosteus oculatus. The sequence continues at coordinate 54,373,257 of NC_090698.1, read as the reverse complement.
CTGTAGCTTCGTGGCTCTTAATTTACATTCAAGCACTAATTTAAGTGAACAGGTTGAGTCATTGAACCAGGGAGATAATTTATTTAATTTTACTTTTTTGTTTTCAAGGGTACTATTATGTCTGGAGTGCTACTTATGATAGCACTGTAATTACTCAGTAGTTTATCGACAGTGCCTGATTCAGCAAAATCTGAGGTCCAGACTGCATTCATAAATTTAGAGACGAATGTGGGATTCGAATGATTACTGTTGGTCAAATTAATTTTAAGGAATATAATAGAGATTAAACAATTAGATTAGGAACGTGTTCTTATTAAATGCAAAGCTTCTACATCATGAGAAATAACTACATCAAAATTGAGATTGTGGGAATGCATAGGACCAGATACATGCTGGGTAAAGGCTACGGATTGGAGAAAGGTCATAGATTCTTCCCTGGGGACTTTCTGTACATCAAAGTATATGCTAATTGCAATGCAAAAACTGTGTCATAACACACAGTTAGACTAGATAAAATTCACTAGACTGTGTCAGAAATGTGAAATAGAAGCAGGGAATCTACAGATAGTTCCAACCTGAACCGAGTTTAAAATGAAAATCTGATGAATGAAGGGCTTCTTAAATGGCTCAATAGTGAAGACACTTGCCTGAGTTTGAGCCTAGATTGTGTCATTAGCCATCTCTGAATAGGATTACCCCAACAGCAACACACAATAGGTAAAATGTTCCCAAGAGGTAGGGTGGGGGACTGGTCAATCAGGAGTCCCTGAGCTATCAAGTGACACAGTAGCTTTCCAGGCTCTTGTAGGTTTGAAGTTCTGTCAGTGAGCCTGCTGTACCCTGTTGTCCTATCACTGGAAAGTGATCAACAAAAGAAATGGCTTGATGGGAGACAGGTCAAAGGGTGTCATAAGGTTCAGCGTAGGAAGTATCTAAGTGAAGATGATTATCCTAGGAGTGGATTATTGATTCTGATAATTACTACAAGCTCAACAGAAGGCTACAGTTCTATACTCAAGAAGATAAGTGTGTAATTTATAGTCAATTATGACATTTTAATACATTTTTTTTTGCTTTCCTGGTTAGTCATAAGATATTTAGAAATGCAAGCTTAGAGGAGGCTGCCACACACTAAGAAGGTGTAATTCCATTAGTCATGTTTAATTTATAATGTTTCCAACACGCCCAACCCTCGAACTGCAAATCACCCTGGTTGATAACATTGGGTTCTGCCTATAACTCTGGTTCCATAAAACAGTAGCCACCAATCAATGGGATATTGCCACCCCTGGCCATGGAGGACAAAGCATTTATATTAATACTGTTAGTAGATCAATCAAAAGACATCTAAGGAATCAGAAAACCACGGTTACAGAAGTAACCTAACATACTCTTCAATTTTGAAGTGAAGCCACTCATCGATAAAACATTATATCAATGCAGTTGTATATTGGTGAGAATGTTTATTAACATTACCATTGTGTACTGGCCATAATGACATCAGACGCAGAGCCAGTGCCAAGCCTGCACTGCTGCACTGTCCCTAAGACAAAGGTGGCTACCAAAGGACCCAAGGAGCTAGTCACAACCACAAACTTAAACCTTACAGAATGTGTATGGCGTAACCCAGAGCCACAGCACAAATTCTGGATAAACTGGGTCATGGTGTTATCATACCTATAGTTGAGTGTGCCACCACCTACTTTGAGTAGCCATGTCCCATGTTCTTCGAGGTTGTGGAAACTGAATTGACAATCTGTCCTGAGCCACAACACCTTAGAGCACTAAAAGGCAAACAAATGGTTAGTATGGTGTATTTCACAGGTCTGATCTACATGATAAAGACACATACTGTATAGGGCATCGCATGCTCATACATCTCTCGTTGTCTGAACAAAGGCTTGAGAATGCAACACCATCAAACTCAAGACATGGTTTTCTTGAAAACAGGGGATCGCCGCTGGGAGGAACACCAAGCTGTGGCATGATGATACTCAAAATCACAGAAGAAATAAAGATAGAGGCAAAGACAAGTTTGATAGTCAGAACACAGAGCCATGCCATCTGTGGGGGCTTAATTTGAGTCTGCATAAGGGAATAAAGCACAACATCAAGACTCAATGCCAAACCCTCAGAAAGCTTTTAAGGAACTAGGTAATCAAAAATGTTAATTGTCGGGAGTCTAGCCAACAATTGTAACATGTAGAAATAGAAAGAAATTAGAAAGAAATATAAAGTAGGGACTCTCTTATCCCGGAGAGACTGCAAAAACTGCATATCAAACGTACATTCAGTAAAAATGCCATACCCCTGTTTGAAAGCTAGGTTAAGCACATCAGTAATCTTTCCTGGGAGCCACATGCAACACAAAGCGAAGCAGTGCTCACCAGAAAGTTTCCTCTGTTCTCCCAGTGCAGAGCATTAGTGCTTTGGTACTGAGCCAGCAGAAGCAGATTGGACATCACCCAACTCACCCAGTCAGCTGTCTCTATCCACTCAGGACCTTTAAACTCTACAAGAAACACCTGTACAGCACATTTTGGTGAAGATAAATTCAATATCCACAGTATAGTCATGATAGTTCAATTGTTTTTCCAGGCAAATATTTGGCAAACTTTAAGTCATGGCAGTAACTACACATTCAAAGTGATCAAAGTATGAATGTTGAGTAATGACATGAGACACTGTCTGAGCTAGATGGGCCAGATGGCCTCTTATTTTGAACCTGTCTTATGACTGATTTAATTTACAGTAAATGTATTTAACCCTGATGTTAGTAATTTCTTTGTAGTCCCTGTGTGGATGATCAGACTTTTTTTTTTTAAGACAGATTGAGTCACACATATATTATAATTATTCTTATTGATTTGCTATACACATTTTATTACAGTATTAAATTATATATTGAATATTTTAAATCTGTGTGTAGATATTGCGCTTTTATTTTGTCTGATTGATTCCTAATAGCCATTAAACACTCTCACAATTTACTGTTTCAATTTTTAACCATATCAGTAAATTCACCCATCACATCACTACACCTGTTTCCCTCATTTCATAACAAATCAGTTCAGATCTTCCACATACAGTCAATACATCCCCTAAACTTTCTCTTCATGAAGATCCTAGAACATAACATATACTATATATTTAAAAATTATACAAGCAATTACTATAAATGAACATTTGATTATGAAAGGGTACACTACAGATTATTCGGCATATCTCAAATGCTAAATATTTCATTCATACAGTATTAATACACTTTCAGTATACTGTTGATAATGATCATGATTCTAAGGACATCACTTATAGTATGCTGTGATGGTAGCGTGCAGCTGGCATTTCAAGCAAAGTCATTTTACTGAGAAAGGGGCTTCAAAGCCTCTCTCAATTAAGTGTGGCTTTAAATATGGCTATTCACAATCTCTTTAAGTATTCTGTACACTTCCTGAAAACCATGGTATACACCCTCATTGAAGAACACATACAGCTGAATGAAAGCAGTCTTCCCTCCGCTTCAATGAACAGATGAATGCTGATGATCTGTAGAAAATCTGATCCCTGCTTTAACTGAGAAAATATGAAAAATATCAGGATCTTCATTTGGTTTATTTATTGAGCTGTTATAGAAAATGGCTTAATTGTCAGTCTTTATATGACTCACTGTAGAGTGTTGATAGAGCTAGCTAATTTATGAAGTTTAGAAATGTAAAAAGGAATTTTCTTAAATGCATTGAGCTCTAAAAAGCAGTTTAATTCAAAGGAAACGTCAAAAGAAAAGCACGTACCATTACTTCTATATACTGTATAATATTATATATAATAGCTTGCATTTTGTAATTTTAGATCTTGTGAAACCATTTGACTTCAGTGTAAGTTGAAAATACCCCATGCCTCTCTATGCTATTTTCCACACATCATAAAGGTCAGGAGTACTGTCCCCAGTGTAAAGGCCTGTGTGAATCTAAATTCAGCATCGTGAGATACCTTACTCAGTAGTGACATTGTTAGCGGTTGCCCTCTGGTGGAAGACAGAAACAGAAATTCATCTCATACATCTGAATTTCACCCCTGCCCTCAGTCATATTTTATGGAATGTATTATTGGATTCATATCTGAAGTCTATCACCCATTCAAAGAGCAGATCAAATATGTAGCAGCAAACGAAATCACTATTACGCCAAATAAATCTGTGCATATTTTTGTGTAAAGATCTGAAAAGCAAATAGCCTACAAGGCATGAAGAACTGAAACTTCCATTAATCAAAAGTGAAAAGCTAGTGGAATATATGCGGAAGTGCTTTGAAAACCAATAATAAGAGTTTTTTCTTTACACAAGGGTGTATGGAACAGAATGCCCGGCCATATTGTCGAAGCTGACACCCTAGGTGCTTTAAGTAAAAAGTACAATTTAAGATCCTTGGATTAATAGGCTACTGAAAACCAAATAAACTAGGTGTGCCCAATGGACTCCTCATTTGCAAATGTTTTTATGTTCTCATGTCCTAGTCTACAAGGTCTACAAGAGAGTAAATTTGTTTTTAGTATTTAGTTTTCAGGAAGATAATTCCTCTTCCAAGAAATACCCAATTGTTTTTTTCAAACAACCATTTTTCACCATTATTTTTTCAAGCAAACATTAAGAATATATTTTTGCTACATTTACATTATAGATGCAATTATTTTAATTGGATAATATACTATTCTTTGAGATTTTAAACTAAAGGAAACAAGAACTTGAGGACAGTCTAAAATGAATTAGATGCTTGCCTTTTCACCACCTGGTGCTTTTTACTGTTACATTAGAGGCTATTGTGTCTTAACAAGGAGCTTGTTCACAGTGGGCTTTTGTAATGAGGTACAAAGGAAGTTGCATTGAGTGGTCTTAGTTTGAGCTTGATAGGGGAGTGGTTGAAAAAATTGAAAAGAATCTCTTAAAGCCATGAAAGTGTACTCGTCTTAAAAAAAGCCAAGAGGGCTGATCAAACCTTGTGCACACTGTACATCTCCAGGTAAAACTCACTTTCCAGGATAAAACCTTCTGACAGAACTGTGTATATGGAAGGTTAGCTCTTCCCATTTCTAAGTTGTTGCAGTCAGTTGAGCTTAGACTGTTACATTTGAAACTTGGCAGGGCTTCAGGCAATGATTCAGCTTGACAACGCAGTATCATAGCACACAGCCATGCTTCACCAAGCTGTACTATCTGTGTTTTTTTACTTTTAAGAGCATCTCTGTAGACCTGTCAATTATGAATCTGCTGTTTAACCTTTGAGAAGATAAAATGGAAGCCTATTCACTCAGCTGCCTTTCAGAAATAGCCTTTTCATTAGTCTCGCGGAGCATATAAAAAGTGCTTGTCTTTCAGAAATGAATTAGTGCCAGGCACCAGATCTTGAACTCTGTGTAACTACTCATGCTTTTTTTTTTAACAAGCCTTATGAACAAAATGTAATTATTTTAAATACATGTTCTAAAATTTGTTTGTCAATTAAAAATGATGAGGGTGTGCATTTAAAACTGAGAACAGGAGACATTTCTTTACACAAAAGGTTGCAGGAGTCATGTCTGAAGCTGATACTCTGGTTTATCTCAATAAATGGCTGTTCAAGTTCTTTGAATACTTGATTCATGCTGATTTGGTAGTATAATTAGTTAAGTAGCGTCTCTGTGTGTGAAATAATAGCAAGAATTCAACCATCAAGGAGCTTTAAAAAAAAATAGATTTAAAGTTTTAGAAAAGCATCAATCAGGAGAAAGGCATAAAAATATTCAAATACACTCTCTTTGAGCACTGTGAAGTCTTTAAAAAGTGGAATGTGCATCATACTACAAAAACACTGCAAAGATCAGGCTGTTCCCCCAGACTGAGCAGCTGAGCAAAATCAACCTTTTTTGCAGGGTGGTGATAAAAATCATAAGGTCAAAGGCACACTGGAGTGACCAAGTCAAAGTTCTAATTTGAATCCTATTGAGAAACTGTGGAAGGACTTAAAACCTACTGTCCATAATAAATCCCAGGGAGTTTGAGCTTGAGGGACCTTAAATCTGTTAAGAAGAATTTCCAAAAATTCGCTCAAGTTAGTGCGCAAAGTTGGTACAGACTTAATCAAAAAAGACACCAAATATAAGGGTTGAAAGTTGGGTAACATCAATTCCTGAAAACTCCAAGAAAGACTGGCATTGGTGTATGGGTTCACCACCCTCATGCACGGCACTCGCAAGAGGGGACCAGAGATTCTATGGAATATTTGAGGAACACATGAGGAATACCCCCAAGTTTCCCAAAAAGAAGAGACGATAAGAGAGTCAACAGGATGAATACAACTGTGACGATAGGAACAGGAAAACAGACCAAGAAAAGGCTTGCACACAACTTTAAGTGAGGAGGCATTTGGAACAAAGTTTATTCGCAGCAAGCTACGGTATTGTAAGAACATCGGAGGATTGAAAAGACACCACACAACAAAAGTGGAGGCAGTGCACAGCTGCAGTAGAAACTGGTGAGATGATGGAGGACTCCAGTGAAGGTGGTGAGAAAGGCAAATTCAGAGTCCATGCCAGGACAAAGTGGGATCCACTGTAAGTATGCAAGAACTTCCCAGGGGACCTATGAAGGCTGTGGAAATTACTCTGAAAGATATGGCAGAAGGGGACCATCCCAACAAGTTGGAAGAGGGCAGAGGGCTGCTGTGTTCCTTGGAAGAAGAATGCCACATCCATTGAACAGTTTAGAATACTCTCACTTCTTAACATGGAGGGGAAGACCTTCAGTGTAAGCCACAAGGTTGACAGCATACAGTACATTACCAAGAAAAAGGTTGTCAACACAGGAAGGGGGGATCCCAGGCTTTTCAAGATGTGTAGAGCACAGAGGGGTCTTATGTAAAATCATCCAGGAGGTGATGTCCAGCAGAGGAGACCTGACAGTTTACTGCCTAATCCACATGGATTCATCTCACACAGTTTGATTTGGGTTGCACTGGAGCACTATCATATCCCACACCACACAAGGGGATGGATTACCGGTGGCTACAGAGGAATCAAGTTACATTTTAAGTCAGCACAGTTTGTGACAAGCTGGCTAGAGTTAGCGAAAGGAATTGGAACAGACTGTACAATCTCCCTTGTTCATCATGGGAATGAACTTCACAAGAACAACAGCAGATGAAAAAGCCTGAGGACCTCAGATTCAATCATCTGGTTGAATAAGTCCCTAAGTCCCTAAGGACTGGTTGGCAGATACTAAGGACTGGTATCTGCCAACCAGTCCTTAGGGGTTCATGGATGATCTAATGGTAACAATTGCATCCCATATGCAAGTAGGTTCTGAAAGCACTAGAGGACATGGCAACCTGGAGGAGAATGAAATTCAAAATAAGGAACTCAAGATGTATGGCGATCAGGAAAAGAAGAGTGACCGATAGATTCAAACTTCAGATCCAATGTGAAGCCATTCCATTAATAGAGGCAGGTCCAATCAAATGCCTGGATAAGTGGTTCGACGAGACATTATCAGACAAGTCAAAGTCAGCAACACGGAACAGCAGGTAAGTGAGTGGCTGGGGAAGATTGGTGGGTCAGCACGCCCAGGGAAACTCACGGTGTGGCTTTACCAACATGGAGTGCTACCTTGACTCCTGTGGCTGCTTAAACAGTGTAAAAGGTGCCCATGATAATGGTGGAAGGAGTGAAGAGAAAGATCAACAAGCATCTCCAAAAGTGACTGGGAAGCTTAAAGATTGACATCAGTTGGGCTTTATATAAGATCGGGACAGTTACCCTGTCTTCAGTTGTGGAAGAATTCAACGTAGCCAAATGCTGGGTGGAGATGTCCTCCAGAAATTCCAGAGATGACCTGGTCAGAGAGACAGGAATCATCACGAGACCAGGAAGGAAGTGGGCAGCTGCAGTTTCTGTGAGCCAAGCAGAGAGTGCATTAAAACTTTGAGACATCGTTGGTAACACATGTACCGGCAGGCAAAGTCTAAGAACAACATTTCCAGCAGCGGAAAAACCCAGCTCACAGGAGAGGACAGTTATGGTACAAGAAGAAGTGAGGGATCAGGAAAAGGAGAGCAGAAAGTCCAGACCAGTATAGTTGGGAGAGCAAGGAGCATGGGCAAAGTGGAGTCTTCCCCTGTTCCACTTGAATAAAAGATTGACCTGGGCGAAAGTGTGGGGGTGGGAGTCCTTTCACATCTCCTTCCTGCTGCAGGCAGTCTACAGCCCCATCCCATCACCAATGAAACTGTACAAGTTTGGTATGAGGGAAGATCCACTGTGCAGGCTCTGCGGAGAAAAGGGTGCCATGGCACATATCCTCTATGGATGCAGAGTAGCACTTTCCCAAGGGAGATACAGATGGCGCCAAGACATGATGGTGTCTTGACACTTGTAGACACCATAGAGAAAGAGATAGAAAAAATGTCAAGCTCAAGGAGCATCTACAAAGGCAGTTGAATTTGTTGGGGAGGCTGAGAAATGGACAAGGATAAACTCCATCATGTGACATGAGATTAGACCTCGGAGGAAGGCTGCAGTTTCCTGAGGTTCTACAACCAGATGTGGCCATGTGGTCCCTAGAGCGAAGGAAGACCATCCTCATAGAGGTGATGGTGCGAAGTAAGGAAGGACGCAAGGAGGCTTTTGAGAAGAAAAGTACCAAATTTGCTGATCTGGTCCAAGACTGCTAAGGGAAAGGGTGGCAGACGTGGTTGTTCCTGTGTCAGTTTGGAGAATACTGACAGATGATGGGCTGAATGCAACAGGAGTGACGAGCTGGACGCTGGACGTTGGGAGGAGATGAGGAGTGACCTGCCCACCAGAGGCTGTTATGGTTAAGGGTTGAAACCCTGATAAAAGCTGGGTTCCATCTGATGACATCACTTCCTGGCCAACAGCAATAGTCACTGCAGATATTGACTAAGTAGAGCATCAGTAGATGTATATAAGAAGTAAATATTTTTGTTCTAATTTAAGCAATCAACCTATTTCAGTTTTTTCTTGAATCTTTGTTGACTAACTTATTTACCCCTTAGATGTTTTCAGTTAGAGAATTCAGGCTATGAATAAAATATGAAATTTACAAAAATGTGTATTTCACATAGTAGGGTCTGAATAATTTTGCAAACCACTCTATCACTATTTTTATTGAGGTTATTTCATAATTGGCACATGATTTATTCAAGGAGTTGTGCTTTAATTCATTGTGATCCATTTTTTTCCCCCCACTTTTTCAGCATAGTTTGATATATCCAGTTCTTTTCTTAACCCAACTGCTGCGAGTGCACAAAGAGGACAGGAAATTAATGAGTGTATTGACTTCACCACATTTAGCCACTCCGTCAATCACTCTGAAACTACCAAATGATGCCCAACAGTTGAACCCATAAGTCTGAATTGAAGTCAAGTGATTTTTGTCTGCCCTGAACCTTGCCACCGCTCTGAGAGGTGGCTGTACCATAGCAAATCAGAAGGGTCTGTAGCTGCTAGCCTTGGCACACTTTCTGTTTCAACAAGAGACCCCTTTAAAATAATGTTGTATGTTAAAGAGGTACATTTTTGGGAGACCTATCTTCAAAACGTCATGTGATGGACGTGTCTGCATTTGGCATTTCTTTAATAACTTCTCATTGTGTGTTGGGCAGACATTAGCCTTGAGGATTCACCCATGCTAGACAAATGCAATCTGACGTCTTGAAAATTAGGTCACTGGAGTTATACATTTTTTAGCAAAAAACTACCAAGATGTAAACAAGGAAATAAATTATAGACATGAGTAGCAAAATGCAATGAAGATTATTTTTCAGAAACCCGACTACTCTTTTTATATTGCTTATGTATTGTTTAAAAAACAGTATTTCATTTTAAAACTGAAATAATCAATTGTTTTCATTTGATGTGCTCCCAATTTGGAATCACCAAATGTTATTTCCACTCAGTGCAGCATTGAGCTTCCTACCAGTACACAGGAAATGCTGACCTGAAACATGCCCAAAGGTGAGATATTTATTTTCTGACACCTGTAACCTCCACAGTACTTTACAGAGTGAGTACTGATTGGAGGAGCCATAGTAACCTCCAAAAGCATTGTTTTGTTGAATTAGTTGAGTTTAATGTAGTTTTTGCCTCAAAGGGACATGCAACAAAATTACTTCTAAAAGTCTGAAATTTATGTAAACTGAACGACTCCCAGTATCTCTGGTCACTTGAAATCAGGGAAGTTTCTGTTCTAAAATGATCAAATGTATGAATAGAATTACCCAAAAATAATATATAATACCTTTCTGATTGTTCATATGGGCGGGGCGGTGGCTCTGTAGTTAAGGATCTGTGCCTGTGGCTGGAAGGTTGCCAGTTCAGTTCGTATGCCGCGGCCGGCAGAGGAATCCTACTCTGTTGGGCCCCTGAGCATGGCACTTAACCCCAACTGCTCCAGGGGCGCTGTAAAAATGGCTGACCCTGTGCTCTGCCCCAAGCTTCTCTCCCTCTCTGTGTGTTTCATGGAGAGTAAGTTGGGGTATGTGAAAAAAATCCAAGAAATTGTATATGGCCAATAAAGTGATCTTATCTTATATTAATCTCAAGGTCTCAGATCCAAATGTACAAATACAAAAACAGAAACAACCATCTTGGCTTTATTCCTTTGGTGGGCATTGCATGTCTCTGTCACTGTGGTCGCTGTAGTCTCAAAGTTACCCGTCAAGTGTCAGGCAATCCAAGGACGCCCCAGCTGCCTCAAGCCTAACTAAATGCTAACCAGTTGTGTGAAATCACATACAGTAGCTCACATACTGGATAATTTAATATTATGTTTCAAAATACTATCCTGTGGAAATTAGGCACCACAGTATAAATAATGTAAATATGTTCTATAGACGGACATCTTGCTTTCTTTAAGTGCACAGAGCCACTGTATTTTTATATGCATTGCCTTTCAGTTCAAGGTTACGGGGTATAATCACTCACACAGGAGTGCCGATTCAGCAGAATCACAAAATTCGAGAACGACAGATTTAGGGGATTCTCTTGCTATTTTACAAAAATGCCAATATCAAATATATCTGAAAGAAACATAACAAGAAATCATAAAACATTTTTATAATATGTTCAGAGCAATATTTAAATGGTTCTTAAGAAATTGAATTTTCAAATCACCAGAGATTTTTTTTTGTTTGTTTTTGGCTTCAGGCAAAAATTCTCCACTAAACTTATCATCAATATATCACTGTACTTCAAGTAAGAGTACTGAGAGTTTGGCCAGTCAAAGAAAACAAGCAAAACAATAGAGATGTAATCATTTCTTACATCATTGTTAATTTCAGGTGTTTGTGTTTGCAGAATATATGAATTTAGCTAATTTCTCAGAGCTGGTTTTTAGTTATTGATTATTTTGTAATGTCATTCAGAAGATTGTAATTTCAAATTATTCTCAATTAATTAAACAATCACAATGGGATAGCATTTCAGCAATGCTTTGCTGTCCAGACAGAATATTTTAGCAGATTTGAGTGTACACCTACAACTTTTTGAAGGAGACACTATTCAAGCTGATTTCGGCACGAATGAGCCAAGGCCAGTTGCTGAGAAGAAATCAAGTATTATTGGATGCATGCCATAACTCTACTAGGGCAAACATAGCCTCCTACACACATTAAAATAAGTAAGAGTTCTTAAATGTAATCATGTTTTCTTTCTTTTTTGCATTATGGTTTATAGATGTTTCTACTTTTTTTAGGTAGGCTTGGGTAGGCTTTAGTTGCATTTCAGATAAAAGCAAACATTCCAGGATGTTGTTAATATTAAAGAAAGCTCTGCCCTTTGTTTTTAAGGTGAGCTGAATCGATGCAGGTAGTGAGTCACTAGCTCAAGCGAAAGACATTATTCATGGTAAATTCTGATTTGGGCTCACAGCTGCCAACCATAAATAAGTGATGAAGGTTAATGATCAGCAAGTATCCAGTGGTCTTTCTGCTTCACCTGCTAGCCCCAGTGGACTTAATGCACTGAGCCACCAGAGTGATGAGGCCAAAACTACACCACTTTTTCCCTGGCTTTAGAGAACTCCTGCTGATCAGAGGTTAGTGTGGTTTATTAAAGTGATCCAGTTTCTGCCAGTTTTCAGCCCACAGGAACTTTCAAACCAAAATGCCATAGTCTTCTCAAACTGTATACTGTCTAGTAGAAATGTACTATAACAATAACAACATATGGTATTTATATTTTGATTTTCATCACAACTATGGACCTCAAAGCATTTTAAAATAAAGCTCCAGCTTAACTAGCAAACCATGCAACAACCTCTAGTTTGGCATGCATTGACCACAAGGACACTGCATGTGAGTTCAGCACAGTGAACAGCTGATAGGGAAATTCAATCTAAGTTCAAGCAGGCCTTATTAAAAATTCTGCAGATGTTGATTGCAGAAACAAGATTAGCAGCCAAGTTAAAAATACAAATGTAATGAATGAACAAAGCCTTGATTTGACAATTTATGTGAAAGATAGGGAAGATAGAAAGTTCTTTTTTTTCTATAATGGAGCAGGAAAGTGTAAAGTGTACCTACTATGGGTAAAAAATCATTTTGGGAAGAGCTTAATAAATTGACATTCTCTATCAAATATAAATCCCACTGAGATCTCACTATAATATCTAAAGAGATTCCTGGCACACACATGTACAGTATGTTAACCTACAACCTTCAAAACATCACAAAGTGCTTCCTAAATATAGTTTATACTAAAATTATTTCATTTTAGGATCATAAGAGTTTTATGGATAGATACAATTAAATGAAAACACAAAACATGACAAAATCCAAAAATATTAATACAATTTGGAATTTCAAATAATGTAATCCTCTATTCATTATTTTATATGGAACTCTTTTGTATTACAAAGCATTAGTACACAACTGTACAATCTGTACAAACAGGACTCTATTGTTTTCACCTTGTTACCATGGAAACATTCTTTGACCTATGAAGACAATAAAAAGTAAGGTGAGCTCCAAGGACTAGTATAGTTGTCTGTCTGTAGTTTTATTTTTATTTTAATTGCCATGCGTCACTGTTTCTGCAGTTTGCTGAATTTTCCTTTCTTGTAGAGCATTTTAAACCAAAATAGCAAGATTGAAATTATTTTTACATGCAAAATAGCCATTTCTATATTTCATAAATTGTTTGATCCATCATACTGGATAAAGCTGGATAAAGCACCAACCATCTGCCCTGCACAGTTATCAAGCTTTCTAGCTATAGTAATATTCTGGAGCCCAGTGTGCATGCATCCTGTCTATGACTGTGGGTATTAGTTCACGGTGACTTGAAACAAGACCTGCAGAATTACTAGTAAATGTGTTTGATACAGAAAACTCTAAATGTTTGCAGTGCTTGCAAGCACTGTCAGGGTTGCTAAGCAAATGAGTAGACAAAGCAATGGTTTCAATGCTCATAGCAATCTTTATTGCAATGCCCAGGAAATTGCTTTCACAAAAATGAAAATAACTTTTTTGTCTGCCCACACAAACCCCCCTTAGCTACCCCCTCCAGGTTTCTACCGCTACAGCTACAATGGAACCCCAGGCTATGAGGCTCAGACTGTGTCAGCAGCAGCACTCCAAACCACAATCATCCCCCCACTGGTACCATGGATATCAACAACCCAAAGTTCCATATAAATAATATCAAGCCAGGCCAGGGTCCAGTGATGCCCGGAGAGAGAATGCAGAGGCTCCCAGCACAGCACCAGCAAGTTTTTAGCACCAGTCAGACTAGATCCATCTCCCCCACTGTGAGAGACCTTCAGTAATCATCATCCGTCAAGAGCACCAATCATGAAAAGAAAATATCTCCATGGAAGAGACCCACCTCCCACGTCCAGAATGTCTGGATGCGCCCAAAACACAACAATGTGCCCACATCATCCCCTGGATGGAGAAAACTTGGGATTAGCAGGTAGTTACTTCTGTTTTATCAATCTGTATCTTTTCAGTTCATATTAAAACAGTATGTACTCACATTTAAAAAATGAACTAATTAATTAATCTTCAGAAATTGTGTGCCCAAATATGTACATCCCATGGGTTGGGAGCAAGTGTTTTTAAAAAGGTTAAAACATAAATTGTGATTCATATTATGTTTCTGTCATTAAAATGTGATTACCTTCTTTTTATTAATGTAATTATTCTCATTTTTAAAGTTTGTCAGTATTATCTAAAACAAATATGTAATCCTCAAAGATACTGGTTTCCAGGGAAACTCACAAGAATGATGGATTAGAATAGCTACTGGACAGAAAATGTGGTAAATTAAAAAACAGGTAATATACAGTAAAGCATATAGCAAATTCAGCTGAGAGTTTTTGTAATCAGTTCATTGGAAAGAAACCTTGAGAAATTAATTATTAAATGAATATAGTCACTGATGCATAATTGAACTAATCAGATGTTACTTTATTTAAAAAATGCATTGCTCCTTTAGGTAACTATTATGAATACTTCTTAGAGATGAACATAGCTTTCAGTGAGTTCAAGAAATAGTAAGGTATTGTGAGAAACAAGTTTGTTACAATGGGTCATCATCAATATGTTTTAAGCACATCTGCAAGTGCTTCTCTAGCTCTAAACAAGGTGTCAAACTCAGTTGCTGGAGGGTCTTGTACAAAACCTGTACTATATAAACTTATCATTAAATCTAATTCTGTAATAAACGAAGTAATATTTTTAACCAGCCTCTCAAGAGTTGTATAGGTTACAGTACAGTTTTAATTAAGTTAATGTTTTGAGTGAAAGGCTTTAAGAAAACCCCTAGATATATCTAAGTAAGAAAATAATTTGATTATTAAATATACACTAGTCAGCTTAGAACAAAAACCAGAAGAAACCAGGAATTGAGTTTAATACTTCTGCTGCTCTAGATGGTGTGGAAATAGTGGGTAAGAGAAATGCAACAGTGTTTCAAATCACCCTACTAGAACCCTAGCTGTACAAACAAAGAGTTCAAACATTCCCCACTTGGATCTTATAAAAGCAAAAGGGGATCTTTTGGCAGGATCCATGTTCTAAAACTTTCACTAAAGACAATGCTTCTAATTCAGCTTGGAGGCATCTACGCCTCATCATGTGCCATCTTGTTCAGATCATCAATCCATCTATCCACTTTCTAAGTGATGTATCCAACACAGGGTAGCTGATAAGCCGGGTCTTACCCTGGCAAGCAACTACTGGATACAGCCTGGACCGGACACCAGACCATAGAAGAGCACACACAGACACAAACCTGCACTGTCAGGCTCTCCTCCATGGCAAACCTGCAATCAGTGCTGATTGCCATGGAAATGCATTCTGACAGGAAATCTGCATCACCTGTGAGCAATTTCCAGCAAAACCCATAAGAGGTGATGCAGGAGATCTGGAGACGGCTCTGACAATGCTCAGGGTTCTGGTACATAGTCTGCTCTTTGAGTCTACTGGGAGCCTCCCTGTATTCCTAGTCTACAGTTCCTGAGTTCTCTAGTTCCCAGTCCTGTGCTGTGTTTTATTGTATATGTTCAACACCCTCCCTATTCTTGACTTCATATCTCCAACATTCCCTTGGTGTTTTGCTAGCTTTGACTCTCTCTAGTTTCTGACCATAAACTCTGGACTGTGTTTGCCTGCACCATGCTCTGCCTATTTCCCCCACCCATCTACAGCAACATGCCGCTTGCTGCACCATTGCACCAGTGGGATCTGACAGTGTACCACATCCATAACATGAACCCAGTAGGCAAAGGCATAATATTTTGCATTCTTTCCAATCATCACCCTGCTGTAGGATTGCAATAGGCAAACCTGAGAAACCATGGTGCAGGCAGCAGCTTGTTTCTGTAAGGGGAACCCAACCATTGGGTGTGACAACTTAGAGAAGAAGGCATACAAGGAGACTAAGTTTGTATAATTTCTCATTTATTCATAGTGAATCATGATCAAGGTGCATTTCAGATCACACAAACACCAACAACTAACATCCAGTCAAATTTCCAATAAAAAAATAATGGACTTCAGGGAACATCTAATAGGACTAAAACTTTATATTAGTAAAATTCACTCCCATAAACCATAGTTAAAATATAAGACTCCACATCTATTTGGTCATACTTATTTTCTAATAGGCATTTTAACTTACAGGTTGAATGCAATTAATGGTGTCACTTTTTAACAGGTCTTGACAAATATAATCAAAGAGGTTAAAATTAATAAAAGATTGTTACCATTTTTGGACAGAGCAGTTTAAAAAAAAATGTAGAATGAATGTAGATGGCACCCATGAAAACAAATGTCTTCCTGACAGGAGAGGATAAAACAATATGCTAATAGAAAGCCTTAGGAAACTGATAAGGGAAGCTTATGAAGAAGCGTGGTTAACAGAGGGCTTACCAAAGCAAAGCCTTAGGCAAAGTGGCCCAGTGACAAACATGTTTCTCCCAATAGTATAATAAATGGGAAAATACTGCCACCAGTGTAAATGATATTACAATTAAAGCTCCCAGAAACATAAATAATAGTTTGGTAGAGATCTTATACAGTATCCGATACTGACCACTGTACAACGATGGCAATAGTTATTTATTCATATCAGATTTATATTTAGTCATTTTGTTTTATTAGAGAAAACAGGGTCAGGACACATGCACAAGCATGCTTTTGAACCAAATGAGTTTAAATTAACCAGGTTTTTGCAATTTGCAACCTTCAAGACCTTAACCCTAGCAAGTAAAATTCACTTTTCTTAAACATAAATCTTATTGAAATGGTTGTTATTGGAAAACAGGATGGGATAATATTTCTGTAAAATAAGTCAAAAGAAAAATATTTTGAATGTATTATTTTTAATCATACAGTATTTTTAGGTCTTTTTGGAGCTGGATGATCAACAGTAAACAGATATTTGAAGCACTTTGTGTGGTTGAGCTGCTTTTAGAATTCAATTTAAATATATAAAAAAAATTCTAATAATCTCAACACCCAAGACATATGAGAACAGATTAATGTTATACAGCATATAGAGCAGGAAGCACACTTTACTGGTGATTGTTTTAGTTCAGAATTTCAAAAAAGCTTCCCTGGCCTATTTCCACTGTGTTTTTTATTATTTTAATTGTATTATTTTTTCATGAGATCTTCTGCTACACAATGACAAATAATTTAATTAAAAAAGGCCTATAATAATACAAACAAATGACTATTATCTGCTATAAAGCTTTTTTAAAGTACCACAGCTCCGCCACCCTGTCACTAGAACACAACAGGTCATAAAACACACTCGAAATTCATGTCAGAACATTGTTTGCTTCTAGAATGAGGCTTCTTTAAAATTCAGGGACATAAAGCACTCTAATTATGGTCTTTCATCTTTAGACAAATACAGCATAACCATACCAGATTTCCTCAGAAATATTCTAAGCATCAAAATAATAATAAACAAATTTAGTTTTTAAAAGTGTTTTACAGTAGGTTTAAAAA
Source organism: Lepisosteus oculatus (assembly GCF_040954835.1). Classification (NCBI taxonomy): domain Eukaryota; kingdom Metazoa; phylum Chordata; class Actinopteri; order Semionotiformes; family Lepisosteidae; genus Lepisosteus; species Lepisosteus oculatus. The sequence continues at coordinate 54,355,747 of NC_090698.1, read as the reverse complement.
CAGTTATAAGGATAGAAAAGCACTAAATAAGTACATACTGCCTAAGAAAGAAAATCAGAACTGCAGCAGAAGCTAGAAAATGGAACAGACACTAATTAAGTAAAAGCTTTTCTGAAAAGAAAGGTTTTGAGTCTAGATTTAAATGCAAATAAACGCATCACCCTATTTATGCATGTGTGTGTATACTGTAGATACATACACAGATCTTGAATAGTGATTACATGTTATATGCATTACTTCTAATTACATCATTAAAGTAATTCAATCAATTAATTCATGCCTGACCATGATACACTCAAGTGAGTCTGGCTGTTGCAGAAGCACTAAATAATTAGTGAGAGGGCTGATTGGGTTTAGATTATTTTCTGATGTAGATCAAGAAAGAATCAGAAACTAATATGCCCTGTTTATCAAAAGGACAGCATGTTGTAGCCAACTGCATGCTGGAGCGATCCTTGTGCTGGACTCTCCAAGAGTAGTCATCAGGTATGGTTTTGTGCAGACTGCCCTGGTGGACATCAGCAAAAGATGTTGATCATTCCTATCAGTCAGAAATGCTGATGGATATGCTAAGTGTTGTGCATAACAGAACAATCGATACTGAGGTCCAACTGTGATACTCTGTTCAGGAGTGACTAGTCACTAAGGAACTCTACTTGTAGTGAGCAGTGTTAGCCTAACCCACACAGTGCTACAGTAACCAAATCCTGGTAACTCACGATTTGCCTTTCCTGCAGGCTCATCCTGAAATGTTCATCCTGGAAGTGACAATCCAAAAGGACAATGCATATCATGATCGTTATGTAACAAACGTTTTCTTGTGAGATTAGAATGCTGCAGATGTCCTGCTTGCCTGACCTTGCTGTATTGAATATCTGCTAGATGAACAGGGATGATGTCTGGTATCTAACTTTCAGAGACCAGTGAACAAGCACGCACTTGTCTGGGTTCTACAAAAAAATGGGACGGAATCCTGCAAGACAACACTGGTAACCTAGTTGTATTCTTATTCTTGGGATGTCTTCATGGGCAGCATGGTGGCTCAGTGGTTATCATTGCTGCCTCACAGCTCTGGAGCCCTTGGTTCAGTTCCTTGGGTGTTCGCTGCGTGTAATTTACATGATCACCCCGTGCTTGTGTTGGTTTCCTCTGGGTGCTCCAGTTTCCTCTCAACAGTCATACTGGCAGGTTAATTGGCTTCTTGGAAAACTGTCCCTTGTGTGAATATGTGTTTGCGTCTTTGTGCCCAGCAGGGGACTGGTGTCCTGTACAGGGTGTATCCTGCCTTACCGCCTCCTGGTTGCCAGGACAGACTCTTGGATAAAGCTGTTAGAAAATGAATGGATGGCATGTCTTATTCTTGGACACAGATTGCAATGCATCCAACAATGCTATTAACTAATCACTGTAAACTCTTGATCAGCATATTGAATATACCTGTATATTTGTCTGTTGAATAAAACAGTTGGTTTAACTTCTACAGAAACATGTAGTCATTTTCCTGATAATTGCTTGTGAATTTCTTGAAGTATTATTATAAATGATAACATTATAAATTATCATTTTCTCCTGATGCTCAGTGCATATACAGTATGTGTGCACTTCTGACAGATTGTGGTTCCACTTTCTTTCCACCTTTGGCTGAATGTAATCACAGTTCGTGTAGGTGCAGTTTTTTTATAATTGTTGTGATCTCAGTTCTTACAAACTCTCACCTTTTGTTGACAGTAATCAGTGTTTAAATACTAAAGTGGGAAATCATTTTATAAATAACATTTGTCAATCTTGACACAAATATGCTCTCCAATAGAGATAAGGGAGAGGATACTATGTAGTTTTATTTTGAAAACAAATAATTTCCTGTTTTCAATTCAATTATCCTTCGACAGCCACTAACTTTATAGAAAGGAGTGTTAAATAATCAATTAATGGAATGTGTATTATCATTTAATTACTGAATGATTACAGTAAAATGTTATTGGAGAGAAAAATTGTAAACCTTTTTCTTCTCATAACAAAATCTTTAGTCTGCAGCTCCCTCTAGCGAAATGTTAAATTACCATCAGCTTTGTGACACTGTACTCCACAGATAATTACCTCCAGAGCAGGAAGTGTATAATTCTAATTGAATCCATTCCATGTCTTTAACTCCCATTAGGTTAGTCATTCCAAAATCCATCATTATAGTTCTTAATTAAAAAAATTGAGAACATGGTAAGAGTAGCCTTCACTCTATTAGCATACAAATTGTTTCCATATCTATGAAACTCCTAAGGTAGCAGAGTGGAGCAGTGGTTTGGTCTCTGAACTTGTAACTGGAAGGTTGTAGATTGAAATCCCAGGTGAGGTACTGCCTTCGCATCCTTGAACAAGTTACTTCAGCAAAATCAGTACAAATGGGTACAAGTAAATAGCACTTCAAATAAAAGAGACAAATTAATAATAAGCTAAGGCAGGCCATGGGTTTTTTGTTGTTTACTTATTCTCAGAAAGCCCTTCCTAAAACAAGGAAATGAATTCATAATTGAACACAATAAATCCCTACCTTTTCTCTCCAGTTTTAAGCAAATGATAAGAATTGAGAAACATTTTTTTTTGTTTCTTAGATCACACATACAGTACATTCCTTAAGTTAACAACTTTATCCTTCCAGTGTGGTACTTTTAAAGAGGCTTTAAATTTCTGCAAGGTCACCTGCCCTTTAAAAATTCTGTGTATGATAAAAATAAAAACAATTCGACTACTGATTTTAAACATGTTTTGGCCATGAACTGTGTTGTTTACATGTTCTTAGCTGAATAAAAATGTTCAGAGAATGCAGCTAGGTTTAGGTACATGTTCCACATTCAGTGAAAGCTTAAAACATAATATTTTTCCATCCATCCATTTTCTAACTTCTTTATCCAATTCAGGGCTCCAGGGGAGAGCCGACTCGGCAAGCAAGGGGCAAAAGGAAGGGTACATCCTGGACACGATGCCAGTTCATCACAGGGCACACACAGACACCCTTCTAAGGCCAATTTTCTTTGGACTGTGGGAGGAAATCGGAGCACCCAGAAAAAAAATCCACACAAGCACAAGTCGTACATATAATTTCCACAGAAACACCCAGGAATTGATCTCGGGACCCTAAAGCTGCAAAACAGCAATGCTAGCCAGCATCTCACCATGCCGCCCTCGTATCTTCGTGCTTTGAATTCATAATAGAATTTGTTATAGTCTGGAGTACAATTCTTTGTTTCACTTCTTTTCATATTGTAGTTTGTATATTTTTCTACTGGCATGTTTTACTCTATAATCTAAAATGTGAGTTAACTCAGAACTTGTCTCTCATTTTTCTTGTTCAATTCAATTGTACATCCAACTCCTCCTATCTTGGTATCATCTGCAAAATTTGACAGGTTTACGAAATATACCTGAATTTAGATTAATATTTAAGACCAGCAGTAATCCTGATGTAGAACCATGTGGTACTTCACTTATTACATCACCAAAATTTAAGAATTGTCATTTTATCTGCATCTTGTGCTTTTAGTACTATAATCTATCCAGACAATTTCATACAAAACTTCAACAATTAAGTCAAAAAGAATAATAAGAATTGATTGCATCCAATATATGCATTTTAAGATCTTTCCCGTCATCTTATTACATTACAAATAATCCTCTAATTTAGTTCTAATTTGAAATACTATATTAATTACCAATACTATAACAATTAATATCACTATTAATTAGCATTTCTCATTTTGCCCCCTTTTGTGCATGAGTACTACATTTGCAATTTTCTAGTAGGCAGGTATTACTCCTGAACAGACTGACTTGGTCTGAAAAGGTCCAATACTAATCTATAAATGACATCTCTCATTGCTTTTAGAACAATCATCAGAATATCACCAGGTCTTGGAGTTTTACGTTCTCAGAGTAAATTTGACACTTATCTCTCTGTGCTGATACTATTAATCTCAGTGTGTTATATATCCTCAGTCTGTTGAATGATGTTAATTATTCCATAGTAAACACGTGTGAAACATTAATTTAATACATTATTCAATTACATTTAATCTTCAAAGAGAACTCCCTTATTATGTCAGAGACACTTTGTTTAATACTTCTGCTGTAAAAGTAATTTAAATAAAGCCCTCATACTCTCTCTCATGGTCTTTCTTGTTTTGCAGTTCAACGTTCTCTTTTACAGTAATTCTCACAAGAGAATAAGTTTTGTTCTCTTTTTTTTAGTAACACTATAAAGTGTTTACTTTGTCCTTATTTGTCTTAATGGTTCTATTAAACCATGGGGACTGCAACTTCATTTTACTTTGATGTATTTACTATTTGCTAAATTTGTTTTGTGATTTTAGCATCTATAAAATGATTCCCCTCAAACTCAAGCGATTTAATAGATATATACTGTATACAGTATGTCATCTTATCCTGCTTCATTCTAATTTTTCCAAGTCTTTTTTGAAAATGTAACATTTCTGCTTTTGAGTCTGCCTGGAACAGTTTCAAAGTTCTGCTCAAAGAATATATCATTCCAGTGCTTTACTTACTCATTGAATGTTTGAAAGTATTTCTCTTGTACATACCTCAACTACATCTTTTGATTTCTGACTTTTGTGCGCTATCCTAGTCTTTGTATAAATAGAATTATTATAATACAGAATTTTAGACCCTTAATTAATCTCCATTCCCCCTCTATGCTTTTAAGCTGTTTTTGTTTAACATACCTCCATCTCTTTCATTTTGCCATAACTATGTTGTTGTCCATCACTTCTATCAGCAACGTTTCTATGTCCTCAATTAGATTAGAGTCACGTTAAAAGCAGTGAACAGCCACTAGTTCTGGAATACGTTTAACACTTAACGCTTTCAGGTGTTAGCATCTGCATTCCTAGTACTTTGAAATATTTTTTCTCTGGAATCTCCCTTTGTCTCTTCTCCTTAGTCCGTATACATCCCTCATGCACCTTTTCCTCAGATCCCCCACCACAACCCCAGTCTGATTTACATATATTGGAGTTTCTCTGCAGATCCTTGCTCTGAACAGTTTGACACCCGTCATGTTTAGATGTGTTTGCTGAGATAATCCACTCCAAGGAAAGTGTTAAAGTTTGAAGTTGAAGCTTTTTTGATATAAATAACTTCAATGCTGCGATCATGCATCAGTAGTGTTTATGGGTATGGTTGTGGTGTTCTCGTGATGAAACTGTTGGTCTGTTTTGCATGGTGAGAGCATCACCGGTTTAGTTGTTTTTTCCACTTCATTCAACAGAGTTGTGTGCTGCTGATGCCTGTTTATGTTTATGTAACTTGTCCAAACATAAATAATGCCCGAGCTTTGTTTCTTCATGGAAGTTTTTGTTTTACTGATATATTGCTTCTGTGCTTTGTGGTGGGGTAGGCATCGAAGGAAGTAATTGTCAATGTGAAGAAATCATGATTGTGTTTTCTGAATGTTCCTCCTTGGATGAGCCATGTTTTAAATACTTATCCTAGTATCGCATCCTCATAAAATCCTATTCTACTACAAAATTCAAAACAGTGCCCTCAGCACCAGAGATAATTCTAACTGTGAACAGAACTGGAAGCAAAGAATATTAATTGGCTATCTCCAGCTCAAATATACTATCAAAGGGGGACTCTCTATATAAACAAGTCTTCCAAAACATCCTGAGAACACAAAAGAAGTTTAAAGTGATCTTGATATCTGTGAGCTCGCTCTAGATTTCTGCTGTTTTTCCAACATTGTGACTTATGTAACGATTTATTCTCTCAAGTGTGTGGGGGGGGGAGACACTAATATGTTCAGATAGAAACAAACGTTTTCTGAAATGACTTTTGAGGTCATCTGAATATACAACTGTGGTAAAGTAACAAGATAAAAGTTTAAGTTTTTGTAAAAAGATTACAGTAATCACATCTTGAAATAAAACCTGCATAAGCACAAGACTATTTTGAATGACTTAATCTTGAGTTCTTATCTTGTGTTTTTGTTCAATCTTTCTCAATAATAATTTAGAATCTGCAGTTAAGTCCTGTTTTCCCTCCCATGCTAATTCACCATCAGTTCCATGACAACCTTTAGTCACGAGGTGGCATAGTAATGCTTTTAACTGTTCCTGGTAACTTTCACAGGAGCTTGAATCTGTTGTTCGGTGTTTGTGAGGGTTTCATACCTCGAAGTTTTGCAAAAAGCAAATTTGTGAATGCATGACTTAAACCTCTATGGGGAAAATGGAGTGGGGTCCCATAGCTCGTGAAACAAGTATTTAAGTAGCAATATTTGTGTTAGAATTGTTAAGAGTTTCAGAAATAGTTTTAGTAATTCTTTGCAGTAAGTATTGTTAATGAAAATGAGCACTGGAACCCTAAAAGAGCATTGTTTTGCCCTTATTATTCAAGTTATGCAAACAAATTAATTACCATTATGACAGCAGTGAACATCCCTACACTCCAGTTTGGCAGCTGGAAATCGGCACAGAGGATGCTAGAGTCAAGGATTCAGCTTCAAGAAAAGGGGGTTGATTGCACTTTTCTATTACAGTGGGCGTGCTAGTCACTAGAGGAGAGAAACCTCTGACCACAACAGGACATGAGCTGAAAAAGAAAGGGGTCTCCATTTATAAAGGATAATGCAGAAGAGGAACAGACGGGGGGTATAGGCGAGTGCAGCAGAAGGCTACATTATAGCTTGTTTTTTTAAATCTTAGTAGAGCACATTTCCTTTACTCTTGACTATTTTTATTTGCATTATAAATACAGCACTATAGTACTGTAATATTTCATAACAGATATGAACAGTAATAACAAAAGAAAGCAAATTAAGTAAACCCACTCCCTTCCCACTCAAATCACTTACTGTTACAAATGGTCCAATTCTCATTCTTATCCTTTCCACTCATCTTCTTTGGCAAGAATTGAGTGAACCAAGACTGATAACTTTGGGACCACAGAGAGATTGTTTTGTTAATTAACTTTTTTTATTTCACAGAACAACCCTGACATACAGGTCTCATTCTGATAACGGGTCCACACAACACATCAACAACCGACTATAACAGACTGACATTGAATGACGCGTAACCCATTTTGAACTTCAGCATAAACATGGTAACTCTGTTAACCAAACTATGCCTTTACTACAGTTTTTATTTAGTTTGTACATGTATAGGTTCAAGATTATACACCAAAAATCAGCAAAGGTTGTTTGGGCCACTATAGAATCCTTAACAGACTTAACTATTTTCATAGAGGCACTGCCTGCTTTGTTATTAGGCCTAAAAGTGTTGGAATCGGCTCTTCATGGTTAGTTTCTTATCTAGATTGCTCAGTGTAGTAAAAGTCTGACTTGAGTTTCCTCAGACCTCAGAAAGGCATTCTCTGAACAAGAGTGAACCTTCCTTCCTGAACCTTCTGAAGATTTATTTGGTAAACAAACAGTCAAATGTCCCAAATCTTCAGACAGTAAATGTACAATAAGTAATTTAAATGAACTGATGCCTCTGGGCCTTAGTTATCTGGAAAAATCCTGAAAAAAAAGGCCATAGGTAAAGACGTTTTCTGTCCCACCACCTTTGATCTGCATCTGCTGCCTTGTCCTTCATTGAACTCTTTCAAACTTAAAAATTAACGTTGCTCAGCCAATTGCAGGCTTTTGTATTGCCCTCCAAACTCTATATGCATTGTATTTCAGAATTCTCTGAACTTATACCAGTCTGCCCTTCAGTTGACCGAGTTCTGATTTTAGGTGATTGTAATATTCATGTAAACTTCAATAACTATTTTTCTTTTGAAATTCTAATCATTTTTAATTATGATTGCTCCATCTCAGTCACCAACCTTCTTTAAAAAAGGTATTGGTAAATTTTGCTTATATTACTCTCAATACTATGAATTCTTTTTCCTCTTAAAACTCGACTGATCTCAAATACTAGGTCATGTCTGTAGCAGCGGTGCTTAATAAACCACATAATTAAGAGTTGGTTTAGATTCTTAATTGAGGCCTCTCTCTTTGATGCCAACCACAGACTAAACCACCTTTGTAGTGTGGAATGTAGGATGGAGGAGTTTGTCTTTGATAATAGCATCTCCCAGGAAGGTGATAACAACCAGTACCAGCACTTCCCATGCTTGAAGTCTGCTCCTGGTGCCTGGATGATGGCCTTAAAGTCATAGTAATTTCTGTATGACGGTCTTAAATCACAGGTTATGGTCCATCAATCAAAAAGATGGCCAACCAACCGTGTACTTGAAGGGTATGGAGAGGTCACTCTACCTGGTGACATCTTAACCAATCGCCAACCCCACTATCTTTTTTTGTAAAAAAAGCCATGCTTATCACTTCTAAATCTACTTCTCTCCACTGAACCAACTTGGCTGGCTGACAACGAAACCATGTCACTACCAAAACAGTTGCCTAAAACTTTGGGACTTTAACTCGACAAAAAGTTTGAATGAGCCTGTGTGTAAAGGCAGAACTCTGCCCACAGTCTAGCCTTCAGGCAGGACCTTGCAACCAGCTAGCTACCACTGTGTATCCGCTTGATCCCCAGAGCCCTACGATTGGACTTTCATCAATACAACTGTCATTATTCAGCAGTAGCCTATATGCCGGGAGCAAAATGAGTTTCTCCCCTATTTGTGCGACTCACCCTTACCAAGGAAGTCACCCCACTGCACAGACTTTGTCCCAATTCAGCTCAACGCTATCCTGGACATCCCACTGAAGACAACAGTCAGTGTGAAGTTAAAGCAGAACTTCTCTCTCTCCCTCCCTAACAACTCAAGCCACATCAGGAGTGGATGAGCATCAAGTCGGCAGAGGAGACTGGACAACACTGCGACAAACCCCCATCACCTGTTCCCTTATCCTCCCATTTGTAAGTTAAGAATCCCTAGTTGTGGATGAGTCTAGTTCAATATCCAACATTACTGAACTCGATAATTCAAGTTCTGTCATAATATCAAATCAAAGTTTATTTATCAAATGCACAACAATACGGTGTGCAGCAGTAGTTGCTGGCAATGAAATGTCTTTATATGACATATGTTGATATCAATTGAATTCACCTAAGTAATATTCACTTATGAGTATCTAAATGTTGATTATAGAGTTAGTATAACCCTCGGTGTACTAAATACATAATCCTTGTTTTTCTATCTTTACTTGGTATCAGCTATAGCTTTATAACACTCATGTAATGACAATCGCTTGTATTGAAGCTGACTACATGTATTTACTTTGAATTGCTTTTATGTGCACGTTTTATATCAATAAATGTACTCCACGTGTTGGGAATCTGTGTGCAGACTGCTTGTTAGTCTATTGATTGATTCTTGATAGCCAAGGTAAGGAATTTACTGATGCAGTTGAAATTGTGTCAGTAAATTCACAGAAACCCTACATCATCCTGGTCCACTGATGAGTAATGCATAATGAAAACAAATGGTTGCAGACCTGAGTGCTTGTGGGAGAAAAGTGCTTTCTGTTCACCTTGAGCTCATATGGACAATTTATATAGTTGGCCTTGAGGTCGGCTCATGCTTCTTACTATTCCAATATTATTGAAAGCGTTTAAATCCTTAATGCATCTTTAGGGCAGTAAACCAGCTTTTAAACCAAATTAGGATGTCTTCTTTCACTCTCTCAGCTGGGTAATATAACAGGTAGCTTAATATTTTTTAATAACATCAATACTTTCAGGCATACCTTATCAACTGTAATTGATAGCCATGCAAGTTGTTTATTTATTTCTCTAGTCTCACTGCCACTCTGGAACAAATGTTTTCACACTTACAGAATTTGTCACTCTATTCTGACTTACTTAGCTCTGAAAATAAATTTTAATCAACAGTTCTCTAGATGTACAGTAATTCCTTCTCATGTATTTAGGAAGTGTTTCTTAGCACCATCTTCTATTATTTGTACTACAATAATCCCCATCTACTTCATTATTTCCTCCCCAATTGAAAGCTTTAAAATTTTCACATAAGCCTACTTCAAAGTTGCCCTTTTTAGCAAAACTATTGTAATGTGTTGTGGCATCCCAACTGGTTACACTGGTATTAGGGCTGTTGATAGCACTGAAATTGCTTTGGTGAAAGTTAATGAGCTTAATCTCTACAGATGCTGGGTTTTCACTCTATGCTTTTACTATTAGACCTTTCAGCAGATTTTGATATTCAATTGATCAACTGGAGCAATCAGTTATGCAGGTTTAGTAATGTGTTGTATAGCAGTGGTTTAAGTCTTACCTTTCTGAAAGAATTCGTTAACTTTGACAATTGTAAATACATTTCTGCAATCTCTGGTGTTCCTTAGAGCTCAGTCCTTGGCCCTTACCTTTTCAATATTTACAGTATATCTTGCCATTAATCCAGGTTATCAGAATATATGATGTCACCATCACTGTTATCCCGATGATCCCCTGCAAAACATCTTGATATACATTTGTCAATGGGTTAAAATGACCTCCGGATAAACAAGAATGAGACAGATTTTAATTGGCTGTCCCCATCAAGTCTCTAGATTAGGCTATGTAAAACTCACTTTTTAGCAATATCAATTTTCCCTGCACATTATGTTAAAAACCTGAATCTTCCTTTTCTTTCAAATCATATGTCTGTAAACTGCAGCACATCCTTCGTCTATCTGCACAAAGTATCACAAATTAAGACCAATTATTTCTCTTACTGATGCCAAGAAATTAGTTCATGCTTTTATATCCTCAAGGTGAGACTACTGCAATGCCATATTAACTGGTTCATCCAAGAATTTATTTAAGAAATTCCAGTATGTCCAGAACTGGACTTCTCAAGTGCTGACCAATACCATAAAAGCGGAACATAGTATTTCTCCTGTTCTGAAAAAACATCACTGTTTACCAGTCTCTTGCCAGATAGATTTGAAAATTATTTTGTTGACCTATTAGGCACTGCACTGTCTGTCCCCTGTGTAGATTCAACAATTACTGTCCCCACACATCCCAGTTAACTCGTTTCATGCATCTAGTTCTAGAATCCTTAACTTTCCAAGGACTTCATATGGTCTATTAGGGGTACTGCAGCATCCACCGCAAGGCCTTGACAGTCAACAGAATGCCTAAGGATTTAAAATCTGTTAGACTCCGCTAACAAAGTTGTGAGTTTTCAAGGCTCAACCAATAAATTCAGATCTGTTTTGCTCGACTAAACAGGCTCACCCATCTCACTGAAATTGTAAATGCTCAGTGCTATTTTTATTATATGTGTGTGCGTGCGCTCATGTTGTCATTGAGATTTCTGGGGTTCCTATAAGAAGATGATTTGTAGGTGGTACTTGGATGCTTTGGCTTGATCAGGAGTGGTACTTGGTCCAAAACCTTTGAGAACTGTTGCTGTATAATTGATTGATCATGGTGGTCTTATCCAGCTGTTTCTTGAAAGTCACACTTGCAGGACATGTAAACATCAGCTAAAGCATGTCAACACAAATTTGAACACTGCCCATTACTCTGGTGTCCAGGGATAGAGCAGATTTCTACCTCACTTTATTTTAGTTTATAAGGCCTTTGTTGTAGTGTAGTATGATTTATCTGCTAATCCCTTCACTTGAGAGGCAGAAAACCTGTTCATGACAGATTCCCACTGCACACACTGTGCAAACAGAGACAAAATTGCGTCAATGCTAAACTGATGTATTATTCAAACAAATCAGATGCCAAAGCGTCCAAATTGTGCTAATTCATTTCTGCAGAACAATGGGGTTTAGTCAAGATTTCTTTAAAAATTAATCTAAAAGAAATGAAGTGTGAGGTTGCAGAGATGTACACTATAAAAGCTATAAAATTTAAGAGGTCACAGACTAGCACAAGTATCACACCATTATCTTGTTATATTTTAATATGTTCCTGTTTTTAGCCAGATTTCAAACTGGAACCTTGAAAAGGAGGCTAATAAATTAAGGCCTGGATCTGATGACAATGTCGAGATTTTCAACTACCAAAATGTAACCCTGCCATACATTTCTCCATAAAATCAAAATGTGAAAAAATGCAGCTAAGCACAATTTAATACAGTCTCCACCTGACCTTGTAAAATAAAATAGAAGTTGTTTTGGCTAAAGTCACATTGACAAGTAAAAAGATCGCTAGTAATTTGAAAATCATCAAGCCTGACTGATAATAGTACAGTCACACCAATCACATTCAAAACCACTTAAGTCCCAAAACATCCAAAAGCGGGTCTTCATAGCATACCCAGTACATCTGTGACAAATGACAAAGAGCAATTGTCTGAAACATACAGTATAGTATATTTTCTACATGCAAGTTTCAAAAAGATGAGCTGACATTTTTTTTAAAGTCACTAACAAACCAGATTTTTAAACAGGAATGTCTTCTACATCTAGTTTTGCCTTACATGTGTTTCAAAGGACAGAGATATGATCATTCAAAAGTGCTTTGAAAAACTACTTATACCACACATCAAGGCCAGCATCCCAAAAACACTTGATCCTCTCCAGTTTGCCTATCGCAGAAACCGCTCCACAGAGGATGCAATCTCTATAGCTTTACACACCACACTAACCCACCTGGATAAAAAGAACACCTATACAAGAATGTTGTTCATTGATATTAGCTCAGCATTTAACACCATCAAACCCATAAAACGTGCTACCAAGCTCTGGGTCTAGATACCACCCTGGACTTCCTCACCAGCAGACCCCAGACTGTCAGGATTGGCAACCTTACCTTCAACACACTCACCCTTAACACCTGTGCCCCTCAAGGCTGTTCGCTCAGCCCACTGCTTTACTCTCTGTTCACCCACGACTGTACTGCCACATTCAGCACAAACACCATCATTAAGTATGCTGACGATATTACAGTCGTGACATTACAGTCAATATTACAGCCTGATCACGGAATGAGACTGCCTACAGGAAGGAGATAAGACACGATAGGTGCAGAATCAACAACCTACTGTATGTCTCAACATCAGCAAAACTTATGACTGATTGTTGACTTCAGGAGACAAGGAAAGGGACTGCGGTGGAGATGGTGAATAACTTCAAATTCCTAGGTGTTCCTCACATGGGCACTCGACACCTCCAGTCTCATCAAGAAAGCACAACAATGGCTGCCCTTTCTGAGAAGGCAGAAGAAAATGCGCCTGAATCCACAGATCCTCACCAACATTGTATGTACAATGGAGAGCATACCAGCTGCATCACTGTCTGGAACAGCAACTGCACCGCATCCGACTGCAAGACCCTGCAGTGAGTGGTAAAAACTGCCCCACACATCAACGCCTTACCATCCATCCAGGAAATATAGAAACACAAGGTGTCCGAAAACAGCCACCAAAATTATGACTGACCCCACTCACCCCTTGTTCACCCCCCTACCATCTGGTAGAAGGTTCCTAATAATCCAGTCGCACACACCAAGACTCCAAAGTAGCTTCTTCCCCAGAGCCGTCAAGCTGGTGACCCTCCCCAACTTCCATCCACCCAACTGTGATCTCACTTCTTCCTCTGCCACACAGACTGTACTCCTACACCACACCTTCCATAATCGAATGTAAGCCATTGTGTAATTTTGCCGTTTTTAACAGATATGGGTAGTGTCACACTAGTAACATACTCGTTGTTTACATTGTTGTTGTATTTACGGTATATTGTCTAGTCTGCTGTTCTGTATATACTGCACCTGAGTGACTAATGAGAAACTTTTCATTATACTACTCACCAGTGTAAGTATAATGACAAAGTTTAATTGAATTCCACTTAAAGTTGTTAAGCATTGGACAAATTTCAGTCACATTTGAAATAAAGGAATAAAGGAAGAAATGTAAAAATCATGAGCTATAACTTGCAAAGAAGTTATGCAATTTTCATATACAGTATGCTCTGCCAGTAACAACACTATGGTATAAGGGTATCCAAAGTTCTTTAGAAAAGATTTACAGGACTATCAAATGTACTTCAACAAAGAACTACATGAATCATGTTGTGATTTGGGCTGCTTCTTTTGCACTGCTTTCAGACAGGAATTACCCTTCAATGGGACACCAGTCCACCACAGACCACATACACAAGGAATTTATGGAAACCCATTAACCTAACTGGCATGGTTCTAGGGAGAAACCAGAGCACCCAAAAAGTGCACATGGACAAACTGCACACAGCAGACATACTTGGAATTTTCTCAAGCCCAGTACCCAATGAGATGGCAGCTCTACAATACCGCCATGTCTACATTTTAATTTAGACAATATTTAGTTTTTATGTTCAGGGCTTCATGGAAAGCACGAATAATTAAGAAAAGGGATTTGATATCCTGTCTGAAGCTGGCAAATAATAAACATTTGCCACCAAACATTAAAGGAGAGCCCTACAGCAAGAGAACTGTTTACTTAACAGATGTGGTGGAAAAATATGCGTTTGAAATATGTTGGGTCTCATAATTATTGTGCTTAGCATAAAGCAAACTTGAACATTCTTGAAATCGCATGCCATTTTAGCATGCGGACAGATTTGTGCTTCATTTCCCTTGATTTATGTAGTTATTCTTCCTCATAAATCCTTTACAGTACAACATTTATTCAGTGAGACTACTATTATAGGAAAATATTAATTAAAACGTGGGGGGGAAGAAAGGCAACATGACAAGCTTTCCTGATAAGTAGTCTGCGTTCAAGTGTTTTTGGCTGTAACTCATTCATTATATTGTAGTGGTGATGCTCTGCAAGAATGATATATGAGACAGAAAATCTTGAGCTGGGTGGTTTATATGAAGACTAGTAATAAAGATGGTGGGGCAGCTTCATCAAAGAAACACTAAGTGCCATTCATAGGCTTGGTGGTCCATACAGTAACTGTGTGGGAGACCTGCCTGCACACAGAGCTGTTCTGTACCTTTCTTTCACTCCCTCCGTTCAAGAAAGTGTGAAAATCTTCAGAGACTAAAGCAGCTGCTGAACTTGACATCCTTACAATTCATACAAAACACCCACTTAACATTACAAGGGTATCAGGCAGTGGGAGGATGAGACAACAGTATGGTCCCTGTCCCACATGGAGACGAAGACAAAACCGACTGCAGTGAAAGTGAAAACGCTATAAGAGGCAGATGACACCCACAGGAGGCTGTGAGAATAGGGTGGGAACAGGCTCAAGTTCCTCCCAGGACTGTCACCAAGTAGCTCCATGGTACTGCACAGTTCCTAGGTTCCATTGTTGTGGACTTCTTGATGAGGTCACCTGCCAACCTGTGGAAAACATCCTTGAGCGCCTTCAATGAAACGTTCAGTTCAAGAATGCATTCCAAGACTTAAAACATTGTTGAGGTGAATAAGTACACCAAGGTCCATGACCCCAGCAGTCCTTCATACAAGGAAGTAACAAAAAAGTCTGGAAAGCCATTTCATCTGCTGTTGGTAAATGGCACAGTTATTTTGTAGTTTTAAATAAAATTAACACTTACGTAATGGAATTAAATGGGACTTCTTTAATGCTACAATCTGCACACAGCAGTGGTGAAATGGGCAGCACTAGGGTCCTGGGTTCTATTCCTAGGGTGCTAGCTTCATGGAGCTCGTATGTTCTCCCCATGTTCAAATGGGTTTTCTTCCAGAGTCCAGAAACATGCTGGTAGGTTAATTATCTTCTAGGGAAACCAGCCAAGTTCAGTTCTGGGGTCTGCTTGTGCCCAGCGATGGACTGGCACCCTGTCAGATCGCATGCATCCATTGCTTGTCAAGGCTCTGGCTCCCCACTGACTCTGAATTGCATAAATTGATTGGTATATGGTAATGGGGTCTATTGTAAAGTTATCAATTGAGTTGCTTAGTTATACAGTTGACATCAAAATGGCAAAGACAGAAGAACTCAAGTTGTTGCGCAATAGGATACACTTGGAAAAAAAAACTAAGTAAATTACCAGCTAAGTAAAAAACACTATGCACATAGAACACCCATTTCAGAAGCAAAGTAGATCCATCTTTATTTGCACAGGCTGGTGTCAGCTCAGTTTGTGCAGTACTGCAATCATCTGAGAAATCACAGGCCTTTCTCAACTTCTTTCACCTCACACTTTCAAATTTGATGTGTTAGTATATAGACATTTGTTCAAACATTCTGTTCTGTGTCTAGACTTATTTCGAAGTTTGGAAGCAAATTATGCTTCTTCCATTACTGCAATTGTTGCTTAAAGTGAATCTGTGTATGTCGTGTGGTTTTTGCTTTTTTGGCTAATATTTTGAGTGAATTGCAAGGGAGGGCATCAGACATGCAGTTGCTCAGCTATGTCAAGATATCTAGAACTATTTTCACACAGTTTTGTTCATTATAATAGCTTGAGAAAACGAATACAAATTAGCACGTAAACAGTCATGGTAACATCAGAAAGGATGGCTGCTTTTTACCTTCTGATACTTGAGTACTGATAAGGTTTGCTACTTTTGTTCTTTTGCTTGAGCAGTTTTCTCCAATGGAAACGGAATTACTTTTTTTTTTAAAGGAAAAGCACTTTTACTCAAGTAACATATTTGAGTACTTTTTACACCCCTGCCAAACACCTGACAGGGTATTTAGATCCTCTTTGCATCTACTTATTTGTCTCTCTGGTAAGTCTCAACAAGTTTCCAAAGCTCCAAATAAAGTCATCCTCTTCTGCAGTAGAAAAAAAAAAGAAATCAGCTTTTCTACTTTAGACTTCATAACAGATGACTAAGAAAGGCTAAAAGTGTACAGTATATCCATCTTCTTAACAATGAGGTAACTTGATTTTGGAACTAATTACCCAAATTCTGCTACCCCCCCGCTCACCAGACCCACCAATACAGTCCAGTTTCTTCAAGAGGGGTTGGTGGTGCTAGTACAGAAATAACTTCTTGAACTGTCCAAACATATGGTCATCATGGGGATACTGGATCACAACTGAATTATGTACCTGCATTCATCTTGAAAATTCTTAAAACTTACTTTGGAGTAAGTCATTTGGGTAGCTTTTTGAAAACAGTTTTTTTTTATAGGCAAGGTTTTTGCCATGTTCTAGAAGTGCCCAAGCAGGTTTAGGTTTAGGGTTTGAACAACACCAAGACTTAGTGATGCATTTGCATTGCTTTAGGATGCATTTGAAAAAGTGTTGTTTTGTTGTTTCCTCAAGAATGAAATTGCAGCCAATATCACAGTTTTTGCCAAGCCATATGTATGTTAAAAGCTTTTGTCTTTTGGATTTAAAACCAAATAAGACAAGTATAGCCAAACTTTAATGGTAAATGCATTTGTAACACATCAAGGGCACAAAACATAAATTTTATAGGCTTTTGGAGCAGCAGGTTACAGAAAAATAAGTTCTGGACTATAGGTAAATGGAAGCTAAGTCTTAGATGAGCTATACCTGAAGTGAACACAATGAAAACACACTGAAAAACAGGAAGCCTTATTCAGGTGCACCTCAGCTGAACTAAAGTGTAACTTACAGTGGCAAGATGAAAAAGTATATTATTCCAAGCCAACAAAAAAAATGTGTTTATGCCCCTGTGACATCTGGACCAGAGTTCTTAAAACTGGCTAACTTAATCTCTGCTGGAGCCTGTTGAATTCGATGAGATTCTTTGTGTACATGTGAACACAATCATGAATCATTCACTTGAAAGATTTAATGTAATCGAGACATTACAGTATCTGATATACACTGAGACGTTGTACAGAGCCATGCAAAAGTATTCAGATCCTTCCAAAAGGGTTGTACTGTACAGGGCATGAGTTCAAAACCTTAGCCAGAGAATTTAACATTAAAATTGTACTTGAATTGACAGATCTAAGTAAGTATGAATCTCCTCTCCCAAACTGCTGTTTTTTTTTTATGTATAGCACACTATAAGTTATTTTAGATGCACTTTCAAGTATAATTGATAGTTCCCTGGTTTTAATTATGGCCTTGTCAATTGTCACAAGACCCCTACATTCCAGTAGAAGGCCTGATTAAGGATAATGTCTTTCATATTAGCATAAATTTGCCTTTGAAATAATGAATTTAAACCATGTCCAACAATTTGCTCCCCCCCAATGCTTCTTTACTTGAAAATAAATTCATTCACAGTGCAACATTCTTACAAATGTCTTATAAATGGATCGTGCAAAATTACTGCTATGGCACTCAACTCAGCCATTTGTCACATATGAGACTCCACTGCGAGGATGACAGGTGTTTGGAGTGACCATGACCTACCACTAGAGGGCACCAAATGCTTACTACTTCATGGTTAATTGCATGTTAATTGGCCAATAAATTGTATTGTTGGTAAATAATAATTTAGACACTAGGGTTGCCCTTAGCTCATACATCCCAACTTGAGGATCTTGTCTTTTTTATTATTAGAGGTCTTTTAAGTTTCATACCGATCAAACCCTTTTGTCTCCGTCATCTAGAAAAGAGAACGTAAATGTACCCTACCTTTTCTCTTGGTCAGATTAATCAGTTGGTCTGATTAAGGGAGGAAAAAGTATTTTTGGAAAAAATCCTTTCCACTTTGCTGAAGCCCCTAAATGAACTTACCTTCTGCTCCACAGCTGTCCTTTTAAAGACTTTTAAAGAAAATAGAGATCAGCTGCGCATGATTAGAATTTCCGCAGGAATCATTCTCTTTAAAAGGTGGGAATTAAACCGTGATGAAATGGTTGGAATTGACTGGACATGAGTGCCCTCTTGTGGCTCCAGGTGGAATTACCGGATGCGTTGTCACAGAAAGTTGTAACAAATTTCGGCATGAAATTTTAGGGCTGCAACAGAAATACTTCATTTGGCAGTCACTATCTGCACTCTCCATAGGTGCTCTTTATTGCTCACAAAGTAAAAGAATGGGCCCTTTACATTCTGTTTAGAATCCTGAGACCACAATGGGCCACTTGCAAGGATTTGCATTCATTTCCCAGAACAGTTCACTTCAGCCAATCACTGAGCTGCGCCCCAGAAAACTACTGTGTGACACATCGAGAGCTTCTAAAGAGAAAGTGCTGGAGGTCACCAGGGGTGGAAATGCACCTGGTTTTTCATGAGCATATTCATGAGTTACCAAGAACATACGCTACTTCGGGAGTTGCAGGTCTTGATACTGCAGAATTATTGGCTGCTTTGGGGTCCCAATGAGGTTCTGAGAATCAAATGGAGGAATTCCCTTTTTCTCGGTCTCCCAGGAGGTAAGGGGGTTAAGGAAATAAAGCACCTCAGGACACTGATCGTGAAGGAGCCTCACATCAACACCCACCTCAGGGGACTAAACATAGAACTGGCCTAATATTAAAGCAACTCCTTCTTGCAATGCTTCATCACACAGATCACCAAATTGGAAATATTTAAAGAATAGAATGCACCATAGTAGAGAAACTGTTTTTCTTTTTCATTCTGCATTTTTTGATGGATTGTCCCTCTTGCTTGGGTGTGGTGGAAAGTACAAAAATGAAAGGCCTGAAATGGAAACCCCAAATTCGGCTACACTTCACAAAAATCATAGAACATGTTTCACCATCAAAATCCATCAAAATTTCTCTATATGGCAAAAAGGCTCTAGCCTTAAGCTATAATTATATTATATTTATTTGTCTGTGCTTCACATTACGTGGCATTTAATTGAACAGACAACCAATTCATATTCCTGACAACAAAGAAGGAGAAACAGGCTTGGAATAATGCTGCATTAATCATTAATGTTGAAAAGCTGTCATTTGGGATGTTCACTGGTGCTTTTTTGTTGTGGTGGAACAACCGAGAACCTGAAAGTAACAATTTCCCTCGAATGTGTTTCAACTAGAAAAAAATGAATACAGCTTTGGAAAACAATTCCATGGGAAAAAAGCCATAAGTATTTTTTACTTTACAATTTTAAGATGGGATAGTTTAGGATGGCTGAAATTGCTTTCCAAATGAACATGGTTGACATATATTCACCAAATTTGTCAGATCTCAGAAGCTAGGCAAAGTTGGGCTTGCTCAGTAGTGGGATGTCAAATCCCTATGAAAAACTAGCAGCCATATCACCATGAAACTCAAAGATGGCAGCCCACTGAACCTCAGCAGGTATGAGTCTGGCCTGTATCTGAATGGGAGACCTCCTGAGAAAGCAAAGGTTGCTGCTGGAAAACAGTTTGTGGGGCCAGCAGGGAGGGCTCACCCTGCGGTCTGTGTGGGTCCTAATGCCCCAGTAAAGTGATAGGGACACTACTGTAAAAAAGTGCCATCCTTCGGATGAGACATGCATAAAACTGAGGTCCTGACTCTCTGTGGTCATTAAAAATCCCAGGGTGTTTCTCAAAAAGAGTATGGGTGTTACCCCATCATCCTAGCTAAATTTCCCCCTGGCCTTTAACAATCATGGCCTCCTAATAATCCTCTTCTATGAATTGGCTTCACCACTCTGCTCTCCTCCCCACTGATAGCTGGTGTGATAGTTCTGGCGCACTATGGCTGCCGTTACATCATCCAGGTGAGGCTGCACATTAGTGGTGGTGGAGGGGAGTCCCCATTACCTGTAAAGCGCTTTGAGTGCAGTGTCCAGAAAAGTGCTATATAAGTATAAGGAATTATTATAATTATGAATTATTAAAACCAGATCACTGCACTAAGTGGTGTGAGTGGACAATAGATAGCAATCTTCTCTCTGGAGCAGAATTTTCTAAATCTCAGTATGGTAATTGGGGACACTGCTCTGGAAGGGATCATTCTTCAAATGAGATGTTAAACTAGACGTTCTGACTGAGGTCATTAAAGATCCTGTGGCGCTACTTTTTAGGAAAAGACGTGTTAAACCTGCTAGAGTTTAAATTCTACTCTGGACTTGCAAAATCTAGCCTACCTAAAGCTAACACTTAGTTCAATCAATGAAACAATTTCTCTCACATCTCTGCCTGACATGCTGTGTAATGGGGCTTTTGACATTTAATGGCAGGGCGTGTATCACCCAGATGGATGCTGCAATGTGTCGGAAAAAGTGGGTCTCTTATAAGTTGCTCTGGAATCCATTTGGGTGAAAAGTTATATAAATTTAATTAGACAAATCCAAATAATTATTTTAGTTTTTGCTATCAAGTGTTTGTCCACCCACTGTCCACCCAGCACACCAAAATCTGGAATTACATTCTCTAATCTTCTTAATTCAGCCAGACAGATTTCATCCAGTCATTGCCTTGTTGTAACTGTACTGATGAACAGTAGTGGAAGCTTACCAATTCAACAAAATAGTTTACAGAGAATTCTCTCTACATTTCTTTCTAAGATCATTTAGACCTTATTTTGATCAATGCAAAGACAATGGACTTTTTATTGCATTATGTTAACCTTCAATGACCTGTCCTCTCATGTTTGCCATACAGTAATCTTAGATCCTTCACTGAAAGACTTTCCCTTTTTTATTTGAAAAGTGATCTCTTGTACTTTTCTTTTGCTAATGGAGAAGCTCCTACATTTCACCATGAATAGTAAATGAGCCCACTGTGTTCTTTCACACAATCTGTCTTCTGGCACAAACGAGATTCATTTCTTTCACACTGAGGCTATTCTTGCTCTGTTGGCACAAAAGGGAGCCAGCTGCTCCCAGCATGGTACCTGCACTGCTCAGAGCCACATATAGAGCAATGAATCACAATCACTGTTTACTTGAGGTGGCCTTCTGCGTGTTATGCCATCCAACCACTGTCAGAAAGCCACTGATCCCATAAAGAGACTTTATAATAAAGTTATATAACATGCAAGTAAGGCCTCATTTAGAATGTATTTGTCATTAGGCAAAACAAAAAGATCCTGCTTCACTGGAATCAGTTCACAGAATAGCAACCCAAAACATGCCAGGGCTGAAGGGAATGTCCTACACTGACAAGGTGAAAGAACTGAACCTTTTAAGCCTTGATCAGAAAAGATTTCAAGAAGACGTGATCCAGGTGTTTGAGGAGTCTGAATACAGTGACAAAGCCAGCCCAGCAGACCTTTTCAGAATGAACAGTGGAACGCAAACCAGAGGACACAAGTGTTTCCAGAGGAAGGCACTTCCTTACCTTGTGGGAGTGGAACAAACTGCCCAGCAATGTCGTTGAAGCCATTACCCTGGTTTCTTTCGAGAAACAGTTGGATGAGAGCCTTGGATCGATAAACTGTTAACTAAAGGGGCAAGAGGTGCCAAATTGACTCCATGACATCAGAACAATTACACCAAATATACAATCCCTTTACAGCAATCCTTGGTGGAGGCTGCACATTGGTGGTGGAGGGGAGTCTCCATTACCTGTGAAGCGCTTTGAGTTGAGTGTTTAGAAAAGCGCTATATAAGTGTAAGCAATTATTATTATTATTGGGTTTCCGGTGTCTATCGAGCGGTTTCTTGATATCCCTTGAATAGGAATAGCTTGCAGTTTTAACATCACATCAGTTTTAATAACCTCTTATCCAATTAAGGGTCACAGTGGCCTAGTATATTGCATGGATTGCATGGATATGGATATACCATGCACAGGACTCTAGTCCATCATAGGGCGCCAACACACTCACACCAGGGCCAATTTCTTACAGAAGCCAAATAACCTACCAGCATAGATTTAGACTGGTGACGGGAACTCAGGCACCCAAAGGAGACCCTCTTGAAGATAAGATCACTTTATTGGCCATATACAATTTCTTGTGTTAGGAATTTGTCTTTTCACATAAACCCACTTGCTCAGCCATGTATACTGCACCCCTGGAGCAGTTGGGGTTAAGGGCCTTGCTCAGGGTCCCTACAGAGAAGGATTCCTCTGCCAACTGCGGGATTTAAACCAGCAACCTTCCAGCCACAG
Organism: Lepisosteus oculatus; assembly: GCF_040954835.1. NCBI lineage: Eukaryota > Metazoa > Chordata > Actinopteri > Semionotiformes > Lepisosteidae > Lepisosteus > Lepisosteus oculatus. The sequence continues at coordinate 54,332,937 of NC_090698.1, read as the reverse complement.
GCACAGATCATTGCAAATCATTGAGATTATGCAAACTCCACACAGATAGCACCCCAGAAACCGAACCCAGGGCCCCACTGCTGCAAGGCAGGGATGCTAACCGCTAACCGCTATTCCACTAACTCACTTCATTCTTCAATAAGACTATACTGTCATTTTTGGTTGCAAACTCCAATTGGTCTAATCCCGTGTCATCTGTTCTTTCATTGCTGATAATTCACATTGTAAATGCATTTCACATCCAGCAATCACAGCCCTTTAAAAACATCCTTCAAGGGACCTTGTCTCCTGCAAATGTAAGGATTTTGCTCAGCTCCATTTCTATACACAATAAGCATACAATGTATAACAAGGTTTCAATTTATATGGATATTGCAACCTGAATAGCCCACTTTAACTTTAACAAGGACTTGCACCACAGTTCAATACTGCTAAATACTGGTTGATGAATTGAAGTAAACGTTTTTGAAGTAACTTGAAAACAAGTAACCACAAAGCTCTCTGGATCGTAGTGAAGTTTATCCAAAATAAGCAATGGCTGACACACCTATCCAGCTGTCAAAGCATTGTACGGATCACACTGTACTATGCCTTTGGCTAACTCGTTTTTATCCATATTATTAATTAATTTACTAATGTAAAATTAGGAGATTTTAAAGCTTCAGATACTAAGTGCCAAGCTTTAAAACTCCTAATTTACTTTGGGGACCTAAGCTCAGACAAACTAATCAATCTACCAGAGTATCTCCCTCACAAATGTCCAGCTAGGAAACTCTTCAGTCACTGCTCTATAAGGTTAGTAGTATTCTTACAAAATAGCAGGTAAGGCAATAACCCAAATGTAATATAAACTGTGAAGCATCTGGGTTCTTTCTGTTCTCTGTTCTGAGTAATAAAACAGGTATTAATCCAAACTTTGAAATATAGTCTTCATAAATGGATCCTAAATCAACCTAAATCCATCCATTTTCTAATCATTTCTTTCAATTCAGGGTCATGGGGAGCCCGAGCCTAGCCCACTGCAAGGTGGGATACCTCCTGGGAGCTAAAACTCCCTTCCTAAAACATTGAAGCCCAACAGAGATTGGAAATGCATTTTCCTACTCCATCAAATGCATAATGAAACTAGGAGAGGATTCAAGCTCTGTATAACAATGCTAAGATCACCTAGCCAGAATGTGGTCTTCCAGACTGGTCAGAACAAGGTCCTCTCGCATGGCTCGAGCTTGAAAGGAAGAGAAGGAGGTTGACGATTTTGCTTCTCTCTATATTCTTTTGCGGATTCCCTCTTCTCTTTCTCTCCTACCTTTTCCTCTCCTTTGCCTCTGTTTGTATGCTGTCTTCCATCAATGTTGAATGCATGTTTGTCAATATGATGGCCTTAAATGATTCCAAATGAAGACAATTATCCTGAGTAAATCAGAAGCATCCTCTGATAGTCTTCAGTTTACTTGTCTCTTAGCTCACATATAGTTGGGCAAACTTCTCCAACAAATACCCCTTGTTCCAAACTTCCTGGCTGAGGAATGTACAGTACATGCTTAGCAAAATGTTAGTACCCCCCAATGAAAACAGTACTCTGGAACAGGTTTAAGGTGAATCTTCTAATACAGCAACTTGGGATAAGAAGATGAAATGATGAAAATAAGGAGAATGACTTACAAAAGAAATTGATTAAAACAAAGTCCAAAATAAAATAAAAAATAATCCCAATGTCTCTATTGTAGTTGGCTTATGAAAATACTTATTTGGACAAATGCTGAACAATTGGACAAGAGTGTGCTCAGCCTTAGGCCTTTTGTTCAGGACAGTGTTGATCAAATACACAGAGGCTTAATGTCAGATAGGAGAAGAGGCCAATTACTAAATCATGCAGACATTTACCAAACCTGGCAAATGCAGTGGTACTCTATCACACAACTTAACAAGTTTTCAGTATCAATTAATCAATTCATATTTTTTCTCCTGAGCTTAGTGTGGGTGCCTTAATCATTGGGTGTCATTTGAATGGGTCTAATCCCTAAATCTTTTTTCCTCATCTCTTCTTTCAAGCACAGACATTCTGATCTGTAATGTTTAATGAACAGTTGACAGTTTTAGGGATCCCTTCATTCTAAGATCTCTTTTTCAGTTTTCACTGTCATTAAAGTACCTTTGTGTGCCTTTGCCAGTTCCCCTCTGGCAGCTCATTACATACCAGACATGAACAGACTGATGTTTTTTAATAATCGCTGCCCACTAAATTCCGTTTCTCAAAACTGTTGAGCAATTTAATGGCCTTAATGGTTTACTCTGAAAAAACCTCAAGTCACTGGAAGTGCATGCCTTGACAGCAACATTCCTTTTTATACTTATACTGATCATTTATTATATTGGTTATGCTAATCGGGAAAAAATGTACTTCATTGTCACACATGGCTTAGTTTATTTTGAAATATAGGTTTTGAATTGGAAACAGTACATTATTTTCTGACATTTTGCCTCAGTATACAGTATGTGCTCACACTGACCTGAGCAAAGAAGGACCAAAGACTGTGCTTGCTCTTGTTCAATTGTTCAGTGTTTGTCCATATAAATGATATTGTTACCATTGGGTGGTATCACTGTGGGGACCAGACTTTTTAATGTCAAAACCGGCAGTGTCTGATGTACAGTATGTCACCCCTGATGTTTTGTACTCAACTACGATTATTTCCGTCATTTTAAACACCAGTAATCGGACTGAAACAGAGGTGAATGCAAAGCGCAGCTTTCTTTTATTTGAAAAAATTTCACTCTCAGTCCCAAAAAAGCCAAGTCGCAAACGAAATATATAACTGTCTTACTGTTTTGTGAATTTGTAACTTCGTTACAAATGTTTATGTTCTTACCTTATGTGGGTAGGTATACCTTGCTCAGAAGCCGTTTCTGATCTATTTTTTTTTTTAATTTCGCGCCTGTATGTAGATTCGTTTTTTAGTAAGGCTCCTTCTGGAACCATAGTGTGAGGTAGGGGTTTAGGCACGACCCGGGTCGGTCGTAGTATCTGAACTCTATGTGTATCTTTCAGAAGACGTTTTAATTTTTTAGCTCTTTGGTGAATCTGTATAAAGTAGTATTGATCATTAACCCTGCCTTGTTGGATACATTAGTATCGCCTACCCTGGGAATTAGGGGATTTAAACTTTTAATTTTGTGGAAAAAAAATTAATTAGGAGAATTTACACTACAGTATTTCGGTAATCCCCTTGCCTGGAAAGAACTAAATGTTACGCCAAGGAGTCTTTTCAGGCATCTTTTGATCATACAGCTGTGAAGTTTAAGCCTAGTTCTTTTTTCAATCCATTGTGTTCAGTCTTGTTTTTCTGAAAAGGGTTAAGCCTTTGTCCGCGCATCCGTGCACAATAAAAGGGGTTCTTTCATATTTAGACAGACTTTTGTGCTGTTTTTATGTGGGAAAATCCGCCTCCCTGAGGGCTCAGGGGCATCTTGGTAACAGTCCCTCTATACCATCTCTTTGGAACAATGTCACTAAAAACATAAAGATAAAATTACACATCACAGTACCTGGAAAACACTGGACAGCCTTGGGATATATTCACAGCTGTCTTTATAAGATCATGTCTTTGAAGAAGCAAACAGTGAGAAAGACACTACCCTGAGCTAAACATGGCCCACATGGAGTACATGTTTAATATAATAAAGGTGATACAGTGTTTAAGGTAGGCTATTCAAGCTTTTTATATTTACTGTATTGTTTTCCACATGCAGCACTCCTCACTTGTTCACATTATCTGCTGCCTGCCAGCTGTTAGCTCAGTCCTGACATTGGTCTAAATCCTGAATTTCTTTTGCATCTTCTTTAGTGTTTGTTGGTCTTGTTTGGCATCATCTACAAACTTAGTGAGCTACCTATACTGGAATCGCCATTGACATAAAGTGCAGATACAGATATTCTACACGGATCTCTGTGGTACTCCACTGTTTCAAATTCATAATCCAAGTACAGTAGATTCATTACCCTGAATGCCACCTGAAATGTGAAAAAATTGTCATTCATGAAGAACCTTTTCAGAAGCCTTCCAGAAATCTAAATATACCACAAGCATAACAAACTTAACAGAAAACTGTGAAAATGTCACAATATACAGTAGTTTAGTTCTGCACAGAGGTTTGTCTTGAAAAGTAGACACAAACTGCACACACTCAAACAAGTAGCAGATAATCCAAGCCTGCAGTGCCAAAGGGTTTGTGAACCCCTTAGGGTCTCCCATATTCTTGTATATGCATATTAATACACCACACCACACTGAACAAGGTGGTGCAGTGGATCCATGGCTAAGGATCTGCGCCTGTTGCTGAAAGGTTGCTAGTTCGTATCCTGCGGTTGGCAGAGGAATCCTACTGCATTGGGCCCCTGAGCAAGGCTCTTAACCCCACCTGCTCCAGGGGTGCTGTATAAATGGCTGACCCTGTGCTCTAACCCAAAACTTCTCTCCCTGTCTGTGTGTCTCATGGAGAGCAAGTTGGGGTATGTGAAAAGACAAATTCCTAAAACAAGAAATGGCATATGACCAATAAAGTGGTCTTATTTAATATACATATTTAAATCTTCTTGAAAGTCTCACTAAAGAATTAAGACAACCTGAATAAACATAACACAAATATAAGACATTTGGATTATTAAATTTTAAAATGATCAAACTCCTTCAGCAGCAATGACTTCAACTACATGTCTCCTATAACTGTATTCGTCTTACACATCAGAGTTTATGAATATCAGCCCATTTTTCCATACAGGACGGGTTCAAGTTACATTTGACAGTTTCCTTGCACGAACAGTTAATTTCAGGTCTTGCCAAATTACTTCAGTGGAGTTTAGATCCAGACTTTGACATAGCCAATCTAAAACTTGCCAGCAGCCATATCACCGTGCAACTAACAACTGGCAACCCACTGAAGTTAAGCAGGTGTGACCCAGGTCAGTACAGAAAAACTAAAGGTTGCTGCTGGAAGAAGTGTTAGTGGGGCCAGTAGGGGGTGCTCACCCTGCGGTCTGTGTGGGTCCTAATGCCCCAGTTAAGTGACAAGGACACTATACTGTACAAAGGTGCTGTCCTTCAGATGAGACATAAAACCAAGGTCTTGAGTCTCTGTGATCATTAAAAATCCCAGGGTGTTTTTCGAAAAGAGTAGGGGTGTTATCCTGGTGTCCTGGTCAAATTTCCCATTGGCTTTTACCGATCATGGCCTCCTAATTATCCTCATCTATGAATCACTCTGCTCTCCTCCCCACTAATAGCTGGTGTGTGGTGAGCGTTCTGCCACACTATGGCTGCTGTTGCATCATCCAGGTGGGGGCAACTCATTGGTGGTGGTGGAGGGGGATCTTCATTACTGTAAAGCATGTTGCATGGAGGGTGTCCAGAAAAGCACTAAGTGTAAGGAATTATTATTATTAAAATGAGCTTTCTACTTTGGCCATTCTGCTGTAGATGTCTGAATATTTAGGATCTTTGTTTTGCTATATGACCCACTTTTGGCTCTGCTTTTGCTGATGAACTGATGGCCTGACATTCTCCTCTGGACTAAAGCAAAGATAAAGCAGCATATTTACAGTTCCATCATTGATGGCACACCATAAGATGTGAAGGTCAGGAAGAGGTTCTTCTTTTGGAAGCCCGTACTGGACAAAGTGGTTAGAAAATGGATGGATAGTGTGAGAGTGGGGAGGATTTTCCCACTGTACACCACTAGAGGGCCTTCTAGCTGCCCTCTATCTAACCAGTTTCACATGAGAATGTACACCTGGGTCCTCATTAAGAAACTATACATAACATTGTCACGCGACCTCCCTGTGTTCGTCTCAGAACCACGGTACCAGCTATAAGGCTGCGGACATCCGTTATATTCCCTTATAGAATCTTCTACCCTCTCATAGCTACACTAATTTGTGCGGGCTAAAGAGAACGCATCCCTGTGACTACACGTCGGCTCTCTGCCTCAACCAGAAGTATCGACCCTCCACTGGTGAAAAAGGCAGCCCATAAACCGACTCGGTTACAATGGTATCAATGAAACAAGGGTATCAGGGAAAGAAATTATAATTCCAAGTTACATTGCGAGTTCAAAAACTTTCAGTACTGTATTCCATTGCACAGCACTTGTAACCGACAGATCGTAGAATCTTGCCATAGTTTCACATTTTGTTTAATCATTTTTACAGCTCACTCATTTTACAATTAAAATAAAAATTAACTATTTTATTCTACAGATATATGGTCAGAGCTCAGGACTTGTAGTACAGCTTTAACTCTCAAAAAATGTATAAGCTAGAGGGAATTCTATCTGTGGCTTGACCTTTCCTCTGAGCAAATACGGGTCACAGATCCTTCAACTCCCCCAAACAGCTGGTTTGGCAGCAGCTCATCTGACCAAAAGGCATTACAGGGGGTGATCACGTCAGCCCAGTCCATTATTAGAGTACAGCGCTCATCTATTGTGGACTTGTTTACAACTTGCTGTCTCGGTAAACTTTACAGCCTTCCTAAGGATACTAATCATTCTATTTTCTCAATTTTCTCTCCCCCCTTCCCTCTGGTAAGCATTATAGGAGTATAAAGGCACGAGCCTCCAGATTCAGAGACAATGTGTTCCCACAAGCTGGCAGATTACTGATCTCTAACCTACCACTGACTCAACCTAATGTCCCCCCCCCCCACACTGCTTGTGCCGACTTGTATTTAATTAGGAAATTATTTAACTTTGTTGTTGTTGCTGCTGTTCTGTGTTTATGTCTTTGTACTGGGGCACACATGCAAATACACATTTCATCGCACTTGTGCGTAAGACAAACAAACTGAACCACCACCACCACCATCGCAGTCATTGTAGCAGCCTCTTGACTCACTCTGTGTGGGGACTCCGAGCGCCTCATGCTCATTGCCTAGCTGACACGGTAAAAAGTAGTTTTTAATTATCTGGACCCATTTTTTATAGCTTTTAGAGTCATGCAATGTCTAAGTTAGGCAGGGACACATCCTTGTATCTTATTTTGGATTTCTTTAAGAAACGTTTTAAAAAATGAGTTGCCCATCATGCCTCTGGTAAACGAATAACACTCAGGAGCTATTGTATGTATATACTTTTATTTTTTTATAAAACCAAACCCATAAATTACAGCAAAAAAAAAAAAGACCATGAGAAAGACATACATCGCAATTCAGATTTACAGAAAAAAGCCTCCCATTAAAGTCTTTACATGTTTTTCCCCAGAAAACCATCTCCACATATCTTTATTGCTCCACTTCCAAGTTTTAGGTCAATACAAGAGATTAAGAATTATACCAGTCTAGCAGCCATATTGCACAAGAATTCACACAGGCCTGCAGAGCGCTTTGTGAAGTACATGCTATAAAGTGCTGTAGCTTTGCAAAAAGTAAGTTGTAGAAAGTTAAAATTCTCTAAACATTTTAGTGTGCATTACCTATTGGTTGTCTTATAACATCTCTTTTGAGGAATCTAAATATTAAGGCTACAAAAAGCATCAGACACTAAACTGCAATATGTTTATTAAATACAAGGTAAGAGGAGTATTCCAAAACTGATCTGAAGGAAGGCCATGCAAAAGCACTCTAAGTTTATAAGGCTGTCTACTCACTGTTTCATTGTGATCAATTTCAATTTCACACCCTGATCTAGCACAGAAGGAAAGATCTTGTTTTGGTATAAAAGCTCTGATCAGAGGAAAAAGGCTGTAGGGAATTTAAGTAGAAAACACAAACAACTCAGATATATTTTCCTCAGTCGCCACACTTGTATTTTTGAAAGTCTGACTGGAGAAAAGAATCTCAAATTCACCACTCATTTTAAGAGACATAGGACGGTAATTCCTCACTCAAAACACAAAAGCATGAGGGAGATATCACGAGAATGTTCACACTTTACAAAGCCCATGTGGAGTGCTGTCTTTTAGGCACAGGGCAGCTGTTTACATTCACAGCATTCAGCAATACTAAACCCACTAACCATACAATCAAAATCTAAGCTTTTGATTGTTCTTGTTTTGTCCAAGAGAGCTGGAATTAAGCAGAAGGGGATTGTTTTAGACTGTGAAGGCCTTGGGGTCTAGGGGATTTCCTCTTCAGGCTGCGAATGTAAAACCAAAATGTTTTATTAGAACACAATGTATTAATTTTGCTTTAAAATTGGATTCATGCACTTACTTCAAATTAAAACCCCTGTTTACTGCTGCTGATAGTGTTTTCATAACAATAAGTACTAAATTGAGTGATGTGCTTACAAGCAAAATAACCACCACTTTAATGGTTCGATGACATCTTTAACAACCATTTCCTTTAAACTTTTTGTACCTATGAAGAATACAATCACTGTAAGATTAGCCTGGGGGAAAGTGTTGAAAGGCAGTGTATTCTCATATTTTAGGCTTCTGTAACCTAATCCTGATGCTAAAAAGATCTGACAAAAAAGGGGAAATTATTAAATCAAAAGTTTGACATAGAAAAGTGTGAAAACTCATTGATTACAAAGTACAATATTTCTGGGAGTGTCTAAAATCATATAGAAAGGAGGTAGGCATTGACTGGCCCTAGATTAGGCCATGATCTAAGCACCACTAATATTCTTTCAGGAAGCACAATAGTAAAAAAAGGACTACAAACGTAAATATTCTCCAGAATTCCATTAAAATTACAGTATAATTGAAAATAGTAAATGGCTTACTTGATCAGGCTAAGAGCAGGAGTTTAAGAAGTAGTGATTCGGAGAAGGCCCAGTTTGGTCCCTGAACCCAGTTCTTTTCCAAATGTCCCACCAGTTCACATATACGAATGCACACAGCCACTTGCCATGCTGCTTTTCCTGCATATAGTGGGCAGCAATTTCCCTTTCCTCAAATATGCAGGCCTGCTTAAAATCAACATAGTATGCGGTTATGATGGCATCAGTCTTACTACTACCTCCATCCTCTTTTAGGATCTTCACACCAAACTGTTAAAAAGTCAAGTAGTTTCAAGCACCAAGTTGTTAGTCTCTATCTGTCGTTGCACACATCACACACAGCGGACTATGTAGAATCATTCAAGTTAAGGCCACACCTCAATACCGCAGCCAATAACAGGGTGCCCAACTGCATGTCCTTTGTTCATCACACAGCAGCGTTTCCCTATTTTTGAGAAAGGGAGGGTAAACAGCTACAATGGTCAAACAGTCTTCCACTAGATAGTTTTTTTATACTTTTTGATCTAAACCTTCCACAACAGCAAAAATATTACACATCCATTTCTCGTATTCATAAACAACAAGAATATAATTCATAATGGGAAATTCAAGTTGGGAAATGCTCCAACCTGCATTCAGTCCACCTATTTTAAATGTTTTTGTCTTTTGAATCACTTAACTATTTATGAAACTGTGAATTTCTTTATCAGGTATGGCTTTCATTAACCAAAAAGATGAATTCAATATTTTAATACAAAATAAAAGATGTTTTGGAGTACCTTGTGGCAGGAGACCGATTCTTTACATTTGCTCCTTTCTTTTTTTCCCCATTCTGCTTCTGAAATCAAAACTATGTTCAAATAATTTTTGCAGATGTTTAATTTCAATGATTAAGAAAATTAACATTTCTCTAAAATAAACTAGTTCAATTAAAAGACTCTGAAAACCTCTAGTGCTGATTGTCAAGGAGTCTGCTATCATTACACAGAGCCCCAGTTCCACTCTCCAGCCTTTACTTCACATCTTCAATAGTGTTTGGTTTATTTTCCAAAGTGGAATGGGCTCTGTTAATTTCAAAACTGGCACTTTTGATTACTTTTATTCAAAGTCCATTAGGTGACACACCAACAACAGTCAGAATATTACTCCCTATATACTGGAGAAATTTATTTAAAAATTGCATGGATAAAAAAGGTCTACTTTTATCAAAACAAAAACTAGAAACAAAAGGCTTGAGTGAAATCCTAAATACGTCTTCAAAAAGGAGAGAATTAACTGAACTATGATCTGCTTTTATAGTCTAAAGAAGCAGCACTAATGTTGGACCCTAATCTACTGGGGAAGTTATTCCTAAATTTATGGTGAACAGTGGTCCATGAAACCAGTGAGAGACTGAAGACTCCATACTGTAACAAACAGATGCTAGGTCTTGATATCCAAATTATGTTTGAGATAATTTCATGCTGTTGAACTGCTATTTCACCCTTTTAAAAAAACGAATGGTGTAGAGAACCAGTTTACTTCACATCTGTGCCAATAATTTATCCTTTGGGATTTACAGAAGTAACATTTATCAAAATTAGCTTTTTTCCTTTCAGAACACACATTAATAGAAATAAGCCTTATTCAGTAAAGTGTTGTAATCGTGTCAGGGAAACAGCAAGCAACTCAAACGGCTGAGTACGAGATACGCTGTTATGTTCCAGTGAATTTTAGGATGATGCAAAATAAAAACCTTAACATACATGCCTTGTATCAGCAGCCAATAAATTTCACATATGATCTTGCCGGATCTTATGGAGCCCTAAAGGCCTACAAAAGGCACACCAGTGATCAGACGTGAGGTTACCAAGTTTTCACTTGTCATGTGCATTACGTGACCTGTAGTGTTATGCCACTTATAAATATTTAAGTCTCATCACAGAAGTGAAAAACCAGGTCTTCAAAGCTCAGAAACCAACTACAAAAACTTAAAAAAAAAAAAAAGACTTTTGCCACACCATGATTCAAGTCTTTAACCACTATTGTGCACCCATAAAGGTTGATCGTTCATTCACTAAAGCAGTAAGTCTCACAGCCAGGTGTCTACTGAGTGTCCTCAGTATATGCCAAACGCTTAGCTGTGATAAACTCCTCCAAACATACTCCGCCACTACCCATAAGCCCGAAGGCAGGGAACATGGTTCCTGTGCAATCCACTTGTCGCTCATAAAGGCACCTCATGTTGTCCGCATCATAAAAGTAAACCTTTCCTTTCTCATAGTCTAGACAGATGCCAATACGATGAGGCATAGGCAAGACACGGCTGTTGTAGTCTCCAGAGGCTGCAATGGACCCCTTGGGGATGATGAGTTTTCCCATTCCAATGGTGACCAGCGTGAAAGGCTGAGAGAGGTCATAGCAGGTGTCTTCACTCCCACTGTCATGGCCACTGTCGTGGTCATACCTGTAAAAAAGAAAGTGACAATCACTTTAAAACAGCAGTCATTCCCCCCACAAAAGCCAGAAAGAATTTGTAACAGACTTAACCATTCCAATCGGGAGAAAAATGGTTTTACATTAAGTCAGAGAACACATTTCCTATAAACATGTATATTGCATTTAGAAAATGAAACTAAATATTTAATTTTCTGAAATATCTAGAAATTGTGAAAGGCTTCTACAATGTTAGTATTCAAAATGAAAATACTGTAGATTTTAATCAGGAGAAATATTAAAAATTAACAGGACTTATATTATTCTACTATCATACAATATATTCTACTATCATGTTAACTTTATTTTTAACTATCATGTTTTTCAAGCATAGAACAGAAACTGCACAAGCCAAATCTTTTAGGGTGCATTATTCACTTTTATGACTTCAAGTGGGGGAAAAAAAAAAACAACTTAGATGAAAAGCAAACCAGATCAATGCTAAATGTTATTGTTGATTAAGTGGATTTGTTTTCTGGTTGTGACTAACAGGTGCTGAACAGTTTTACATCAGGATGTGGTTCTTCAGGGACTTTACATAAAGCAATAGCTCTTACGAGACGCACAGAAAATGCCCAAGTTGCAAAGTTAATCAAGTTTGTTTCTAGGAAAATTAATGATGTCTGAACTGAAACATTTATACAATGCACTGTCGTCAGGTGGTTTCTAGTAAAAAGACTGTCATGAATACGAGTACAATACTCCTCTAATTCCCTTCACATACATATAAGATCGTCCGAGGTTCAGGGGTGCAGGCGGGAATCCAGACCTTTCTATTTGCTGGGATCTTAGTGATCACTAGTAAAATAGAGAGCATCTGGTGCTGAAGAACGTTTTGACACACAACGTTATCTCCTCCGCCTCCATAGGTAGGATTCCATTAAAACTTCACGTCTAACAAAGCTCGACTTTGCCTACACCTGCATGGGCCCCGCGGCGGTGTGGTTGCAGCGGGACAGCCCCAGCAGTGGGGACGGTACCGACATGGAGGCTTCAGCTGGCGAGATGCTCACCTGGGGCTGCTCGTGTCCCGAGGGTTGTGGAACCACTCCTTCAGCTTCGTGTCCGAGGCCACGCCCACCTTCACCAGGTAGGATCGGGGCTCCACTTGGAAGGCCCAGTAGTGCCTCCCCCGAGAGATGCCCGTGTCCCCAACAATATAGTCCAGGCAAACGTAACTGCCCATCTGGATTCGCTCCGAGCCCAGCAGGAGAGCCAGCCCCGCGACACTTTCCACCGAGTCCCGTTTCTTGCTCAAAAGCAGGCGCTCCGGGCTGAATCCACACTTGTCATCGAACAGGAAACTGAACACTGCAGAAAAACAGAAGACAGGAGAACCTTCAGGTGTCTGACACACCGCCACTGAAGATGTTCCAGAAAAGTAGGGTTTTGGTAGTGCAATTCCTACCACCATGGGTTCTCAGTTTTCTTATCTGGTTGTCTTGTAGAAATCAGATCTAAGGCAGAACCCTGACAGATTCATACATACACCCCATCCTGTTAATGCTGCTCCTGTAACAAGCAGTAATAGTCTTGCCATTACATTGCACTGACTTCCATTGTCGAAGCGGGTTTGTGCAACGAGCATAAGAAGTGATTTATCAAATCGGTAGCAAAGCAGCCCAGAAACCTCCCTCCACATAGGCAATAGTTTCTTTATAGATTACTCAAAGCTGAGGCTCAGATTATTTTAAAAAGCAACAGGAGAAAAAAAAAATGGAGACAACAATAATTAAAAAGAAAAAAAAATGATAAAGGGAATAACCAAATGAAACGAATAATGGAAATTGCAAATAAATGAAACTGGATTATGGAATAATCCATTCCTTTTAGAGCAAATTTGTTTAGAAATACCATACACATAAACAGCAGCTTGGGAAAACAGAAATAGAATGGAACTACACAATAAAAATACCTGTATGTAAGAATATATGTTGTAAAAGCAATCTACTTTAACAATTTAACATATTGAAAGCAACAAACAGCTTCAGGCTAGTCCAGCTAAACTCCTTAATGACACAATGCCTGACTCCTTAATGCCACCTGTGCAATGCACACTATTTAAAAAAAAGGACAGTGACAAACTTAAAGTCAGTCATAAGTGATATATTAAAAAATTGGAAAATGTCACACAATGTTCTGTGTATTTTTGGCGTTATACGAATCATTTTTGTCAAACACCAATTGTTAATGCCATTTAATTTTTTCCTCAAAGTGAATTGGTAAATATTAAACGCTGTACTCCTGCTACACACACTCCTAGTCAGGAACTATTACATGGCATCATCCAAAGAGCCTTTTGACCTATTATATGTAAGGGTAAACTTAGCTATGAATTAAAATTCTGACCAACAAATCCATGTTACTATAAACTGAAATTTTAAACAATAATATAGGTACAATGAATACATACAGTACTTTTCTGAATATGGCACTTATGTTTACAGCCCTGAGCTCCACATTAACACAGTGGAGGAGTTCTGATGAAAATAAATGAAATCATCGCATTGTTTGAGGTCTAGCGCACCAGGTGGAAATACTGGCTTCTCCTTCTGCTGGGAGTTTATCAGTAAGCATTAAGGTCGAGAGCATCTGGTACCAAGTACGTTTTGACACTCAACATTATCTCCTCCACTTCAGTAGGTAGAATTCCATAAAAACCTGCTTCGACACTAGAACATCAAACATAACAAGCTGATCTGCCAACAGGCTGAATAAAGGTATGCGTCAACGTTCATACTTATTGTACTCTGCTTAATAACTGGAAATGCATACACTGCATAGAACAACACAATCATTTTACTTGAATCAACCCTAGGTTCCCAATGACAATGCTGAAGCAACTTTGCATGTTTGTCAAATTCATCGTCATGGTAACTTCAGTAGCCAGAGGCCCACTTAGTTGCACTTTCCTTTACCTCATCAAAATTAGTTCAGCTAGACTGTTTTGGTTCCATCTGACTGAAGAACATTTGTCCAATACTTCACTTTACTTGCAGTTTGAACATTCAAGCAAACATCGAAACAAAGTTTGAAAATCAACAATGAATTACTTAAATTATTGTGAGCAAAAGAAAATGATTTGCAGTTATTCAAAATAACGCCTATTTACACTGTAGATCAAAGAATTGTGACACCTATCCCAAAATGATCTGACTTAAGAAGCTTGCGTGTAAAAAAAAATTATGAAAAAACACACTAAAAGGATAAAGGTGTGAAGAATAAAAATCACACATAATCCTACTTATGACAACTTTTAAAGGGCTCAAGAGTCTCAAGTCTCTCACATTTACACCCACTTCATCTCTTGTCAAACCATTTCAGACAATCTATGTTACTTAATTTTGTTCACAAATGGCAGTCCCTGACACATGGGGAGGCTTAAAAGTATAATATTTTTTTAAAACTTTAGTAATTGTCACTGTGTCCTGTAAAAACCTGCATTTCCAACTTCATTCATGTTTGGCCAGCATACCCACAATTATCTGGATTAAATTACTGGTAAACAAACCACATTTTCCACATTAAATATTTAGTCTGTCACTCAGTAGCTACTTCAGTTTAAAATAATGCACCACAGCCTTCGATAGAAAAACAATACTACCTTATTAAGGTTCTTAAGATAATTCTGCTTTTAGCACAAATCGGAATTCCTTTTAAAGTGCGATAACTGCAATTCACCATTTAATCTCTTTATGTTTCTCTGAAGGGCTGCCAGAAATCAAAAAAGGTTTTATTCCACATGGAACATAGCGATAGACATGGAACTAATCTGATAGTTGTTTATCAGATTTCTGTTTCTGAACTGAAGTGAAGAGAAACATCCTTGTTAGGTGCTATGATCAAATTCAGGCTTGACAATGTGAGCAGCCGGGAGAATTGTTTTCACAAAAACATGCATGTACATCAATAATAAAGGCTGATGATGAATTAGGTAAACAGACAAACCAGCTTCATTTATCTGGCACTGGTCAGGAGACAAACTGAGCTGCTTCAGTGAGAGAATACCCAGTATGCAAGTTTAACATTAGAAATTGCAATATTTAAACTTCACAATTCACTTTAATACTACAATCTGCAAATGGCAGTTGAGATGCGCTATGGTGGTTCCAGACACTGTGCATTTCAATGCTAACTGGCTCAAAGATGTGGCAGTGTTCGCAAGCCATCACCATCAGCTTTTTACCAGCATGGAATTCCAGCTCATTAATAACCCACTGCTCATTTGCTCTTACAAGTCCTGAGGAATTAAGGAATTTGGATGCGTTTTTAAATTAATGAAATCTGGGACACTTTCCAGCTTAAGCTTAGAGCAAACCTGCCAGGCACAGAGATAAATATATATATATATCAATAAATAATGCAGCCCTGTCGTTTGTCGGAAGTGTTTTAAAAGGCGTTTCAGAAAAACCCTTTTGTGTCTGAACAGAAAGTGTCCTGCTTGACAGAATCTACGCTTTGACAGCCTTCTGGAGCCTTCCGCTGGCAGCCACTCTGTTCACCCTTCTTATCTCCCCCAGATTCAGTGAGCACTCCTCTCCAAGGCTACAGGCTTTCAAGGCCTTTCTGGGCCCCAAAGTGTCAAGGAAAGGGAATGGCTAGACTGGGAAATATAGCACAACGTCTCTCTCCATCAGAAGCAAAGGGAGCCTTCCAAACTGCTGCTCTTCACCGTCCTCTACTGGGTGAAGAGTGAATTACAACTAAGAATAATTCCAATCAAAACTTCCACAACATTCTCCATTTGATATAGAGAAAAGGATACTTAATGGGGGTTAACAAATAAAATCCAGTTCCGTATGAAAAGTAAATAATTTTTCCTCAAATTAGTTGATTTCCGTACACTGCCAAGATTGTGCAGATATAAGGTAATACGCCACTGTGCATAAACCTGACAACGTATCAAGTCGAGCCCATTCTCATCCACCCCAAGGAGTTAAAAGCATATTTATAATACTGTAATCAACTCTGTAAGATAATAGTTAAATGGTACATATACATGCTTGAGTTAAAAAAAAATCAAATCTAGTCAAGAAAAAGGAGTGGTTTAAAAAAAAAAATCAAGATGTATTAGGCCGGTATCTGAACACAACAATCAGAAATTCTTCCACTTTTCCAATGAAAAAAAAACTCAATTCACAAAGTTATGCAAGAAAAACCCAGCAGCAACCAATCGTGATCATTTTCTGATCAATTTGACAATATAAAGGGTCTTCAGGAAATGAAGCAGAGCAGAGAGTGGTTTCAATTGTCTGAAAGTGATACTTCACAAACCTCATTAGCTTAAATACCTCTTCTGAAGTACTTTCAGGTCAATCTGGAGGCCTCAGTCAATATCTAAGCACTCTGCTAGATCCAGTAATACACAAGGTAAAGCATAAAAGATTGATATTCATCTGTTAATGGTCATGTGGCTTCTTAAGTGATTGTGGATAGAATTGCTTCCCTTAAAAAAGGCTATATCAGACCAAAAGAAGTTTCAATCCATATTACTGTATTTATAACTTTTTAGAACTTTTAGATTCTGCATTTAATCCAGGATAATAAAGCAGTAGACACACATTTAACTTGGTAACTGAAGGATTACCCACCTGGCGCTGGTGGTGTATGAAAGGCCACTTCTCGGCTGTAGGGACTATAAACAGAGTTGCGGCAGCTCCGAACCCTGAAGGAATACATGCTGCTGGAGTCGAGGTCACAAACAACTTTGCTGTTCCCGTACACCTTGTCACTGCTCTGCCAGGAGGTCTCCTCTTCATTATCCAGCTTCTTGTACTCCAGGACGTAGTGGTCAGTAGGGGAAGAGTCCTCTGGCAGCAGCCAGCAGATCAGTCCTTCATTGTAGACGCGACTCAGAGACTGGTCAATGACTGGCACATCAGGAACTGAGAGAGAAGAAAAACTGTAAGAAAAGCTCTGGACTGCAGACTAAGAACACGCATATTAAAAAACACACCTCTTTAACTTTATATATTTATGTCCAATTAGCCAGTTAAATCCGAGTTTTTTTTTCTTTAAAAGTATTAAAAAGATATCTTCATAAATTAAGTACGTGCACATGTGAATATCTTTTTCCAAAAGTCGTGCTGTTGAAAATCATGAATCCTTTATCCTTTGTGAATGAGGTGCTCTTCCCAGAGCTCCATGCTGAAATCACCTTAGACATGGTTGCTCATGACACATCAGCAAGTTGAGCAAGAGGTCATTTTTGCGCATGACCCTGAGCAAACTTGGATGTTATTATCTACATCATACAGCTACATTGGTGTGCCACATACTCGGTGCATCATTTATCCAGGAGTTTCCATTTGTTTGTCCACTAACCATAATTGATATAAAACAAATTACTAATACTGGCATTATTCTCAGAACTGTATTTCCAAGAGCCTCAGATACGTAAATCCCCCTTCATATCAGGTACCCTTTTTTTTAAAAACAAGTAACTCATGTCTAAAACTTTGGAAATGAATTGTGAACATACAATACAGAATGGCATGTTATAAATGTGCTTAAATCACAACTTCCATGAATAGTTCTAGGTGGTGATGCAACAGAAATGGACAAGAATATTCATTTTAGTCAGTGTACAGGCCGTTATATAAACAACCTAAAATCATACTGAATAATTGTACTCCTCCTTTACTGGTGTTTATGTGTCGATTATTCTGGAGATGTCAAAAAAACTAACTGAAGTTCTAGTGTGTCTTGCTGCTTTCAAAGACTGCATGTAGTTGCAAAAACATTGCTCTTTATTTCTTCCTTTTGTTGCAATGCTTTGATTGAGGTAAGAGGATTAAACTGCTTTCAGGTAGAAATTAATGGTTGGCCATGTCTGTCAGCTCTCTCCAGCAGTCTGGAATCCTTGATTTTGCAAATTAAAAGACCAGACAGGATACAGAAGAAAATTATACCATTTGATTTGTTTCTATTTTCATTTATAATTAATTAGTTTGCAGACTTGGCAATGATGCCACAGCTGTCTTGGGGTTATTTTCCAGCACAGAAGGCATCATTCACTGCTAGTTAAATACAATAGAAACCAATGGATACTTGCCTGGAATTCTAGTGTAGCCAGTTTAGTGTGTATCCAAAAATAAACTAGTTAATCTTTAAACAGAAATAATAGCATAAATATAATGACATTTATGATATTTAATTTAAACTGGGATTTGTTACAGAACACTATATTAAGCTCATGATATCATAGGCTGGATCGCACTCAAATTGTGAAGTTTTAAATGTTTTTCCACCGAAAATCAAACTGGCAGACGATACATTTGTTTTTTAATGGTCTATTCCTGAACTTCAACAACATATCTAAAATACCTCAGAAAAAAATACTAAATGTTTTACAAAGACAGGAGCATATGTAACCCACGTTTCAATCCACAAGGCATACATTTATCATTTGTGCTGGTTTGTCCTCGTCGGAAAACCTTGCTTGAGAATAGGACATCACTTCTTAGAGCTCCAGAGAGTGTTCTCATGTAACCCTGCTGATCAGTCTCAACCCCTGTGCTCTGGGGTAGCCATCGAAAATGGACTAGAGAGCACAGATTAGGCTTTGCGCCTATGTTGTCTTAGCTTATCACGAGGAATCTCAGTAAAGATTCACAATCGCGCCAGTCGTGGTTCTTTTGCAGGATGAGACAGCTAAAAGCTAATTTTGATTAAGCCGATTAAACCTCACACTGCATTACTCCTTTTTACACACAATAAATTAATTGGATTTTATTTTTAAAAATCATCTTCCCCTTTTCCAGGGAAACCATTTTAATACCACTTACCCTTGACTCTTGCCCTAGATTATAAACATTCATTAACCACAAATAGTTGAAATATGAAGTAAGTTTGCTATGTCTGACCTTTATCTGAACAAGACTGCCAAAAGGTGGCACATAACATAATCCAAATAATTAAAAAAGATATGCAATAGCGTCTGATATGTACAATACATGTGAAATTCCCATATTAAGAAAACTAAATATCTTTTAGCCTTATTTAATTAAAGTGCCTCCAGCAGTGCAGACACAAGCAGGCTGAAAAGAATTTGATGACTAAGGAAAACACTCACAGCAGTAAAGTCTGGTTAAACAGATTTAAAGACATGCCAGAACTCCGAGCCGAAAGGTATCCAAGGAAAGTCTTACCTCCTCTAAAGCACATATCCTTCAGCATATTCTCTTCCTTGGAAACATCCAGCGCAAAGTCCTCAAAGGTAGGGTCTGCAGCTGGATGGAAAGTCTTCAGGGACTCAGTTGCCTTCTGGATTCTAAAAGACGAGACAACAGCACTTCGGTTTTTTGACAGACTTAAAGAGGTTTCAGATGTGATGACACGGTTCCAAAATCAGAGGTAAAATAAAAATTGCACATCCTAATGAAAGGAAGGATAACAAAATTTCAGCTAATATAAGCATCTAGTAATACAAAAACTAGAATCTAAAAACTATGCATGAAAAATTACAATATTAAGGTCTTAAATTCATTTTACGAATTAGAAGACAGAGGAATGGAATGCAAGAATAAATAATCCTCAAACGTACACTTCACAATCCCATCGGAACTGTATTTTGATGCACAAGGCAATAAAAATTAGTACACTGAAAATAAGGATTCCATTTCTTGCATGGTGATCATAGCAGCAAGCAAGGATAAGGCATCAGTTTGCCACTGAGAGATCAATTATAGGATTAAAGCAAAGAGCATCAGGGCTATAACTGTACTTGATTGAGAGTTCAATCAAGTCTTGGAGCAGCTTCCATTATTCAAAAGCACATGGTTAGACAGTTGCCACGTGTAATACACAAATATTCAAGGATGTATATCTTTACGATCACTGTAAGCAGCAATATGCACAACATGCTTACACTACATAATTTCACAAATAAGAGAAGTGCATATATCCACTGTCTAGCTCTGGTTCACTGTTAACTTTTAAATATAACATGAAAAATCATTGGAAATCAAGAAACTATCAAACCTTTATCTGCCTGTATGTTATTTCAATTATTTTCAATTTTTAAGCCATTCATTAGGACCCTGCCCATCTCCAACACAAAAGTCTAGATTGCCTACATCAAAGCACTGATTAAAAACTGGGCATCACCATGACTAGAATTATGTGACTCACGTGAAGATGAAAACATATTATGTTTGTATCAGTAGTAGTGTATTAGAAAAATGTTCTGGGACACCAGGCAATTTAGATGGGACCCTATCTCCTGCTCACGTGTAAGGAACTGAACCATCGTGCTTCATCTTATTTGATGGGATTACTGCATTACTATAGTCCGACACTTAATCCAAGACCTGCTAATTCAGGTCCTCTTACTATACCAAAGATCAGGCTCCACATAATGGGTGACACAGCTTTCTCTTGTACAGCTTCCCATCCGCAGAACTCACTGCCCGGATACATTAAAGACTCTGTGACCGTTTCTAAAATCACTTAATTTCATTATAGCTTTTAAAAGTACCATTTTGCTTAATTCGGTTTTATTGGTCAATTAGCTGTGCTCCTCTTCTACTAATGTGTATTACACTTGCACCATTTTAAAATACTTTCAAAGCTTTTTTATAAAGCACTTAAAAAATAAAACCCATCAGCCTGATACATTTTAGATTAAAATGTTCTTTTCCTTCCAAAGTCCGTTATCAGTGGTTACTTGCAGGGTCACTATGTTTTACTATAGCATCTCCTTATTAGCAGAGATGACACAGCTTTAAAAAGCAGATCACAGAAACCAGTCATTGACCAAAGGAACAAGTTAAAGGTTAATTCCATGCTGAAAAGAGAAGAAAGGAAATGCAACATTTCGGCTGTGGAGCCTTCCTCTGGTGTCACAGGAGTGTCCAATCCCATCCAATGTGCCTACACAGCACTCACGACAAAGTATATGGTGTGAATATACTGTGGAAAGGTATTTAATAAATTCACTCGACTTCCCAACTATAGTGACTACACTTAAAATAAATTGACAGAGGACATCTTCCCTTAAGTACATAAAACCAATTTAAAAACATGGGAAATATTAAATGTAACCTTGGAAATTTCCTGAATTAACTTCTGAAGGAAAGCAGTTAAGAGATGAAACCAGCTTAACCATCTCTTTCCTAACCTGGTGTGCAGTTGCTTTGCAGTCTGGACAAAGCAGGACTGGTCCGTTTCCTTCAGCACTTCCTGGGCATACCCTACCAGCCCACTGTTCTCCAGCATGCCCTGGTACTCCTCCATCTGACTGCGCAGCTTATCCAGACGCCTGGTCTTCGAGACCTCAATGGACTTCAGCATGTCCGTCTTCCTCTCTTGAATGATGTCAAAGAGGCGCTCAAAATGCTCATTGACTTGCCTTTCTGCTTGCTCTCCATTTTCCTAAAACCAAATCCCAGCCATTGCGAGGAATTAAAATGCGAGACATACTTATTGCTCTGACATTTCTGAAGCTTAGCAGATCTCGGCAAATAGAAGACAACAGAAACACGAGATACAGGGGGAACAAAAACCTAAAGCAAACTAATCCAGCACAGTAACAAAGACTTTAAAAGGAGGTCAACAAATCTTTTATCACTGATACCTAACCTTGGTCTGAGAAATGCAGCTCTAGTTAGAACAGTCTCCGAGTCCTAAATTAAGGTAACCTAAATAAAACATTAAGATTTGGCCTAAATTAAACTTTTACTAGCTGGCCTGGTACAAATTTAGCATAACAGCTCCTGATGCATCTTTACATTCCCCTAATTGTTGACTTTTATAAGTGTACCTTTTTTTGTACAGGTTCTCTGACATCTTAAAACTTTTTCCACTAAAAACCTTGAACAATCAGGTTTTGGAGCACCATTTCAAATCTTGTAAATGCTACTGTAAAATTGTACAACTTGTTTGTGTCCTGCACCTCTCTCCTGATCTGCACTGATAATGTATACATAAATTTATGAGCTGCTGTAAAGACATGCATAAATGATTGCACTGGGAGGCACGAGGTGAACCAATGTGTAACATGAAGATTCCTTCAGCTGTTATCCTATGCCACTGTCCCAGTTCTGGAAGTGCACATTACAATGAAAAACATCAACATATCAAAATATAATTTCCCTAAAGTTATATTTACAGCAGTTGTTGCGTGTAAGTTTACCACACATTGACTAAAGCAAATGATTACGCCATGCTTTTTATACCCTTAAACAAAACTGAACTGTAAATTAAGGCCTTCTATAACGACTCACCCACCCCTGTTATTGTTAATAGGGATATTAGCTACTCAGGTTCTCTACTCCTGTTGGATGATGACCATAATCATTATTTCTCAAAGATTTCGGCAGAAACGGAACTGCCTGGCTCGTTTAACTTTAGTAAAAATATTTTAGATGGCATTGTGATGGGATTTCCTCTTCAGGCCCATCTTGATATTTCCACGCACTCTTGGACAGCTAGGATCAAAGGTGCCAAGCAAGTCGACAGAGGAGGCTTGGAGTCTGGCCACTTGTTGCATGGGGGGTTCCCTAGAGGCAGTTTGACCATCCTTTAGGGGTCCTAGGAAGGGTGTTACACTAAAGGGAGAATAGCTATTTTTATCCTGGCACTGTATTTGTGAAAAATTGCTTTTCAAAAAGAGTAGCTTGAAAAAGACACTACAGACAACAGTCTTGTTTTCAGCAAATGTTTAGTCTTTTTCTACCGAATCAGATTGTTAGTGACATCAACTAAAGATTATGTTCTTTAAACTCAGTTCTGTTTTGGCTTTTTATTCAGCCCCCAGTTATGAACTCAATATAACCCTTAGGTCTTGTTGATAAGATTAAGTACGTTGTACAAAATTGACCACCATGCTGATAAATAGCTCAACATCACAAACACGACCCACAACTGCAACTGATGAAAGTGTGTTAACTTTAGTGTGAATTAACTAAATTTTATATTGGTGGTAGGGAACAATTTTGATCTTTGTCCTGAAAAAAAAATATGGCTTGTAATTATTACTTGTAATGACAAATCATCTCATCTTTGAAAATCTAAGCATTTTAGAAAGATTAATATTTTTACCTTACATAAATGACATTTCAGATAGCCATTTGAAAACACACAAATCCCTATAACATGCAGTAGGCCTAAAAGAAAAGTAACAAAGGCTGCAAATACAACCACAGAGAAGTTCATGCATAAACTTGCAAAGATTCCTTTGAAATAATAGATTTCCTACATCTTTCCTACCAGAAGCATTTAACCGTAATTCTTTAAGTGATTGGATTCAAAAAGGTTTCGCTTAATGAAGATGATTGCCTTCATATCAGACATTGTCCAGACTGATTTAAGTCTCAGGCACATCTCTATTTTTGCCTAGGAGGCTGTACCTCAAGTTCACTGTTGAATCTTTCCATGATGTATATTGTTTTTTGGGGTAACGACAAAAAAGAATTACTCGAAAACTTCATTTAAATCATCACTAATTCAAAATGATGGAAGAGAAAAGTTCCATACAAGGTAATCATTGACAGAGTCGCCTTAGCTTCCAGGCACAATGCAAATCCCCCAAACCTGTTACCTTCAGCAGGCAAATTCTTACTGTCCCCATTATAAACTACACAAACCAATATTTTTCATACAGAAATTATTCAAATAACAGCTAACCTATTGCTTATTCTTCCAGCATGAGAAGCCCTCTGACTTATCTTGATTTACATGCATTTGCGTTACGGCACTTCCTCTTCTATTTTTAGCGCTGGGTACAGACATACTTTCTGCTTAGGATTTTCTTTGTACTGGATTATGCACACACTGATGAAAAGTCTAAGAAACTGAAAGCCATCAAAATCCAAGTTTTCTTTTTAACATTCTTAAACTAGTGCAGTCTTTCAGTGGATTTTCAAGGATAGATTCATAGCTAAGATATGCAAGACTAAGGTTCCTACTTCTTCCCCACTATTAAATTATCATTGATTCTTGTAAAAGTAGAACATGAACAAGTACAGCCAATGTATAATTCTCATCCAATAAGACTATGCACTATAAAATATATTATATTTACTTCTATGCAAAGTAACGTAGAGGCCAGATGCACATACTGTAGGCATTAGCTCTGTGGTTGCTCAAGCAATCACAATATTTTGTAGATAATACCAATATTTTAAATGGGTGTACAATACAACACAACTGTTATAAAGCAGTTGCAAAACACACTAAAATAAGCACTAAATGCAATTTTGTTCTCCGTATTCATGAAAATCTGTTTCACTGAATGCTGAAGACATGTTCTCCTTAACAACATTATGAAGCCTTCATTGATGGTAGGAAATGTTTTATTAATGTTAATACATGCTAAGTTGAGAGCCC
The DNA here is from genome assembly GCF_040954835.1 of Lepisosteus oculatus. Taxonomy (NCBI): domain Eukaryota; kingdom Metazoa; phylum Chordata; class Actinopteri; order Semionotiformes; family Lepisosteidae; genus Lepisosteus; species Lepisosteus oculatus. Next base: position 54,308,415 of record NC_090698.1, on the reverse strand, counting down.
CATATAATACTGAAAAGCTGACATCTGTGACTATATAGCACGTTGCTGTACAGTACATCACAAATGAGATCAGCTCCTTGATTCTGCAAGGAAAGCTAAACATTTGATCACAGCCTGCAAAGACAATAAGTCTGCAAATCAAATGTACTTTTGAAATTATAACTTCACAAAAAATGCTAAGGAAACAGATAAGTTATTTGCACATAAATGTTGAATGTGAACTCTTATGTAGAATCCATTTAAATTTCACTTAGAAAGCTTAATATTACCTAGAGCAGTTGCCATTCATTGAGGGAATATATTGTCATCACAACTTTGTTTTACGCATCTTATTCCTTGAATATTTCTTTGGAAATGTCAGTATATACACCGGTATATCATTAAACAGCCAAAGAAATTAGGACCAAATTACTTTTGGGCTTTTAGAAGAAAATAGCCTAGGAAAGAGTGCCAATATGGTATTCTGTATCCGTATTCAATGAGATTCATACCTCTGTCTGATTAATCAAAACCGACAGCTCAGTGATCTGGGTCTTCACTTGGTCCTCTTTGCTGATTAGGTAATGGATACTCTTGGATAGTTTCTCCTGTTGGCAAAGAAGAACATCAGGATATGGAACTCACATTGGAGGAAACCTGATCATTTTGTTGAAGCTGCACAACATAGGGACAGATCTATATTGTTCTGCACACCACTGATAACACAGGAAACACGAGAATCTCAAAAGAAAATGAGGAAGTTTAAGAAATAAACTGGGTCACAATAGACGGCATATACATCATTCAATTAAATAATCGACTAATTACTAAACAAATGGGCTACCTGGGTCAAATGGCCTTCTCTTGTTTGTAGCTGCTATTGTATTCTTAGGTATGAGCTGTCAATAGTAAGGGTCATATTAAATTGCAAAACGAGGGAAGAGATCTCTGAAACCCAACCACCCACTGAAACTATTCTTACAGTTGTGAATCTGTAAACATGTAGCACATGGTAAGCTCTTAGTCTGAACCGCAGGTTTATCACTGAAACCAGTGTTTATCCGAAAGCTATCTAAGAGGTATTTGATTGTATTCGTAATTCATTTTCTTTTCCCCCCCACCATGGGAACACACAGTTTTTTATTTACAGAGATCCATGTTATACAATAAATTAAAAAAAAAAACACAACACAAATGGCACAGGAAACTACATGCACAAACCCATTAACTGAGGGCAGGACTGTCTAGGTATGTTTTCTTCATTGTGGAGTCACCCAGAAAGACCTAATGGAAGTTGCTTGTATGGTTTGGAGTATGACTCAAAAAATATGACTTCCAAAGTGATAAAACAGGAATGAGATTTGGGAATTCTTAACAGCCTGCAGGGTTTGTAATTTGCACATGGGTTGCAATTTCAGATGACAAATGTGCTTCTGAAAGTGCAAAATTGATTAATATCAACATGATGATGCATTTATTAACTTTCATGTTTTCATTTTAGAGAGCATACCTTAAGAATCTTATAGGCATTGGTCATGGATGTGACTTTATGGTTGGCATGAGAGCCGCCGAGTTTACAAAGATGACAAACGGGTCTTCGGCAAACTTCGCAGTACATGTTGACTTTCTCCATTTCATGTTCTGGACACATCAGCACCTTAAAAAATAAATTTTGAGAACAAAACCAGATATTCCTGAGAAATTTGAATCAGATTAAAATACAAGACTAGATGCATGCAAACGTACTCACTTGTAAAACATATTCTAGATCAGCCCAAAGCCAAATGCCCTAAATTCCTAGAAGATATCAAACTTGAAAAAAAGGGATCTTTGCAGACACAATGGTCATTGTGCAGTTTTTCTCCCCTCCATTTTTGGGCATTTCAATTATTTCAGCTTCATGCACTAAAATAAATACAAGTGAGCAAAATTATGAGAATAATGGTCTGCTTTTATATGATTGACCAATCTTTGGGTGTAAAGTATTTTTGAATAAAGGCTTGTGAAATACAGGAGGTGGCTAAGCAGTCCATAGTTTTAGTAGTAAATAAAAAATATTCAGCAATCTGTGTACCCAATATGATTCTCTTCATTATACTCAAATTAAGCGCTTTGCAGCCTAAAGAGGAAACAAAACTAGGCTCCATTTGCCAGCATGCAGACAATGAGCCTTGCTTTTTAATTGCTCTTGATTATGGAGCAGATGCATATTGGCCTGCTGCTAAAGTCCCCCAATTGCCAAACAAGACGTTTTCAAAACAATTCAAGTCTCTCTACTTTTACGTTCCTCACAGAATGACATTTATACAACAAATTGCAATACATGCAAACATCATTTTAAAAAAGATAAAACTGGAGACAAGGATTATTTACATTTCCAGTGAAGTTCCATGCTTGCAAACATCGTGTAACTAACTTTTAAAGTACAATGACAATGGTGACATTTGGATTGAATCTCAATTTCCAGAGTAGGATTCACCGAGTGTGCTGCAACAGTTCTTAAACTATACAATCTTGAACAGACAATAACCCTAAACAACTTATGAATAAACAAGAATCCAAGTACAAAGCTTTTACTATATACTAGTGACACCACACAGGGTCAGGCATAGTATTCTTAAGATTCAAGAAGGCTCCACAGCTGAAATGTTGTGTTTCTCTTCTTCTCTTTTCAGTATGGAATAAACATTTACTTGTTCCTTTCTAGCTAATTTATATCAATAATCTAGATTCTGGCATAGTAAATTTAATGAAGCTTGCAGATTGATCCTGTTATTTTGGCACTAACACTAGAAGATGCAAAGGAAATCCCGAGACTGGGCAAACCTGTTGGAAGGCCCTTAAATGTAGAAAAGAATTGTACGCGAGGAACAAAAACAGTTTAAAACAGGAAGGCAGGCTTGAAGAAGCTACCTCGGAGAAAGAGAGATGTTTACATTGATACATCATTTTTATCTGGCGGACAACGCAGAGAGGTCATAAAAAAAAACTCACAAATGTTGGGACAAAGGCATTAAAAGCATAGATTTGAGGGTTCCCCCCATACACACACCAGGTAAGGTCAGAGCTGTACAATCATCTCACCAGATGACCTGAGCTCAGGATTCCCAAAGGGCTGGCATTCAGGATCAGTCTGTCAGGCTGCTGGGGCTCTCTCTGCTCACTGTGACCCCCGTGTACAATTTGTAAAAAGACTGCTTTGGAACCAGTTCAGAAAAAGAACAATCTGGTATATACCAGAGGAGTGTCTTGATCCTTGAGGCTGAAGGGACTACATATTTCAATCTTGAACAAAAAGAGATGGGACTGAAATGTTAAAAATCTTCAAAGGCATTTCATAACCCCATGGACATCTTCAGAATCAATGAAACATGAACCAAAAAAAAAGGAAATTAAGGGAAGAAGTGCATTTAATGCTAAGAAAATACGAAGGTATTTTAGAAAAAGGGTGTGGGTGTCTAGGAAAAACCTAGTCAACCGTGTTGTCAAGGATGGCTCTCTTTCAAACAGCTGGATGATGTTCTCAAACCACTAAGCTTCTAAAAATCAAAAGTGAGTACGATGGACTGAATGGCTTCTCATTTCATTGTCCCCTGTACACAGTGAATATAAGCCTACAGGCTTACTGAAATAAGTGAAGAACATTTTCTTTGCCCTCCCACAGCACTTGGAGGATGAGACAGAAGCAAGCCACAGTTAAACGACCTGCTACAAGAAAGTTCTGAGGGTGAAGCCATACTCTAGAGGACAGGTTGTCAAAGGTCACATATGGTTAAACCAATAAAGGTTTACTGTACAGTACAAGTTGAGTACTTGGTAGTTTAAGTCCCCAAGAAGTGGCCAAACATTCAAGCATATTCATGCTCACTCAGCACTGGTAGTACCCTTGATGTTATATACAACATCAGACCCCACTCAGAGTGCTATAGTTCTGTCTTCTATAACTAAAAGCCAAAGTGCTCGCACAAATGATGCCAGGCTCTACTGTGAGCAACAATCCTAAAAATAGGATTGAGTCATGAAAATAAAAGACATCAATAAGGCATCCAGTTTTTATATACATCATCATTACAAATAATTGCCAACAACAAGTACTTTATTACTGTTCTTACAAACTAAAGTATTAACCCTAACAAAGATGCAATAATAATATCTGGATGACACTGTAATAGCAAAATATGATTTAAAAGGTTTAAGGAGGTAAACAAGATCTTAAAATAACACTATGGTGTTAAAACATTTATCTGCCCGTATAAAGCAAATGTGTACTTTTTCATTTGAAGAACTGGAATAGACTAAAATTTCATCTACCCATCTTTACTCTGCCCCATACAGGGCAGTGCAGCCGGTTTATCTTGATGTTATCGAAAGGTAACGGAGCCTTTATCAGAAGCTCACAGAGACAAAGCACTACACCTTGACCACGGTGATCAACAGTTTAGCTCAACAATCTGCTCTAGACAGATGTCTCCCTCTCGGGGCCACAATGGTTTATGGAGGCTGCAGCTCTGTGATATTACCTACTGATCAAACACATGCAGTGATCTTGAAGATGAATGTGCCATTGAGAGTAAACAAGATCCATAAATTTTCCATTTTCTGTCAAATGTAGCAATGAAGCGGTCAAAGAGCGATAAAAAAAACAATACAAAGATTTTCTAATTGTCAATCTCACTGGCAGAATACAAGGAGTGATTACAGTCATCTGCTACATTGCTGGGTAAGAGTACAGTTATATCAGAGTTATGCAGGCACCATAAAATTCTTGTTCAGAGTATTTCATTATATTGTTTAAAGGCCAATCTCCAATGATCATCGGTTACTACAAAAGGCATTTGCTTTGCTTTCTTTTGTTTGTAGAACATTAACAGCTGAAACTCAGCAAAAAATCCAAACAGTTTGGCTCTGTCAAGGCCAGCTGCCGTCTTCAATTTTCTCGAGTGATTATTCTAATTGACCTACAGGCGGATTTCTTACAAAACGCCGGCAAAACTCTGGGAGACAGAAGCCCATAGATGTACATTTCAGGTGATGGAATAGCAAAGTAAAAGTCCTGCACAATACCCAGAGGAGGAATTCACAAAAGAAACATGCCTGCACGTGAATCTTTTTGCAACCACTTATTTGACAATCGAGTCAATGCAAAGGAAAAAAAAAACAAAGAGAATCAAGGTGATAAAAAAAAATAATTTGCAGGCTTGCTACAGATTATAGATGTGTGCTGTCAGACAACCAGATGGCCAGATCTGATGTCCAGACGGAAATCCCATAGTTGAGTAATGGAAGAGGGATCTTATTACGGTAAAATCACTAACTGCAGCCTGAATGCGTTCTAAACAATCTGTTCATGTCACAAGTGCATCCTAATCAATGTTAAATTAATAGTTTTAATATTTCTTAATTATCATTTGAAGTAAAATATTTGTTTCGTAGAAGATCATGATTATTTTGAGCAAACCATGCTCTATGATTAAGATCAGCAACTAGCTATCCAAGCAAAGAACTAAGGAAGCACACATGGCAAAGGGACTGATACAAAAAGCAGGTCAGGCCTGCAAACACGCAGCAGCAGGAACAAAGTAACACCCTGTCCGAGCACATCTGGAACAGAGCCGATTACAAAGGCTCCTGGAGAAACCGCAGGTCAGGAACAAAGGTCTCAATTCGGTTTAAAAATCAACACCAACTGCCATCTGACAAGTAGGATAAGAACACATATAAATCAAACTGGCAAAGAAACTGCAGCGACATGCTCCAAAAAGGATACAATATTCTCTTGCTCCATTTGAGCACATCTCCTTGCAACGCATACCTTAGAACTCTAGGTTACAGGCTGTAGATGTTGAAAGGCTACTTGAATTCAGGAATTCAATATTGCCACCACAACTGCACTGGTTAGAAACCCCCTTTCAGTTTAAAATGTGAAAGAAATCACTTATTGTAAAGTGAGCATTAACAGTCTATATTACTAAACAGAAACTACCGATATATTTTTTGCAACCATTTGCATCAATTTCTACTGCATAAAGATCTGATAATACAATAACACACACAGGAGGGGAAAATGATAACTCTTTTTGAAGGTGTTCCAATTTATCCTTTCTGTAACCTACAGGCCTAGAAACATGGCACAACCCACCGATCCATTATTGGAAAGCTACTGTACGTACTCCTGGTTAGGGATTCTTACAACCTGGAGACAAGCCAGTGGGCACAGGTACAAGCCAGGACAACAACCCGGACAGGACACTAGTTCATTGCAAGATACACACAGGCATACAGGAACAATTCAACTACACCCATTAGTGTAGCCAGCATGTCTTTGGGAGACACCAGAAAACCCAGAAAAAGTCTGTGTGGATACAGTCCCCTCAGAATACATATCCCAGTTTATTAAAATTAGTACCCAGCCAAAACCTAACTCCTTACAATTGTACTACAACTGTAGTGTTAAGCAAGTATTCCTAAAGGCCACACAGATGCCAAACTGCCAAGTATGAATCTTCAATGACAGGAATACTAGATATCAGCTCTAATTAAATCATGGCAGCATAACTGTTTTTTTTCCCACACTGTTATTATAGAAACCAAATTCAAGGAATCTGCTTTGCCAGAAAAAATCAAAACTGTATATGACAGCTCTGAAGCAAACCAGTGCTGGGCTTTCCAGATACTAGGGGGCACACTGATTAAACCATTACTGTACACTGGACTTCGTGGGTTAAAGGGCGTGATAGCGACTAGTACCTTGGGTCTGAAGTTGGTGGTGGGGCCCACATACTCGTGCTGGGCTTTAGGAGTTCCCCAGGGGTGGTGCACCTTGAAGCACTCGTTGCAGTAGCTGGCCTTGCAGTCCATGCAGCTCTTGGTGGCCTCCTGGGGAGGCGCTTTGCACAGGTTACACATGATGGCCACAGCAGCCCGAGCGGCTTGCCTGTACCTTTCCACGATGGCCTCCAGGGTGAAGTTTCGAAAGAGCATGCTGATACCTCGCTCGCCGAGATCGATACCGTGCTGGCATCCCGGACACGGAAACATGGTAATCCGAGGAGTGAGGGAGTTGCGTTTCCATCCTGATGGGGTACTTGACCCTAATTACACAGAACAGCGAAAGAACAAATCAGAGGGGGGAGAAGGAGTATAGAAACAGGGGCTATAAAACAACATTCTCAGGCACCTCAGCTGACCAACTCTTTCACGCAGGCTTTTATAGACAGAAAGGGCTTTTAGTAGTCAGTGATCTGACCCAGGGAACGCACACCGATTAGAAGAGATGTAGTTAACCTGATTTTCAAGAGTTAACTTTCCGGTTTCTTTAAGATGAAAATTAAAGAAAAAAAAACCTCCAGGCTGAAAACTACAGTATGTTGAATTTCAATGAAGCATTGTTTCCAGAGGGTGTGTGCGTGTCAGGTGGGGGTGTCAACAATGCCTGAAGTAATATGATTACTTCTCATCCTCCAAAGGGGCTTTGACAAATTTGGCATTGTTTAGAACAACAAATTAGAAGGTCTTAAGGCATTCTGAAGACTACTGTAGGGGGTCTTTTTGGAACCATTACCTTGATATTAAATCTGGTTGTGAATAGGGAATGAGATTAGAGTATAAATTTACAGAGTACTTTATTCCATCCTAACAGCAGTAAGATTTAGTTTCTACTTTCTGTTTTGATTCTTTGAAAATTCCTGCGAAGCAGCACATACTCCTTTCCCTCCCCATCTGATAAAGCCCCAAAACACATCTGAAGTCTTGTAAACTGTTGTAGATCAACAACAGATAACAGTCTTCTTTTTCTTCGATGATCAATTTAAGATTTGGGGCCCCTCAATTCCAACAGAATAATAATGAAGCAGCTTGAAGTTAGTTAAACGTTAATTATTTCGTTTTATATAGAATCTCTCCAATTTGAAAATAAAAAGCCACAAAAGAAAAGGCTGATGAAGCTTGACTTGATAAGATTGAGACCTTTGAAAATACATCTCTGCAATTCATTTCACACAAAATGGGACTATGGTAAGAGGATTTTGGCTTCTCACTGTCTTAAACATTCTTTTTTCAGTAGAATCCAGTGTCCACTGTAACAAACATCCATCTTTCAGATACAAGGGCATTATGCCATCATATGTTTACAGAGGCTGAGCTTATACAAGACAAAACTGGTCTTTGCCTTGATCAACATAAACTGCATGTCAGAACACTGAAATACACTGCAAGCACAAGCACACAACACTGAGCAAAGCTAAAAAAGCAAGCAAAAAAAATGAAAACTAGCAATGCATATTACATCGCCATTTTTACAGCACATCAGCGACAAACAAGCACATAATGGACATGCTGTGAACACAAACATGGTTATTCAGACAAGTGTGATCTTGTGTGCCATGAAGAATGACTTGGTAGTGGTCAATTGAAGCAATGTCACATAATTAAAATAATAATGGTGTACTTAAGACTCTTAGGTATGCAGGGCAGGGAGGAAAATTGCGGATACTGCCCGCATCACAGTGAGCTACGTCCTTCTGGTGCATCTAGACTCAGATGTGCTTTACAGTGCAGAGAAAAGGGTCAAATCAGATACAAAAATAAACTATCTCATGACGGCAATAAAAGGTGTTTGTGCATTCTCCGTGGAAGGTGCTTTAAAAAAAAAGTGGACACATATTTTATGTTATAAATCTGCAAGACATATGTAAGAATTTAACCCCAAGGCTCTTAGAAATGTTGATACTGTAAGGAAATAATTAAAAAGAAGAGCAATTAATCAAAATATTGAAAGAGTATTCAATTTCTGTTTGAAGATTTTGTTCAGGTCATCTTGTCTCCAAAACTTAAAATGATTCCAGCAAATTGGGTCGTCCACAGTTTTTGACAAAGTTAGAAAACAGAAAACTATTCCAGAAAAACAAGATTAACTGTTCTATAAATGCTATAGTCCACTTTGAAGGGGAGATGCACACTGGATTTGCACTTTGGGACAATGAGAATTACAGAAACAAAACCCAATTGAACTAATTAGATATCAAGAAAATTCGAGCCAGCAGAAAGGCTAAGAGTAGAGGGAAGGCAAATGAAGATCGACGCTCCTTTACACTGCCATAAAATAATTAATTGCTTGACCACTGTTTCACAAGGTTGACTACTGTGTCAATTGTGTGTACATAAAACTATATTATGTGGGTGTTCACAGAAATCTAAAAACACTATACTCACTACAGCTATATAAAAAATGGAACCCATTTCTACCTCTCCTTCCGAACGACCTCCGCAGAGAGGCTGCAATCGGACAGAAAGTTGGAGTAAGATACACAGGTTTGACAGCACAACTCAGACCGATATACCTCCCCGGAGCCAGAACTCGACCAGCGAAATTGAAGGAAACAAAAGAGTAACAAATACCTTTTTAAATGTTGCTCCGTTCATATTCAGACTTGCTCATGAGATACGAAGAGTCTAAGTGGTAAATCACTGGAAGAGCTCTTCAGGTTCTATACAATAACTGTAGCTCAATCATTAAAAACACTAGTGGAAATGTTAGATTATGCATTGATATTTTCAGAAATTAGACTCTGTGGGGTGTTTCAGATATTGGTTTAACACAATGCTACATTTTTAGTTTGTTACTTACTGGTTACAGTCAAAACCTATAAAGTAAAATGCTAAATGGGGCAAAATGCACAGGTTGGCTTTGCACATCAGTTAACATTCAAACGCATCCCTTGCCAGTAACAAGCAAATGTTTATAACCATCATCAAGGCAGCCACAAACAGGTGAACTGAATGCAGATCAGGCATTCCTGCACTGACCTTCACTTTCACCAAGTGAAGTTTTTAAATGAAACAGTGGCTTAGGATACTACTAACAAAAGTTCATTCAGAAACATTTCAACCGAAAATCAAATTAAGCTACGAAGGAACAAGCAGAGGTTAGTTCCATGTTGAAAGCTGAAAAAAAAGATGGAAAATTTTAGTGAGCCTTCTGCAAAGCCAGACTTTTTTCTTCCCAGCTGGAATTAACCTCTACTTGTTCCTTAATATTTCAACAGTCTGCCCTTTGACATGACTGAGCATGTCTGACCTACACACCTTTAAAGGATAAATGTCAGTCACATTAAAGACTTTCTGTATTTTTTCCCCAATTCTCTCCCATATTAAAATAAATATTTCCTAAAATATACATTAAATTAAACTCAGTTTGCTACTAAAAGAATGTTGTTCAGTACTGGTGGCAAAACAAGACATTGCTGTTTGAAAAACAAACAGAAGTCTTCAACATGAATGGCCATTTTGCTCTCCAAAGTCTACCAGCGAACAAGCTCCTGTCTTGTTTGCAGTGCACACATGAAGAATGAATGCATTCAGGCAGTGCAAGCCAGAATTGCTCTCCTCACACACTCTGCAGCTGTGCCTTACATGGGAGATGACAGACCCTTGGTTTAGAAAAAGGCTGCCTTGTCTAACCAATACTGTTGTCAGCTCCTCCACTTGGAGAAAAAAAAAAGTTGTTGCTTTCATATCTTCAGAATGTAACCCCCTTAATGAAAGAAAAGGCAAACAGGTTTAAGATGAAATAGAAGTTAACCCCATTTCATGTTCAATAAGATTAAACGCTCCTATTGCCAAAATCCACATCAGAAGTGTGTACATTTACTTGCCTATGAAATGAGTCATCTGTTCTCAGTTCAAATTAAAAGCCACCCCCCACCTCATTATGTTCAATCGCTGCACTTCATCCTCCAAGTTTTTACTCGCGTAGAAATAAGGAAATAACACTTCTTTTCACGATTTAGTTAACATATGTTGAGGTTGGGGGCATGCCAGACAAGACAAGTGAGACAAATGATGACTATTAAAGCACAACCAAAGCAAAGGTGTGTTCAATTGAGGATAAACAAGACAAAAACAGGCCGCTGTGGATTTACCCACATTTAAACCCCCCCTCAGCTGCCTCTTAAACCGAAACGGTAATGCAAATGGCATATGTAAATGCTGCAGGAAAACAAACAGACCCGAGAGCGGCACAAACCTGATCTAACAAGCCGGTCAAGTCTCTCCATGCTGGGAGAGGGGACGCGAGAGCGGGGGCTCCCCGGGGTGGAGCACTCCGAGCCCCCATCTGTGAAGGAGTCCTCGTGGGTCAGGAGGAGTAGCTCTTTCACACACTTGTGACAAACGCTGTGCTGGCAGGGGAGAATCAGGGGGTGTGTGAACAGCTCCTTGCACACGGGACAGATCAGCTCCCGCTCGATGTTTTTCATTGGAACCTGAAAGAGAGATGTTGTTGTTTTGCAGGTTAATACACCCCCAGGTAACAAACATGTTAATTAAAAATACAGCCCCTTATTTACACAATAAGCAGGCTTTGACGAGCTCGTTTGACCGAATTGTGTTCCGAGACCACTGTTGGAAGTACGTGCAAGAAATCGTCTCTATTAGTTCACTTTTATAGGCGACAATCCTTTGAAGTGCACTGATCCTTAAATAAGCCCCAACAATGGTTTAAAAAACAATTAAATAGGCTGATAACCTCGGGGGCCTATTCCTTCATTGTTTTCTTTTTTTTTTTTTGGTGCTGAAGTGTGAAAAATTGACTTTTGCGCGTGACAGGTCAAATTCCTGGTTAGCTCATGTTGACGCATGGTTAAATTGTGAAAGTCTGTAAATCCACTCTTCAGTTTTTAAAAAAGGGAACTAAGGAACACAGACAGTACTTCTTGTTTCACAGACACACACAAACTAATCTTTAATAACGACGTAAGGGTGAATAAATGAACATCAACATATTTATGTATATCAGGGTGATCAATATATTTCAAAAGAAAACGGGCTTGACAAATCTTCCACATAACGCTCGGACCCTTTTACATACCCACCAAAAGAGTGTGGTTCTTTACAAGTTAAAAAAAAAACACGCTTCGACCTTGTATGTTAAAAGCCACTCTCTGGTTCAGAAGCATATGCTAAAAACTAACAAGAAATCGAAACAGTCGCATAAACCATTTACTTACCAAAATCGAGCTACGCCTCTGAGAAACAGCGGACATTGTAAACACAAGGCACAGCGCTGGAGACGTTTCCCAGCAATGGACTGATTAAAAATTAAACCCCCATCCGCAGTAAAAAAGCCGAATGAATTAAGTTCCCCGGCCGAGAGCGCACCGTGATTCCGCAGTCGAGCACCAGCGTGTCTCTGCTCTTTAAACAGTGAGGCGGCCGCAGTACAGCAGACGGGGTGGAGACACAGGCAAGATCTCCATAGAAACAGCTCCTGTGCTCAGTGCATCAAGAAGGGGGTTCCCGGTTTGTCTGCGACCTTTGCAGCATTGAGAAGATTATTTGTTTTATCGCTAATAGTTAATTCTTTTTTTGTTTGTTTTTGCTAATAGTTCAAAATGTGTAGGCTAGCTAAAGATCACGTCAAAAAGGCAAACGCTTTGTAACCTGTGAGTTCTGTAGTTTCAGTTTTACTGTATTAAGTATGATGTTAAAAATAGCCGAAAAGTTGGCCTGTGCGACTTGGCTGTCGTCTCTCTTTCACTAATTGTAATTGCTTACAAACAGGGTTAAAGCTACACGGTGACCCGGAGATAAGTGATGAGTCGATAGGCCCTAAGCAGGTCTCTTGAAAATGTGAATCTCTCAGGAGACGGCAGACTATTATTTTGTGACGTATTTAAGAAATTGGGTGTCTGTAAGTTTTATGTCTTAGTTACTAACCATTTAAAACTCTCACGTTTTGAACAGCTGGGTGTTACGTGATGTAATAAAACAAAAGTGACTCATTTAAGTACGTGATAACGCAGAAAGCGCTCTCGGCAGTCCCGCCCCTTAAATCTCCTGCTGGAGTAGCTAGTTGAAGTGCTAATTGATTCTGATAACCTTTAAAAAGTGCACAGAAACAAGTCTCCTTTCTCGATTTTGTTACCTTTCGTAAGCACACATCTGTTGATTTTAAAGTTAGCGTCGGGCACGTAAGGAGAAACACTTCGCCTTTCATTCGAGTTTCGGATAGTTTAGAACCACAGTAATGGACAAATACACCTCTTAGTACTAGGAAATTATACACTTTTTACCCAAATGCGTAATACAGATTAATATGGCAGTACTGCGTGTTGGTGTTGATGGAGGTGGAGGGGAAATGACTAGTACGTTAATGAAATAATAGTTATCACAGTCTGCTTGGAACTAAAAATATATTTGCATATACATATATTGTGCATAGGATTTATCAGTAGAGGTTTATTGAAGTAATCTAATCTGTTATTTGAATTTTATTACATGATTATGGGTATTTTAGGTAAGGAAATGCTGTTTTTTCTTAGAAAGAAAAAAAATATTTCTAAGAAGAATTGAATAGAAAGAATTATTTTCCTTAAAAGGCAATATCTCTACAGGGTTTTGGACAGGGTTAAGAATAACAAGCACTTTGTCCTTATTTGAACTAGGTTAGAGTCCTTCACAAGTTTAACTGTGTTATGGGACTGAAGGTTATCACAGTAATTTGCCATATTAAGAAATAAATGATAATGCAAGACTCCTTTTTCTTTGAGACGGTATTCATTCCAAAGATGGGCACACAACATGGTACCTGAAATTTATGGAACAAGTAATAGGTTTATTCCATGCTGAAAAGAGAAGAAAGAAAACACAATGTTTCGGCCGTGGAGCCTTGTTTAGGTGTGAAATGTTGTGTAAATGGAACTTTCAGCCGGTGTGTCTCAAGCCCATTCACAGACACGCTATCTGGTGAAGGTGGGGGTAGTGGCAATGCAGTCTTGATGCCCATCAACCCTAAGGGAATTCTGTTTGAGCACAGAATCCAGCTGTGCAAGCTTTTCTGTGATGTGGCAACGATTAATGAACCCAAACCTTCAGTACTACAAGTATTGAAAGACTAGTGAGAAACAAACCCAGTACTTTTTCATAATATGAAACCCACAATTATTTATCATAATATTATGCTTCCAGTGCTCAGACATTAAGTTAAATCACATAAATGTGCCATCTGAAGATATATAGGGAGATTGTATTTCTAAACCTACTTTTAAACTACTGTTTTTGGTGGAGATAAGATTTTTCTCAAGTTATGTCTTTAAATGTTGTCAAAACAGATGATAAGCTATTAATTAGTTATTGAGAAACAGGAAATGATTCAAAACCAGTACTGCTTTGAGAACGGACAGAATTCATGCCAACATAGAAAATGTGTTATTCGGAGCAGCTGGTATGGTACTTCAAACAATATGGTTATATATAAACAATAGGCAGCAACTGTTTTCTGTGTGTTGCACCCATCTGATTCACCTCTTTATCTACTTCAGCTTCCCAAAAAAAGCCTCAGGCTCTCTGCAAAATGCAAAGTACAGCTACTTAAACTTGAAGAGATCTTCAGTGACTTCACCACCAGATGCCAGAGTAAGACTCCAGTAACACTCTTTGTAAGGTTCTGAAAAGTTTCATGAATTATTTTCAGCAGTCAAAAGCAGACACACAACCCCTATGAAATTCATTATAAAGCTATTAATGCCTTTTAGAGTAGAACTGTTATGCTTAATTTCAGAAGAATATACTTTCTTAAGATCAAGGGGTAAAAATGTAAATCAGAATTACCAGCACTTACTCTAAGGATGCAAGAAGATAGTCTGTAAATGTCATCATGGGCACATTGTGTCTAATTTATCATCCACACATTTTTAGTCCATTTGTCCTGGTAGGGTTCAGTGATTAAAGTTACTTGACTTTGGATAATACATCAAAACAGAGTTGTCTTTAGCAGCGAGGGTGAAAACGATATTAATAACAACATCATGATTTTTAGGAATTGATGATATACTGTATTGGAAGCACAAGTGAAAAAAAATCAGAGACGCCAATAAAAAGTAGGAAATAGTATTACTGTGGGTTTTAAAAGGTTACTGTGTGGCTTGACCAGTGAAGGTGCTGACCCAGGTGCAGGATCAGTTCTCTCAGTCAGGGAGCACAATTTTGAGCCTGTGACTGGGATTCACCAACTGGCAGTGTACGATTGGATTGGCACCACCAAGCACAGGACGTGATTAGTCAACCAGGCCTCTCTCTGCTCTCAGTGACACAGCAACCACTGCATGATGTGGTACAAAGCTGGGTGGGTTGGCGGATTCTGACTACACTCCCTCATTCATCTCTGCATCAAGCTGTCTGGCTCATAACTTTGAACTTACAGTATGTGAAAAATGCTCAACTGGCAATTACAAAAGCACCAGGTAGGTATAACAAAGAAGAGTAAAAAAATGGAAATTCTAAATATAATAAAAATGTCATGTAATCATTGACCTACATGTGGGACAGCTAAACAGCTGATGGAATTCAACAAATATAGTTCTAAACAAAAGAAATGCTATTTTTTAAGATGAATCAGTCTCTCATCTAGTACATAAAGCAGTATCATAATTATAAAACCATTCTAGTTTGGATGGCTGAAAGATGAAAAGGCACACCCTGTTTCGCCAACCTGTTGCACTTCTTCACTACATTTTCAGGTCAGAACTGGCAAAGGTACTGTATTGTATTTTTACATGAACTGCAAATTAGTACACAGAAAAGTGAGTAGTTGCAGGTGTTATGTCATTGTGTCATTAAGAAACAGCAGGGTCAATATTAAGACTGTTATCCTTTCTTTTATTCTTAATACTCTACATGACAGGAGGAAACAAGAACAGGATGAGGACAAGGTGGGTCACATAGCTTGATTTTAGAAAAAAAGACGAGTATTCTATTATGTGGACTCATAAGTGTTGTCCCATTGAGTCACAAGGAGTATGGTTTGGGGAATCTGACAACAAATGACAAGTTGCATTAATCCTAACAAGAGGCCATGTAACCTATTGGTTATTTATTACTAGTACCTAATTGATTCCAATATGTCATCCTGCTGCTTGTTAAAAAGATCTTGGAGTGTAAGCTTCAACAGCTGAGACAGGCAGCTTTGTTCCGGACGCCCACAGCCCTTTCTATGAAATAATTTGTCTTTATTTTTCTCTCCTCTAGATTTCCATTTGCGACCCTTTGTCTATGTGTCTTCATTGCACATTATAAAAAAACCCTTTGGGTTGACATTTCCAAAAGTTTTGAGAATTTTGCAAACTTAAATTGAAAACCCTTGTAATCCCTTTGCTTCAAGGTTGAAGAGATTCATTCACTTTGGTCTGTCTGCATGTGACATTCAAATGATCCCAGAAATTAATTTGACCACTGTGTATCCATGGCTAATTTCAGTAATGTAGTGGTCAATACTAAAGATAACATTCTAAATGAAATTTAAGTAGCATATTTTATGGTAACAGCAAGACATCCTTCAACTTAAATTCAATTTAAGTATTCACTTTGCATTAAAGTAAAATGCATTAGACATCTTTTATATGTTGTGTATGTCCTTAGATTGGCTTAGTCAATATGATTATGCATGTGTAGAGAAAGAACAGTTGCCTTCTCCAGCCATAAAAGGGTGTTATGTTCAAAATCTACAAAAAAAAACAAAAACTAGACTGAATAAAAATCAGGTTAAGAAAAACCTCTAAAAGATATTTTAAAGTTGCAGAAGCTTAAATGTAAAACAATATATAACTTACTGTATGTATCAGATCTCTTGCCCACATAGCAAGCATGGTAGTTCACTGAAATTTATTTTTGACATAGAACTACTTACATTAGTTCTTAAAAAACAAAACTTTAAAGAAGAGAAATAATTTAAAGAGAGAATCATAACTTTAACCTAATATTAAAAACAAACTTAATAGCAACTTACGAATGCCAAAAATATTTCCTGTCAGAAAAGCACCTACAAGTGTATTTTTACTTTATCATATTTTAAACAGGATGGATTAAGATAATCCTGCTATAGTTAATGTAGGTAAAATCTTTTTCAGAAGAGTAGTTTTCAGATCTCTCTGTATCTGGGGTGGTTCTTTCTGTCCACAGTGCACGGGGCAATGATGTGGCTGGTGTCATGCCCGATTATCTTAGCTTTCCCTGAAAGGCAGCTCAGTGGTTCAATGCACCACTAATAGGATCTGAAACCTTCTCTGCTAATCGCTTGTTTGGATCTATTCCAGCACATAAGTAATCAATTTTAACCCCTTGATAATGCCAGGGAGAAGATTGTATATAATTTGAAAACAATTCTTCAGGAACATAAACTCTTAACCCCATTAAAATCATTATTATGATGAAAACAATGGATCTGAATTCATTCCGTGATTCAGGACATTTATCTTTGTCTTACATATATGCAACATACTTACAAATTAAAATTCAATCATGTTCAAGGGAATGCTGAATCAGTGAATAGCTTTATTTCAGGAAATCAATTCTGTAATACAATACATTAACCCTTCTGCAACCATACTGTATGATATATATAAAGATTTA
Organism: Lepisosteus oculatus; assembly: GCF_040954835.1. NCBI lineage: Eukaryota > Metazoa > Chordata > Actinopteri > Semionotiformes > Lepisosteidae > Lepisosteus > Lepisosteus oculatus. The sequence continues at coordinate 54,291,033 of NC_090698.1, read as the reverse complement.
AGAACATACTGGTATTTATTTACTACTTAAGAAAATTCATAATAAACCTATAGAATATTTTCTATTTTAGTTTTCTCTGATTCCAATATTTGTTACTCTGATTTAATACATTCCTAGCAATGTGAACAGTCAACTTTAAGTACTTGTCATACTGTGATGAGCCCTGTTGGACATTTTCCTCTAAACAGTTACCTCATGAAAAAGGACACTTGAAATATGCATTTAACCTCTGTAATTAACTTTAATTTTGTATACAGATTGTAACTCATGGGACACTTTTTTCTAGTGCAGTACTGCAGGGTACCACTCCCTCAGTTAGCAAAATCAGTGGATGTCCATTACTGAAAACAAAAGCCTGTTTGGGGTGAAATGGTTTCTATTAGTGTGCAATTATCTCCCGGTAGAAAACTTCCATCTTGTGAACTTCATGTATTGATTTTTTCCTTGGGCAGTAATACTGCATACTGTACACGTTATGCCTTTCAAACATTCCCCAAAAATCATTATTAATGATTATTAATTTTATTAATATTTTTTAAGTCTTAATTTCTGAACTAAATGTGAGGGAAATAGAAAAGTTTGCACATTAAAATCTTTCATTTCTTTTCCTTAGAAATCAAGAATGGATTATGTACCATTTTACTATAGGACAATTCTTTAGACTTGGTACTTGTTTCAGAAATTCACAGCATACAGTCATATATTGTTATAAACAAGCGTGCCTGACAATATTCAAAATCAAGTCAATTCATTTCTAATTGGCTTTTGAACCGCACGGTTTCTGTACTTTCCCCCACATTTTAATTACAAAATTGCATTTCTGAGAGAACTGGATTCCTTGTATGGAAGGAACTGTATTTGCTTTGTACTATTATACGAATACAATACGTCCCCTGCAAAGCAGAAGATCCTTGTTCTACCACGCCGTTATCTCCAGCCTTGCTGTGACGTCGGTTTCACCGGTCCTTCACAACCTGTCATATTCAATTGTTACATTGTTTCCTTATTGTATTGGCGAGAAACAACCCTTTGGAGAAAATCTGCATTACCATGGTAGCACGGCTGCGTTTCTGTATTCTCATAACGAAAATTATGTTACTAGCACATCATCAAAATTAATCGATGTCGTACTTTTTAAGACAAAGAATATGCACTTGCTGTCTTGCAATTACTGTTAAACGAGTCACAGCTTTTACACGCAGTCAACGGTGCTAGTATACTGCGGACTCCTTCATGGACCAGAGTAAGGACAGCACAAAACTAAATATTCATGCATACTTGCACTTCGGGACTTCTCCAGCAATTCTGAACGATTGTGTTTTTTCTTTCCAGTTGAACACGCTAGTAACTTTCACCTCAAGAAACACGTATTTTTACTGCCAGAAAGCTAAAAATAGGCTTTAAACCGCTGTAAGGAAGCTTCAGTATTCCATGACTGGCAACACCCACTTTTTTGTGGCTTTCATAAAATGACAGATGCGGTACTTAGATCTGTCATGACTGCCATTATCATCACTGTTTATAGCTGGAGTTCAACCACGTTTAAGGACACTGCTTGCATTCAGTTTCTTTACTACGTTTTAAACGAATACATTAAGGACCACACAGAAAGCTCAATTCAGTAATAAATTCGAATTTTTCACACATAGTATTTTAAATTCTTAATAGTTCTTAATGGTAAAAAAATGTAGTGTTTGCACTTACCTCGCCTTTTGTTATCCTCTCGACTATAGACCCAAATTCAGACATATCTTCTGAATCGGACATGTTTAGAGAGTATATTACCAAAACAGCGAGAGTTGAAATGTACTGCAATATGTGCGAATTTGACCTCCACCAGGTCTGCCTCTCTGTTGTACGTGTTTCGGGATCAATGTGTCTTGGACACACTGAAGACGATCAATGACTTTTATCTTAAGTACCCGGTATATCCGACATAAAAGATCCACAACCGCAAATGCACCAGGCTGCCTTGAGGTGAAAATCTAAGTACCAAAGGACTCATCTTTCTCCGGACGAAACCCCGCCTCCATTATCCTTCCCTGGGCGTGAACCAAGATATTCGATTACCTTGGGTAGCAGTGTCTGCAAAGGAGTGCTTTTTATTGTTTTATTATCCTTGGTTGAATGGAGAAACTTTCTTGCAGTAATTGTACTGTAATAAAAAGTTTATTACTATTTATGCTGCAGTTATGTTCCAGCGTTCTGTATGGTCTTAATTCTTTTAAATTAAACAAAAATAAAAAGGGAAGGGATAACTCATAAGCACTATATTATATGGTTGGAATTAGTATTATGTAATCCAGTAATGAAATTAATTAAAATCGTCATTTGACTTTTATTAGAAATACTACATGGAACAAAAAACTTGGTTCATTGTAAATCACCACTGACTTCTAAGCAACATTGTACCGATGCTCCTCAAGGCGTATTGCTGACCTGATGTTGCCCGCCGTCGTCAGCTATAAGCTGCTTTTTTCATTCTTAAGAAGGTCGTAAGAAGCTTAAAGCGAATATTTCCAATAATATAAACGCGTTTCAAATAGATTTAAAAACATTTCACCTCTTTTGATTTTACTAATCTACGAAACAACTCATACGTTATCTAATTTAGATAATTAGAAATCTAAATTAATCTACAGTATACGTTGCTGCATAACCAAACTCGCAGCAATCACGATGTAAAACACAACGTATTTGAAAAAACGGCAAAGCCCGAAAAGACGGACAGGTGGTGAATTTTATTCTCTGCGCTCTGTGGAAAATAGCTAAGCATATTTCCCATATGGAGTACCGTGTTGGTCATCGACTGTAGGATTTTACAATTGGCATTGTGACGCGGACTGATTAAGTAGCTGCATTCATGTGCATCTGGTCGACAAAGGTTAAACTGACCTCATTTAATACAGCTTTCTTTCATTTCAATATTCAAATGTGTATATAAGACGCCAGATTCCGAGCGAAAGGGAGAAAGGCATTAAAACCACTCCTATAAATGGCTGGACACAGGGCAGGGGCGGGATTTAGCAGTCATTAAGCAGGCCTGTTACTATACTGCAGATCCGTTTTATTTTCACAATAACAGGATCGTATAAGAGTGGGACATTCGGCCGTTTAAGCCACAGATCCCAGTACTGGTCATATCTGGAACCACCACCCCCTCCCCTGTGGGAAAGGAGAGATATTTAGAATAATCAATCACACCCAGCCAGCACATTTCAGGGAGATAGAGGGAAGTGGAACACCTGACAACATGCAAACTTCACACAGGTGCTCAAAGCTGGAAGCCTGAAACCCAGATCCTAGGGCTTGCGAGATAACCAACACCAACAATTGCACCCCAATTGTCAGGGAATGGGTGAGCTATTGTGTACTTAAATAGGAATTATGCCATTGAATAGTGAACAAAGACAACAGGACAGTCACACTTAGACAATAGACAATACAAATAACTGTTCCTTTTTATTTTAGAATAATTGTAAGAATTCTTCATCATAGAGCACATGTAATACTCCCTGGCAATAAAAGTTTTAATTCAGTCTTAAGTGGAGTAGAACTACTTTCATTCACTTTACAGGTTTATAAGTAGGTACTTGTAAGTACATTCTGTTTATTTTCAGCAAAGCAACATTTGATTTTTAGAATTGCAGCAGTGTAATTGCCAGTATTTAGTGAAATGGTAAAGAAAAACTATCTTACGGTGTTAAAACTGGAGTATTTCATGTCTTCTGGAAATGCAGACAAATTGAGAATGTAAGATTGGTTACAGAAGGCAAGATGTCACTTGATCTTTCTCATTTGATAGCAAGTAGGTTAGTGATTCAAGAACTCCTTGAAGAAACTAGCCAAATCGGTGAAACTGCTTATGTAGAACTCATCTCACTTTTACTTCATTTTAAACACAAATTGCAGGTGATGTTTGTCAGTGTCTTTCAGAATTCAGAATGTGTTTCAAATTTCAAATCTTCTGTTTCAGTTTGCATACATTATTTAAATCATTTTATATGTACTGTGTACCTTTCCAGACCGTTAGAATATACAGTATTTGACATATGACTATGCAAATATAATTTGACTTTAGAATCAGTAACTGTCTATATTCAACATTTTACAATCTGTCCAAGTGTCCTGTTCTCTAGAAGGGGCTCAGATGATGCAACATAAGGAATGCTTTAAATATGTTTTCTAAATATGAAAATGATTTGTGAATCAATTTTTCAAGAAAAAGAAACTGTGGACACAAAATACAACAGTACTACAATACAATTTTGTTATTTTAACAGTGTCATTGCTTGGCATAAGGAAAAAATGCGAAGAAGCACTTTCATAAAAGAATTAAAAGGTAGCTAGTAGTTGCTAAAACCTCTCTAATAACACATGTAACTCTGCAGTTCTTTGCAGATAAATGAAGTTAAATTTTAAAATAAGACAAATTTACTTGAAAGAAGGAGCTAAAGCTTGAGACAAAAAGGTGGAAACGGACCATCTCCGTGTACACTAGATATCCTTATTGTAAAACTACTTTAAGCAGCAAGACAGGAGACAGCTTCCTAAGCATAAAACACTTCTGAATTACACTATTATAAAAATGATCTCATCTAGTTTATTTTTCATAGTTAATTTTTTCTTTCACTCTGTTACCATTCTTGTTTGAGAATTTATATTTTGACCTTGTTTAGAAAGTGGCATCACCACGTAACAAAAAATATATTGCTGCAATGGAGTCTCCAGAGAAGTGTGACCAGATACAACCTGGTCCTCAAAGAAATGTTCATCTATGCCGGACTATAAGAACAGGTTTAATTTTGGTCTTGGTTTTGGTCAGAGAAGACAATCCAATGACCATCCTTAGAATGGCAAAACAATTAAAAACTGAGAATAGAAAGCACATTTTTTGAATCTGGAACATGCTATCCAGACATTTTATTGAATGGGAACATATACCTTCTCCCTTCAATAACAGTCTGGATGAGATCCTCAACAACCAAATACTAGCAACCAAACAAGGTCCTCTCACTCATAATCTTACTACTGTTCTAACACCTGCGGCTTTGAAGGGGAATTCTGGTTTTGGTGCCTGGGGAAACTCAACAACATAAAATGTTCACACCTGAAGAAGGCTCCATGGCCGAAACGTTGTGTTTCTTCTTTTTTTCAGCATGGAATAAACCTATTACTTGTTCCTTTGCAGCCTACGCATGCTGAACATAAAATGTTAATGCTTAATATAACACATCTTGGACAAATCTGTGGATTATTTTTATTCCTGGAAAGCACCACTTTGCTGCACACATTACCTTGTTAAATAAAGCGTTTCCATAGTAATTTAAGTCCTCACAACGAATAATTGAGAGTGATTGGCAATTACAGTACATAGGAGACCAAGCCAAAAGGAATGAGGCACAAAACATGAGATTTAGACAGGTAACTGAACAGGGGGAGAAAGTGTATCTTTGATTAGCTCAGAATATTGAAATGGAAATACTCTTACCTTTCATATTTTAATGACATTGTGTAAAGTGAGGCTTTGTTTATTGAGACCACCATATAAGATCTTACACAAAAATAATAAAAGTCTCCAGTGAGAATGACCCTTTCATTTTTAGCATCAACTAAAGCTTAAAATGCGGATATTCCAATCTCATCTAAAACTAACCATCAAATAAATAAGATTTTCAAAAACTACCAATGGAATTCAGCTTTTATGACCTAGGGGATGAAAAAAAGCAACAATGTTAAATGGTAAATTAAGGTTTAATAAAATACCTTTGTATGTCAAAATTTAGATGAAAGCAGTTTAAAACTAAATTCAGAAATACAATCAATTATATGTGAAGAGATAAGTAAAGAAGAGTCCCAAACAATTTTCATATTGCAACTCATTCATTTTAACACTGAATAAATTACAGAATCTTGTCCCTTGTCTCCAACTTTTGAAATGAAACTAGGCTCACTCCTTTTCCAAATACTTTTTAAAGGCACAGAAATTAAAATAATAAATTTAAATCACAAAAGTGTAAAGTAGCTTTACATTTAACCATGTTAATTATCCAAGGTGTATGACCCTTTCATCAGAAATGTGTTTTACATGTGGTAAAAGCTAGTAACACAACCCCGGTTAATTAAGATTCCTGCAAACCAGTCAGTTCAGAAAATGTGACTGAAAATAGACTGAATAATTATGCCCCTTCCATATTAATAAGTGTATGAGGAAGAGTACAAAGGAATAGCAGATGTGAAGAAAATGATATGAGATCACTTCAGTATTTCATAGATTGAAACAATATAGAAAAATATTAAAAGAGGTTAGTTAAAGGCATCATATCAAATTAAAGAGATACCCACCTTCAAGCTTTTAAAGTAATTAATTTAAAATGTTTGGTTTACAGAGACCTCCACATTTATAACAAAAAATGAAAAGCAATGAAAAATGTAATGTAAAATCTAAAGTGAAAAGCTGCTTATATGAAATATTAATCTGAATAATGATGTGAATTAAGATGCTTTTAAACCAATCCTGTTCTAGGGTCACTGGATACTGAAGAGTTTTAATGAAGAACAATAAAATATTTGTATACATGTAGAGTTTTATTCTATAAACAGAATATTTTGAAAACTCATTTAGAAAAATTAGTATAAAGAACTTTACATTGAAGGCTCAACATTGAATACGTGTTGTTCAAACAGTGCTTGTTATGTATACCACTACTTAGAGCAAACATTCACGTGTCTTAGTAGCAAAGAAACCTAAGAGCAACTAAACTAACCCTTGTGATTTTCTGTGGGTAGCATGCCTTTCATTTCTGCACGCAGTGCAATACATGAATCTTTGTATAACATAAGCTGTCATATTGTCTTTTAAAGCTGGGCTTTTAATAAAAAAAACGCATTAAAAGCTTTTTGGTATTCCCCTAATTCCTTCCAGAAATTTAAGAGTGAATATTTTAGGATTATGTCTTGTCTAGGATTTCTCCCCTTTTCCCTCATTGTAGAAACTTAAATTGGTAAAGCAAAGTTTTTCTGAGCATTTGAAATAAAGAAAAAAATGTTTATGAAAGTCAAAAGTCTTAAAATTGACTTAAATAAAACTGTCCGAACATTTAACAGGACATATAGGAGACACAAGGTACCAAAGACTGATTAGCTTTCATTAATGGACTCTGACTTCTGAAAGAACAAAAGAATTCAAGCCTCCTTGTTGCTAACCTAACACTAGCTGTTCATCTGGCAGGCCATGGAAAGCCCATTCCTTCAGTCTGCTTTCAATAATTAAAAATCTCAGGCTCTATTATTTATTTATCACTCCATTAAGTTCAATCACAAGTAAGTGTTCAACATGCTACCCACTAAGTCTTGGGATATTGCTAAGAATGTTGACAATAATTGATTTGGTACATACAAATCCAGCACTGCTTTACTGCACCCTTAATTGCACATGGCTTTTTAAAATAGTTGCTCGATATTTCCTATTGGAGTGCAAAGGTCTCATGTACAGATGGACTCAGACTCTGTATGGGGTCTGTTGCTCTTTTCTTTCCACGTCTGATGCAGGTGCTTCAGGTGTTCAAAAGCTCTTATGCTCACATTCAGTGCAGGGTGGACTTTGCGAAGGTTAGATTCCCCAATCAATGACAGACCACAGATCCCAAAGTAAGCGTGCAGTGCATCTGAAAAAGAAAAAAAGTTCACACTAGCAAGCACTGGTCAAACTTCAGCTGACAGAACTCAGCAGACCTGAAAAACTAGGTCAGCTACAGGATACACATTGTGATTTAAAAAGGATAGTTTACACTGGAATCTGAATCCCAATTGTACATTGAAGAGTGTCAGATTAAAAAAGCAACTTTGGCCATCTACACAAAAACCGTAAAAGATGAATTCTTGCCCAGTACTATAAGCATATGTTCAATTTAAATAAATCAGCTTCAGCTGAAAAAGCCAATTTAACATGAGCAACCAAATGAGAATTCATTGTGACTTTTCTTCTTAGCATTTCTTTTTTTACAGTCTCTTGTTGCTCCCTTCACACTAATAAGAAACAAGTGTTGCTTTTATAGTGTTATAAACTTTTGACCTGAAAATCTCAAACACTGCTAGATTCTAAATACAATCAAATAACCATCATAAGATATTTTGCTTTTGAAAAGCTGCTTTAGACCAAAAGTTTAAGCGCTATTGTAAAATGCAGGACTTCAGAGTATTTCAACATCACAGCATCAAAATGCCTGTAGCTAAGAAAGGCTGAAAAAACTTGCCAACTTTCAAATCGGTTTAATGGTTCTGAAGAAGAGTTTTTAGAAAATATGTCGGGCTGCATCTTGATTGATGCAGCTCTCAATTATTGTCATGTTTCAATTAACAAATAGCTGTGTTATCTGCCAGTGCTGACTAAGTGTTAAATCAGTAAGTTCCACAATAAGCAGTTTGATGTTTAAATTATGATTAAATTAATAATGTATGACAAACACATTCAAAACTAGAAATTCACTGGGGATTTGAGACGTGCAATATGTAATTCAAGTGAAAATATGCTGAGCAACCAAAGAAACATTACTTGCAACAGCAAAGAAATTACATTTTTCTCTTGAAAATTACAAAAGTCTTTTATGGAGCTGGTGAACTCACATTTTCTTGAACAGACATGACATAGGTAAACTCATTATTTTTATTAGCAGGGGGTCTACTGGGAAAGTTACAGGTAACAGGCATGGTGTAGCCACCATTGAAAGCTATCCAAGATGTATGGTATATCTGCAATGTGAATCAGGTTGCAGGTGCTGTCGCTTGGGATTTTGTCCAATTTATCTTGGAGAACTCAGTCTGCGAACTCTAGATTCCACAGATCATCCCAACTCATCTGACAAATGATCAAAAGATACCAAGTCTGGCGAGTAGGACATATATGACTTAACTGTCAGGTTCTTATATTGCAAGACAGCCATTGTTACATGAGCAGTATGTGGATATTTTGTCCTGCTGGAATGTTATGTCATATCAGCACATGGTCTGAGGAAGGGGTAAAGGAAGTGAGGTCCCAAACTCCAGGTCACCCAGATTCTATCAATGTTTTATGGTTTAGAAATGACTGACTACATTTAACTATAATGTCTCGCAGGGTTATAAATTGCTGGTTGTGAACAAAGTGTACTGACTCTAGACTCCAACATACCAAAGGCATGAGATCATTCTCTTGATAAACTGGGCATACAAGGTTCTTTGCATTATTCCTTTGCAACTTTCAACTTAAATCTTCTTTATTACCTGTGCCCAATCAACACTTCTAATTAATTTAGTGTTTATTAATATAGTGTTTATTTCCATCACTGTCAGTCTTAAAACATCAATTAATCAAAACAATGCTAAAAATGAGAAATCCAAAATCCAAAAAGACTTTGTATTGATGAATATCCAAATATCATCTATTTTTTAAGTATAGATGAATAGGTAGTGTGAGGTGTCTTTTGATGCTCAAGAAACTATTTTAACAGCACTAAGGAATTCTGACATCAACTCTCTTAGTGAGTTAGTGTTAGTTCCTGTAATAAATTAAGTACTCCAGATAAGCAATGCCTTGAAAATACAGTGTTCCATCTAAGGTTCGTAATTACTGAATAGAATGTTTGTGATTTAAGCATTTAAAATACAAATGGGAGAAATTCAGACAAAATAACTGGGGTTCTAAAGTGGCTTTTAGTACTATATGGTATTAATTATTTCTCACAAACTATTTCTCTTTTTTACACTTCCAAGGTCTTGGACTCAGTCTATCAGATCACATAACATGAACCTTGTCCTCTCAGATGTCCTTAATCAATGCTAAACAATGGGCTTGTGAATAAAAGATCCAGCACCTTTAAAGGCTGAATAGCTTAAGGTCTTCAGCTGACAGACACAAAAACAAATAAAACAATTCTTTACATAACACCCTGTTAGGCACCCCATGCAATCTTACCTGGGTGACTATCAGGCCATTTGGCAAATCCACCCACTAGACGGTCCTGAGTTGACAATATATAGCTGCGGTTCTTTTCAAAGTTAGTGTACTGGAAAACATCAAGAAGCTGAAAGAAAAGGCGGGGTTTTACCAAATGTATCAATCACTATACACAGCATCACAGGAAGGAATGATAGCCTGGATTATCTATCTCTTACTTTGTTTTACCCTGTGATCATATTTCTATGCATTTCACTGAGGTACTCTGTAGACCATCACAAAGTGAAACAAAAGACAAGTATAGTTTACAAGAGGAAGGCAAGAGATACCACTACAGCTATTATCGTAGTTACATTTAAAAGTTTTGGGAATATCTGTTTATTCCATATCACTCTTCAAGTGATATGAAATATTTTAGGTCTACATGTTTTTCTACTGTAAATCAACCTGAGAGTGAGTTATCATGAGCTTTTCAGTGTACTTTTGTGTTTTGAGGCTTCAATAAGAAATATAGCTGCAACCAGTGCTGGGACAAACAACTTATTGTTTGTCACTTTTAGGAAAGTTCCAGGACAAAAGCAAGGGCATTTTTTGATACAGCATCCGAGTTTCTATACATTATCCTTTATAATCTTAAATTTCCTAATGTGTTCCTAAGTGTATTTTAATCTTGGTACACAGACAGTCCTCTTACACAAGAGATCTTAATGAATCAAAGATTGCTGCAGCTAAGATTGATAGCTGGAGATATAATACATCTTTGAAGACAAAACTTTCAAGATCTTGAAAGATATCGACATGATTTTAAAATCAACTGGAGATCACTGCAGAGATTGCAGAACATAAATAATATGAGCATCATACTGGGACTTTACCTAAAGTTCTCGGTGCTGAGTTTTTAACATGCTGTGATTTATTCAGTGTAGACTGAGAAACTCCTGGAGACAAGGCATTATAATAATTATGATGAAGAAAAGAAAAGAAAAAAACTAGCCTCATTCAGAAAAAAAAACAGTTTTCCTTCTTTTAAGAAAAATCAAGAAATTCCAAATACATTTTCTGTCAGAATGACTCACTAGAAAGAATATGATTACCAACAGCATCAAAGCTAGAATGTAAGGTTCAATAATATTAAAACAAATGGAACGCCACAATCAAAAACCATAGAAATATCATTTCTGACTTTGAAAAGGACAGAAAGGGTTTATAAAGGTTCATATGATGATGGCTCAACAGTTGTAACAAAACAGCCAAGAATGTTGTTTTGAGAAAATGTTCTTTGTTAGCAAATTAAAGTCCAGGAAACTGCAGACTTTATGACTATAGAAGTGTGAAACTAGCAGAAACATTTTGGAACCACTGTGACATCAGAAAAGTAGACTGTCAAACAGCACTTAGATGTAAAATAAAACCAGGAGTATGGCCTTTATCAGGGTGCAATTTTCAGAGTATTTTCATGTTTATGACTATTTTTTTTCTACTTTACGTTCTACCAAATTTTTCAGTACTGTGATGTTAAGAACTAGTGTGGTATGAAAAAAATGGCTCAAGGCTAGCTCTTGAATGGATGTGTATTTATGTTTCTCATATACTTGAGACAATCCATGGTAAAAACAAGTCAGTATTTTTATACTCTTAAGATTTTCTGAATAACCTGTTTACATAGCTAAAAAAGCAAATAATCAATATTGGTAAGACAAAATTGTTCGGTCTCCCATACATAGATAAAATAAAAGCAAATATAACAATATTGGTAAGACAAAATGTTTCAATGTCCAATATATAGACACTGGTGTAGACATTTCAGTTTGTGGACATTAGTGTCTCAGTATCAATGTATAAAAGGAATATGATGTTAACTATGTATGAAAATATTGACCTAAATGATTTTACTCAGAGTGAACAATAAGTGATTAAATGAATCATTGTTTTACCTCAAGTGTGGCTCCAACCCAGAAGGAATAACATGTATCTACAGGTTTGTTAGGTCGTCCATGAAAACCATTTTGCTGTCTCATAATACACCATCTCCTTATTCGGTTTAGCTCCTTTTCTGTGAAGATCTCCTGCAGTTTACCCATGAGACAAAGAGTGGCAATGGCACAGAATGTAGATCCACCTGAACAAATCAGTAACACTCATGTTAGTCTGAACAACAGCCTTCAATTATTACATCTTCAGAAGTGGTGCTGGCATGAAGCAGAACATGATGCTGCATCTTTTAATTACCCATCCAATTCGGAATCACCATTTTGTTCTTTACAACTAGGCTCATAGCAACATGAGTAGAATCAGAAAGGGAAACCGGTTCCTCTGGTCTGGTCACTCATCTTTTGACCCACTCTGCAGGGATGTTCAGACGATAGGAGGAGAGGTGTATCCCTGACTGACAATCACATGTCTGCGAGTTACGAGATCCCAGCCCTACCGCAGCAATGCTAAAACAACTGTGTGTCTAAGCTCGGGGAATTCCAGTTACAGAGGGCTTGCGACATAGCTAATGGCTCACCAATGCAAACTCGGGATCATAAAGTTCAACCTACACTCAGTGTGAGCAAATAAGATGTATAGTATTTGTAAAAAACAGGGATGTGGGAGTTCCCTGGTGGCTCTATCAGAAATGACAGGAGTACAGGCTACACCCTAATGTCAAGAAACAGCCAGCTCACTGCTCAGTAATGATGTTAGCTGAATATGCCTCCCTGAGCACCAGTAAGAACAGAGAGGTGGACTTTGGGGCACTTTTGGGTGAAGTTGAACATACTACTTAATCAAATTGATGCACTCCTCTTGTAAGATGTGCAGTTTGCAGTTTGTCGAATGAGCACTGCTTTGACAGGGGATGTCAAGGGAGAGCCTGGAAAGTACCAATTCACCCCATGCAGGGGTTGAGGCTGTAGTCATAAGATCAGATGATGAACAATTAGCAACCCAAATTGGGAAGGTGAAAATATTTGGTGTGGGAGCCTTTACATTTACAAATTGCTGAATACCCTATCTGAGACCCTACCTGAGAGTATTTATTAGGTAATCCAAAACAAAATGGAAATGACAAATTCTACACATTGTATTTCTTTTTGTTTCTAAAAGGGCTTCTATGCTTAAAGTCAAGACTATCATATTGCATTAATATCTTACCATATGTGTATTAACAAAGTTATTTCCCACATTGACATTAAAGTTTAATTAATATATTTTTTTCAAAATGTCCACTCATATATCTCTTAAAAGTCTCATTTACCACCTAAGTAAACATAAAACTAATCAAGGAACAAAGCACAGCATATGGCACATGTCCAGACAGACATGCTTTTAATCCATCACATGCATCTGTCAGGTATAATCCAATCTGTCTGAAAACCTGACCAACAAAAGAGTCAAAGAAAAGAACAACAAATTACTGGCAAGAATAAATGATTCATCTGTTAAAACCAGCTAAATAAATAAATGGGACTGTGGCATTCAGAGCATAATATAGTTAGTCAGTCTGGACTTCCTGTCTTGCTGAAATACACTTTTCGTAAACTTACTTTAAACACTCCAAAGAAGATTAATCGTTACTTTAATGTACTCTTTGTAACAGAGTATCGTAAGATTCCACATGATGCATATTTTTCTGGTCTGACCGATGCAAGTAACAGTGAAATACAGTCGAATCTGATACTTACCATGTGACTCCTGTCCTGCTCCCTGGGCCACACCATTGTCGTATGACTACATATCAATAAAAGAAAACATGGAATATTAGAATGTTGTGAGCTCTACAAGGCCTCTATTAGTATTATTTTTAAATATATTTCTGCAACGCTGCCTGCTGTATGTCTGTCAACATTTCAACCTACTGAGACATACAGGGGGTGGACAAATTAGCAGAAACGCCACAAGAAAAAGGAGTTTAACTTTGAAGTAATTAAATCACAAATACAATTGCAGCTGTAATGGCAAGTCATATTAGGTTGGTTGCCAATTAGCAGTAAGTGTCAGCTATAAAAGAGGTCTGACAATTAGAACTTTGATATGCAAGTTTTCAAAGCAACATGAGGCAACTAGCAAGAGTTCCAAAGAGGCCAAATACTCGGTGCCCGAATTGCAGGTGCATCAGTCACAAAAACTGCAAAATTTATGCGTCGAGGGGAACAGTCTCAAAACAAATGACAGCATATGCCAAACATGGAAGAACTGCACCGGCAAAGAGGAACAGTGGTCGCACGTCGATGCTCTCTCCTACGCTTTATGCTGACACAATTACATCCTCTTTTACTCTATTTAATCCATGTTTTCAAGAAAACATGAAAACCACTATATTTCAACAATATACAATTAAAAATAAGTTAACATATACAGTTTTGCCTCTGGGAAACATCCCCTTTACTCAATACCACAGAATAATTTGTAAATTATGTGCAAAGTTAAGAGAGGGTGTTTGTAGGAAAAGTGCCACCTCACAGGGCTGTAAGCATGCAAACAAAAAGGAAAAAGAAGGGAAAAAATTTGATATTACAGCGCCAATGCCCACCCTGTCATTGCAAAATCTGAATTTACTCGCATGCTTTAGACTTAATATATGTTACCCATTTGCTATGAGAAAATGGTATAGGATTTTGACTAGAATGTTTTAGACTTTCCTTAATCTTTTAGAATGGTTGAGGTAGTAGAAAAAAACCCCAATACATTTTAATACTGTAGCCTTTGCTAAAATAACCAATATTTAAATGTAACGCAATACACAATGTACAGAAGCAAATCATTTCACTATGGCAATATTGGACTGCTACCACTCAACATGACATACTGTAAAAACACATGTTGAAAAGTTAAAGTTAAAAAGTGTGCGCTTCTGGGTTAAATAGCTATGTGATTTTTTAAAAACTGCATCAATGTTTCCATTGCAGAATCACAAAAGGTCATACAAAAAAAAAGAATATTTGTTTTGTAACAACGCAGTAATATTTGTCTAGAACTGCTCAGCAACAACAGCTGTTAACCTTGTAACTTGTGTATAGTCCCGATGGGAGATCTTGTCAAAATGCCATTTCCTACAAAGCAACACTTTTAATAACCTCTCGTAATAGCAGCACTATGAGCGACGACTATTTTAAGTAGAGACTTGATTAGCATACCGTTTTATTCGTGAGCTTTTGTGATTGCACTAATGAAGAAAAAATGTGGGAGTGCTGTTGTACCAGCACAGTCCATTCAAAATGTCTAAAGTGTTTAAATAATAGCAAAGCATTAAGTAACTTAGTTTAAGCAAAGAAAAATATTCAAATTAATGCAACATTGTTAAAAACACAAAATAATCATCTTTAACTTTGATCAATTTTGTACACATACATAATAAAATGCTTTGCTTTTTACAAAACAATAGGTTTAATGACCATATAGGGGTATTTAAAATTAAGGTTTGGAAAAAAGAATGGAAAAAAGGAATCTGCCAACAATCAAGCATGGGGTCAAGATGAGACCAAAAATGAATTAGTAAGGGAACTGTCACCATATGGGTCCCACCAGTCTGCAGTAATATGTTTCTATAGTCTATTAATAGACATTCCAGAGCTAGAACAATATTACCTTATTAAGAGGCTGTTACCAAAGAACAAACTTAAAAACTCCCAGAAGACTTGGAAGCCAAAAAGCACAGAGACAAATAAACAAAGACAACATT
Organism: Lepisosteus oculatus; assembly: GCF_040954835.1. Lineage (NCBI taxonomy): Eukaryota > Metazoa > Chordata > Actinopteri > Semionotiformes > Lepisosteidae > Lepisosteus > Lepisosteus oculatus. The sequence continues at coordinate 54,275,434 of NC_090698.1, read as the reverse complement.
TCTCTAATGACCAAATTATTTACATAAACCTAATCCTGCAATACATTAAGGGTTTAAAACTTTTGTGTTCCAATTAGTTGTATGTAAATTGAAAGGGAATGCTATAATATAGCAGATCCAGCACTTCTATGTTACTTAAGTGAAAAATGCTACATATCCACTGGTCTTTTGCTAATCTTTTATTCTAACAACCTGTTTTTGTTTCTGATTTGTGTACCAACATTTGCACCTCGAGCTGTCGGTTGCTCATTTTTCCCCAGTGTGTCAATTAATGGATTAATCACCGCTGGATACCATTTGAAATGCCAAGTGGCCGGCCAAGGCTGAAGCAGTCAGTCATCCAGGCTTACAGAGGAAGGCCTGTCACAAGCTGCTAAAAATACAAAGTTACAAACCAGGAGGTTTAGAAAAAAAGACCGTGAATCAAGTGAACAATTTGGCAGTTCTCTTTTTAAAGCATCTGTGCTATTTATACAAGTCATCTCCTTTAAAAGCCACATGGCCACTACAACGGAGAAATCAAAACAAAGTATCTTCCATGGGTTTGGACTGTCTGCCCATTGTAAAAAAGTCAAAAACTACACAACCAATGTGCCAAACATGTACCAGAGCAGTTACCACAGCATTTAAACTTGCCTTTTGGTGAAACTCAAAATGTACTGATGCAAACTGAGGAGTGATTCTTACTCAGCATCATGCATACACTATAAACTCCCTGAAGAAACACGTATGTGGAACAATATGGTCTGCCAGTGGTGGTTTCAGGAAAGAGGGTTGAAAATCAAAATCTGAAAATGCATTTTAAAGATCTGTGAGAGTCCAAGATTCTACTTGTATCTATAAAAGAAAATTCAATGATGTGCAGTGATCCCTTTCAAAATAAAAATCATAAGGGGAGGTGGCCGAATATATTTGGCATTAATTATTCAGTAAACGGTCTCACCTATGACACCGCAGTATTTATTTCAGAAAATAACTGCTGCTAACAGCTCAGATGAACCCTGTAATAAGAACATATGAAAAGAAGAAGCAAATGCCTTTGTTTAAGGAGATTATGCACTGGGAGCACTGGCAACCTTGCCCCCCCAGGGACACAGTGGGCAGGCACTGCAGAAGGGAGGCGGAAGTACAGAAAGAAATTTGTATTGCGACTGCAAGCTCTGGAACCCACCGTGTTTTCTGGAGTTTCATAAGCCGTTCTATAGAACACCCATTCCTGATGAATTGAGATAGAAAAGCTACAACAAGTACCGCAGTATAGTATATTTAAGATCTTGAGATCTTAAGATATATATGGCAAGACATTCTTTAAGTGCACACCAAATTACAGGAAAATCAGGGCTAAAAAAACTGAGTGATTCACATCAAGTGAATTTGATACAGACTCCCTTCACTTTCAAAATAATTTTATAATTCTATCATTTATTCTATTCCAATAGCTTGGCAGGGGGGAACAAGGGGAGCAGAGATGGCGGAGATGTGGGAACTGCTAAAACAATTGTTTACTGGGATGACATGAAACTTAGTTCAATACCAAGGTATGTATTGAACTAGTCAAGGTATGTTTGACTAATGACCTGCTTTTTCCACTGCAGAGTGTAATGCTGTCTCTGCACCTAATTAAAGAATGGCACAAGGGAAGACTATTTCTGTAATTGTATCTAGGGTATAATATGGAGGAGAAAAAACTTATCGGAAGCCATAGTTTAGGACACGCTCCAGTACAACTGTTACCACGTGGAACTAGTTTTCCAGATACTCAGCTGACATGATAGCAGCTTAGCATAAAGGTTGACACTTCATCAAGTCAGTGGAGAAGGTTGTAAGCTCACACAGAGTTTAAGATCTTAAACTCTTTATCATAGCTGTAACCCATCCAACAGATCATTTCTCAATGGCTGCATCATATGCAGCAAAATAAGACCTTTTTAGGTGCCAAAAAGTCAGATATAATTCAGTAGGGACCATTCAGTAACAAAGTGAAATTTTAAAATGCATTTACAGAGCTGAGGAAATGTTTGTGAAAACCTGAATAAACAAACAGCTCAGAGACACAAGACATATTTGGATTATTTAATAAAATGATCTAACAAAAATGATTTTTTATGAATTTTTGGCACTTATTCTTCCTTACAGAATTGCTTCAAGTTAGTGACATTTGTTTAGTAGTTCAGAGTTTATGTTACGTCCAGACTTTAACATTACCAATCCAAAATGTTAAACTTCCTCTTCTTCCATTCTGCTGTAGATCACTGACCCACCTTTGGCAAATGGATGGCCATATTTATGGTTCCATCATTGATTGCAAACTGTCCAGATCCTGAGGCAGCAAAGTAACCCCAAACCACGATACCACCACCATGCTGAAGGTCAGGATGAGTTTGTTCTGTGTGTGTGTGGTTTTTTTTTGTGGCCAAAAAGTTTAATTTTTTTACTTGTACTCCCAGAGAATATCATTCAAGTAGTTTGTGGGCAACCTAGATGTTCTTTGACAAACTGAAAACTATTCTTGTTCAGTCTTTTCCTGATGACCAGGCACGATCATTGACACTAGCCACAGCAACAATCTGATACAGATCCTTAGATATTATGATGGTTTTTCTTGGGGAGATCTTGCCAGGACAAAGTTTGGCATATTCTACATTTCAAGAAAAGCTATCTGACAGTCAGTGGTTGGAGCCCCAAATGCTTAGAAATGGTTTTGCCATCCTTTCTAGACATCAATGAGCATCGATTACTCCTTTTCTGAGGTCTGCTGAAATCTCTTTTGATTATGACATGATGTAGCATTCGATGTTTCTACACACCTGTATAGTAAAGACCATATTCAAAGTTCTATCCATTATATTGTCATCTTATTTGTGCAAAGTAAAGTGAATCCCAAGTTATTAATTCACATTCACTGATTCTAAATTATTTTTTTCATTGTCATACACCACATTGTGTTTGCAAAAAACTTTGAACTGGCAAAAATAGTCATTTTGGATTATTTAAGAAAAGATCAAAACAAAGGTATAATAGTAAAAAACATTGCCATTCCAATACTTTTATTGGGGGTGTAAAAACTTTCTCAGCACTGTAATCAATGTTTAAAAATTCTCTGAAATGAGGCCAACCACACTCTCATGGGAAAGAATGCGTGAAAAATCAGAAAGCAAACAGATGGACAATGTCTTAAATGCCAAAAGAGTTTCCCTATGTTATGTGCTTCAGCTCAAATAAAGATATAGGCGCCTCTAGCACCGTTTCCTCTGCAGGGCAATCACTACGTAGATAAAGAGACTGGAAAACCTCCTGCACTTGTATTGTGTCCGCCACTAGTTGAAGCACAACAATCCCATGAATACAGGGAGTCATGGAAATCACCCACATTAAGTTTCTCTATTGCCTGAGTAATGCATTTATTATTCTGATAATTTGCATCCGGAGTGGATGCTCCAAAATCACTTTGTTTCTGAGGAGCTAGTTTTCATCAGGACACAATTCTCAGAAATCACTTCAGTTCTCACATTTGTTTATTAGCACATATGACTGTAATGCAGAGGCATGTCTTACTATCATACAAGCTTTCGTTACATTCAGAAACTGCAGTGATTTGCCCTGCTAATAGATTTGAGTGTCATTAGCAAATGGTCTGATCAAGAGTGAATATTAAATTGTAAATGTTATATAACAGAATGCCGTGGAACACACTGAGTAAATGTATCAATTGGCCACACAGGAGTCAAACCAACAGGGGGAAGGACCAGTGATAGCTAGACAGCATCATACTGTTGCACATAGATAATTATGAGAATATTAAGTGTCCTAGACCTAGAAACCAACAACAAATGATTAATCACTTTAACAAGGGATGTTTCAGTACTGTTCCTTAATATAAGCCCTGACTGGAAAGGCTCAAAGAAATCCTTAGGTGCAAGCTCTAAGAATGCAATTGGGCTGCCTCCTGCCTGCCTGTTACAGACTTTCTCTGGGCAAAAAAGTTTTTTTTTCCCCCACAACTGCTAAGGCTACACCTCCAGCACCTCATTACAGCTCAGATCTTCTGTTTCATATATTGAAATATTTATTATAATAAACCTACAGATGGATTGATTGTACAGATATTGAACACATATTAATCAACAAGCTTCTGTTTTTCCAAGTCCAAACCTGAAGTAGTAATTATGTACATGCTTTTTTTAAAAAAAGTGGTCTATTTTATAGATAGGCACCTTTGGAAAACTGAAAAGAATGCCAATATAAAGAATTCTTGACATTGGCCACAAAAGTTGTAGTACAGTCAGGCTAACTTACCATACTTCTTCTGATGTAGTCGATGACTTTCTTGACGTCCATACCAGACCAGTCATTTAGCATGTAGCAGATACATGCAGCACAGTACACAAACCTCATGTCATTTTCACTCCCTTCTGGAACAGCATAGAAACTAATGGACAAAGAAAACCAACATAAAACCTTTGCGCTAAGTATGCAGGTGGTGGCGTCTAGAATTTGGAAATTAAACAACAAAATGAAAAAGACTTCAATAATGCAATCATGGTTCATATAGAGTCAAAACGAGGAATAAATATTCCATTCACACAACTAATCTTACGGTATGCTGGCAGCACTTTTAGTAGTTCAGAAGCACACTGCCCAACAATGCTTGGGTGATCATCAGGGCAGTCCTCAAAGATAACCATCTAAGATGCTGCAGCTGTACATGAAAAGATCCTGAAAGAAGTGCTCTGGAAGGTTGCCGGCTCATATCCCACGGCCGGCAGAGGAATCCTACTCCTTTAGGCCCCTGAGCAAGGCCCTTAACCCCAACTGCTCCAGGGGTGCCGTACAAAATGTCTGACCCTACGCTCTGACCCCAAGCTTCTCTCCCTGTCTGTGTGTCTCATGGAGAGAAAGTTGTGGTATATGAAATTCCTACTAAACGAAATTGTATATGGCCAATAAAGTGATCTCTCTCCCTCTTAGAAAGCAACATATGTTGGTCCAAATAGCTCTATTGTTTGAGTTATGGAGGTGGGTGGAGTATAAAACAGAACACACACCTGCACATGAAAGACAGGCAAGCACCTGCTAGGAGTTGCATGCAACCTTTAATGCTGTAATACAGGGGTTCTCAACTCATTAGGGACCCCTATTTTAACACTGTCTCAGTGACAGCTTCCCCACATACAAACTTATTTGGGAAAGTGCTTAGATGAAAACTGCTGCTGTACTGTATGAACTGTGATGTACAAAGCATTAAGTCTGCCACCAAAACTGGAGGAACATAACCCCAGAACACTGCGCTGGAGGAGAACAATATACAAATGAAAATGGTGCATAACTTCCTCATTTGTTGCAGTCAGACACTGATGCAGTTTTATTTTTAAAGTCAAACTTGTTTTATCACAAACTATATCTACACAAAACAAAGCCATCCACCTGCACTGAGAATATGTAAATAACTCAAACATGCCATTTCATTTAGTGAAATTCTTTTTTTCCCTTTACTTACCCTTTCCTCATTCTCATGCCACCGGCTGAAGTGAAGCCTGTTTTTTTACAAAAGACTACGTCTGTATATTACAAAATATCCACCTACAATTAAATTTTTTTTTGTCTTAATTCAGATCTCTGTACATATAAGATGGACACATTAAAATATCATTACCACTAATAATTTTACTTCCACAAATATACTTCCATATCCCCTTATGTCAGGCTCAATCAGTAGTCAGAAGTTCTGTTGTACTTGAACATGCTTTGATAACATAGGTCAGTAGAAGAAAGGCCTTAAACAGGTTGATACTTTTGAGAAAGAAGAGAGGTTTAACCACTCAGAACAGAAAGGGTATGTAGCCATATTCGTGGTGTCTTTAAAGCAACAAGACCCGAATTCAGCTGGTAAATTCCAGTCAAGCTGGAAATCAGCTGATTTTGCTGAACAAAAGCTGAAATGGAATAGAAAAGCACAGACACACCAGCTCTCTAGGACCAAGATTAGACATGCCTGCTGTATGTTATCTTAGGCAAAAACTCCCCTACCTGCCATCCTCCAGCTGGAGCGCCTTCAGACCCGCTAAACAGGCCTCTTTATTCACCCGGCTCAGATCATCTCCCAGGATAATCAAGCAGGCCAGACCTGTGTAGGTCATTGCAACATGACCACTGTCATATGGATGAGATATACCTGGGCCCTGAAACACAGTTAGCATTTGAAAATTAAAATGTTACATCAACTTTGCAAACACTCCCACATTAAAGAAATCAATTTTTATTATAAAACACATATTTATCACCATATAAGCTTTAATGTTATATGTCCATTTCATACAACAACTTGTTGAGTCTTGGGTAAAAAATGACTTCAGTATATGATATTACATTTTCGCCCATTTAAACATTTATTTTCCATGATTCTCTCCTCTGTGCGGTTGGCGCAAAATGCTGAAAACATTAGGCCCTCCATGCATTAAGCTTGAGACCTCAGGTACAGTATACAGCATATCTCTTGAATATATAAATGTGTGGCGTATATATCCTTTCTGTACTGAAGAGTCCTTCTTATTTTGCTTTAAATGAAGGTGGAAGCTCACATAAGCAGAGATCCCTCAAGACTCTGGAAACCCACAAAGGGCTGGGAAGAACGCACTAAAGAGATCGGTCCAACAAGGAAGCTAGGTATTCCTCACCTTCGATGGGTTGTATGGAACTCCCAAATGCAAAGACCCTCGGAATCCACATCTATCCAAATTCGATTCTGAAGGAACACGCAGAAGAATGTTAAGAGGCAAAGCAGCTGCACAAAATCACCCACCAAAACGTCTATTGTCCATATTATTCATATACTCTCTATGGTGTGTTGCAGGTCAAATAAACAACTGCGATAGCTAAAATTGATGAAAGGATTTAAATCAATATTTTTTACCTGGAATAAACAAAAGAGTGGTGGCACAGTGCTTAGCACTGTTGTCTCACAGCGCTGGGGCCCTGGGTGCCATCTGTGTGCAGTGGTACAAGGCCACTGTTTGTGACCAACAAGTTGTATGTTCTCCCTATTGTCATGCACGTTTCCTCCAGGTGCTACAGTTTCCTCTTTAGTCCAAAGACATACTGGTTATTTAACTGACGTCTGAGAAAATGAGTTGTGGTGGGAGAGCGTGTCTGTGTGTTCCCTGTGATGGACTGGCCTCCCATTCAGGGTGTATCCTGCCTTGTGCCCATTACTTGCCTGGATATGCTCCAGCTCCCCCATGCATGGCTAAACAAAGGAGGATTATTCCAGAGAATATAAAATTACCCTAAATTTTTAAAATTATATTATTTGAATGAATAATGCAACAAATGCAATTACATATAAGGCTGTATATTGTAATGTAAAAATAAACAATTAACCACAACAAAAACAATATGGTAATACACTCCCTGTACTATACATTTCCATAATGTTCACTGATTGTATTTTAATGTTTGCCCTAAATGTGTATTCTAATATTTAAGTTCTATATCTTTATTAATATACAGAGCTGCTAAGCTTCTGAAAATATTCGGTCTACCGTTTTACTATTTTAATGACCAATAAATGCCAATGCTGCCACCTGCTGGGTAGAATATTAAGACTCTCTTTTAAAATTGAATCTGTTCCAAGTCACTTTGTATTAGTAAAAGCTTATTCTAATGGATTGTATCACAATTCCAGCTTTTATTGTAGAATTAGCACTCAAATCTATGGGTCTCCATAACCACTCAAGTGGTTATTGATTACAGCCATTTCTTTAAGCCTGAGTGTAAGAAACCTTTGAAAAAAAGTAATGTCTAAACACAGACATTTCATGAGAAGTACTAGGATCTTTTCTGCGCTACTGCTTTCAACTGCTATAATGGTAATAAAGTTAAGTGTCTGAGACAGATGGACTGGGCTTCCATTACACTGCAGTCATTAACATTATAACTGCACAAGGAATGTGTTGTGCATATTGTATAGAATTAAATCAGATCTGATTTTACAGATAACCTAACTACTGCCCACTGTGCCATGCATTTTTCATGCCGTAGTAAAAACTAAAAACAAAAATACTCACAAGGATCTTGGATTAAGAATATGATGGTTAGACCAAGTTACTCCAAGATGTTAAGGTGAGTTAACCATTAACAAAACTAACCCATCCTGAAATGGACGTTTTACAAATTTACACTATCCTCCAAAGTGATTTTAACATACAGTTTGCTGTAGCATGTTCCAATTTTATTGAACAACATGTTTTTTAATTATAAATGAGGTAAACTCTATTTACTTTGACCACTATCAGATAAATGTTAATCCTATTAAAAAAAAGATAAAATGACAAAACCGTTTTTTTGTTAAACATTTATATTGTTTTTCAAATGTTTCATTTTTTTTGTCTTTTGTGCTGTTATAAAACATAACCTGTTTTCCTCCTTACCAGACATCAGCAAACAGACTCAGAATTTAATTTACTTCTCTTTTCAGCATGAAATAAACCTTTACTTGTTCCTTTGCAGTCTACACATGCTGATGCAGCTACCTACTTGAACTACTTCAGACTAAGAATTTATCCGGTATATACTTTTTAGGTGTGTTATAGTGCAAATACACAAATAGTACTCTGCTTTATGGAAAGAAATCCAAACACAGCAAGAGCTAATGACGTCAGTGAATTTAAAGCATTTAATAAAATAATGTACTGATAAGGATACACAGACCAAAGGTCAATGAACTCCTTTAAAACTGCTCAATGTTTCATGATTATTGACTTCACCACTCACCCCACGACCCAGTATGTTTCTCATTACCTTATTCATTCCTTGCCACAGAAATACCAACATGGGACCACTTCATTAAATTTAAATTCTGCGACTCATAAATAATGAACAGGTCGTTGATTTTCACTTGCAGTTTACACTGGTAATTAAAGGCATCTGATAAGCATCATAAAGAGTGCTATAGCTGAACCCAAGTTTCCAAGACTACATGACACTACAATGTGTGAACCACTTCGAGCAACAGAACCCCCTTCAAAGATAACTACTGGCTCCAATGAACAGATTTTTTAGATGTTTTTTACTTTTTTAAATGACTTTGAATAGACCTACATAGGTTGAGTTCTAAAGATCAATACTTCTTTATTATAAATATTAATTCATAACAAAGAAAATTATAACACAGCTTGTATACACTGCAATAATTAGGGCTTTCTAAACCTGGAAGCCTGGTGTTCTCCTCAAGTTGTGACTGAGTATATGTGTATTAAATTAAAGCAGGCTCTACTTTTGTGTCTAGTTTCCTGCACTAAGAGTTGACAGAGGGTATTCACAGAAGTGCAAAACTCACTGTCTTCAGTAGGAAGGACTTGTAATGAATAGATCCATTCTATTAAATCAGGTTTATCAATAATATCCAAGGCATCCAGTACATCCAAGCCAGAAAGTGCAAAAAACACAATGGTTAACCTGAAGAAAAAGACAAATTGAGAACATTACAACCAAGGCAATGATATTATAAATTATCTCACTATAATCATAAAATTAATCAAATCAGATGCAGTCTAAACCTATAAAGGCCAATGTCAGTGTTCTTATACGTGAACCCATTTATGTTCAATTTGTTTATTGGATTTTCATAGAAAACAAAAGAATATTACATGGTACCACAAACAGTATGAGCAAATGTGAACAGTCATAATAGTATGGCAGATTTGGTACCTAAACAAACTGTATAAATTCAACATTAATATAAAAAGAGGAAGAAAGAAGAAAAAATAAATCCAGATGTGTGAAAGAGAAAAAAGCGGTGTAAGGACAGAAGAGGGAAGCCAAAATCTTCAAGGTCTTTCAAATGTCAAAAGGTAGAATGAATGAATTTCTTAAATCCTGCTTAGCCAAAAGAATGCATGTGGGCACAAAAAAAATGAAATCTTGTCTATTTTAATTATAGTGCAACTACTACATCAGGGTGGCACTTAGTACTAAAGGTAAAGTCTAGTTTAGTTCAAACATCATACCATGAATTGTCTTAAATTGACAAGGCATGAAACATGGCCTTCGTGTGCAGGTGTGCTTCAGTGTGTGAAAGAGAATGTGCACTTTTTGATTCCAAGCATTTGTGGCTTTCCATCATTGGAATTTGATAATGGTCTATAGAATATCAATAATATGGAGGTTATTCTGATAAACATTTTAACTGAACACACAAACTACCATTTACAATAGTTTATGGTTTAAAAAAGGTTGGTTAATATCATTGCATTTCGCCTCATTTGGAAGACATACAGTGCCTTGCGAAAGTATTCGGCCCCCTTGAACTTTTCAACCTTTTGCCACATTTCAGGCTTCAAACATAAAGATATACATTTTTTATTTTATGTGAAGAATCACCAACAAGTGGGACACAATTGTGAAGTGGAACGAAATCTATTGGATTTTTGAAACTTTTTTAACTAATAAAAAAAATGAAAAGTGGGGCGTGCAAAATTATTCGGCCCCCTTGCGTTAATACTTTGTAGAGCCACCTTTTGCTGCGATTACAGCTGCAAGTCGCTTGGGGTATGTCTCTATCAGTTTTGCACATCGAGAGACTGAAATTCTTGCCCATTCTTCCTTGCAAAACAGCTCGAGCTCAGTGAGGTTGGATGGAGAGCGTTTGTGAACAGCAGTTTTCAGCTCTTTCCACAGATTCTCGATTGGATTCAGGTCTGGACTTTGACTTGGCCATTCAAACACCTGGATACGTTTATTTGTGAACCATTCCTTTGTAGATTTTGCTGTATGTTTGGGATCATTGTCTTGTTGGAAGATAAATCTCCGTCCCAGTTTCAGGTCTTTTGCAGACTCCAACAGGTTTTCATCCAGAATGGTCCTGTATTTGGCTGCAACCATCTTCCCCTCAATTTTAACCATCTTCCGTGTCCCTGCTGAAGAAAAGCAGGCCCAAACCATGATGCTGCCACCACCATGTTTGACAGTGGGGATGGTGTGTTGAGGGTGATGAGCTGTGTTGCTTTTACGCCAAACATATCGTTTTGCATTGTGGCCAAAAAGTTCGATTTTGGTTTCATCTGACCAGAGCACCTTCTTCCACATGTTTGGGGTGTCTCCCAGGTGGCTTGTGGCAAACTTTAGACGAGACTTTTTATGGATATCTTTGAGAAATGGCTTTCTTCTTGCCACTCTTCCATAAAGGCCAGATTTGTGCAGTGTAAGACTGATTGTTGTCCTATGGACAGACTCTCCCACCTCAGCTGTAGTTCTCTGCAGTTCATCCAGAGTGATCATGGGCCTCTTGGCTGCATCTCTGATCAGTCTTCTCCTTGTCTGAGTTGAAAGTTTAGAGGGACGGCCAGGTCTTGGTAGATTTGCAGTGGTCTGATACTCCTTCCATTTCAAGATGATCGCTTGCACAGTGCTCCTTGGGATGTTTGAAGCTTGGGAAATCTTTTTGTATCCAAATCCGGCTTTAAACTTCTCCACAACAGTATTACGGACCTGCCTGGTGTGTTCCTTGGTCTTCATGATGCTCTCTGCGCTTTCAACAGAACCTTGAGACTATCACAGAGCAGGTGCATTTATACAGAGACTTGATTACACACAGGTGGATTCTATTTATCACCATCAGTCATTTAGGGCAACATTGGATCATTCAGAGATCCTCGCTGAACTTCTGGAGTGAGTTTGCTGCACTGAAAGTAAAGGGGCCGAATAATTTTGCACGCCCCACTTTTCATTTTTTTATTAGTTAAAAAAGTTTCAAAAATCCAATAGATTTCGTTCCACTTCACAATTGTGTCCCACTTGTTGGTGATTCTTCACATAAAATAAAAAATGTATATCTTTATGTTTGAAGCCTGAAATGTGGCAAAAGGTTGAAAAGTTCAAGGGGGCCGAATACTTTCGCAAGGCACTGTAATTCAGGATGCATGATAGCACTGAAATCACACCTTATCATCACTGAATTATCATATTATAAAGACAGAAGAATGATCAACAGCTGCCAGTCTTCTCACTGCAGAAATCAAACATACTTCTACTTGTAAGAACCTTGAACTTAAAATAACCAAAACAGAGGTAGAAGATCTGACTTGTGGAAACTCCACAACATTGCATGATACAGAAGAAAGAACGAAGCTGCCGTCTGAGGTGGGAAAAGGCAACATTTCTAAAAGTGACTATCAGACATGGTACATCTGACACAGGTCATTCTTTCCATTTGAAATGGTACATATTATGATATTAAGTTACGTGTAATACTTGAATATACTCTTGTATATTAGATTGACACCTAATATACACCATAATTAGCTGAAGGCTCAATGTTAAAAGTGTTGAAGAAAAGTACTACAAAACGAAGCTACTATATAATGCAGTAACATCGCCACCACGCAAAAGATGTGTATACAGTATACACATCGGCAACCGAAGGAAACTACAGATACTGTAGCTCTATCAATTCAATGTCTTTACTAGTAATATTTGCTTAAATTCGACATAAGTTATTGCACTAGAATACTCATTATTTCGTTAATTATAATTGTATTTAATAAATAAATATGATTATGGATTACTTGCAACAATCAGCACAGCAGCTATATAGTAAGAATTTCATTTTCACTCAGTCTTCCAAAGCCCGGCGGTCGTATAAAATTTACCGAGGCACACGCATAAAATTAAATAAAAAAATGTAACAAGTAACGTTGCAGAGCATTTCGGAAGTTTAAAACCATCATATATCTCGGAGGGAAATGCAGCGGAAACACCATACATTTACAGGAAGAAACGGCAGTGTCGACGAACACCGGGAAGAATATTTTTTATCACTTTATATACCTGCTGGTCTCCAGGGAAGAGTATCTCTCCGGTAAGACTTGTAAACATCTCTGGAAATATTTAACATGCCGGTCTCTCAGAAAGTCTATTTGTTCAAAGTCGCCAAATGGATTCTCGTCTTCCGCCATGTTTGTCTAAAAACTTCCGGAAACGTCACATCCTGGAAACTATCAGCTAGAGCTCTATGGTAGTAGGTAGAGCTCTATCTGCTAACCTGTACTTGTATAGCGCATTTCATTCCAAGGGACTTTAGGCATCACACGGGGGAATGAATACGGAATAGTTTAACAAAATTACATTTAACCCTGATGTACATAGAAAATATAGCAACAAATACGTTAATTTATCGTTAAAAACGTTGGCGTTTAGAGACAAATCACTACTTCTAATAAAGACCCCCGAGTTAATATTGCTTATAATTGCTTACACGTATATAGCGCTTTTCTGCACACCCCACTCAAAGCGCTTTACAGGTAATGGGGACTCCCCTCCACCACCATCAACGTGCAGCCCCACCTGGATGATGCAACGGCAGCCATAGTGCGCCAGAGCGCTCCCCACACTTCAGCTATTAATTTCAAAGATGGGGATTATTAGGAGGCCATGATCAATAAAGGCCAGTGAGAAATTTGGCCATGATGCCAGGGTTACAACCCTACTCTTTTCGAGAAACGCCCTGGGATTTTTAATGACCACAGCTAGTCAGGACCTCGGTTTTACATTTTATCCGAAGAAATATGTAAAAGTTTTTTCTTGTTAAAGTTTGTTTTTTATCTTTGTCACTTTTTTTCTATTAATGTCAGGGGTATTCGTGATTTGACAAAACGAAAGGCTCTTTTTTGTATTGCAAGAGGTTTACTGCAGATTTATTTTTTTGCAAGAGACGCACGCTTGTTCTTCGGATTTTAATTTCTAGAAAAAATGGCATAGTTTGGTTTAAACAATTAATTAATGTTGATGGTGAAATATATAATTACACCAACTTTAACATATATACTATTTCTATTTATTCTGATCAATATTTTACTGTAATTAATGCGATCCCTAGGGACGTTTTGATTCTTTTAAGGAATTGCATTAGTAGTCCATTAGAAACTATGGAAGAAATTACAGCTTGTGTAAGACTACAGCAAAAGGCTATTTTGATTTATGGATGTAATAACAAATTATGTCCTACTGTAAAAACCTTCTGGTCTGATTTGCAAACTTACACAGTATTACAATAAGAGGCTAATATTGATATTATTTTTAAACAAACTGATGTTAAACTACAATCTCACTGGAAATAATACAAAAATACCATTTGTAATTGACTTAATTATTATATTGGCAGGTTGTTATATACTGTACATAAAGTGAAATGGTCTTTGAAGAGTCCCATGTTTGAGCATTTTAAAATGGACATAAAAATAATTTCAAAATGTAAAACATGAAAGCTGTGCAGACATTGTCTTTATTCTGTTTAAACTTTTTTCATGATGGGTATTTGTATTGTAATATGTACCCCTGACAATGTTATTGACATATGTACTCTTGTTTGTATTGTATTTTCTTTTGTTGTTTAAATTAAAAGTAAAAACCAAATCACTACTACTTCTCTACAGTATATGGAAACCATATAGAAAGTTATGTTAGCAGCTGTGCTCAGCTCAATAATTGGCCAGCTTCACTATGCCTAAAGGGTCATCAACCGTGGAAAAATCTACCTAAAAAATGCCTAGGAAGTGACATCACTAATGTTACATGCTTGGGCTCAGAGTTCTGCTGTAGATTCATACCTACCAGAAGACTCACCACGAATGAGGAATGATAACAATAATCCTATCCATACAGTAGCAATAAAATGTAGCCAGACAGCCACAGAAGCTAGGGGTTCTGACTTACACTGTTTGCATAATAATACTTTGTCAAATCACAAGTTATGGTTTAGTAGGGGTTTATTAAACATTTTAAGAAAGGCAACTCATTTTCATTAAGTTAATTCTGAGTTAGGTGCTTTGACCCAAAATAATAAGCATTATGTATGGTCTTACTTCCTTGTCATCTGTCTCATTAAGGAGAATGTATATATAATTAATGAACACTCCATATTCCCCTTTTATCAGAGATTGTTTCATCTATACACCTTTTTCCATTGATCATATATTGCAATGCTGGACATGATCTACAGAAACATTAAACATATAATAAAAATATTCAATGACAAATTATGAAATTTGAACTGCATTCAGGTACTTTTGAAAGGATTCTGTAGCAAGATATTATAGAAGAATTACAAGCAATGTAATATTCTTACAAGCAATATTCTATAGGTTTGGATGCAAAACAACTCAGATTTATTGATGTATCAAGTAGGCACAATGTTTTCTAAACTTCAGTGTTGCATTTTAAAACTGGAAAAAAAAGAATAAAAAACACAAAACTATCCTTTAAACCTTAGAAGAAATGTTTTTTGAAGTAAATGTTCAATTAAATGCCTTCTGGTGCAAAGCCAGATACAGTATCTTACAGAAATGGCTGATGAGGACTTCCACTGTTGTTCAATAAATTGAATGGGAAACCGAAGATTACATCTCTTTTGTTCTTGGTGACTGTATGTCCATTACGTGACAAGCAGACACTATTATATGTTCAATATTAATGTCTTCTATCCTGAGCAGTGAGAGACTACAGTATCTCTTAAATGAAATAAAGTTGATTTGCCCGTGTGAAACTGCACAAATCTCCATAGCTGAATGGGCATGTTACAGGCTAAAAGTCCCCCCTTTCACTTTTCTGTCTTCCTGTTATAATTAGAAAGCCTAACCATTATAGTAGTCTAAACTTACAACTGCTTCAAGACTATTATTAGACAATGTAATTCAACTAATACAGATTAGAAGACAATTTAAATAAATCATCTCAGAAGTAACAAATACTGCAACAACTTATCCCACAAAAAGTCAGTTTTATCAAAGAATTATAGATCAATGTAAAAAAATATAAAGACTCAAGAGTCACACCAGTATAATATATACAAGAGTCATCATTTAAAAAAACAACGCTTGAAATTGAGGTATGAAATCACATTATTTTTTTCTACAATGTTTGACCATCCTCATTCCTTCGTGATAACAATCCTGCTTATATCCCTTGTCTCCAACTTGGGACCGCTCTGTGAAAGAAAAAAAAAAACATAAGTTAAACTAAATATATATTTAAAAAAAAAATCTTTCAATATGAGAATACAAGGTTAGTTTCAGTAGACGTACCTATGAGGCAAGTGCAACACAGGGCCTCCCCCTGTTGGACCGATCTCTTTAGTGCGTTCTTCCCAGCCCTTTGTGGGTTTCCAGAGTCTTGAGGGATCTCTGCTTATGTGAGCTTCCACCTTCATTTAAAGCAAAATAAGAAGGATTCTTCAGTACAGAAAGGATATATACGCCACACATCTATATATTCAAGAGATATGCTGTATACTGTACCTGAGGTCTCAAGCTTAATGCATGGAGGGCCTAATGTTTTCAGCATTTTGCGCCAACCGAGTTCAACACTGTTCATTTAACAATTTAATTAACCACAACACTGTAATACCTCTCAACTCACTCAACTAAATTGTTACCTCACATTTTCACGTGACACGGTGCCTTGCAAAAGACTCTTTTAAAAGTTTTCGAATATTGCTGGATTCCAAATGATACTTCAATGTGCTTTTCCAGTATTCTTATGGCAAACTCACATGCTCAAACAGGAAAAAAAATGTAAAGACAAAACAGCCAGCCACTACTTATGCAAGCAGCGTATTTTATTTTCTGACTTTCTTTACGATACCTGCTGACAAGTAACTAAATTTGTCTTTAAAAAAAAAAAATCTGTCTGAGCATGTGGGTTTGCTCTGATGGGAAAAAGACGTGGGAGTATAATTTGTACCCCAGCAACATTTGGAACCTTTTAAAGGCGCTGTAAATGGCTGAAATACAGTTCACTTTAGATGTACTGTTTAACTGACTGCTCAGCCTGGAACAAAATTCAAATCATCAGAAAAATTGACTTTGCGACTTCTGCAATACACCCTCTGGGAGCAGTTCCCAGAGGACTTGAAGAGCAATGTTGTAATAGAACTCACTGTACAGCAGTGGCTGGCCCTTACAGCCCCCATGAGACAAGTAGCCCTCAGGGACAAAAAAAGACAGCCCTTGAAGGTTTCCAAAAATATCATATATATTTTGCTAATGGTGGAGAATTCAATATTTAACAAATACCTAACGTGTGAATATGTATGGTTTTGCATTTTGATCCAACTGCAATGGCAGGCAGATCCAGAACTTCACACAGTTCAGCCCCACTCTTTCCTAGAGGCCCTGTTCCCAACAAGAGAGGGTGTTGACATTTCAAGACCTGGTTTTCAAGATGCTTTGCTACCTCCTCACCTTCTCTTTTAGCTTGGCGAGTCTTTTCTCACGCTCAGCTTTATCCTCCTCCTTTGCTTGTTTTTCTTGTAGCTTGACCTCTAATTTGAGAAGATCCTGAGGATGAAGATTATTATAACAATTAATCCAGAAAATCTTGAACTCCTTAACATGTCCGTTTAAGACACTGGTAACCAACACTTGTCCTTCAAATCTAAGGGATCATCTTATACACTGTCCCTTCCCAAGTCCTTAATTCATTTTTGAAGACATTGTTCAATTTTTTTTTTCTAGATTGACAGCATTAATGTCCCTAAAAAGATTTTGCGATAATTTTCGAGAAACGCCCAGGGGTGAGAGTCAGGATGCTTTTTGAAGTATAGTGTCCCCCATCTCTATACTGGGGAATTAGGACCCACACAGACTGCAGGGTGAGCGCCCCCTGCTGGCCCCACTAACACCACTTCCAGCAGCAACCTTACTTTTCCCAGGAGGTCTCCCATCCAGGTACTGACCAGGCTCACACCTGTTGAGCTTCAGTGGGCTGCCAGTTGTGAGCTGCAGGGTGATACAGCTGCTAGCCATGTAATAACATGCTCTGTTAAATACTCTACCTCTATATACATTCTTGTCCATGTTATTAACTCACCATTCATCCAGGCTTCGTTTTGTAAAAGAAAATGGCCTATAATGAAGTCACTTGGTTTTGGAAACTCACAAATCACCGGGGGCACTTACTCGCTCTTGGAATTTCACAATCTCACTGGCGGCCTGCCTCCTCTTCTCCTCCAGCTCCGCCCTTTCTCGCAGCTCGTTTTCGACCCGGAGGCGGTCTTCCCGCTCCCTCTTCTGCCGCGCGTACTCTTCCGCTGCCAGCCGCGCCTCCAGCTGCCGCCGCCGCTCCTCTTTCTCGCGCCTCCTCCGGAGCGCCTCCTCCCGGAGCCGCCGCTGCTCCTCCCGGCGCCGCTGCTGCTCCTTCTGCCCCCTCCAGTCCTGCAGCTGGGCCTCCTTCTCCCTCCTCTCCTGCTCCTCTCTCTTCCGCCGGGCCTCCTCTCGCGCCGCCTGCTGTCTCGCCAGCTCTCCTTCGGACGTCTCCTTCTGCTGCAGCAGCTCCTCCTTCTCCCGTCGCCTCTTACTCTTCCACTTCGCTATCGCCTGGAGGATGTGCACAAGTGAGCTGCCGGACAGCAGGATTCCCAGAAAGGCTGGGATAGCCCCTGAGGTGTTAATGGAGGACAACTACAGCAGGTGGCGGTCTTCCCACTGGAGCACAGTTTCTAAAAAAGCCCCCCATCCTCATTATGGCGACAAATGGACTACGTGCTGTAGGGCACGCCATCTTTCGGGCCAGACTCAAAACCTCAGTTCTGACTCCGTGGCCATTAATGATCCCATGACACTTGCAAAAAGAGAAAAGTGCCTATTCACGTCAATGGGGTGGCTGTAGAGATGGTTAGCAGGGTACCTTCATCACTGATGATTTCACATGGTCCCAGCATATAACTGGAGCTATAGAGAAAGCACTGCTTTCCTCAGACAGCTGAAAAAACTTGGCCTGTCTTCAACCGTCCTTACCACATTTTACGGGTGCGCTTTTGAGAGTGTGGGATCACAGTGCAGTTTGGCAGAAGCTCGTTGTCTGACCAGAAGACATTACAGGGGGTGATCAGGTCAGCCCTGTACATCATTGGAGTACAGCTCCCCTCTACTGTGGACATTTTCACTACTCGCTGTCTCAGGAAGGCCAGAAGTTATGCTTAGGGTACCGGTCATCCTGGTTTCTCACTTTTCTCCCCCCTTCCCTGTGGTAAGAGTTATAGGAGCATGAAGGCACGAAATTCCAGATTCAGAGACATTTTCTTCCCACAAGCTGTCAAATTACTGAACTGTACCCCGACACTGACTCACGCTGATGTTTTTTTTCTCTTCTCACACGGCTTGTGCCGAGTTGCCTTTTTTAAAGCTGTATGTTATTTAGCTGTTGCTGCTGCTGTTCCGTGTTTATGTTTTGGTGATTTATTAATGCCTTCATATCAGAGCATACATGTAAATAAGCATTTCATTTCACTTGCGCATATGACAAATAAACTGAACTGAAGAGTGGGGCTGTTACCCCTGTAATCCTGACCAAATTCCTCCAAGGGCTTGTATCACCTGAACTTCCTAAAGTTCCCCCTTAATTCAAATAGTGAAGGAGTTTCTCACTTCTCCACCTGAACTCCTGTGCACTGGGGCTAAAGGCTGGAATACATCACTCAGGTGGTGAAGTAGGTCCCCTCTTATAGATGTTTTGCAATGAAAAGCGCCATATACTGTAAATGCAAGTAATCATCGAATATTATCCACAACGTGCCACAGTCCAGTTGAAACACTCAGTGTGCTCAGATGAATCACAGTTCATGCTAGACCACTGAGCAACTCCCAACACTGGAACAGTGGTTTTCTTCGACAGCTCCATGATATTACTTTTAATATCTGTTTTGTACAGCCATTCAGATTTATGCATCCTCCCAAAGAAAGATCTTCACATAAAAAAGATTTACAGATTGTATTGTTAAAAAAATCGAAATATTGTACTGTGATCATAATAGGATTGCACCGAGCAAAGTAGTAGTTGTCATAAATAACTGAATTTCAGGAAACAAGAGGGTGGCATTTATTCACACCTCTGATTATTGCTTTCTATAAAATCCAACACAACTTTACAGATGTCTCTGCAGAGTTCCAGTTTCCCAGGGACATAGCAGAAGGTAACAAATGGAAGACATTGAACCATACGATGCATTATTATTGTCAAGATTAGACCGCTCTGTAAAGCCCAGCCACTGACCTCCAGAAGCTGGGGGAGAGCTATTAAAGAATCCACAAGAACTACTGTCTTCCAAAGTGCTCATTCTTAAACATTAAGGCTACTGGCATAGTGGCAACCATGCTGGAAAGAGAGCACAAATGGATCTAGCCACCATGGGCTGTGAGACAAGTGGCTTGGAAGGCAACTGTAAGTGCAGAGGCCACAGAGATCTACGCACACTGGAGTCTTCAGGTAGACTGGAAACAACATATTGCAACGGACACAGGAATGGTCACGAATCTCCCCTCAAATGAGAACTTCATGGCACAGGAGGCATGTTGTCAGTATGTCACGCCAGAGGATCTTATAGGATTTACAAAATACTAACTATGGAGATGTGGATGAATGTAACCTTCATATGTTCCCAATGTAAAGAATGATAAAATGACTTTTCTCAGTGCAAAGCTATAAAGAATAGAGCATACCATTTTAAGAATTCCCTAAGCATTATCCATCCTGTAACTCTGTTATGTTTTGTTCCCGTTTCAACGCAAGAATAAGTCTGGAGGGCAGTGTCTTGAAAGGTTAAGAACTGTCGATAATGCACGTGAGAATTAATTTGAGTTTGGAAGGGAAATCACAAAATCTCATACGCACCCGCGTGTGCCTAACTGTTTGAAATTAATGAAGAACGGATTAGAGAGCAGTGGTGCCAAGCTAAAATGAAACAAAAAAAAATTCCTACCTCCTTTTTCCTTTCTTCAAGGAAAAGAAACTCTTGATACCAGTTTTCATGCAGTTTAATCTCTTCCTCAGTTCTGCCCGGAAGATACATCAGTGCTTCCTTCAGGTATGCTGGCTTCCCGCTGTGCTTTGTCCAGACTCTTAGGAAGTTCTGATGATCAAAGTCATCCCAGCCGCCCTGCCTCCCTCCCGTCTGCTGCAGGAACTTTTCGAGCTCCGCCACTTCAGCAGGCAGGTTCTCCTCGATCGACTTGGCGAGTGGGACCTTGGCACAGGTCTGCGGTGGAGCAGCGACTGCTGAAGCCCAGGTATCGATCTTCTTCTCCAAGGCCAGGATTTCCTGAGCGCACGTCTTCTCTTCGTTCAGGAGCTCCTCATAACTAAGAAGAGTTGAGATTCATTCCAGTTCTCTAGCCGAACCACTATTTATTCTGCCCGATTGCGAAGAACAAACAAAAATACAGCACTTTCGATAGTGTAGCTAAGAGGACAACCAGAATAATACATGACAATAGTCCACTTACATGAATAATGTCTTTAAACAAAGGACAACACAGGACATTTTGCAGTGATTTGTTCTGTTATATTTACTTACATTTGCCGCTGTTCTTCTTTGAAATTATTAATCGAGTTTTCAACTTCTTCCATTACTTCCTTCAGTTTTCCAATATCTAAAATATTTAAAGAAATTTATACTGTTGAGCAGTCAGTACGATAATCACAATATATGCAACATAACTACCACATTGACTGTCATAATAAACTTAAATATAAAAAGTGAATATACTGTATAGTGGGTAAAAATGCACTATCATAGTTACTTTGTAAATCTTTTAACATATAAGCTTAGTGATCTCATGTGTGCAGTAAACCAAATAAGGTAAGCATCAAGGTGAAATTCAAAACCACATTTAATTTGATCTAATAAATCTTAACTATCTCCAAGAACAGCACAACAATTGAAATAAAAAGTAGCAGAAACGTTATAGGATATAGTAGCACGAATTAAAGATTGCAATAGACTACTGCCAGAAATGGCTTGTTTTGAATTTACCAAGCACATTGGAAATACTAATACTACTTAATAGTCAATTACAAATAAAAGCATGACATCAGAAAACATAAGGCAGCATATTAAACACAGAATGTAACTTAGATGAAAGATACCCTGACTTTATTTACATTTGAAAAGACCACAATAGCATGCCTCCTTAATCTAGTTTTGTTAATGCAGTCACATTTTCAAAAACTCAATCAATTTTAAACCCATTTCACCTTCTGCTTTTCTAACAGTTTATACATCTAGCGCTTAACATTTCTTTAGAAGAGCTCATAATTAAAACTGGTTAATTTATTTTGCAAGCCTGCACATTATCAAGGAAAACAGCTAACATTCTTGCATGTCTTAAACTGTAGAATAAGCTGCCATACAGTCTGGAGTGGGCTTCACATCCTGCAGCTGTCTTTGAAATCTCTTCACACTGTTATGGATTTTGACGAGTTGTTGCTGAAGTTTATCCTCTGTCAGAAATAAAAAAGACAGTGAGAACAATAATGACTTTGTACACTTACAGGCACTTTTAATTCCAATCAAAAGGATCAGAAGACATTTGCTTTGTTTATATACAAATAAAGCACCTCTTCTTTCAACAGCTCATCACTGACCCCCAAAAAGAAGTTGGAATACATAAGTTAATTCCAGTTCTCCAAGTGAAAACTATATTATGCACAATTGCAAGGAAATACAAAAAATAAATATACTGTACAATCCTTTTAACAGTGCATCTAAGAGGACTGGATAAAACAATAATGCAAAATTTAGATGATATATAATAATGAGTTTACTAGAATATGTAAATGTAGATATAAAAAATAAAAAGTATTTCTTAAAATTATTTGTAAAGCCAAGACCCATTAAGCTATGCAGGCTGATAAAAGTACCAATGTAAATGGAAAATAAGATGTGTATGAATATCCTGAATGCAGTCAATAAGAAAGCATGTTTTAAGTACTGTTTAATAGGAAGTTTTGTATATGTTCTGATGTACTGCAAATGTTAAATAAAAATAACATTTGTTGATCATTCCATTTAGTTAACTTACTTTCACTTTTCCTGTTATTCATCATTTTGAGGTCCACTTCTTCCAAAGTTCCAAACTCATTTCTGAAATCATTCTTTTTGTTATAAACGGTCACATTTCTATCTTTTTCAAGTTTGGCAATCCTGAAATGACAGTTTCATAGAAGTTAAAATGGATTTTCTGAGGTGAATCACCAGTTATGGCTTGGAACTTGACGTTATGAAAGTAATGTTATATGCAAATATTTTACAAAAAAGATTTACACAGATGTTCTGCTGGAATTATTTACAGTATTCATAAGTATCTGTCTCTCTCGCACAATTCCATTTTGCCCCAATGACTCTTCCTGAAATATAATGACGTTCTTTCCATTTTTAATAGAATTAACTAATAACTAATTACTTTAGCATGAAACACTAATACACATATAAAGTACAGCACTTCTACTGATATATATATATATGTGGAGGAAAAGACCAAGCCCCTCTATCCCAGTAACATCAGAACAGTCATAGACCAGTTAGCCACGAACTCATCATTGTAAATGTGCTGCTCTTCATTGATTTACCTGTTAAAATAATCCGTTTTGGGCTCGCACAGCCTGACATACCTTAGGTTCCCCCTTGATAAACCTTAATTAAATCGGTCTCGCTTCTCTCAGGAACACAGACTTAAAATGAATCAACGGATCAACGGATTTTTCACTTTTCTACCTCATCTGCTGTGTAGTGGTTCGGGTGCAAAACCTCAGTGCTCTGTGAAGCGTTCAGGATTTTTTTAGATGAAAATCGCTACTACATACTGTAAATACAAGCAATTATTATGATGAAGCATACACATCCCTGTACCAGATGAAAATGTGGAGTACAGAAAGGGTTAAAGTAAAACACCAGACTTTGTCGTAGTATTAGACGATTACATACTGGTTTTTAAGTTTGTCTGCCTCTCGGATGAAATCCACTTTCTTGGACTGAGCGGCTTTCGCTTTCCAACTCTGTATGTAAAACTCTTTATCATGACAGCTAGTAGGCTGGAATTCACTGTCATCCTGTAAAAATAAAACACAGCTAGACATTAACATTTTTTTAAAACAAAGCTATAAAAATATATACAGTCATAGCTTTCAGTGAAACATATTACATTTATTTCTTCACCAGCAGTGCTGTATGAGGTGAACCATAGAACTGACAGAAATCCATCTGTTTTTCAGATTTTGTCAAATTTTATATAAAACATAAGGCATTTCAACTACATTTATAACATTGTTAGGCGCTATGTTTCATGATTCGCAATAATACAAACGATCAAAAGCTGAAGAGAGTTTACCTGTACCTCAAAACAGGTCCCCGCTGACGCCGCGGTTGTTAAGGTAGCCATGTTGGAGCCGGATTGAAAAAAAAACCTTCACTATCCAGTCACAAATGTTAAGGCCGACACAGCGGGGAGTAAACAGCGCGCCTAGTGGCGAGAATAGACAACTGCGTTTGGAGTTTGAATCGACATCAAGCAGCGGCGAAGTAATCACACGTTTGTATCTCAAATTCAGATTCATAATACTTGATAATGATTTTGATTAATTAAAATGCTGGCAAAGCAGTAAGAATTCACAAACCTTCAAATTTAGTACAGACTATTCTTTTCTCCTCCTTGTTTTTATTTCTGAGAGATCACAGTACAGCATACCTTTCTACAACACCCCCAGCAGGATTGAAAGCTGTTCTGATCCTGGCAAGTGTCGTGATCCTGGGACCTGATTTGTTATTTCAGGGAAGAATGTATCTCTAATCTCCGAGTATTTCTTGTAGCTCCCTGCTGTAGTGGTGGGAGCACACTCTGTTCTCTCTGGGTAACCAGGTCTGCCTGTGTTGTCCAATTGGTATGGCCAGCCTGGGTTCACTGAGCCAATACTTTGTCAAGGTCTGTTTCTCTTTGAAGTAGTTCCTGGATTCATTCTCAGCTGTGTGACTTTTGGATGTTTATTATTATTTTAATAATGATAAAAGTGCGCCAGTACACTCACCTCACATCAGCTGTCAGTGAGGAGGAGGGAAAACCCTTAAAATTTAAGTTAAATAATTATTTAAGTTAAATAATGAATAGTCGCTTGGGGTGAAGAAGAGAGCAGATAGCATAGAGCCGAAATACTTCCCACTGATAACTGTAAAAAAAATACTGTACTATAAAGTGGCTTAAAACTGACGCTCAACATGTACTGTACCATGGGGCTGAGTAAAGTAAAACACCTGTTTGTGATGGAACAAACAATTTTTCTCTGGGACAATCTCTACATAAGGCTAGGGAAAGACATTTTGATTTGGTTTACCATTCCTATATTATTATTTTTCGCATTTTCTCTGTTATTTGTATGTTTTAGTATTAGTATTTAGTATTCAGTGTTGGATTGACCTAGCTTTGGGAGATTAATTTTTGTGACGCTGTGATATAATGTTGTCAATGTGAAACTGATTTTGGCAAGTTGTATAAAGGAATTGATACAGATGAAACGCTCTTTATTCACTGAAAATAAATCGATACAATACACTAATAATTAATATGCTTAATTCAAGTTTGGGTATAAAATCTAGTAGAACGAGCTGCTGATAAGAAACTATCATAACTAACGCATTTACATTTATTTGTATACTACATAGTAAGCCGACCTATAGAAAAGACAGAGTTCAAAATGTTTTGATCACTTTTTGCCATGAGAGGGTGCTAAGAAATCAGAATTAATTGCCACTAGAGCTGGAGATCATTCGCAAAGTGAAAGGTGTTTGGAAGCGTTACGGTCTTGGTCCAAGTGCACTATTGAGTCTTCAGTTTTTAAATACTCTTCATTTAGTTTATTGAAACGTTTAAATAGCTCATGTGTGCTGTAGAATCGTTTCAGCTTTTAGCAGAACAGGGTTTCAATAAAGCCTGTTCTAGATGCTCTCCTCCTCCAGAAAACATTTAAAATATAATAATTGCTTAAACTATGCTTTCAATTACTTTAAGATATTTTTTGTCTCCAGGATACATGCTATTTATGCATGTATTCAGTGTTTATTAAAACAAGAATGGAAATATCAGCTTTGTATGCTTACAAAAGATCATATTTTTAAGACAACAAATATATTGGAAAACGTTTGAAAATAATTTGGGAAAAAATATGTTATCCACTTGTATACTTGAAATATTAAGTAACAGTTTGTTTGCTTGAGCTCAGGCAGCACTGTGGCAGCTAGATTTCATTCTTGTTGCCCTAGAACCAGGATTATGAAATGCAGGAAAATATTCTCACAAGAAGGTCAAACGTCTGATCAGCATACAAAGTTGTTTGGCCCAGCATGTATTTTTGTGATGCTGATCATAATTCTGCATGATGCTGATTGTATTATTATAAGTTTAATAATAACATTAATTACAAAATGGATAGCACAGCCAGATGATAATTAGTTCACAAAGATTAAAGAGGTCTTTTATTGTGTGAGTTAAGAAGCAGTAAACACAATTTTCTTTCAGTCACTCCTTGTTCTTTTACAGCATAGACCAAATGACCTTTCATTTGCAACCTTATGTTCTTAATTATTTAATTTTGACTGCCGAAATTGTATTTAATTTTTTTCTGGACACCTAGGGGTTCGAGCAAAAGGTGAAATGGAGCTTCGGAAAGCAACACCTTCATAAGAACAGTGAAATCCGATACAGAGTGAAACATGTTTTGTACATCGTTTCTCAGTATCAAGTCGGGTTTACCTTCACGATGTAAACAGCAACAGGTCCCCAAGGATTTAAAGACCAACAGTTGCGACAGTTTCCTATTTTCATCTGCACCTCAGCAAATGAGAATGAGCAGGGATTAAAGTCTCAGACTGAGGCACCAGTCACATGCCTGCAGGACCTTGACGTACTGTAAATCTCAGCCTGGTAATCGAACGAGAGCTACAGAAGCACCACATTGAGATTTTAGCTTCCGTGAGTCAGAGAACAGCAACTATAAAGTTTGATGTTGTTTTTTTGAAGGCTAACTGAAACGATATCAAATTATTGAACTATTGTTTCAGTTCTCCTTTAAAAAGTAACATCATACTTTAATTAGTTGAACTCCTTAATCGGCTGACTGCTGGTCTAAAATAGAAATGAGGACAAAGAAGCGCCTCGTCTGGTCATTTTGCCAAAGTGATTAGTAGGAGTTTCAGGTCTTCATAATCTGATTGAGGGGATGAATGATTGCAATTCCTGTCATGCACACTGCGACCTGAATGAATACATACAAGACAACTTTCGTCTTTATGCTCTGCATTTAATTTTTTAAATTATTTTTTATTTTTATAAATTATTATAAAGTTTTTTTTTCGTAGATTATATTAAAAGGAAAATGAAAGGAACACAGTTCCGCATCATTGAATCATTATTTGAAAAAAAAAACCGTGTGAAAGAATCTACTAACAAATCTCTGAAGTTGAAATAACATGCATTTATATATCCATAAATTTACAAAGGTTGTGAAATTACATTGACACAGCACACTTCTGTTCCAGGAATACTTCTCTAATATGAAGAACCAAACACATCCTGTAACTGACCCGTATGTTTGGCAGGGACTGAAGGAGAGTGCACAGAAAAACAGATCAGCTAAAGTTTGCACGGTAGCTGCAAGTGTGACTTTCATCCATCATTTGTGACCGTAAAACTTTCTCCTGTCACCTGACTGAGTGAACTACCCGCTTGATTTCAGAACCAAATGTGACTTGTAACACATTGTAAATGTTGCTGATTTTTTTGAAAGGATACATTTGTTTTTGAATACATATTATTTCAAAATAATTATATCCACAGTTAATGACAAGAGTGATCAACACTAGTATTGTTAGGCTGCAGTCCACAATTCTCTTTGAATTGTGAACTGCCTAAGATCTGGGAGGAGGGCTCAATTGCCCACATTAAGTAAAAACATACTTTTGTTATATTATATTATAGATTAGATTAGATTAGTCCCTGTGCGTCTGGAGTCAGCCCCCTATATTATATAAGAAATCAATGACAGTGAATTGAACCAAATCATTTCATACAGCTTAACATGACACCAAACACATATAGACATGAAAAATGAACAGATGGACTAAACTAAGACTGTTTTAATATCTCAAAGAGTAGGGATGGACGTTTCTTATGCATCCTTCTGTATATTTTCACACTGAGGAGGAAGAAGCGTACAGAAAAACTATATATGTAAAGCCAGATTAAAGGAAATCATTATAATGGATACATTTTAAATTTGTCATTATTCAATCTTTTGTAAACAGGATTGTAATAAGAAAATTTGAAAATCACATGCCTTTTGGGTGTCACCTAGTGCATTAAAGTTTTATGCAGCTCATGCAACACTACATACTGTAAGTGATCAGTGTCAGCTGTGTCTGTCATACATAAACACACATACTGTATGAACAGAATGACACAGCATGATGAGGCATTTAACACAGATCTATTGTTGCTATATTCAATCTGTAAGGCAAATGGCACATCAGAAGTCTTATTGATTGTGACTACCACTGATGTAATCGTCTATCTAACTCGTAGTTTCAGTGGGTTAAGATTCAAAGTACATATTCCCTTTGCACTGACAAACTCACAAATGGCTATTGTATTTGCCTATCTTCATAGTCAAGAGCTAAAGAGAAATGTGAAATGGGGACACAATCTCTTACAGTTTCATGCTGAAATGAACGAGTAAGTGTTGTATAATTATGAATCACAAAAATGTTGCTTCTAAAAATGTTCAATATATCGGAATGAGTTTGTAGATTTTTTCTGCTGTGTGTATACATGTTCCTGGATATGGTGACATATTTGTTGACTTGGAGACAAGCATCCACCACAGCTCACAAATGGGGCACTGAAAAATATGCTGTGAACTGTAAATATGCTGCCAGAAGAAGAAAAAAAGCAGTAAGAAGTGGCATTTTCACAGTTAAAGAAAGGTGAATTAAATAACATGGTGGAAGCAGATGTGAATGGGTGGATTCATCTGTCACACAGTTGACCACCACCTACTATAACTTTGTCAGTATCTCGGAAGAGGCAATGCATTTAGCAGTGTAGTCATTAACTCTTTGTGCTACTGAGTTGCTGATTCAGCTGAGAGCCCTGCTACAGTCTGTTATACCTCTCTACAACTCTGTGGTAGTTTAAGAGAGGACAATTCCAAACCCCTTGGTGTTTCCACCAGTGTTTAGGCTTCTCCAGCTCTCAGTGCAGTCTGAGTGAAACAGTGATCAGCTTATGGGCAAAAATGGTAACATCCGTCTCTGGGAACATCTGTTTTCACAGGAGACAAATGTCTGCAGTGAAGTCCCCTGGTCACTCTCTCCTACTTAATCTGCTTGCAAAGCAGAACAGATAGCAGTTACCATATACTGTATTCACTCACGCACCCAAGGCACCCATCTGCCTGCTGCTAGCCCTACTGAAGCTATAGAGTCCAGATTGAGGAGGTTGATGGCAACAGCAGTGCATGACGTACCCATTATGTACCAACAGAGCAAACCAGGCAGGGAAGACAGAAATTATTACACCAGCAAAACTAGGGGAAATTCATGGATGCCATAGGCAGAGCTATGGAGTTTCAAGGTCAGCAGATTTTGTGTCCATCTCACTTGTATATTTGAGTGTTTATGTGTTTCTACTTTGCCAAAGGTCTGAATCATATTATGACACATTTTCCCAGTACATAAATTGTGTCTAACACGTTGCAGTTGAAATACCACACACATTTATGAAATCCAAGCTGCCATCACACTTACATCATCACGCTCTTATTTTACCTCCTAAGGTTTTCTTAAACTCAAGGATTTTCTATCTAGATTGATGTTTGAATTGGTTTAAATGGTTCACACAATTTAGACAGAATAGCCATTTATGTTACCTGATCATAATACATTTGCAAAATCTGAATTCGTATTATTTAAGCAGAATACAGACATATATTTTTCTGCCTTTTACTGGAATATATGCTAGTTTTGTTAATTGGTTGACACTTTTTTTTTGCTGAATGTTTCAGAAGGACATGATGGATTGGTGAACATTTTTCCATGCCATAAATAAATATACTATTAACAGCAGTAAGAAACTACATATGGGAGCTATTTTGAGATTGCTGAGAAGGATATGTATGTCCCAGAATGCCTTACAGTATGTATAGTACAACCTTGTATGTCTATTTTACCACAATATATCATCTATCTACACAGTGCATAAGGCTCTTCAATAACAGTATGGAATTACTTTGGAAGTGGATAAGGCTTCATGCATCATTTTGAATACATCATGATTTTCTAAGTACATTAAATAATCCACTAGTATTCTCCTGTAGTCTGTTGTATTCTGCTTCAGAGTAAATCACCACTCGCTATTGTTGGGGTATTATGAAATATTAGAGCAGTCCTGGTACTGCATCAGACACCATACTCTAATTATCAAGAAACTGCCTGCTGTAAGCCAGCGGCTTTCCTGGCTGCTGCAGTAACATTAATGCTTGGTCTACCTCTTGCTCTAAATGACAATTTTTAAAGAGTTTGAATATCACAAACTTATGTCTTTTCTTAGGCATTTAATCATTTTGAATGGCAGATTAAAATATTTTGAAGAGCCCATTGGCAGTCCCTTCTGCACACATAGAAGGAAAAAGAAAGGAAACACACCTGCCTCCTGTTCAATTGCCCAACTGCCCTCTTTAACTCTTCACATCACAAACAGAAATAATGGAGTTGAAGTCTCAGCTGTGCAAGCACCTGGTGTGTACCTCTGTCTCAGGGGGGACCCCCAGACGAAAAGT
The DNA here is from genome assembly GCF_040954835.1 of Lepisosteus oculatus. Lineage (NCBI taxonomy): Eukaryota > Metazoa > Chordata > Actinopteri > Semionotiformes > Lepisosteidae > Lepisosteus > Lepisosteus oculatus. The sequence continues at coordinate 54,244,789 of NC_090698.1, read as the reverse complement.
AGGGATCCCCAGTGATGATCCAATGAATCCCTTAAAAAACTTACACAATAACAACAGTCTGCTGCACTCTTTATACTGTTGCGTATCTGAAAACAGAATGCTTTGGTATTCTTGTAATGTGTTAATGTGCCCTCCAGTCTAGCCAGAAGCAAATCCCAAATCTTTGCAAGTTTAGTACTTTCACTAGGGATTTGTCATAAACTGAATTCACTCTGATAGACTCTGGGCTGTAGGAATTTTTCTGCTCTTCATATAGTGTTTTTTATAACTTCACCCACTTGTAAACCACTTTTAGATTAATTTTTGTCTATGTTATGAAGGGGTTTATCTCCACAATTGCTATAGTATTTCCATAACTTACTATGTCCTGAAAGTTTCCTCCATATTTAGGTTTCCAATGTACCCTTTATGCTTTGTATGGAATTTGATTTTTCTTTAAATATACTGTATTTTTCAAATTTAAAATTATTTTTAATACATATGCATGTCCACAAAAACAATATATAATTATAATTATGTAACAAGATATAGATATAATTATGAAGACGTTTGTCTTAGAAATTAAACCTAAATTAGCATTCGCAACCTAATATAATCAGATGGAGCACCATTAATGTTTGAAAGAGAGAAGCAGGGATTGAAAAGACTGAAGCATTTTCTTCCACAGTATGATAATAAAAAGTCTTTAAGAGACCTTTAAGTAATTTTTTTCACCCATTAGCTTTAGACATGGTGTATATTAGACTATTATGTTAACTTACAAAAATGAGTCAGATAAGTGGGATAAAATATTTCTTTACATGCAGTGTCTTGCACAAGTGCCCTTCCAATGACGCCCCATTTCATTGCTGTTATGACAGGGCAAGCTGATGGAGAAAGCTGTGTCCCACTGTCAGACTGAAGAATTTAAGACCAGCAACCCAGTGAAGGCTTGGAGAGAGGAAAAGGCAGACGGAAATTGCCAAAGCAGTTCGACGAATGGAGACTGGTGGGGAATGCCAAAGCAGAACGGAGACAGTAGCTAACAGGACTCGTCTGAGATGGGAGACGAGCGCATCTATGAGGGCTGATACAGACGGGGTGGCTGTGCACCTGCACAGGATTGCAGGCAAGGAGTTCGGAACTGAGCCACTGGTCCAGTACTTGCAAAAACAACGGGCTGCAGACAGGCAGAGCAGGTTCGGGACAGACTGGGAATCTTAGGTACAGTATAGGATTCAGGCTGAGTATCCTTCTGAGATGCAGGTTAGTATTGCTGAGTGCTCTACCCAGGTCAGAAGGTATCTCAATGACAGAGCACTGGATCAGTGGCAGAGTGGGGTTTAAACAGCCAGGGCTTGATGGAATTCACGCCTGTTCATTGGAGGAAGGTGGTTTGGAGAATCACCCCATGCGAGTTTGAACAGCCCCAGGAGGCGTGCAGCTAGTCATGCAAATGAGCCTGGTTGTCGAGGAGACTGAGTCCTGTGAGCTCTGGTTTGCCCAGGAATAACAATACATGACAAATGACAGATAGATTTTCAAAGTGAACATTTTTATATTCAAATGCTCAAAACTAAACATTTTTATGGGTGAGAGAATTTAAATGTTTACAAATTTTATAAAGAAAGATCCAAAACATATTATAAAATGTATTTAAGATATTTTTAGAAAATACTAAAATAAACTCCATATTATAATATAGATCCATATGACTGTTGATTATTGTGGTAAGGATTATACAAATTTACCAATAAAAAACAAAATGGGTATGTAAACAATAATATAACAGCAGATGTAGTAGCATTTTTAAGATTAGTAATTAGAAGTAATTAATCAAGGTAATGAGGATGTTACTGTCAGTTTTGCAAAGTGAGAGAATTCAAACAGGCTGTATAACTCTAGAAATGTTTTAGAAATATAATACATAAATATATACAGTACATGCTATTTTTATTTCAGTAGTCATGACAATACAGAACTCTTTAGCATATGATTTCAGTCCATGGTAAGGAGGATTAAAAAACTTTTAATTGTCTAACTTTCCATAATCATTCATAAATGAATGAAAGTCTCCCCTGAAAGAGGAATCAGTGTGTTCATTGCTTCACCACGATAGGGGCACTCACGATTGGACCTGGTTACACAGTGTTTATAAACCTTTTTGTACGGATCTGATACATAGGGACTGTAAAACATAACATCAAGTTTAATATGAAAGTGCTCTTTGTCCTTGTTGGAATATACTTTATAAACAAGGAAGTAAAATGTGTCTCATGTAGCTTGAGGTTACAGACACACCTTTATGAACAGAGTGTGACTCAGTCCTGAACTCTCCCCATCTGCCTTAATGTAAGGTGTTTCCCAGGAAACGAGTAGTATAAAAAGCAAAAGATTTCTGCCATTGAATTATGAACCTCCCACACTGCAGCATGTAACAGAAAATCATCATGTAAGGAGTCAAAGCAAATTCATGACTCATTTCAAACCAAACACTAGGGCACATCAATCTAATTTTAAGGCATTCGTGGAATATGTAAAGTACAAATGAGTGTCTTAACAGACATAGATTTCAGACAATATTCATTTAGATTTATTCTATGCTTAACAAAATTCAGCGCTTTTCTGGACACTCCACTCAAAGTGCTTTACAGGTAATAAGGACTCCCCTCAACCACCACCAATGTGCAGGATCCACCTGGATGATGTGATGGCAGCCATAGTGCACCAGAGCGCTCACCACACATCAGCTAACAGTGGGGAAGAGAGCAGAGTAATGAAGCCAATTCATAGATGGGGATTATTTGGAGGCCATGATTGGTAAGGGCCAATGGGAAATTTGGCCAGGACACCGGGGTTACATCCCTACTCTTTTAGAGAAACACCCTGGGATTTTTAATGACCACAGAGAGTCAGGACCTCAGTTTTACGTCTCATCCGAAGGACAGTGCCTGTTTACAGTATATTGTCCCCATCACTATACTGGGGCATTAGGACCTACATGGACTGCAAGGTGAGCGCCCCCTGTGGCCCCACTAACACCTCTTCCAGCAGCAACCTTAGTTTTTCCCAGAAGGTCACACATCCAGGTACTGACCAGGCTCACAGCAACTTAGCTTCAGTGGGTTGCCAGTTGTGAGTTGCAGAGTGATTTGGCTGCTGGCACATTAAGTTTGTAAGTGTTGTAAGTAAACTTAAAATAATAAAATGCATGTTCCTATTTAAAAACTATAATGTATTCCATCTTAACGTGATATGTTAAAGGTGAAGTGTAAACAAATAATTTGCACAATCTATGTAAATGGACAGTGGAAAAAAGGCAATTAAATACCGCAGTGTAAAGAATGGCCACTACCTGATTTGTCCAAAGGAAAACCTAAACAGAAAGTTTAAAAAAAAAATTACAAGATTTTCTTAAAGAAATCCGAGACATTATATTCTCTTACAGAATTTTTGTATTTTTTTATTTCATAGAATACTCACAAATTTTTGTCAAAAATGTTTGAAATCTGTTTTATTTTCTCTGTCCTTCGCCTTTAAATGCTATCAAGATGCTGGTCTTTAGTTGCACCCTGTCAAGCCTGAAATGTCAGGCCGCTCGGCGTATAGCATTTCCAAAGCTATAAAAATATATACAGTCATAGCTTTCAGTGAAACATATTACATTTATTTCTTCACCAGCAGTGCTGTATGAGGTGAACCATAGAACTGACAGAAATCCATCTGTTTTTCAGATTTTGTCAAATTTTATATAAAACATAAGGCATTTCAACTACATTTATAACATTGTTAGGCGCTATGTTTCATGATTCGCAATAATACAAACGATCAAAAGCTGAAGAGAGTTTACCTGTACCTCAAAACAGGTCCCCGCTGACGCCGCGGTTGTTAAGGTAGCCATGTTGGAGCCGGATTGAAAAAAAAACCTTCACTATCCAGTCACAAATGTTAAGGCCGACACAGCGGGGAGTAAACAGCGCGCCTAGTGGCGAGAATAGACAACTGCGTTTGGAGTTTGAATCGACATCAAGCAGCGGCGAAGTAATCACACGTTTGTATCTCAAATTCAGATTCATAATACTTGATAATGATTTTGATTAATTAAAATGCTGGCAAAGCAGTAAGAATTCACAAACCTTCAAATTTAGTACAGACTATTCTTTTCTCCTCCTTGTTTTTATTTCTGAGAGATCACAGTACAGCATACCTTTCTACAACACCCCCAGCAGGATTGAAAGCTGTTCTGATCCTGGCAAGTGTCGTGATCCTGGGACCTGATTTGTTATTTCAGGGAAGAATGTATCTCTAATCTCCGAGTATTTCTTGTAGCTCCCTGCTGTAGTGGTGGGAGCACACTCTGTTCTCTCTGGGTCTCGACATTATAAAGTTTTTTTTTCGTAGATTATATTAAAAGGAAAATGAAAGGAACACAGTTCCGCATCATTGAATCATTATTTGAAAAAAAAAACCGTGTGAAAGAATCTACTAACAAATCTCTGAAGTTGAAATAACATGCATTTATATATCCATAAATTTACAAAGGTTGTGAAATTACATTGACACAGCACACTTCTGTTCCAGGAATACTTCTCTAATATGAAGAACCAAACACATCCTGTAACTGACCCGTATGTTTGGCAGGGACTGAAGGAGAGTGCACAGAAAAACAGATCAGCTAAAGTTTGCACGGTAGCTGCAAGTGTGACTTTCATCCATCATTTGTGACCGTAAAACTTTCTCCTGTCACCTGACTGAGTGAACTACCCGCTTGATTTCAGAACCAAATGTGACTTGTAACACATTGTAAATGTTGCTGATTTTTTTGAAAGGATACATTTGTTTTTGAATACATATTATTTCAAAATAATTATATCCACAGTTAATGACAAGAGTGATCAACACTAGTATTGTTAGGCTGCAGTCCACAATTCTCTTTGAATTGTGAACTGCCTAAGATCTGGGAGGAGGGCTCAATTGCCCACATTAAGTAAAAACATACTTTTGTTATATTATATTATAGATTAGATTAGATTAGTCCCTGTGCGTCTGGAGTCAGCCCCCTATATTATATAAGAAATCAATGACAGTGAATTGAACCAAATCATTTCATACAGCTTAACATGACACCAAACACATATAGACATGAAAAATGAACAGATGGACTAAACTAAGACTGTTTTAATATCTCAAAGAGTAGGGATGGACGTTTCTTATGCATCCTTCTGTATATTTTCACACTGAGGAGGAAGAAGCGTACAGAAAAACTATATATGTAAAGCCAGATTAAAGGAAATCATTATAATGGATACATTTTAAATTTGTCATTATTCAATCTTTTGTAAACAGGATTGTAATAAGAAAATTTGAAAATCACATGCCTTTTGGGTGTCACCTAGTGCATTAAAGTTTTATGCAGCTCATGCAACACTACATACTGTAAGTGATCAGTGTCAGCTGTGTCTGTCATACATAAACACACATACTGTATGAACAGAATGACACAGCATGATGAGGCATTTAACACAGATCTATTGTTGCTATATTCAATCTGTAAGGCAAATGGCACATCAGAAGTCTTATTGATTGTGACTACCACTGATGTAATCGTCTATCTAACTCGTAGTTTCAGTGGGTTAAGATTCAAAGTACATATTCCCTTTGCACTGACAAACTCACAAATGGCTATTGTATTTGCCTATCTTCATAGTCAAGAGCTAAAGAGAAATGTGAAATGGGGACACAATCTCTTACAGTTTCATGCTGAAATGAACGAGTAAGTGTTGTATAATTATGAATCACAAAAATGTTGCTTCTAAAAATGTTCAATATATCGGAATGAGTTTGTAGATTTTTTCTGCTGTGTGTATACATGTTCCTGGATATGGTGACATATTTGTTGACTTGGAGACAAGCATCCACCACAGCTCACAAATGGGGCACTGAAAAATATGCTGTGAACTGTAAATATGCTGCCAGAAGAAGAAAAAAAGCAGTAAGAAGTGGCATTTTCACAGTTAAAGAAAGGTGAATTAAATAACATGGTGGAAGCAGATGTGAATGGGTGGATTCATCTGTCACACAGTTGACCACCACCTACTATAACTTTGTCAGTATCTCGGAAGAGGCAATGCATTTAGCAGTGTAGTCATTAACTCTTTGTGCTACTGAGTTGCTGATTCAGCTGAGAGCCCTGCTACAGTCTGTTATACCTCTCTACAACTCTGTGGTAGTTTAAGAGAGGACAATTCCAAACCCCTTGGTGTTTCCACCAGTGTTTAGGCTTCTCCAGCTCTCAGTGCAGTCTGAGTGAAACAGTGATCAGCTTATGGGCAAAAATGGTAACATCCGTCTCTGGGAACATCTGTTTTCACAGGAGACAAATGTCTGCAGTGAAGTCCCCTGGTCACTCTCTCCTACTTAATCTGCTTGCAAAGCAGAACAGATAGCAGTTACCATATACTGTATTCACTCACGCACCCAAGGCACCCATCTGCCTGCTGCTAGCCCTACTGAAGCTATAGAGTCCAGATTGAGGAGGTTGATGGCAACAGCAGTGCATGACGTACCCATTATGTACCAACAGAGCAAACCAGGCAGGGAAGACAGAAATTATTACACCAGCAAAACTAGGGGAAATTCATGGATGCCATAGGCAGAGCTATGGAGTTTCAAGGTCAGCAGATTTTGTGTCCATCTCACTTGTATATTTGAGTGTTTATGTGTTTCTACTTTGCCAAAGGTCTGAATCATATTATGACACATTTTCCCAGTACATAAATTGTGTCTAACACGTTGCAGTTGAAATACCACACACATTTATGAAATCCAAGCTGCCATCACACTTACATCATCACGCTCTTATTTTACCTCCTAAGGTTTTCTTAAACTCAAGGATTTTCTATCTAGATTGATGTTTGAATTGGTTTAAATGGTTCACACAATTTAGACAGAATAGCCATTTATGTTACCTGATCATAATACATTTGCAAAATCTGAATTCGTATTATTTAAGCAGAATACAGACATATATTTTTCTGCCTTTTACTGGAATATATGCTAGTTTTGTTAATTGGTTGACACTTTTTTTTTGCTGAATGTTTCAGAAGGACATGATGGATTGGTGAACATTTTTCCATGCCATAAATAAATATACTATTAACAGCAGTAAGAAACTACATATGGGAGCTATTTTGAGATTGCTGAGAAGGATATGTATGTCCCAGAATGCCTTACAGTATGTATAGTACAACCTTGTATGTCTATTTTACCACAATATATCATCTATCTACACAGTGCATAAGGCTCTTCAATAACAGTATGGAATTACTTTGGAAGTGGATAAGGCTTCATGCATCATTTTGAATACATCATGATTTTCTAAGTACATTAAATAATCCACTAGTATTCTCCTGTAGTCTGTTGTATTCTGCTTCAGAGTAAATCACCACTCGCTATTGTTGGGGTATTATGAAATATTAGAGCAGTCCTGGTACTGCATCAGACACCATACTCTAATTATCAAGAAACTGCCTGCTGTAAGCCAGCGGCTTTCCTGGCTGCTGCAGTAACATTAATGCTTGGTCTACCTCTTGCTCTAAATGACAATTTTTAAAGAGTTTGAATATCACAAACTTATGTCTTTTCTTAGGCATTTAATCATTTTGAATGGCAGATTAAAATATTTTGAAGAGCCCATTGGCAGTCCCTTCTGCACACATAGAAGGAAAAAGAAAGGAAACACACCTGCCTCCTGTTCAATTGCCCAACTGCCCTCTTTAACTCTTCACATCACAAACAGAAATAATGGAGTTGAAGTCTCAGCTGTGCAAGCACCTGGTGTGTACCTCTGTCTCAGGGGGGACCCCCAGACGAAAAGTAGGGATCCCCAGTGATGATCCAATGAATCCCTTAAAAAACTTACACAATAACAACAGTCTGCTGCACTCTTTATACTGTTGCGTATCTGAAAACAGAATGCTTTGGTATTCTTGTAATGTGTTAATGTGCCCTCCAGTCTAGCCAGAAGCAAATCCCAAATCTTTGCAAGTTTAGTACTTTCACTAGGGATTTGTCATAAACTGAATTCACTCTGATAGACTCTGGGCTGTAGGAATTTTTCTGCTCTTCATATAGTGTTTTTTATAACTTCACCCACTTGTAAACCACTTTTAGATTAATTTTTGTCTATGTTATGAAGGGGTTTATCTCCACAATTGCTATAGTATTTCCATAACTTACTATGTCCTGAAAGTTTCCTCCATATTTAGGTTTCCAATGTACCCTTTATGCTTTGTATGGAATTTGATTTTTCTTTAAATATACTGTATTTTTCAAATTTAAAATTATTTTTAATACATATGCATGTCCACAAAAACAATATATAATTATAATTATGTAACAAGATATAGATATAATTATGAAGACGTTTGTCTTAGAAATTAAACCTAAATTAGCATTCGCAACCTAATATAATCAGATGGAGCACCATTAATGTTTGAAAGAGAGAAGCAGGGATTGAAAAGACTGAAGCATTTTCTTCCACAGTATGATAATAAAAAGTCTTTAAGAGACCTTTAAGTAATTTTTTTCACCCATTAGCTTTAGACATGGTGTATATTAGACTATTATGTTAACTTACAAAAATGAGTCAGATAAGTGGGATAAAATATTTCTTTACATGCAGTGTCTTGCACAAGTGCCCTTCCAATGACGCCCCATTTCATTGCTGTTATGACAGGGCAAGCTGATGGAGAAAGCTGTGTCCCACTGTCAGACTGAAGAATTTAAGACCAGCAACCCAGTGAAGGCTTGGAGAGAGGAAAAGGCAGACGGAAATTGCCAAAGCAGTTCGACGAATGGAGACTGGTGGGGAATGCCAAAGCAGAACGGAGACAGTAGCTAACAGGACTCGTCTGAGATGGGAGACGAGCGCATCTATGAGGGCTGATACAGACGGGGTGGCTGTGCACCTGCACAGGATTGCAGGCAAGGAGTTCGGAACTGAGCCACTGGTCCAGTACTTGCAAAAACAACGGGCTGCAGACAGGCAGAGCAGGTTCGGGACAGACTGGGAATCTTAGGTACAGTATAGGATTCAGGCTGAGTATCCTTCTGAGATGCAGGTTAGTATTGCTGAGTGCTCTACCCAGGTCAGAAGGTATCTCAATGACAGAGCACTGGATCAGTGGCAGAGTGGGGTTTAAACAGCCAGGGCTTGATGGAATTCACGCCTGTTCATTGGAGGAAGGTGGTTTGGAGAATCACCCCATGCGAGTTTGAACAGCCCCAGGAGGCGTGCAGCTAGTCATGCAAATGAGCCTGGTTGTCGAGGAGACTGAGTCCTGTGAGCTCTGGTTTGCCCAGGAATAACAATACATGACAAATGACAGATAGATTTTCAAAGTGAACATTTTTATATTCAAATGCTCAAAACTAAACATTTTTATGGGTGAGAGAATTTAAATGTTTACAAATTTTATAAAGAAAGATCCAAAACATATTATAAAATGTATTTAAGATATTTTTAGAAAATACTAAAATAAACTCCATATTATAATATAGATCCATATGACTGTTGATTATTGTGGTAAGGATTATACAAATTTACCAATAAAAAACAAAATGGGTATGTAAACAATAATATAACAGCAGATGTAGTAGCATTTTTAAGATTAGTAATTAGAAGTAATTAATCAAGGTAATGAGGATGTTACTGTCAGTTTTGCAAAGTGAGAGAATTCAAACAGGCTGTATAACTCTAGAAATGTTTTAGAAATATAATACATAAATATATACAGTACATGCTATTTTTATTTCAGTAGTCATGACAATACAGAACTCTTTAGCATATGATTTCAGTCCATGGTAAGGAGGATTAAAAAACTTTTAATTGTCTAACTTTCCATAATCATTCATAAATGAATGAAAGTCTCCCCTGAAAGAGGAATCAGTGTGTTCATTGCTTCACCACGATAGGGGCACTCACGATTGGACCTGGTTACACAGTGTTTATAAACCTTTTTGTACGGATCTGATACATAGGGACTGTAAAACATAACATCAAGTTTAATATGAAAGTGCTCTTTGTCCTTGTTGGAATATACTTTATAAACAAGGAAGTAAAATGTGTCTCATGTAGCTTGAGGTTACAGACACACCTTTATGAACAGAGTGTGACTCAGTCCTGAACTCTCCCCATCTGCCTTAATGTAAGGTGTTTCCCAGGAAACGAGTAGTATAAAAAGCAAAAGATTTCTGCCATTGAATTATGAACCTCCCACACTGCAGCATGTAACAGAAAATCATCATGTAAGGAGTCAAAGCAAATTCATGACTCATTTCAAACCAAACACTAGGGCACATCAATCTAATTTTAAGGCATTCGTGGAATATGTAAAGTACAAATGAGTGTCTTAACAGACATAGATTTCAGACAATATTCATTTAGATTTATTCTATGCTTAACAAAATTCAGCGCTTTTCTGGACACTCCACTCAAAGTGCTTTACAGGTAATAAGGACTCCCCTCAACCACCACCAATGTGCAGGATCCACCTGGATGATGTGATGGCAGCCATAGTGCACCAGAGCGCTCACCACACATCAGCTAACAGTGGGGAAGAGAGCAGAGTAATGAAGCCAATTCATAGATGGGGATTATTTGGAGGCCATGATTGGTAAGGGCCAATGGGAAATTTGGCCAGGACACCGGGGTTACATCCCTACTCTTTTAGAGAAACACCCTGGGATTTTTAATGACCACAGAGAGTCAGGACCTCAGTTTTACGTCTCATCCGAAGGACAGTGCCTGTTTACAGTATATTGTCCCCATCACTATACTGGGGCATTAGGACCTACATGGACTGCAAGGTGAGCGCCCCCTGTGGCCCCACTAACACCTCTTCCAGCAGCAACCTTAGTTTTTCCCAGAAGGTCACACATCCAGGTACTGACCAGGCTCACAGCAACTTAGCTTCAGTGGGTTGCCAGTTGTGAGTTGCAGAGTGATTTGGCTGCTGGCACATTAAGTTTGTAAGTGTTGTAAGTAAACTTAAAATAATAAAATGCATGTTCCTATTTAAAAACTATAATGTATTCCATCTTAACGTGATATGTTAAAGGTGAAGTGTAAACAAATAATTTGCACAATCTATGTAAATGGACAGTGGAAAAAAGGCAATTAAATACCGCAGTGTAAAGAATGGCCACTACCTGATTTGTCCAAAGGAAAACCTAAACAGAAAGTTTAAAAAAAAAATTACAAGATTTTCTTAAAGAAATCCGAGACATTATATTCTCTTACAGAATTTTTGTATTTTTTTATTTCATAGAATACTCACAAATATTTGTCAGAAATGTTTGAAATCTGTTTTATTTTCTCTGTCCTTCGCCTTTAAATGCTATCAAGATGCTGGTCTTTAGTTGCACCCTGTCAAGCCTGAAATGTCAGGCCGCTCGGCGTATAGCATTTCCATGGGCAATGCTAACCACAGCTCAGGTTCTTGTGCTGACACAGTTAATATTGCTTCAGATATTTTTCACCTGGTCAATCATGAGAGTGAGGAAAAGTTACCAAAGCACTCTGTTACCAGAAAGCACCACGTGGCTTGTTTGGTTGCTTGTAGCTGATTAATAAGAAGGATATCATTTTGTCACTTCTTCAAGTTGGTTGGATAGCTTCTTCCAGGCATCCACTCCTTTTGTGTAAAAATGTGCTTGCTGTTCTTATTTTTAAATGCATTTCCCTGTTTAATTAAGTTTCTACTTGTGTTCTCTGGTTTGAATTTTACTGTTGATTCTGAAGATGTTGATGACTTTAAGGAATACTTCAGTCAGGTCTAGTTGTGGGTTTCTATTTTCAAGCTACAAAACATTAGTCCTTTTAGCCTGTCAGTATATGATACTCCTTTAAGCATGGGAATGCTCCTGGTCTCTCTTCTCTGGACTGATTCCAGAGCTGCCATATCATTTATGAAAGGCTTTGACCAAAACAGAACATAAAAATTTAAATGAAATAGTCTGGTGCACTTCACATTTTCAACTGAGATCCTACTTCATCTTCTTTCCACAAATGTAAATTTAACATTGCTTCATTTAGTTATGAGTTAGTTCCAGACTATAGCATATGTTTTTAAAGAGGGTTTTATTAATGATCTGTACATTTAGAGACACAAATAATTTCACTTACTCTTAGATGGATGCACCAAGCTCGTCGCCTGATGAACAATTGCATAAAAATACTTTTCATTTGATTGGTAATGGGGAAAAAGCAGTGTAGCTTAAAAGGACATTGAATGTACTGTACATCACTACAAATGTACTGTAATTATTGACTAGTAGTTTCACTGTCGGTTAACTAATATTAACACATTAGCTAGGCAAATCGCACAATGTGAAGGTTCATTAAAAGAAGTGTGGTAATCATGAACATTCTTGCTCGTGTACTACCAGAGCCCAGGAGGACCAGGTCAGGCTGCTGGTCTGTGCGTACGTTTCCCTTTCAATCAGGGACCACAATCCTTCAATTAGGCACCACATTTTAGTCCCATTACCGTGCTGAATCAGTGCTCTGACATTGAGTTACCTACAGTAATACAATTCCCCATCTGCTTTAGAAACCTGCCCTTGAGAGATTCTACTTCAACTTCTTGATCTTCATCCACAGTTGGCAGTGATTCCAGCAATGTGCCTTCCCTGTCACCCTCAACTCTTCAGGCTTCCCAATCCAAACTGGGATTTCCACAGCCTCCTGAACTAACCCATGTCGTGCTGCTAGAACGTAGCCTGTCATTCCAACTGTGGCAGTGCATGAAACAACTGTGGCATAACAATTATTCTTTTGAGACCCGTTCCCAACTGAAAACTGACAATTCAGATTCTTGATGGAAGCAGTTCTTTCTCAGGCCTTCACCTGCAATCAAGCGCTGTGATTGTATTTTGAGCTTGGAGGCTGAAATGCTCATTTTATCTTTGTTTAAGTCTGTTTTTAGCTGTAAAGTACATCAGTGTATAACACAACAGAAGTTGAAGTTAATTTTTATTGTTGAGGGTGGCACAGTGGCCCAGTGCCTTATGAACACCCTGGGTTGCTATCTGCATGGAGTTTATGTGTTCTTCCCCTGTTCATATGGGTTTCCCCTGAGAGCTCCGCTTTCCTTCCACAGCCCAAAGACATACTGGTAGACAAATTGGCTTCTGGTAAAATAAGCCCTGGTGTGAGGTGCGTCTATGTCTGTGTGTGCCCTGAAAATGCTGGAATCTTGCCCAGGGTGTATACTGCCTTGCACACATTGCTTGCTAGAAAAGACCTGAATTGGATAAAGGGGTTCAAAAACGGGTGAATGTTGTTGTTGAAAAAAAAACCTTTCTTAAATGGGTCAAAGACTAAAGTAGACTTTGATTCAGTTTTTGTTTAAAAAAGGAGTAGGAAGATTTGTTGGATTTATTTCTCTTCGTTGAAGATACAATGGACAGTGGGACTGTTTAGGAACCTGCTTTTAAAAACTGGATGGTGAGAACATGGAAGGTGTTTCCTTGTATAATTGGTAAATAACTAGATGGTTATCACAATATGACCCTCAAATCCAGTGAACAATTGGCACAATGTGCTAAATACAGTAGCTACAAGACTATCTTTCTGACAAAAGCTGACAGCAGTACAAATTAGAGCTAAGAACTGAGGATAAACATTTAAATGAACTATTTGCATATTTCAGATTGTGCAAGTGGGAGTCTTGTCTTCTCTAATTTGGAATTCAATTCTCTGTTTCTCTTATGATTTGCATAGTTATATAATTTCATTAATTTCTGATGATATATATATTTAATTATCACCAAGCAGCTTGTTCCTCTTCTGTTGTTCCCTAATTAGCAATTGGTTCACTTAAATTTGCACATTAGAATGTAAAAGGTCCTGCTTGTGCATAATTTGGGAGTTACACAACGACAACCTTTAATAAGACAAAGTTCTTCAAGACTTCTGAACTTTACTGATTGAAGAAGGAGTGCTATTGTAAAGAATATCTTTCCTGTGTAGCTCTTATTGCATGTGTTGCGCTGTATAACTTAAGTCCATACCTGAGGGGAACTTCACTGACAATAATGCAGTCATGTATTTTAGTTGGATATTGAATGATATGACCTGCAATATCCTTTGCAACAGAACAGTGATGTAATGTACAATAACAATGCAATAACTATATTCAAAATACATATGGGTAATGTTGGTCTAGTGAAGCAATCAATAGTGATTGGCAGTTCTTAGTTATTTTACAATGCCTCCCTTTAGAAGTAGTTCATGACTTTAAAGGCGATTTAACTATGCCCCATGTCCATTATTTAACTATGATATCAGCTAATGAAGGGTACTTCTGCATCAGACTGAGGCACCCCTGCCACATCAGAAGATTTCTTAAACAGTCAGATTAAGGCTCAGAAATCATGTAAAGAAGAACCATGTACAGTAGATTGTACTAATGACCTCTGTACAATAAAACCCAGTGACATGCCAACCTTACCACAAGTAGTTCTTGAGGTCTGAGCACATGCACAAATCACAGTGGAAAGAAAATACTGGCCTATAAGTAATTATTTTTCAGTCACACTCTTCACTTCCTAACAGAAAGCACCTACCCTAATAACTCAACCTCAACAACTCACTCTCACCACAAGACCCTTTATTTACCACACCTAGACTAAATGACACCCATGTGAGAATGTGACTCTCGCCCTTAACTAATTATGTAATTAATTAACTATTTCACTACATGTGAATCTATGTGCTGTACATGTGCTTGAGGTCAGCTGAAACTGATATGTCAATACTGCTTGTCTGCCACAAATGTAAAGAGAATTGAGTATTTTAAAAGCCTTCTTACTCATGATGAAATATTTCTCCTTAGATAAAATACTATGTTGGTATTTCACTCAGCAAAGGCTATAATTACAAAGTTGAACAGTTTGCCAGTAGATATTGAGGTAACCTATAACACATGAAAGAGAAATGCTACAGCACACTTTTATTAATCTACAGCATGCTTTGAAACAATTCATATCCATAGAAATATAATTGGGTAGCTTAGTAAAATAGCTTATTATAAATAGATTATTAGACATATTATGTCTTTATAAAATCTGGTGAAACAGAATAAAGAAGAGATGTTTTGGCAAAAAAATGTTAATGGGACTTGTGGACTCATGCGGGTGTCAAGTTAATTTGGGAGCTGGTGGGATCATATCTAGGTGCGTTCTGAATAGAATAGTGACTAACGTTAAACAATCTGAAGGGTACACATGTGAAAAGCTTCCAGCTGACTCATTTGGATGTTATGTCCCTGCAACTTAGATAACAATAAAGAAAAACAAAAGGCATGTTATTGTGGGGTTTGCTTTCAAGCTTATCAGCTTCTGTTTTTAATTGCTGAGACATGAACTGAAAAAGTAAAAGCTTTGAGACCAGAAGTATCTATTCATGAAGAATCAGAACTGCCGAATGTATTGTGAAGAAGAAAGCAGAAGATCTGAGCCACATTGTTGTTAGTATTGTTTCACAGCTCCAGGGTCTTCGACTTGATTCTGGGCTACGGCACCTGTCTGCTGAGAATAGTGTACACCAATGATGGCTTTTCACCAGATGCCCTGGTCTCTTTGCCACCTCCCAGAAATTCGCTGGTGAGGTTTGATCAGTTACACCACAGTGTCCAGTCCTAATCCTAGAAGGCCAGTCTCCCTGTACTTTTTCATTCCACGTTAGCTCTTAGCAACCTCAATCAGGTCATTATGATTGGATTGCTTTAAGGAGACCTAGAAAACCTGCAGACTCACCAGCTTTCCAGGACAGGACTGGACAAACATGGGTCACACCAGGGACGTGCGGTGCGGGGTGGCTACAGTGGCTCAAGCCCCTGCCCCTTTGCCCTCATTGGCCCAAGTGCCCTCTTTTGCTTGTAGAAAAAAAGTCCAACCAATTTCATTTTTTTTTGCCACTTGACGATTCTGCTTCTGTATTTAGTACGGATCTCCCGTTAGGAAAAAAACCTTGGACCTAATTGATCTCATCCGAGCACAAGTGTACAAAGCAGAGAAAAAAAGCATCAATAAGCAACTTGTAGGCTACTACACCTGTGGAGGTCATGTTAAACATTTTTGAACGGTGAGAAGATACACAGATTTTTCAGAAGGACTGTACAAAAGTAACCCACCAAGGATGTCGTATTGAGCGCTTTGTGTTAGAGAAAGACTATTTTCATTCACCTATTGTAAGTTTGCAAACCGACGAACTCGCCATGTTATTGTCTGCATGGGTACTTAGCTAGCTAGATTTGAGATTTCCTTAAGAAAATGTAGTCATATCCTGTCTGTTAATTAAACATAATCAGCAATTATGGAAACCATTTTTTTGCCAAGGTTGTGAATATTATAGTGCCTCTGAAGTCACATCCAAACGTCCTGTAAAATTAAAAAACGCAGAAATACAAGCGGGCATTGATTTGTGTCCAGGATACTCTAATGTAACAAATTCTGCTCCAGAAAGTGCCCCTTCTCCCCTTTTGAGCCACTGCCCACCAAAAGGTCTCTTTACATCTCTGGGTCACACTAAAATGTGTCTTACTTGGATTTGATGTCTCATCCCCCTACAGCTGGTTCTGAAAAAGGGACTGCCCAGACGGATAGATAGATACTTTATTGATCCCGTGAGGGAAATTGCAGTGCAACAGCAGCTTAACACACACAACACAGCCGCAGTGTAACGAATTATATAATAATAGTACAATACATACAATACAATACAAGAGTTACTCACAGTCCGGACACACAAGAGCAAACTAGAACAGAACAGTACACAGAAAATCGTATCACACATATGAATATAAATATAGATGTAACCATAGATATAAATATAAATGTAGATGGGGATGTATATATTGCATATGAACCATAAAGTGTGCAAGATAACAAAGAATGCCTTTTATGGAAACAATTTTCCTTATGTATATAAAAATCAGTAATACATAAGGTAATTTGGAACAAATACATCAGTTTTCTTTTTTCTAATTGAGTCTTATCACATCTGTATGTAGAGTGAATTAGAAAAGATACACAGTACTTTCAAAATAAAATACACTGTGTTCATTTTTACCATTCACAAAGCATATTGACCAAAGCCATCAGTGGAACAAAAGAAAAGAGTAATCTAGGGTTTATTGCAATAACAATATGAAACCAAATGTTTGAAGTGGGAATGAACACATTTTGTTTAAAGTCAAATTTCCCATTTTTTCTTGAAAAAATCACTTGCAGACTTATCTAAAAACCCTTAAAGCCCTTGAGACAGAGGAGCTGCAAAAAGAATACACCCTTATTGCACTACAGAGTCGTAGTAGTGACATCAGTCAAGGCCAAAGGCTGCAAAAACACTGTTGTGACTCAGCATTTTTTATGTTTCTTGTCTGATCTCAGTATCTTACATGACACAAGAACAATAGCAAAACAAGTTAACACTGTACTGTATGGGTGCACAGTTCATCTGAAGCCAGGCTATGAATTACTAGTAGTTTCAGCATTGTTGATGTGTGTTACTGATACATTTTATCTCTGTTTTTAGTACTAAATATTTGGATAAATTATAGGAAATGACATCACATAAACAGTCTCATTTTACACTATGGGCCCATCTATACTAACTGCACAGTAGTGGCTGTCAGTGGGTTAAAGCTTTTTATACTCTGCAAAAATATCTCTGTCAAAGCACAGATTCATACCCAACCTCATTTCTCAACCCAATTTTTCGAATTAATTATACATCGTGGGAAAAAAAAATGTACAAAGTGAATTACAATACCTTTCACAAAAGTATTGTTAAATTAAAACAAAACTAAGTAATAGCTGAAGTTAGAAACAGGACAAAAAGCAGATAAAAAGTATAAAACTATTGATCATAAAGTTAATAAAATAAATCAGTAGTAACCACGGCTCATATATGTATCTGTTATATACAGTACACTGTAGATACAATACAAGTGATATGTATAAGATGTAATGTACAGAAGATGCAGCTTTTGAATTGTTTTTTTTCAGTTAATAGACCGCAACCAGCCACCAAATAGACAAATATTTTACAGAAACTAAAAACATGTTACAGTGTTTGTTAAGCTTTCTTCTTCTTAGAAGTACTATCAATGAGAAAACTATACGGAAATCAGTGTTTCAAAAAACTGAAAGTCAGTGACTATACGCCAGATTCTAGTGTATTGAATATTATTGTCTCACTTAAAGTATCAGTGCTTGATTTAATCAGATTCCTACTGACTGCTCGTAGACAGGCAACACAAGAATGATGTAAATTAAAAAAGCTCTGCGTGCTGGAAATGCCTGAAGGAATAATTCAAAGCAATTTAAAAAAATAAAACTAGATGCTGGAAAGGTACAGGATGTTCCTCCTAGATCAGCACTAGAGGTAGCTGTGAAGGAGGTCCCATCCAGTAGCCTGTCATTAAACTGTTAAATGTAACTAACATTTCCTTGTGTTCATATTGTAGCCTGATTATTTCCAACAGTTCTTTGCATTTTTACCACTGCTTTAAAAAAACAACAACAAAAAAAGACTGCTTTACTATAAATTATAAGGAATTTATATAAACATTCTGTATTATAGTGTCATTATTATATAATAAAACCTACTGCATTATATAGAGTCATAATTTATTGTAGGGGTGTTACCTCATGTCCTGGACAAATTTCCCATTGGCCTTAACCTAATGTGTTCTCCTAGTAAACCCCATCTATGAATTGGTTTCATCACTCTTCTCTCTTCCCCACCAATAGCTGATGTGTTGTGAGTGTACTGGAGCACTATGGCTGCTGTTGCATCATCCAGGTGGGGCTGCATATTGGTGGTGGTGGAGGGGAGTCCCCATTACCTGTAAAGCACTTTGAGTGGATTGCAGAAAAGCACTAAACAAGTGTAAGGAATAATAATAATAATAACAACAATAATACAAAATCTTTATCTGATATTCATTAGCATATTTTGATTAAATATATACATGCAATATTGCTGTTCACAGCATTAAATGTAGAATAAAAAAGCAGATGTATAGTATTAAGTTTTAGGAGTACTTTCTCATTGACCATGTAGTCTTTATGGGAGAAAACTGCTGGGAGAACAGGTTTAGATCTTGTCTTTATTTTACATTAAACCAAATTAAGGAATTAAATCTTATTTTCAACACCAAAGCCATCTTTCCAATTTGGTTTTGAAAATTATGTCATTGCTCAACGACAGTCCATTTGCTAGAATTAACATTTTCTAACATGTTCCAACCACATAGATATTCCAAAGACATCTTCAAAGAAGTATAAAAAAATGTCTTCCTATCTCTTTTACAGATTTTTTTCTCTTTCCTCATTGATTTATCTAAGATTATACTGTTAAAAATGGGGACTACGAAAATGGTAAATATCTGAAATTGACCTAGTGGTTTAGTCAAAAAGTAAAACAAACATTCATAACCCCCAACTTGTTAGTGATTTCTCCAGAATACACCCGAGTGGTTGGTATAATTAGCAGCACATGAATTATTTATTCCCTGGCATAGATTTTGTGAAAAGTAATATAGATTTTGTGAAAGTAATAATCCAGGCACACTTGGTTAAACAAATATTTATTAACAAGGACAATAAGAATACTATGATACACACAACAAAACATACAACACACAAGTATGTACAAACAAGGAGTTTCAGAGGCCTAACATCCTCATCACCCAGAAAACCCCAGCTTCTACTAAGTATTACATTTTATTATATTATGTATTATGTTACTTATTATACAAAGTATTATGCTGACAAAGGCCAAATAAGAGATTAGTTGCCTTTCTAAATAAATGCAATACAACTTGTGGTTAAATCTCTCTCTGCAAACCAGGATGCCACAAAATATATGGGAGCCCATCTCCCTATTCTAAATATGTAACCACAAGCAGGAAAGACACCTCTAACTGAGGTATCTTTTACCTTTTACCGAAGAAATCCAAGTTCCCTAAAACACAGAATAGCAGGCTCTCTCCAGCAAGGTTCAAATACTGAGCTCCAGTCAGGTTTTGTTTGGATGATCATGAATTAAGGGCTCTCACCTGGCACACACAAGGTTCAAGTTCTAACTCCTCACTGACCTTCTGACCTTTCTCTTTCTGTCCTTTCTCTCTTCCTCTTCTTGTCTCTCTCCTCTGTGTGGTCTTAAAATTATCTTATATAGTGTGTTTCTGGACTGCTCATTGACAACATTAGCCCACAACGTAATTACCTAGGTACACCAAGTTAAACTTTTCAGTTGTTTTTAATCAAGGACCCCCCACATCTCAGCAAACATCTCCTCTGCTTTAAAGCTGGAATTTGTTACACTGCCAGGTGTCACACACTTTATCTAAACATTTAGAGACACTTCCTAGTCACCTATAGCTGTAACAATACATTTGTTCTTTACTATCTGACTGTGAGTATCGCTAATCTAGTTTGATGTACCTATATGAATATGAAACCTAGAACTGATAAGTAAATACAGGTGCAATGGCTGATATTTGTTTGTACATGGGTAAAAGATAACTACAGTAGTCTTAGCACACACAAGGAAACATTTCAGGAAATACTTTTTCAAATATTTTCAGGAAACATTTCAAAGTAACTCATTCAAGGAACAGCCCTGTCATCATGACACTTTCCTGGCAGTGTGGCAGGGTGAAGTGAGATGAAAGGTATTCATTTTGACATGCAGCAGTGCACTTAACCCTAAAGAAACTCACTTGGTGAGAACAGGATTGTTTTTCTGAAACAAATTAGCCTCACCAATTATTTATTATTTCTTATACTCTCCTGATGCTGGAATTGTCAGAATGTGTGTTTTTCACGTCTCGGCTCAAGGCTGCCAAACCTGTGACTGCACACGGGGGACACAAGGAAGAAGAGGCAGACTCCTCTGACCCATCCACCATTACATCACTCATGTTTTAGTATGCCACAGTGAACAGAACCTTATACTTGTAGCGGAGCTAGTTTGGGCACGTTGACGTCATCGCCATGCCTGCGCATAGCAGGGACCTCAGCTGAGGGCTGAGGGAGGTCTCCGTTAGCTCACTCGGCTGGTTCCCTGTTGCGTTATGCCGGAGACCTGGGTTTGCGCCAAGGTGTTGCGGGACGAACTGGCGGAGTGGAGCGGCGAGGGCACAAGCCCACACGGAACAGCAATGGTAACATACTGTATGTTAGACTCATTCAGGGTTGGATGAGAGTCACATTCTTCACCTATAGCACCTTTTGGGTCAAAAGATTTGCTGACTTTACAGGAAGCCAAGAGAGACCTGACTGGCTATTCCCACCTCACAATCAGCAGCACTAAGCCAATTGGCTGCTAGGGGTATCCTGATTACACTGGACCAGTGACTGTGATGCAAACTCTCAAGACCTGACACCTGACACCTGGAGCTTGACCTGCACTGGGATAAGTGCCTTTAATGGTTAAGCTTTTCAGGAGTATAAAGTTGAAGACATGAAGGGCAGTGAGAGAACTATATTCAAGCCATGTAAGAGCTTCTCAATGGCCAGGGAATATGGCATCCCTCAACGTGGAGCATCCCTGTCTGATCTCCTTGTACTGTACTTCCTGAAGGAGACTCCAACCACTAGTGTACGGTATGCTCTAAATTTCACTGTACAGAAGCAGAGTCATAGCTGTATATCCATGACTGAGCCCATAACTGCTTCTGGTTTCCAAAACAATTTGTGACTTAGTCATGCCATTGGACATCTTCTCTGGCACTCTGTCACTATCCCCCTCACCCGGCTCCAGTCTGGACATTAAAGACATCTAATTAAAGATGATAAAGATGTGATTCCATTTGGCATAAGACTCACAAATAAAATCTCTAATCTTTTCGTGCAGTCTGGGACAGAAACTGAATTTCTCATTCACTCCAAACCACACAACTCCCAGGATACACTATAGAGACAAAGACAAAAATAAAGAGCTTGAGACCAATCGGGGATTTATGTTTTTGCCTGCTGCCTTTTTCTGAAGGAGAACCTGAACTAGATATTGATCAATGTCTGGAAAAGACCAAATGTACTGGTAAAGCTCTATATTTTATTTTTGTTTTATATACCATATGATGGTAAACAGCTTGACTGTCTAAACTCAGGTAGGATGCATTACTAAGTGTTAAATGCAATAAAGTGCTAGAGAGTTCCATTTGTCATTTTGTTGGGTTTATGTGTGTCTTGCATATACCCTACCTTTAAAAGACACAGAGTGTCAAATGTACTGTAATCCAACACTTATATGTTTTAATACTTGAAGCCAGTTTTCTCCTCTGTGAACAGGATCTCAGTCATGGCACTACATATGTGGCTGTGGCCAGAGCAGGAGAAAGCCTAAAACAGTTTAACCTAACATGTAGTTAGTATTTCAGTCATCTCCTTGTAAATTCAGCATAAACCTGAAACAAGAGTATGTACTGTACAGTACAGTAAGTAACTAACTTGTTACTTGATTACACTAGCATATTCACTTGTGTGAATAATTAAAGTGCAATTTCTCGAATGTGTTTTTGTCATAGTTTAGTTCTACGCTGCATCAGTAAAGGAATGAAAGTGTTTGCCACGACCTATTATACATTTAATTATATTTCAAGGGCAACTTCAAACCCCTGGTCTGGAAAGGAGCTGTACTGAAAACAGCATGTTGGATCCCATTTATTATTTACTGAAAAGATACATCCCTGTTGCCCTGTTATGTTGGCATGAGATGAAACTTTCATACCAGTAAATGCAATTTAAAGCATGCAGCCAAGATCATATCAGAATTTCTAAAGAAGAAAAGGTTTAACATTATGAAGTGGCCATCAAAGATGATTGAACTTAGTCCAATTGAAGTGACACTGGTTAATTCTAAAGAATGCTGAGGTTGCTCAAATACTCAGTTATTTCTTTGGCTATAGATTAATAGATACTACAAATATCAATATGATAAAATTACATAGTGTACAGTAGCACAAGTGCACACCTTTTATTTTCTTAGATTGGGAATACTTGTTCATGCACAGCATCAGATTTTGCAATGCAGTTTAATTTGCTGTAGTGTTATATTATACTTTACATTTCACATTAAATTTAAAGATTTATATTATTTAGAGTAATATATATATATTATATTATAGAGTTATATATTGTGTTATATTACCAAGTTAAATCCTTAAATCAAGACATGCAGCATTTACAGTAGTGAATTTCATTGCTGCCCTTTAAGTTTGTGAAATTTTCAAAGACACACTGCAATGAGAGAAGTGCTCAGCCTTGTGTTTGGCTGTTGATCCTAACAAAATTACCAGCATAGCTGTTCAGATGAAGGGAATGTGCGAAGCTGCAGGAAACCTACAGCTGTCAGGGCCTCAGCTGTACGTCCTGTCAGTTCCACTCTGACAGAACTGCTGGCAATGGCTCCCCCTGTAACATAAGCTCCCTCTCTATTAAGCAAGGGTCTTGTGGACAGACAGGTCAAGTTCAAGTCAAGACGGAAAAGCTTAAACATCTTTAATGGATGTTTCTATTTTACCTTTTTAATATGTCCTTACTACACAAAGCTGGTCAGTCAGGAAGTTGATAAAGTTACACATGCAAGTCAGAAAACGACATTTTTGCTGGAAAACATGATGTCCACATGCACTACAGACCGCACTTTGAACTGTGAAGTTAATGGCACAGGAAATCATGTTTACGACTTTAACATCTTCTGGGGGTTCATGGGGACAGTTAGGCAATGACATCTAAACAGGCAAACAATGCTGTTATAGGACTGCACAGCACTTCACACCTCAGAGCTGCTGAAGGGTACTTGACAGCCTTAGCAAGGTCATTGCCTTAGTAGCTCTTACATGAAAGCATTTCTTCCACAGTGGCCCTGAATCATAAACAAACATCACACACAGAAGTCAGAAGTTATGAATTACAGTTAATTGAGTATGTCTTGACCAAAATATTGTATTTATAAGCACACAATCATGATTCTAAACTGTATAAGTGTAGTACTGATTCACAGATAAAAAAAGAAGATATGGGAATGCAAAATTAGTCTAAAATCAGAGTCAGGGAATTGTAACATCCAGGCAGACTATAGCACTCCTTCTGATGGATTCTCTAAGTAGGCAAGCACAAATCTAGTATTCCCCGAAGTACAAAGACAGTAAATCCAGCTATAATGTTTTCTCTGTCTAATCTCAAAAAGCTGCTCCTTTCATCTATCCCTCTGCTCTTTTGATTGTGTACTTCAGAGTCCTATACCATGCATCTGATGCAAGCCTCTGTGAAAATGATTAAAATTATTAAATTAAAACATTCCCTGCCAGACTATACCAGCCTTCCAGAACCCAGTCTAACATTGAAAGACAACATGATGTTTCTGAAACATCAAATGTTTAATAAGTTACAGAATAGTGCTGTGTGCAGTATCTTGCACGGAATACTTCCTTTTTTTTCTTTCAAGACCCTAAGACTGCAACTCCTCTGACCTATATTAAATAGAGTTTACAATGAAAGTGCAGGAGATATGAAAGCAGCCAAATTTAATTTACCTCGGCTGTCCTAAATCGTAATCTTCCCTGATGTCATAATATCTATGAATACTCTATATTTTTTGCCCTCAATTTGGTTCCTTTCTCAGTCTGCATGGGGGTCCCAGTCTCCTCGTCCTACAGCCAAGACACTGGCCTTCAGCCAAGTAGGCTAAACCAAATGTCACTGTGTCTGTGAAACACACTCAATTAATGGGTTGCAATCTATTTAGTCTATTTAGTTCTATAGTTTAGTATAGTTATTCCTCATGAAAATCTTTTGGTTACCTTGGGAATCTGGGAAGCACTGAAATCGCCATTTGAGATTTGCAGGGTTGATTAATCTCACGTAATAATCAGCGAGATGCTAGCCCAAGAACTGTAATATCTTTCTAAAACACAGTGGTCGCAGCAGAGAAGCATTTTTTTAAAACAATTTATCCCTCATGGGTTGAAATTCGAAGAGGGTATAAATATACAAGTATACATTATCCTCATAGCAGTCCAGTCCAAGCTAGTCATATGAATACTGCCTGCAGTTTTCACAGTCGTGCCGGTGGAGAAATGGAAAGGAGTGGGACTGTGCTCTTGGGGACTGCTGTGCTCGTATTGGCTCAAGTGTCCCTGGAGCTAGAGCTGTCTCCTCACTTGTGTTAAATGCACTACTGATGCTGCCCCAGTTCTCCTTGCAACCACCAGTGCCAGATTGATGGCTTTGCTCTACATATTATTAACCCTTTGCTCGTAACACCCTCCCCTTTTGTACACATTTGTACATGCTTTGGAGTGAAAATTAAAGCAGTAATAATAGAGATACCACTGCTATCAGGATTCATGCATTAAAGTGCACATTATTCTAGCTAACCGAGGATAGCCTAACCTTGACGTCTATTTCTGAGATGATAGGAAATTGTACAAGTTTGGAAACTACTGGCGGAAAATGTAAATTAATGATGATCTTAGTTTTTATTTGGAACCTCACAGGAAGAGTTACGATATGTAGTAACCTCTTTTGTAACAGCCAGAAATAGGCTAAATCTGTGACCCCAATGAAGAGCCAGTAAATTCAACCCAGACTCTAACAATAAATCATCTATATTAAGTATACTGCAGAGGCCTTAAGAACACCATTTTATCTGTTACAGTCACTGCTCTCTGAGCTAAAGCCAATAAAAAAGGACAGATTTGTGAGAACAATGAGGTGCTAAGGGCCTTCAAAATTAAATCATAGTAATTGAAATGTATAAACTTAATAAGATGCTTATTAGTTCAATTTAAAGAGATTCAGACATATATGTGCTTATTTTAATAAACCTTTACATTTTTAGAAGCCAGTAATTACCTGGCAAGAAATATAAGAAACCAAAAGACATTCGCCTTTCACACAGCCACCCACTTTGCTTCCAGAGTTGCTTCTAACAAACAAAAAGTAACTCCCAGCAGTGGGGGGAGTGCCTTGGTTGGGTGGAGTCTCGCACCTCAGTTGTGTTTGGATACTTGCACTTTCTCCACATAGCAGTTACAGCATTAGTGGAACTAGGAACCTCTGTGGTGAAATGACTGTATGAAACATACAATAAAAAAAATCCAGATTTTCCATAAAAATACTTTTCCTTCTTAATGACGTAAGGACTGTGAAACATACATATATACAGACACACTGGGGTTGTTGTACCATAGTGAGTGATCTTTTATATAGATGGGTCTCAAGAAACACTAATACAGTCTTAAGCTACAAAGCTAGTGCTGTTTATTTACACTGTGGGAAACACAAAAACTAAAAACAAAACTATCATAAACCAAAACAAATGCCTAAACTCCTTTTTGAGCTGCTGACTACCTCACAGTCTCTTACTACTCATAACTGGGCTGCTAAGCTACTTGTACTGGCTTCAATAACAACACATACATGTCCTAACTTGTCTTTCTTAATTCTCCAAAACTCATGTTTCCACAGTTCCCAAGAGTCTTAGTCACTTCCTTCATTCTGCTTCCCTCTGGTGAATTTTACACTCAGAGGCTCTGCCCTCTGCTCCCTGCCCTCTGACCTCTGCCTTCAGACACCACTTCATAACCAACCCTGCAAGCTACCGCTTGCTGCTTCCAAAAACTGGTCAGGCGACCTAAGGCAAAAACTGATTCCCAGCAGCATTCTGGGAAATGTAGTTCAGACAAGAATCTTAATCTTGTCTGAATCTACAAGATATACTCCCTCTTACAGTATACGGTATTTATAACATGGAATATATATTTTTAACTTAATTTCTCCCCGTGAAGCTAAGTTCACATGTTGCTGTATGTTAGGAAAGTCTGATTTTATTATATGCAAGCATGTAGTTATTTAGTCTTTAACAAAGAGGCAAGAAATAAGGGATTATATAAGACTAATACAGATTTCTATTGAGCATTGTTCAGGACACTCAAAAAGGAGGATAAAGAATAAATTATCCTATTCACTATTAAATTCTTGCAGATGATTGCTAGATCTGAAAGGTAAGTATTAATTTGAGTTTTTGGTGTAATTGAGAATTTTCAAACCTTGATTTTTTAAATTATTAATCATTGCGAAAATTGAAGTTTAAAAAGGGAACTTGGGCTAACTTAAGAATTCCACTTGCCTTTCTGGCTTAATCTTTTATTCTGTATTGTGTATTTTGTTTATGAATAATAGGCTTCAACAAACAGATATGGAGGTTGATTAAAGTGAATCAAATTAATAAGCCCAGAATGGAAAACTACAGAAATGTGCAGTATCTCTAAAAGCTTATCTTTAAGTTAATTTAAATTTAGTGAGTCAAGAGTGTATAAAAACCAAAACCAGTCTTGATTGTGGGAGAGAGTTGAAAGATACATGAATGAGGTCATCCCTGAAGTGGGATAGGGCAGCTTTAATTTGTTAATACTCATACAAAGGAAGGAGAGGAAAGAATAATGAAAAGATGAAAGTACTCAATTTTCGTCCCACCAAAGTCAGGAATTTGAATCACTGAGTGATTATGAGTTACTGAAAGTACAGAAAATGATTGTTGATCTTACAGTTTTTTGTTGCTAATCACTAGTTTCCCTTGGAAACTCTATATTTACCATATACTCTATATTATCACTAAACATTAACATTTCCAGTCCCAAAAATTATTCTTAATTGAAATTTAATATTGAGTTACCCAATATTTCCTTACCTGTTAGTTACAGCATCTGGAATAAACTACATAAGAGTTCATCCACTTTTCATTTTTACTGTGCACTTAAAATACACAGCATAGTTCTCATCTACTTTAACAAAATCCTCATAGCCACCTTTAAGCCTAATTCTGAGTACTGAACACCTGGAATGCATCCCAGCAAACAAATTATCAACCTAAAACCTCTATATTTCAATTCATTTAAATTTTTCTCCAAATTTTAGTCTACTGTTTGAAAATACTATTTTAGCATTGCAGAATATCACTTTCCAACCTCAACTTTGGAAATTAATAGTATTACAATGCTCATGTAAAAATTTAACAGTACAAACACTTAGTTAAAGTATAACAAAGCTGGAACAGAATACAAATTTGTATTTTTAACAAATAAAAAATAGTTTATTTAATACATATTTTCTAGGTGGTTAAAGCATTTGAGTTTTGCTATTTTTCTACTATTTGAACCACCATTATTAATGGTACCAACAATGTTACTGTTCAATCCATTAACATCATAAAGTTATGCATTGACATGATGTTTACAGGAATCAACAGTCATTTTGGGATGATGTAACAGCAAGCTGATATTCATTTCGGAAAGGAAAAAGTGCAAATGGTTACAATTTAATTACATCTGCTCTGATTGCTGCTTTCAATTATTTTGGTCTCTGTCTAGTCATACAGGTAATTTGCTAATACTTGACTAATTATGTAGTGGATAAACCTCCAACAAAAAAGTGATTTTAGTGGGAAAAAAAAGTCCAAAGTCTATTTTAAGAACTGCATTCTGAATAAAAACAGTAATATGTGGGTCAGGTTTAAAATAGGACCTCCATTAGAGTGACTTGCGCTGACACTCAGTAACTGAACTCAAAAACTGAAATTGGATCAAATACTTCATAACTCCTCTTTCCACTTTGCTAGCCCACTTTCAGATCTCCTCTCAGCATGAATTTAAAGTATTTGGCCTTAATTATAGTAATTTATTATTCTGTTATTTGATACTGTTCAAATAATGTGATACCGGTTTAATGATTCTGGACACTGCCTGACAAATTCAGATAAAAGACGCTTTTCATGTCTGAAAAGAGAAAAGTAGGAGGAAAAATAGTAAAAGAGGGTCATGATATCATAACAATATGACTGAAGGCAGAATAAAAATAGAAATAATCAGGGCAAGCTGACCTCACCTCCCACTGGACTGACATCCAGAGAAATCCTTTTCACCAGAGCCAGGGGGGCCTGTCCTTTAGGTTATCTAGATTGGTATCAAATATATACCAAAAGGGAAATACCAATCTTGCGTCATTAATCCTTGATAAATTAAATCTAATCTCATTTATTTATAAGGATCAGAGTCTATAGACTTAATTGATTCTAGCAATTGGACAGGGCAGTTTCTGGAGTTTTAAACCTACGGTCAAACAAAGAGTAAAGCATATTCCAAAACCAGACCATCTGTTTTACATTGCTGTGCAATGTGAAACAGCCACTGAGGCTTCGTGGGGAATATTACTGTCCACTGCCACAGCTTCATGTTGCTGTTCTGAAGTCCCGCTGAAAGTCACGAAGCACATGCAATGCATAACAGTCTGGACCTACATTTTTACAAAGAACCTGTGTCTGATATTCATGGAATTATTACGTAACGTCATACGATTCGGGCTAGCTCTGGAAAGCAAAAGTACAGTGAGGAGAAATGTAAAATAGGGCTGGTGGGATTTAGTGTAAGCAGGGGACAGCTATTCCTGTCAGAGCCAGTTGAAGCTCTGCAGGTCTAAGAATGGAGATCAAGCAAATGAGTGCATCGCTATTACTGGAGAATACATAGTAGCTTTCAACTAAGCTGGTATTGGCACAAAATCTACAGGCATGGAAGGGGCCTGAGCTAAATTAGAATAAAGACAGTAATGTCATAGCATTGGACAAATCTGTAGTGCTACAGTACACTTTATACAGTGAAGTGTACCTAATGTGAGTCTTGTTTGTGATGTTAGAAGGTACAGATACTGTATGTCTAAAGAATAACAATGACAAAATTACACCAAAGTGATCTAAAGAATTCACATGAACCTAATCTAAGTTGTTACTTTTTATTCATGTTGCAAATAACGCAATGGTAAGGATCACTTGTTTCAACTCACGGTTCCTCCAGGCTACAGGACTATCAGAGATAAATATAACATTTCAGCCAATGAACCAAAGCTAGAGTTTAAAAAGTCTTAATAGTTTTCATGGTTACTCAATTATCTTAAGATTATGTTTTGTCAGATGTGTTCAGGGATAGAAATGTATTATTTACATTGATATGTAAATCATGTATTTAAAAACGTCCTTACAATTGTAGAATAGCAGCATGCTAGGATATGTGTTACCACAGCTGCTTGTCTTGGGTGGTTGAATTTACTAAGATGCACTAAATGCATCACAACTCATCTATAGGGCAGTAATGTGCCATGGTAGCATACTGTTTTCTGGAATTATGTTAATTAATGCCACCTAAAATACGGAACACATTATTTCTGTGATCAATTCTTCTAGCTAAGACCCAAGCAGTTTTATGAACTATTGAGACAATAACAGCAGCCATACAGTATCACTCTGCATCTCACAACTGTCAGCCCACTGAAGCTCAGTAGGTATAAGCCTGGTCAGTACCTGGATGGGAGGCTTCCTGGGAACGCTAAAGTTGCTGTTGGAATAGGTGTTAGTGGGACCATTAGGGGGAGCTCATCCTGCAGTCTGTGTGGGTCCTAATGACCCAGTATAGTGACGGGGACACTATACTGTAAAAAGGCGCCATCCTTCAGATGAGATGTAAAACTGAGATCGTGACTCTCTGTGGTCATTACAAATCCCAGGGTGTTTCTCAAAAAGAGTAGGTGTGTTACCCTGGTGTTCCTGGCCAAATTTCCCCTGGCCTTTACCAATCATGGCCTCTTAATGATCCCCAAATATGAACTGGCTTCTTTACTCTGTTCTCCTCCCCACTGTTAGCTGGTGTGTGGTGAGCGCTCTGGAGCACTATGGCTGCTGTCGCATCATCCAGGTGGGGCAGCACATTGGTGGTGGTGGAGCGGAGTCCCCATTACCAGTATAGCGCTTCGAGTGGAGTGTCCAAGAAAGTGCTACATAAGTGTAAGCAATTATTATTAACAACAAACCCAGAGCAGTGCAGTGATTAGAACTGCTTCATCTCCTGGGTCTTGTGTCTGATTCTTTGTGGAGTTTGCATGTTTCTCTGTTGTCCACTGGGGTTTTCTCTGAAGGCTCTGTTTCCCATCCACACTCCAAAGACATGTCCAAGTTAATTGATGTCTATAAGCTGCTCCTCCTGTATGTCTGCATGCCCTATAACTGCTCTATTCAGGCTGTAGGCCCACTGGGCTCCCTCTGCCTGCCAGGGTAAAGGAGTTAAATGAATGGACAGAAAATGAACCCCAAGGAAGAATGTTTGTAGCTTTTTATGCACCTAAAAAATAATCTGTGGAAATTGAAATTGTGGGTTAAAAATGCTCGCCAGCAAGATTGTTCTTTCCATCTATGGTTTTAGAGACCCTTGCCAACCCTCACCTGAGCTAGACCATGTCACAGCTAGATTTCAGTGTTCCTCCTAGTCTGCTGTTTCCATGGTGACCTGTTTTTGTCTGTAAGCTGTTGCCAAGGCTTTTATAAGTTTAGAAGTACCTTTGCTTTGTAATATTTTATGATGCCACACAAAGATGTTTTCATTCATCAATCATACTTTTCTTTTCATAATTTATTTTTTAATCTCTGAAGTACAGTAGCTACTATGTATTTTACTGCTTTTTCTTCACAAAACGTAATACAGTATGACTACACCTACAGTGTAATATACTGTATTTCTGACATAAATCTATATGTATTATTATGAAGAAGAAATGGGAATTGCAGAGTACTATAGCTAGATCCGCATTCAAAATGGCATCTGACAATGTTCACCATCATTAACACCAGAGGCTTTAATCCTTTGTGCAGATTGGTTGACTTCTAATGTTTAGTTTACTGTGAGCGATCCTATTTGAATATTCTGATGAAAGTGAATTAAAGATCACTAGAGGACAAGCCCTGGCTTCTTCTGATCCAAACTAAGCTATATTAATTACAGTCAAAAGGTTTTGTAATAGTTCCAAACAACTGCATAGATTATGAGAATATTATTGAAACCTGACACATGTTCACATGTTCTACCATTGGATATGGTCTAAGTGGCCATCAAGATCAATCAAGATTGATTGAAAAAATTGATCCCTTAATTTTAAAGCTGTTCTAAAACTAAAAAAACAACAGAACTCTTTACGTGGTATTTTGTAATGTACTGTACCTGCTACACAGTAAGAGTTGACTTACATTTTTAAATGGAAGCTGGTTTATGAGGAGAGCAGAGTTGTTTATTAAGTCACAGAGAAGCACTGAAGAGTATGAAGTCAGTCTTGGAAAGCATGTGGTACAGCTGGGCTTCATATTATTAAGCATTATAGTTTGTGGAAAATGTAAGTGTTTACTGGGCATATGTTCAAGAGTTGGTTACGAAATGAAACTGGTTTTGGAAAGTCCTCTTGACTACCTAACCTGGAATTGCATTTCTTTTAAGCCTGGAGTGAAAGAAACATGGTGTTTCTTTTAAGAGAAAAGGTATACATGGGAAATTTGCACATCTGTATTCTTTGAACCCAAATAAACAATGAAATCCTATTCCATCAATGCCTGGAGCCTTAATTGTAACATTTAAAAGGATTTAGCAAAATTGTGTAATGGGATCATAACACATACAGTGTGGGGAATCACACATGCATACAGTATATTCACATTGTATGGTTTGTGAATATTAACTGATTTTATATACCTGATATGGAATATTTGTCACGATAATTATTTAAATAATTCATTTTATGACTTAATTATTATTTATATGTCATTGATACAAATTCAGCAAACATGCCACTTTAAATCTTTCATATATTTTTACTAACAAGGACTATTTTTTTAACTATAAGGGACATTTTATTTTGTGTAACAATCACATTACAACGTTGCATGCTTCTCTACTAAATATGCTTGCTTTATTTCACCCAAACAGTGTCAATTGCAATTCTTCTACGATTAGAGTTTTTTAAACTGTATTTGCACTTGGATAATTAGTAGAGAATGAATGATTTATTCGTTTATATTTCGGCAGTACTAATTAGATTCATTTTAAATTGTCGCCTCTGCTTTGGCACCGGTCTTAATTTATCTAGGGGATTTAAAACATGATTTTTTATGGATTTATAGTATTTAATTATACAGATAATTGCCTATTTTTCAGACTTTTAAGAGTGCTTCGTTGCTTAAATCTAACCTATCTTGTTAGTAAAGCAATATAAATGATACATTTAAAAGTTTCGCTTGCTCATTTTCAACAGCCACATGCACATCGCACATAGAAGTGATAGAAATAGATGCCTTCACAGTGTGTAACTGTGTGAAATAATAATAATTCTTCCTTATTATGCCAGGTCAACAGCTTTTCTCCCTTTTGCATTACTGAAATGACAACACTGTACCCCAAAAATACATCTGGAGGTGGTTTGATTTAGTTTTATGAGGCAAAAAATATGAGAACAATACCAGCTGCTAATATGCTTCTATGCTCTGTGTATTTTTTTTCCTCCCACATCCTTGCCAAAGGTTTGAGGATCATCCATCAAATGGCCTCTGATGCATCAGCTGAAAGATTTCATTTCTCACTTATCCCCCAGCTCAGGAACTCGAACTCATCTTTGTACTACCTTTTCAAGTGTGTAGATGGAGGCTGGGGATAAAACAATGAAGAGACATCCATGTATCTAAGGAAAAGAGATGAACTTTAAGAAATATTAGTAATAGAAAAGTTACAAATAGGAGGCTGTTCAAATTATCTAGCCTATTTGAGTATTAATTGATCCAAGAATCTCCTTCTCTGCCCATTTCCTAAAGGAAGACAGAATTATGAGGTAGTAGCTCCTGTGCCATTTATTATTTTTTGTTTTGTTCCCTTTTTAAACTCATAGACAGGGATACTTAATATATAGTATTTGCAAGCAGAATGTAGTATAAAGCTGTTAGATGCAATATACTTGTCTTGTACTGGTCTCTGGGTGCACTGCTGGCTCTGGAACATCTGACAGGCTTTCTGAGGGGAAGGGTTCTTTAAAATTGTTAGGTGTCAGAGTCAACTACAGTGCCTGCGAATTGACACTATTGTGACATTAAGTCCACTAACAGTATAGTGAAACTTAAAAATGCAGCGATGTGGAAAGATGCCGAAAAGGGAGAGAGCAGCATATTGAACAGCTACTGAGGTCCTTTGAAACGTTCGAATAAAAAACTATTCTGTGCTTAATGTGCAAAAGCACACTGCTGTTTACTGATAACAAAGGTTTCTATAGTTTTTGTCATTTACTTCTTAACTAAATTATGTTTAAAGTTGGGAGGCATGTAGTGCAATGGTTAGCATTGCTGCTTCACAGCACTGGGGACCTGGATTCGATTGTGGGTCTGTGGTACTATCCCTGGGGGGTCTGTATTTGTATTTTCTCCCCACGTTTGCATGGGTTTCCTCCTGCAGTCCAAAGACATACTGGTAGGTTAACTGGCTTCTGGGGAAATTGGCCCTGGGTGTGAGTATGTGAGTGTCTGCTTTGCAATTGACTGGTATCCAGTCCAGGGTGTATCCTGCCACGCACCTGTTGTTTGCTGGGGTAGGGTCTGGCTCCTCCATGACCCTGAATTAGAAGTTGTTAGAAAATGGATGGATGTACAAAAAAAATAGGCAAAGTGTTAGTTACATACCTGAAAATGGCTCCACAGTTGAAACATTGTTTTTTCTTCATTCTTTTTACTTTTCAGAGAGATTTAGGAAATAATCTTCACTTGTTCCTTTGATCACCTCCCTACCCTAACCTCGTTAGAGGGGGTGTTGTCCCCAGTAGTACACATGAACGCTTGCAGTAGTTCATAATGGAAAATTCAGGGTAGCATTTCCCATCTCAATGGGGCATATTTTCATTTCTTCATATCTTTGTTGAGAACTCATTTCATCGCGGCACAGTGGTGTCATGGATAACACCTCCACCTCAGAGCTCATAGCTCCTGGGTTTGATTCTGGCCTGGGGTACCTTCTGTGTGGAGTTTGTATGTTCTTCCTGTATTCATTTAGGTTTTTCTCAGTGTTCTAGTTACCATCCATTTCCCAAAGACCTGCCTTGTGCCTTGTGTTTCCATGATAGGCACTGGCATGCTGTTACGTACAATATATTGTTATATATTGTACACAATTTGTGTCCGTGTCTGGATGAAGGTTTGTGTATGGCAAGTGTTAATAAATTGTTCTGGAGTAAAGAAAGGGTTCACCCTATTGATTCTACTATTGTTATCAGTTTTTTTTTATTGGACCCCTAAAATCTTTGTATATCCATTCTTTTTCTCCCTCTTTATGTGATTTGTGTTCGCTTTTATGTTTAGATTTTATATCTGTATTACAGTTCATATCTGAATCGATTTCTGGTGCTCATTTGGCTTATTGTCATTGTTACAGCACAATGGAGCACTATTGTCCTGCAGATTCCATTCCTAAAAATCAAGTGGAACTGATTAGTGCCTTAATTAGGTCAGTTAAACAGCTTTTCCCAGTTTTTCAGGTGCTGCTGATTTAAAGAGACCTATAAAACATTCAGGAATGCAGCTCTCCACAACAGGAGTTAGGCATCCTGGGGCAGAGTGCCATATTTTTAAGGTTGGGTATATTAAAACCATAAAGCTTACTGTATTTCACAGCCTTATGTTTCTGTTCAGAAATGTCTATTGACAGTCATAATGACCAATTCCAAAGTGAAAGCTCATTTTAATGTATTTAAATCCTGTTGTATCAAATCAAAGAATGTATTTTTAATGAGCAAAAGTAAGTACAGTAGGTCAAATACTCCATACTAATAAGTATTACCTAGCTTAATCGTAACAATGCGGTAACAATGGTTTATGAAGTAATACATTATTTCATTTTTTTTTCAATATTTAATCATGGATTCACACAAGTAACTTTTGCATCACGCAGGTTATACCTGTATTACTATGCACTGTAGTTTGGGGAATCCTGCATAGTTCTTCTGAAATAGTCAGAAGATCACAGGCTATACTACTGCCTCACTATAGCTGGGAGCTTTTTACATGTTAAAGTGATCCTTCAGTAGAAGCTACACTAAGGGCATGAAAGGTGTTACAAAGCTGCTGAGTCATGTGATGTGCCTGTTGACATTTGCCTAAATATCTGCGTGCGCTGTGTGGCTTCAGCAGGTAGATTCTTCAAAGAGGCACATCGAATCCTCTCCTCAAATGGTCTGCACAAGC
Organism: Lepisosteus oculatus; assembly: GCF_040954835.1. Classification (NCBI taxonomy): domain Eukaryota; kingdom Metazoa; phylum Chordata; class Actinopteri; order Semionotiformes; family Lepisosteidae; genus Lepisosteus; species Lepisosteus oculatus. Next base: position 54,208,644 of record NC_090698.1, on the reverse strand, counting down.
GTGGTAAAAGCTTATGAAATGTCACAAGGTTTGGGTGAGTTGAGGTCGACTAAGGACTGTTTGCTCAGTATACACCCACAATTTCTGTTCCTGATCATGCAACCACAAGCCTGAGAGAGCTGTGTCAGTCCTCCTTCCAGCACAGTTAGCTCTGTCATCCATGCTCTGGGTAGCATAGCAATGCGTATACTGGAGAAACTACGTGGGCAGTTTCAGTCTTCATTACCTGAGCTTGCTCAGTTTGGGGATAGTTTAACCAAGAATTAATTAACTGGATGCGCAAAAAGAAAAAAAAAAAACAATTCCCAATTGCTAAAAAAGATAAACCAGTATATTGGATATTCCACACCAGAGGGCAGGATGCTAATTAGACAGCTAGGACAGATTGTATTTTGAACTGGCTCAAGGAGGCTCACAAATGTTATTTCTATGGTACAGTAGCATATTAAATCAACAAATAAAATAGGTTTTGCTTTCCATTGTTCTTTTATTGAACATTCATATGAATATCAGACCGTAGGATGAGAAAACTTACACAGAAGATTTTGGCAGAGGATTAAACACCCCTACTTAATAAATCTGTATTTATTATACATCTTTGTACTTCAACACAATGTAAGTGCCATCAGCCTGCTTCGCTGCTTTTTAATGACCTTTGTCATTTGGAGTACTTGACACAACCCTTAGCTGTGCATCTGTTCCTGGCTGTTGACAACAGATGAGGCCTTTCAAGACACACAAGGGAATCTGTAAGCTGCCCTGTTTGGGGGATGACAGTGGCATGAATAAAATAACTTTAATCGTATTAAACAAAGATTACCATTTCGAATCATCTTAGTTTAATTGAAAAGGAATTGGACTACAATGTATTTTACTCATAAGACGTGTTTGATTGACTACAAGTAAAAAAACAATGTTTAAGTCTAATCCATTATGAAACTATTGTACCTATGTACTGTACTTTTTTCTTCTACAAATAGTACAATTAATACTTCCCACTAAAAAAGAAAGTTCTGTATTTGCTGACACTTATAAGCATTATAAGCATAAACAGTATAAGCATTAAACTCCCAAATATTTACGTGGAAATTACTTCTTGATGTTTTATGTGAATTTGAAAATACACCAAAAACAGATACAAGGTTTGATTTACATTATTATATGTCTTGATATGTACAATGTTGATGCAAAAGCCCGTGGCTCAGGTTTTAAGCTGAAAAGGGTGAATATGAGAACAAAGATTGAAAGCAGGAGTTAAAACGTAGTTTACTCATAAATGGCTCGTGCTCCTCTTTGTTGTCTTAAAAAAGCATTATTTGACTTCTCCACCCTCCTGTTTTAAATTCATCTCACGTGTGGAGCTTTGTAGAGAAATCCACGGAGATGCAGCTTGGCCCTTTTTATCTTTCAAAGATTCAATCTATTTTCAGCTGCCACGTGGCCCAAAATAATTGATATTCTATTGTTACCTCCCTTTGATTACATACTGCTGCCAAAGGAGCTTTCCCTAATGGCCAAGCTGCGTGACAGCCGTTGCTTCTAACATAATAATTAATTGGCTGTGTCCTTTATCGAGCTTTCAGACTTGTCACATAACAATGGATCTTGGGCAAAACTCTTGTTCTACAGCTTATAACATTTGTAGATCTGGTTTCAAGTGTCGTAATTGGGTTTAAATGTGTCAAAGCAATACCCTTCACCATTGGTTCTGCTCTTTTCTCCTCTGTTCTCTGGAAAAGCTTTTTTGCTAATAATACCTTGCTTAAGAAACCTTTCTTTCCCTGCAAAATCAATGCTGTAAGAAGTAAGAGTTACGATTCTTTTGAGGTGATGTGTTACAGTAGTTTTCTGAAAAGATTTCTATTCCTTTTGGGCTGAAAGAATGGAATGCATTGGTACAACACCACCAAAAGTTCAGAGAGAAGCCTAAAGCCTTTATGGATGAGAATCCTGAGTCATTGTCTCGTAGGCGTTTTCTGTGGGCCTGGATTAAATGACAGCAGGGTGCAGAAGCTCACAAAATGGTTATCAGCTGTGCGCTCCTTAACGGGCTGCTGGTCGTTAGCTTTAGAAACCTTTGCTTTATTGTTCAGCTCATAGCTAGTCATATAATATGGCATTTATACTTATGTTTGAGGAATTTAGCACTTAAATGTTTTGACTTAAGGACAACAAACCAAATGAAAATGTAATAGCATTCAGAGACAATGGAATAAAAAATCACTGAGAAATAGAGTTGATTTCCAACCTATATAGTTAGAAGTTTAAAACAAAAAAAAGGTTTTTATTGTATTAAACAGAAAACTGTTTTAAAGCCATTTAATTAAGCAAAGTACTTAAATAAACCCTTAAACAAAACAGGGATGGGAGAGGATCATTTATCTTAAGAGAATGTAGAGTATTGTAATTTACTGCATTGTAAAGCATGCTGTTCCCATTTAAGCAATTAATCAATATCAGGTTTTCAAAAAATATAAAAAAACAAGGGATTTCAGAATTATAGCCTGTTAAGGGAATGTTTCTATATTAATAGAGAGATATAGAGGATAACATGGAAATATGAAGAAATAAAAAAGAGCGCACAGATTTTCCACAGCCAGAGAAAAACATTCACTATATTGTGTTCAGGCATTTTATAATTCTGTTCAATACTACATCTTCAAACTTGCTACAGGGCTTCACATACCTGAAAAGTATTGGACGATCTCTAGATTGTCCTTAGCATAGTACAGTCTTCGTCCATCCATCCATTTTTAGAAAGGCGCTTATTCCTGGTCCAGGCCACCTGGAGCCTGTCCTGGAAGCAGAGGGCACAGGAAGGATACAATTCACTGACATCAACTGACCTAGACGCCATGTCTTTGTAAGTTGGGAGGTGACCAGAGTAGTCTGGGAATACCTGGGTACCCAGGGAGCGTATGGAAACTCTACACAGGAACTGAATCCAGGACACAAGAGCTGTGATGCAACAGCGCTAACCACCACATTACTGTGATGTCACTGTCGAAGGACAGGAAAGCTTCACTGATATTCAGGGATTGTAAGCGTGAAGGCTCTAAATAACACAGTAAATGTCTTTTAGTTTTAGCTGTTGTCTTTAAATGCAGGGATTTTGCAATGCAATAGAATTTTAAGGACACTGTTACAATACTGGAAAGAAAATTCTCTAAAGCTGCTGATATTGACCTGCTGTAAGAGCTTACAGATCATTTAACACAATGACACCTAGGTTCTGAAATTATGAGGTTCATTATTTTAAGAAGATCTGCAATGGCTGACTGACTGAATTATCCTCCTTCTGGAAGAATGAGCAGGGCCTCAGATGACTGCTGCTCTCCAGTTTGCTCTATCTCACTGCCCTTTCACGGCCTAGCATTTACTGGACACCCTGATCTAAATGTCTCTTTATGTCTGTACTGTACATGGAGAATCATGCACTCTGCATAAAGACTGTCAGGAACCAAAGCAGTCCGTTGCTCTGAATCTGGTCCCTGTTTCAGTGGGCTGGACCCTGCAGTGTAGAGTTCAGGGGGGTCTGATCTAGACTACACAGACAATATTGCTTGGTAGGTGAGTTGTTTAAAGTACTGCTCCTTGAAAATCAGGTGAAACAAAGCTCTCCATAGAGAAGAGGGTTTCCCAAACTAGATTTATGTAATTCTGATTCAGTGACAAAACAATATTCTAGAAAACGGAATTAACACTACAGTACATTAACAGTACTTGTCTACATTTGAGAACAGTTTTTCAGAATACTACTAATAGTGTATATATTTGATTGAAAAGGAATTCAAAATGTATAAAACTTAGCTAACTATTTTCCAGGTGTTACAATCTCTTTTGATATTGTATTTTGTCATCCAACTGATATATGTCTTTAAAGTGTCTGGGTAATTATTATTTTCAGTATCATCAGAATGTATGCCTTGGAAAACTAAATTATAAGGCAACTGCATACTTCAGACCGTACACTGAATTAAATTGATGCCCATAGGTTGGCTCTACAGCATAAATAAATGCTGTAATGCTAAAGGCGTTAACAATAAGCAATAGTTACAAGCAATAGTATGGAGTAGTGTTTGACTCTGAAATGGAGAGTCGTGAGTTCAGATTCTACAGTCCGCTGTTTTACCCATGAGCTAGAATGAACACTTCATCCGCATTGTTCCAGCCAATGTCCGGCGCTATACATGGGCCTCCAGGTTATCATTGTCAATTGGCATATCAAGTGAAGTACAGAAATAAAAATGATCCAATTAAAAGAATTAAAAGAAGCTGGAATCAAACATTGGGTCTATGTGAATATACGAGAACCTCATAAATTGTCACGTATTAAATAAAGCCCTTACTTGAATACCGTACAGCAGATAGAACAAAAATAGCTGTCTCCTGGTTAAAGAATAAAAAAACTGAGCAGTCAATTAAACAGAATGTGAAGCTGGAGTATACAGGCATGTTTAAGGACAGTATTTTAAAGTGCCGAGTGATTTGTAAGATCTAACAAAGGCAGGGTGGTTCCCCAGCCTTGGAGCAACAGAACAGAAAGTGTAAACTGCTTAGATTTGGAGCTGCATTTTGTGTACCGACAGAAGATTAGAGTCCAAAGGGTGCAAATGTGAAGAAAAAAAACCCCATTAAAAACAGTCCATGCATGGTGAATATGAGTAGCTATTTCACACAATTTTGATCATTCTTGGTGCGGCAGAATTGATTCCTCTGCCCTGCGCTCTGCCGAGGTGGTTGTTATCACATGCCGCCAGCCTCAAGGGACCACCGAAGTATCTCGGTCAGCGATCACATTTCTTATCTCTAGGCTTGGTGGTTAATCAGCAGCTCTCTGCTCGTGCATAAGTCTTCTAACAGGCTCAGCATGGGAACACACACTGGGAATAGGCTTACATGACATTGTCCTTGGTATTCTTTGCAAGGAGGTAACAGTATTTAAGAAAACAGAAAAAAGCATAAAAGTGTATACCTCTACCTGTCCACCTAGAAGAATGCAAACTGCCCTAATCACAACAACTGTTGAGTTGAGAAAAAAACAGTAGGTGTGTGCTAAATGGGAATTTCACAGCTGAATGAAACTGTACCTAAAATCATACCCAAGGACTATATCTATCATATCTTCCAAGTTACTGAGTCACTAATCTGTGTATTTAGGATTGCCAACTCAGACTAAAAATACAAGATAGATATTTTAGGTATTCAAATTCTTCCTTGACCAAAGCCAATTGAATATTTTTATCAACATTGTAAAAAAAAAGTCTTAATTGCTGAAAGTTTTTGTGATTTTACAGCTTGAGCAAAATCTACACGCCCTTGAATTTCACTTCCATCTGTCAATTGGCAGTGCACCTCACAGCTCAGCTACTCGTTTTCATTAGGGAACGGTGTCTAATGTGCAATTAATAATACATTTCCATTTAAAGCAAATGAAGAGCCTTACATACGGAATACCAAAAAAAGCATATAAATAGCAATAAACATATTGTAATGCATACGGCCGACATTACAGGTTGTTCGAGCCAGATTACCAGCGCGGTGACGTCTCTGCCCTTCCCTGTGAATAGCAGGGACTGCAGCAGCTGGGCTGATGGGAGATTTCCTTTTAGCTCAACTGGCTAGGTCCCTGTTGAGTGACGCCGGAGGCCCGGGTTCGAGTCCCCAGCAGTGGGGGGCCGACATGAGGCGGCAACGGCTAGGGTGCATACCTATGTGAACCCGAGAGTGCTACAATATGAACATGAAGACATATTGCTTATTTTCTACACATAACAGTTTTCCATGTAAAATGTGCCAGAAAGCTAAAACAAAGTTCTCTTTGAACTCAACAATGAACAAAATTAATGTGCCTCAAAAAAAGCTTCCTATCCTTATTCTTCTTGTAACTGAATGTTGAACAAAGTCAACCATCCACATTGAGGATGCAGACCGATTGGGAAAATCAAGCTCCAAATTACTCTTCACTCTCAGATGTGCATTTGTAAAAATACACAATTTTACCATTTTTTAATAACGTAACAAAATGTGTCAAAAATACAGAGGCAAACAAGATTTGTCTATTAAATTTGTACAAAAATATTATAGTGTAAATATAACTGTTCCTTTTGTTCATTTTCTTCTCTTTCGTTACTGCCAGAGCCTTTTCAAATTTTGAATGAATACTTAATCCTGGATCTTCTTTCATCGCTTAGAATGCTCTCCATCTGTTGAGTGTAAAATTATTCTTTCTCTGCATGACGAGCACATCTTGTTTTTCCCTACACATTCTACTGAATTCATATGCCATATTCATATGTTCTGGGGAACAGGGAAGGAGATGGTTGCGTTTATCGATCCTTGATTCCAGCTTTATTTTTTTTTTGAGGTGGCATTGGTGCAATAGCTATGTTGAATCTTGGTCGTTGCTGAAATCTGATACAAGGGAAATCAGAATGAGAGTTCTTGTAGGTTGTGTTTTGGCCTTTACTGTCCACAATGATTTGCTCGGGGGCAGAAGACTATTAACATAGAGTTAGGTGAGAGCATCTCCAGTTCCATTTCTTTCCCTTTTCACAATATAAGTCTTACATCCTTATGTGTAAAAAAAACCTCTCTCTTGTCATAGCTTTTAGTTTCAATCAAACTAAAAGCTATGACAAGAGCTTAAAATCAATGGAAGAATCCTAGGCCTTCCATTGATATTCTGCCCTTTGACATGTTTTCCTTTGATGTACGGCACACACATGAAAAAATGTGATGGTACAATAATAGCCACATACAGTACGGTAGTTTTCAATTAATCACCTTTCACCTACCTTTCACGACTTCCAAAGAATTCCAAAACTGTGAGAGAGGAGCTTGGCATGTATCAGTTTGTGATAAGGACTCTGAAAGACACAGACAGAAATTATTCTCCCATCTTGATTTTTAAATTAGTCCAAGAAACGTAAAGTATTTTTTAATCTCAATTAAGAATCTGAATCTCTATTAAGTGTGTTACAGTAACACCCAGTGTAGCAGACACACTTTAAATCAAATAAAAAAAAATCAAGGCTCAAAAGGTTAAATCTGCAAAACAAAGTTAAAGAAAATTAGAGTTGTACTTACCTCATTGTAACCATTATACATAATTAGTGTTTACGTTAACTGCTCTGAATTACTCTGCGTATATTTTTGGGTTTATGCTGAAAGTTTTCTATTAGATTTAAACTTTCTACAGGCCATATTACGATGCTATATGAATTAAAGTACTTCTATTCTAGTATATGGTTTTCTTTAGCATCCTGGAAATCCAAAGCCCTAAATCCACTCTCATAAGAGGTTCCTAAAAACAAGAAATCAGAACAATGACCAAAGCATCTAAATCCTATCAGCGTACAGGCTGCTAAATAAACCCATCTCAGGTCCCAAAGTGAACTGTCTGGGGATTCTGCCAATTTGAATAGTGGCTATAAAAAAACTGTCTGGATTCAGCAATTCCAGAGGCATGAGTAGACAAAACAAAGCTAAAGACAAAATTCCTGCACTGCATCAAATGTCCTGAAAGTAGCCAATGGACATCGACTGAAATTCCATGTTACTAAAGTACAAAAGGAAAGGTATGCCTATGGGGTTTATATAATATAATTGAGCTATATCTTCATGTGTTATTCTTTATTACTGACTACTGGCTTGGGAATCTCATTATTAAGTACAGTAAATAGCTTTAGAATACAGCTATTTAATACAGAATACAACCAAAAAATGGGCAAATAAGAGTTTTGATTTTGTATTAAGACTGACATTGTAACTAAAAGTAAAATGACATATTTCAGTTAGACTATTCTGGTAGGTTAACAGGATCAAAAGAGTTTAAGATATTCAAATGTTCAGCAAATACTAAATATAGGAATTTTTAGTGTCTGCTCAAAGGATAAGAGCAATCCTCACAAACTGAAGTATTGAAGTCTCCGCGGTCCCTCTGAGATGTTCCAGAGTCCTTGAGAAAAGCCTGAAGCAGACAAATGAAGCATTCCACTGTAAAAATAAGTAAATTTAAGGTGTAAATTTGTAGTTTATCTTGAAATCAGCACGGACCATATCAGGATTTCTTTTACTTTAGATCCGATACAGCATAGATCTTCACACTCTATACAGAATATTTATATTGTATCTGTTTCACTGGTCTTTTATGCGTCTCTAAAAAAGAGGTGTAGGTGGCTGATAACGTCATTCCATTCAGCTCTACACCCCATCTCATTCACCTTGAAAATCTAGCATGATCCTTGACTCATCGGAGAACATTACATGGAGACACTGCCCTAGGGTCTTTTAGAGGCGTTTTGCAGCAGTTTTAAAATACTGTCTGGTGTCTGTCAGCCATGAATAGCACAGTGCATCTTTAGCAGATTTTCAGACATATAATTTGTTGACACTGGGCTTTTGGAGGTGCTGTTTGGGTCCTTAAAGCTGTCATGGCACTGCTCTGAAGAGTAGGAGTGTCCTGCTTAAATTTCTCTTTGAGGCATGAGAAATCTACAGTAGTCTCCCTGAAGTTGCCCCTTAATTCAATTGGTGAAACAACTTCTTACTTCTCCACAGGATCTGCAGTATAACAAGACTGCTGGTGAAAAATGACTGAAGTTTCCTCCTCTATATGCTTAAGGAACCTGTGCGAAAAATGAATGAAAATAGTCATTATGAAATAGGTCCAGTTTTTTGGGGGATGGGAAAGCAACTGGGAGACATTCAGCTGCTGTATATGGCTCTATATACTTAGGTCCTGCCAACGTAGAATATTCCTGCAACTATCAGCCTATTGTTTCTACGTCAAATGGTTGCTATAGCAAAACTGGCTTTAGTTTCTTACATTCCTCTGTCTCCTTTTAATCTTATCACCTCACAAAACGGTGAGGTGAAAATATAGCTGTGACACTGATTATGTCATGGAGACTGGACAATTTGTCACATGTCAGTTACAGTTAGGTGCCATTTTGATGTTCTTATTTTAAAATCAGGCTTCCCCAACGTTCTGTATTTTAATTGTTTCAAAAAGAAGACCGAGGTAAACGTGCCTCTGAATAAACTTGATACAGTACTTGTTGTGACTTTGTAAAACAGCTGAGATTAAAATATCCAGGAGAAGTTATTGTTTGTGTAATCCATTATGTATAAATGTAACATGTAACATCTTATGTACATATATAACATAGAGAGGCTATCAAAGTATTCACCCTCCTTAGACTTTTTAACATTATTGTGTTACACTATAAAATATATATTTAATTGGGAAAAAAAAATAAAAAAATGTTTTATAATTAAAGTTAGTTTAGCAGGGTCTGTAAAATTGTGTTATCACTTTGACATTATAATGTGTTTTGTGTCGATCAGTGGCAATAAATCCCAATTAAACACATTTTAAGATTCCAACACAATAAAATGTGAAAGAGTCTGTAGTGTGCTCTCACGAGGCACCAGTTCTGTAGGGTTTGGGCATTTACTGGGACAATTATTAATTGTAGCAGTAAATCACAAAATGATTATTTTAATGGTTTTAGAATTCAACCATGCAATATAACTCAAACAACGCACACAGGTACTAATACACGAGGATACATTTATTAATACATAGAATATGCATGTAAACCTAACAGATCTTATTGAGAGGGTTATCAGAATACAAAAGGTATATATTCATTCAGTGACGAAGAGTTACATATATCAAGAGGACATACGTTCAGTATATCATTCATTTAGACCGTTTCATAAAGTGAACTTGGTTACAACTTCTACATTAGATACTCAAAACAAGTACATAACTCTTAGGAATTAAATTGATATCAACTGGTTGGGATAACAATTGAATTCTCGAGCTGTAATGCAGTGAAGTTGAATACTCATCCAATCTCTCGGGATTCAGATCTCCTGCGGGCTCTCTGGCTCCGTGCCAGGCTGTGCTGTGCTGCTTGCGACGGTGCACTGCTGATGTTCACTGACCGGCTAGTTAGTGTTGGCTTTAACTAGCAAAGTTTGTGCACAGGAGAAAAGATGACTGTGGGTCACAGCAAGTCAGGAAGAGGACCGGTTCGTTCCTGATGAAGCGCTAGTTCTGAATAGTGATTTAGCTGTCCACAGTTCCGACCTGTTCATGAGGCTTGCTGCAGATGCTAACCTCGGGTGGATCCTCTGGTTAATGTCTGGCAACCTCCGCTCTAGACTCTTAGAACAAAGGAAAGTTCTGGCACTCGGACACACTGGCCGTTCCGTGGTTGTCCGGGCTGAGTCTCAGGATGGTCAGAAGGCGCGCTGCGAGAATGTCCTGCCCTTGGGAGCCTAATGCTCCTGGGCCGTCCTGCCCTGGAATTCTCCTTTGAATTCCCTTTAGAATTGTCCACAGAATTCTTTCAGGCCCTCTGTGTTGCCTGTTTTTACCTGGAGGAACTTCAGCTCGTTCATTGGCTGAAAGTTTCATGGGCATCAGAGTCCCACGTGGGTTACTCGGCCCTACCAGTCCCTGATTGGTTGATCAAGGTGAGATATGAGTCACTTACTCCTGACACTTAAGAATGCAGTCCAGATGTCCATCTGGCACTCCCTAGACAGATAGGTGCCAATGGATGACCATTGATCATGATAGCCAGGCTTAGCTAAGTGCATCCCCATTTGGGAGCTGTCCCTTATCAAAAGAAAACATCTTTAAATCAGCCTGCATTAATAGTTTCTCTGTGGCTGCACCACAGAGATGAACAGAGAGATGAGGCCTCATTTGGGAAAGCACAGCAACACTTAATTCTGTCTTATTAATAAGCCTCGCCGCTACATATCCCCCCTTTTTGAAGGTCACGAGGTCCTGAGGCGTTGTTGCCTTCAAAACGAAACGAGTTAAGTGATGTCCCTTGTCATTAGAACATTAACCTTAAATGTTCACATTACTCCTCGAGAATTCATACCGGAACCCGCATTGGATACAAACATTATGAACAACATCTGGAGTATGTATAAACAAGGTAAGAGACATGATCTCAGTCTAGGAATTACACATCAGGAAGTTCACTGTCAATATCTGATACCTCTGTAGTAGATATTTGGGGAGGAGTCACTTCCTTTCTTTTGACATGCTACCTTTGACTCATTCGTGCTACCCGGAGTACATCTTGATGTAAGAGTACAGCATTCAGAGTACACTGTCAGTCATGATCCAGCTACCCAGCAGCAGTGTTACAATAACACCGGTTCCTGTTCCCAGCCCCCCTGATAAACCACGACACCTGTGTTGGGTATCTGCTAGGGTTGTTTGGAGGTTTGTTCCATTAAAGCAAACTAACTACCTGTACCTCTTCAGGGCTTACTGTTTCTTGGATTTCTATCCAATTCAATAGTGTGGCACCTGAAGGCATCCATGACTTCAAGTTTGGTCTTATATTGTCTGGTTCCAGACCGTACAGTGTTAAGTCACCAAGCTGTACTATGGCCTCCTCGGGAACTTACAGGAAAACTATTTGGTTAGGTAGCTGCATTGTGGTAGATGTATCATGCCTGTCACAAGTCATGGTGACAGTTAAATGTGGTGTGCTGACCAGCCATTTACTTCCCACCTGCTCTTCATGGGGTTCATAAACCTCCCTCTGCTCGTTAGTAGCTTTACACCCTTCATTGGTGGATCATTTAGACACAGCCAATGGATAGCTTTGGTAGCCATACCCATCTCAAGATTTGGAATCAAATTAAATCTTGGATCGCCTTCTGGGTGAGCTATGACCGATGGGGTGGTTAATGTCACATACTCCTCTACTGAGAAGAGTGGAATCAAGTGGGTTGGGATTTGTGCCATGGCTAGACTGGTTACAGTGGCACTAAACTCCCTTAACAGGTCTTGTGTCAACATTCTGGTCTGTTGCACACAAGCATAAACCCACTGTATAACACCAACAATCATGCCCACTGGTTGGGGAATAAGGTATAACCCTGTTGCATAGAAAGTTGCCTGTAGGGTTTTCCCTAAGCTTTCCAACTTTTGCTGCTGTTGATACCGTCTGTCACTACCCTCTGGTATCTCTGACACCTGCCTTCTTGGGGCAGTCAGGGTGAGAGTGCCAGTAACAAACAAACCTACCAAAAAGAGCAAATGCACAACAGTGGTGGCAGCAATCAGTCCTCCCAAAAGTCTTTTAGGGTGGCTGATCCCAGTCATCTCCTTCTGAGTGACTGTCGCCTTTCTAAGCTGGCGCAGCGTGTACATGGTGTCTTTCTCAGTATGCCATGTGGCATCTTGGGTACCAACATCTTGGAAATCTGGGGAGATCTGACGCAGCTGCTGATGCTGCTCCTCCGTTTCCAGGGCATCTGCTTTTACGATTTGTTCATGCCTGTGCTCTAGGAACCCTGCAGGGGGCGGTGCATCGGTGGAGCATGCCTGACCCTTGGCTGAGTGGTCATCTGGAGCACCTGAGTGATCTGGGATTGTTACCCCATTCTCACTGTTCAGGTCCACCCTGCACACTTCCTGATTGAGGAATCCCTCTATCGGCATGTTTACAGTCGCTGGGGGTAGGTGTAGGATACCTGCTCACTCCCCCCTTCCCTCTCTAGGGGCTCAGGGAGCTGCCCCAGCATTGGGATAGCTAGTTCACTGTCTTTGAACTCACTATCACTCACCAGGCCCATGTCAGTGCAGGCAGGGATTCTGACATCCCTCTTTGCGATGCCCTGCACTGGCAGGCGGGTGGCCTGACCATCCAGCTCCAGTCTGGCTGAACCACTGTTGGTCAGACTCAGACTGACAGACTGAGCTGGTGGCTGTAAGAAAACCGGCTCGGCTTTCATTCCCTGTCCCTTCCTGGGGACTGGGTGTGTTGGAAACCCTGCTGTCGAGGCAGGAACAATCAGGTCAGTCTCACTCACTACCTGGTAGTTGTGAGAAATAATGTTACCTGACTGCAGGTTTCCTGGGTCACAGCAGAGGGAATCGGCATCTGGGATCAGGTGTGTCCACAGCGTGGTAGTCCCAGTGTCCAGCTGGGCTCTCTGTCTAACCTGTGAATGTTGCACCAGGGGCACCTGGCGGTGGCCCTGTGACAGCTGCTAAAGCAGATCCTCACTAATAGAGGACCTCTCAGGGCTAAGGGTGAGGGCTACATCACTAACCTGCTCTCCTGCCATCTGGATCCCTTCCACCACTGCAGGGTGGTGGTCCTGACCCCTCTTGGGTGCCAGGGTGCACAGGGAAAGCTCCTTTTCATCACCAGGTGGGGAGATCACCTCCTCTTTAGGGATGTAAAAGGGGTGTGCTTTACCTGGTCGATCAGGCGGCTGCTCCGAGCACTGCTCCTGTGGCAGGGAGGCTGTTGGGACCTCAGCAAGGACACAACTTCCCTGTATATCTGGGAAACAAGATAATATTTGTATTTCTTGTCCAGAGGGAACAGAAGGAATCTCCGCATGGGCTTCTGTGCTCGGTGGGCACTGTGTGAGCACAGTCTGCCTGCTGGCCCCCCTTTCCTTCTGTACAGAAGGCTTAGGAGCCTTGACCTGTTTCCACACTTTGCCTTTCTGGTGATCCACCAAAGGTTCCTCTCTGAGTCGCATGCCCTTTTCTTTTTCTACCCGTTTGAGCTTGCCGTGTGACATCAAACACCTTTCAACCTCAGTGTCAATCAATGTCTCACCGGGTAAGACATCTCCCATGGCAGCCTTGAGGTAAAAGCTTCTTGCTTTTCCTCTGTGTTTTACTGCCTGCTCTGTGACTTCTGGGGTGGAGTCAGCACTCGCTTGGGAGTGGCTGACCTCATCCAGGCAGGAACCCTTCCGCTCAATCAGATAGACTGAGGGAGGGAGAGGGGGCGGGTCTCCGCCTCCTCCAGTGGAGAGTATCAGCTCATTCACGCTTCCGGCAGCCTTGGGGAGTGGTTGTCCCTGTCCTAATAAAGCTTGTTTAAGCCTGGCCAGGCGGGCGGCTACTGAATCCTTTTGTTCAGCTTTATCTAGCCCTTTCCCTCCCCCGGTGTTCTCGTGGCACTTAGGACGCTGGATGCGGTCCTGTGTGCCTGCTTTGGAACGGGGCTTAGCCAGCTCAGTTGCCTGTGCTCCTTCGAGCAGGAGGGAGTTAACCCTGCTGGCTCTGGCGGCGAACACAGTCGCTTTAGCAGCTTTTTGCTCAGAGCGACTTTGGACATCATAGTCCCAGGCTTTCTGCACGAATCTCTTAATATCAGTTATTTTCATGGTCTGTGCATCTGTATGCATTAGGATCATCTTTCTGACTGACGGGTGGAGATTCTTGGGAGCTGTCCCTTATCAAAAGAAAACATCTTTAAATCAGCCTGCATGAATAGTTTCTCTGTGGCTGCACCACAGAAATGAACAGAGAGATGAGGCCTCATTTGGGAAAGCACAGCAACACTTAATTCTGTCTTATTAATAAGCCTTGCCGCTACATATCCAAAGGGGGTAAATACTTATGATAGTCATGTTTTGTAGTAAGCAACAATGTAGCTATATCCCTTCCTTTCATGAAAATAATTCTTATGATGAAACAAAAAATGAATAGCAGGATTCTTTTAAGATTAGTCTGAATTTCTTACAAAAAGACAGCAGTCAGCTTCTGCCATTGTGGGCAGGAACAGCATCGCCTTGCTACGAGTCGTGTTAAGAGCTGTTGCTGGGAGCACAGACAACAAAAAAACAGCTGCATCAAGAAAATAATGAGAGTTCTAGCCCTTCAGTGTCTTTGAGGAACATAACCAGACAATGGACACGTGACTATTACTTATTAAATGGTGCTGCTAAAGGGTAAGAAGGAATATCGGATTTAAATAATGGTTGACACAGCAAAAGTTTCAGAAGAATAGCAGCTCAAATCTACCATCTATGCATTCAATGCATTTAGCTCCAACACCCACGGGAGAAGGCAAATATATCAATTACCAGTCACAACGGAGAAAGGAAGAAACAACCTAACACATGGTACTTGTACTAGAAGCCCGGCAACAAAAAAAGAAGATCTAGATTTTACCAGCTTTCTCTTGCCAAAGAATACAGGATGCCAATGCCAGAAAGTAAAAAATGAAAAGGATGTTACAATAAACGTCATGAATTATTTGGCCCAACAGTGTTTAATAATGCTTATAGCACAATTTCATGTCAATTATATTTTTGCACCCCTGTGCATCTGCAATAATCAGCACCTGCCTGCGTTCCCCACTCCTAATTCACTTATAGACTGTGATCAGACAGCTTAGATACAACATTGCACAGTGCATAAAAGTACTACAGGTGTTCACATCACACCTCAACAGACAGGATGTGGGATTTGTTTTGAGGATGTTCAAATTAGCCATAATTTGCTTCCTCAAGCACCATTTCAGAGCTCAAAACTAGTCTGAACTACAACATTTCAAATATGAACATTACTCAGAGTACTGGAATGTAGGCTGACTTCTCCTGATACTGTTCTGACAAATTGGGAGCAAGGAATGTTCTAGACTAGTTCCCTGCATACTGACTGATGTAGGAATATTAGTAGCACAATTCAAAACCTTAACCTTGAATAACAATGGAAAAGAAACATCTGGCAATGTTTAGTACTGTTGCCCCCTTTATTTTAATTATTCTTACCATGGAGAAAATAAAAGTACCAGTAATAAAAAAAGTTGGCCTTGTTTTAAATCAGGCCTTAAGCTTTCAAGACACACAGGGTGTTAAGTTATTTTCTCCGGGCAGAAATCATGTAGAGGTTCTTTTTTAATGGAAAGCTGCTTGCAAGACCATCTTCGACACAATGTTCTATTGAGCTGTTTTTGGATATATTTTTTATAACTGTCTTATGATCAGTATTGAATGAAGTGAAGCTCGTTCTTGTATTAAGTTGGAGTGGGTTCTAAATTCCAAAAGAATCGGTAAAGGAGAGTAACCTACAAAGGTGTTATAAATGCTCTTCAGCTGTACCCACTACCAGGAAGAAAGGGAGCAGCATATAAGCTATGAAAAAAAAGCAAGAGATGATGAGAAAAACAGACAAAACACCCATCTCAAAAAAACACATAACCTGGGCTCTCAAAGATATTTTCATGACACTTGTTTACAAACACTGCATATCCTTAAAACGTCACACTCATCTTACTGTTCATCAATTTCATTTTCAAAGTTGATTCAACAGTCATGGCTACACTCAAAAATAAAAACGAAAAAGAAACATCTGGCAATGTTTAATAACGTTGTCCCCTTTATTTGAATTATTCTTACCCTGGAGAAAAAGCTACTGATAATAAAAGTTCTGAGAATTTAATAATGAAAGAGAACCAGCTCTGATAAATGGTGGACAATCCACTGTTTGTGGCAATTCTGTTTTGCACAACTCAAAACAGTAACTTATCTAAACTTAGTCTGTATCTTGTGGTCCAAGTATGAGGTGGACAAAAATAAAAGGGAAATAACACAACCAACGATATCAAATTACATGGTCAATTCTTTAAAGGAATTCACAGAACTTAAAGTGTGCACATTCTGCGTTGATGGTCACCTTATAGCAATGATACAGTCTAGAGCAGTAAGAGGACTACAATACTGCAGAGAAAAAGTCACCTTTATCACCAGGTTCTGAACAATGCACACTTTCCACTTCTTCTTCACGTTGGTGTTGTATCAGAGCTTCTCCTTACAGGGCAGATTAATTAGGGAGAGACCCCACTCCCACTGATAGAACAATTATTTGAACAGAGCTTGGAGAGACTTGATGAATCCAGACTAAATGGCAAGAACTCCAGCTTCTAAACTATCTTCTTCAACAACTAATACTTTTTGCTACTGCAATACAAAGAAGTTTCTGTGCTTGTAATACTATCTCCCTGGTTCTCCAAAGATTTAATTTGATGAAGCAATAACCAATTCCAGATTTCTTCTTTGAAATTATAGATATGAAGCTAGGAAATGTCAAATTAACTGACTTTGAGAATCAATATTTTTAACACTTACTGCGACAAATATGTAATAACCGCTTCAGCTCACAAATGCAATGGAACCAATGTATTTGTGTACCGAAAACGGAACCATTTCTATACATTGCACACCCTCTTGACAGGTCCAATAGATATTGGGCATTGTTCCACGTTATCTGAATCTTAGAAAACGTAAATACATGTCTGTACAATAAGTGTAAGAAAACAATTAAATAACCACCATGTGTGGGACTTTCCCAGTAGAGTATTTCAAAATGAGAATGAAATACATTACATTTTAAAAGTAGAAAAAGATTTTCTACATAGGCATTAAGTGACTAATGTGAAACAGGTACTGTTTAAAATATGAACTCAATCCAAAGGAGTCTGTGAAAGTGACAAACATGATGATGGCCAGAATAAAGAGAATAAAATTATATTTCCATTTTAATAAAATACTTTAATAAAATCTGTCAGAGGTCAAATGTTGGAGAAGAAAAAGAACAATCCCATCCTCACCCCAGAACAATAAGAAGTTCAGAGCTTAGCTAAAATTAGTACAGTGTTTTACCACCTGGGATTAATCTGGTTTTGTGCAGAGCGCCCTTGGAAAAATGTTAAACACTCAATTTTTAACAATAATTTGAAAAAAAAAAAGTTCTACCAGGTCCAATTTTATTAACAAAAAACTTCATAGAAGGAAAAAATACTGTATCTGGGTTGCACGAAGTTGAGTCAACTTGAAGCTGGAGAAATGTTTGCCCCCATGGATCCTTGTTCTTCCTTCATCGGGCTCAATTATCAACAGGTTCAGCAGCATCTCCTCTGTAGGAGGCTAAAGATTCTATTCTCAGCGCCTGTGGTGCATTACTCATTCCTCCATATACACCCACACTAATGGCTTCAAGGTTCTGGTGACAAAATTTGCAAATTATTTCATATTCACAGACTTTCAGGAATATTCTTGAAGAAAACAGAGCACAGACAAACTCCAAATATTCCTCTAATTGAACTGAACTTTTGTACACAGAATTTCAAATCTTAAGGAAAAATAACACTTAGACTTAACATCCCATGTGAAAGTAAAAGTAAAAGATGTAAAGCATGCACAATTAAGAAGTGTGTGAACTTGGAGGACGTGAAACTATTTGCAGCATAATCCTTTGTGAATGGACATTATTCTGTGGAACTGGACACACCCTAAACATGACACAGCAAAAGGCAAACAATGACTGGAACACTATAATACTGAGTCGGGGGCTGAGAGTCTCGAAAACATCATGTCATGCTCATATGATATTTAGCACGAGTTGTACTACATGTAATTTTTAAAGATAACATTGTTCCATTACAGAAACACAGCTAAACTAAGAAACAAAATGCGCAATACCCTTCTTACCTATGCAACTTTACATATGTGCCTATAACCTCAATTTTTCTATATATTGAGTGAAGAACCAGTTTTAAAATAGACAATAGTGCCCAGAAAGCAAGTGCAACACTGTTTTATTGTGAACATTTTGCCTGTTTAAGACATTAGCTGGGCTTGTATGCCATAAGAAATCTTACATGCCACCAAAATAAAGTGCAAAATTACAGTCATCACCTGATGTAACTAATTTTGTTTCTGAAGTGAAACTTGTTTCTAGAAATCTGAAAAGCCCTTTTTGCCACGAGAGTAAAGCCAATGAGCAAAAAATAAGGAAAAAAAAAGCCTGTAAAGAGTACAGGACAGCTTTGACATTCTTAAATCTGTACAGATGCATGTGAAAAAAACATAGGAAGAAATGAAAACATTTTGCCCAGCTTAAAAGATTTTACAGAAATAGGTTTTGTAAGGATAGCAAGGACTTTTTCTTTAAACAACAAAAAGTCAAATCTATCCTTAAGATGATGAATGGAAGTTTACAAGTTTCTTCTAATGCAAGAATACTGTAGTGTTTAATGTCTTTTTGAATACAATTTAAAATTGAGTTTCTGCTTCCAATTTCAGGCTTCACATCAGCACCAACAAGTCCACAGAAGATGAAAACGCAGTTGTGGATACAAACACTCAGGACACAACCTTGTTCTCTTAAACCGAATAAAAGCAATTATGCTGTCCGTCCTAAAAATGAACAGGCTCTCTTTTTAAGATCAAAATCAAATTCGGAGGAAATACCAACAAACGCAAAACCAGGTTGTTTTCGCACTGATCTACACTGTCCCGTTATGAAATGTCAAAGAACATATGGAAGGTTCTGGGCAAACATCCAATCCAAAGAAAACGGGGCATTAGAAGAAAAACTCTTGCTGCTGCATAGACAAGTGCAAACACAGAACAGTCACATATTGAAGCCAGTGCATAGGAAAGATAAAGCACTTATGGTATTTGCAAACATTAACTACTAAATAAAGCTCTGTGATCTGGAGGGAGGGGAAAAGTCCAGTTGATATAAACCATGAATCAGAATTAAAAATGCAACAAGAAAAATAACAGCACAAAGCTTAAAACAGATGCACATTTACAGAATATCCATACACAAGCAATATAATTAAAAAATAACCTACAGTCCCAAATATCCTACTATCTTTGCATAGAAACAGAGGAGCATAAAGCAGATGGGACTTTGGCAGATGTGTTCCGAGAACCGTCAGAAACCGCATGAATTAAGAAAGTATTTTCAGTTCAAGCAAAACAAACATTTTTGTACAAAATACTGTATGTCTAATCATTACACATCATCGTCATGCTTTCCGTATGCAATCTGCACGTTGGATGTGAGGAAACGTGGGGTCAGGAGCTTTTCAATTAAAGCACGTTGTCATTCAGAGTCTGTAAAATACAAATCGTAGAACTTTGAAAAGGGGGATAAAACCAGGGTCAGGACTCCTCACACCCCAATAATTATGGCAGCCGGATGAACCCTGGGTTTTCGTTATTATCTATGAAGCAGCACAAAGGCCTCCAGTTTCTGAGGGATGTTACCCCTGTACACAAGGCTGTGTTTAACTATAACACGCGCTGCCAGACACTGCAGTGTAGTGTGGTTAATGGGCTGGATCAGATTTTTCGCCATTTCTTTCTCATCCAGCAGGTCGCAAGCGGTCTGCTTGAAGGAGTTTGTACTGTCAAAGTGGGAGCCGCAGGCGATCAGCAAGTTCATGATGTCCGGGTTGTTGTTAAAGGCTGCCACGTGCAAAGGGCTGTTATTGTCCTCGTCCCTGCAGTTCACGTCCGCCCCACATTCCACAAGAATCGAGGCCACCTGGTAGGAGGGAAACTTGCAGACGGGGTAGCGCCCCACGCAGGTAGTGTTCCTGTCGACCGCCAGATGGAGCGGGGTGAAGCCGTTCTTCCCGCTCGGCCGCAGCTTGAGAAACCTGTAGATCGTCTCCTTCTTGAAGTGGTCTTGCTCCACACTGCACGGGACCTTCTCCAGCAGACAGATCAAGTGCAGAATGATGGAAAGAGCCTTGCTAAGCTGAGCAGGATCGGGCGGGGGCTGCGTCTGCTTGACGGCTCTCTCAATCTCCAGCACGCTTTTGCTGAGGATACCCATGAGGTCATCAAAGGACACGGACGTGCCCAGCAATCCCTTGGCCCGGTCCTGCAACATGAAGGAGAAGAGCTCAGCAAAGGAGAGCAGGCTGCTGGCTGTCATGGGGCTCAGGGGATCCAGGTTGCTCTGTTGCATGTCTAGGGCATACTTCCAAAGGTTAATACACCTCTCAAAGTTGCCAGAGTCTGCATAGACTGCACCCCTGTAGCGGATGTAATAAGAAGTATCGGGGTGCGAAGGGCCCAGAATCCTCTCTCTGATAAGCAGGGCCTGCATTCTCATCTCATCAGGGTCAGCAATCAGGTTATCGAGCTCATCGGCACAGTTTACTTCCTTGGCATAATCGTAAGCCATAATCAAGTGTTTCGGCTCGGCCTTGTACAGAATATTGCCGCTTTCGCTATATCGCATGTCCATAGCCTTCTTCCAGTATTTCAGCGCGCCCAGGAGGTCCCTCTTTTTGTCCACAAAGGTTGCGCCCAGCAGCTCCAGGGCATTGATCCTCTCCATTTTGCTTGTCTGCTGGTGCTGAGTTAGAAAGTCGACAATGTTCGTGTGCCCTGTCACGCTGGCTGACAGCAAGGGTGTCATTCCATAGCCATCCTTCTCCATTTTAGCGCCATACTTCAGCAGCATTTTCATGATTTCCAGGCTGCCCGATTCAGCGCAGTCATGCAGAGCAGTGTTACCTGGAGGGGATATAAGATCGCATGTTAAGAGAGCTGTGTCTTCAAGGAAAGACTATCACATCCCCACACCAACACCTAAACCTTAGCCATAGAAACCACGAAGCCTGCAATCGGCAACACTGCAAGAGCTGGGAGACTCAGTATTCTAAAAAAACATGAAAGTTCAAGCACATAAAAATAATGTTCTATAAAATTAAAAAAACTGTATTAAATCATGTTGATAAAATCAGATTGTGGGAGTATGGAACAAGGTTCTCTCGGATTGAAATCTTCAAATTAATTAGCTGCTCACAGTTAAGGAGGCTAGACTGGCCAAATATCCTCATCCCATCTTATAACCTCTCTATGTTCTGATATTTAGAAAAATAAATCACTAATTCTGGTTCAGCAAGTTTAACAGAGAGTTGATAAAATTTTCAGCTAATGAAAATTTTAGTCGATGCAAAGGTCTTCTAAACTGTACTTGTGTAAATCATCTTACTGCAAAGAAAGTAAAAAAATATTGCTAAAGCCAGAAATAAGATAAGGCATCAAAATATACACTCTGTGGAAACAATTCATGAAGTACATGGCTATAATTAGTAACCACAATTTTATGAATTAGCTAAGTGCAAAATATCACTAATATCCCTGACATTTTTACAAATTATTTTTGCACCAATTCATTGGAAGTAAGAAATGAAAGCTCTTTTATTAAGCCTTACAAAAGGTTTTGCGATATTTCTTCCAGAAAACACGAACATTACCAATGTTAAACATTAACAAGGCAACCTTTTCGCATGGTAGTATTTTGACGTACAAAACAAAAGGTACAGTTCATTCCTTGCTGAAAAGTGAAATTTTGCCTGTGGAGTGGAAATGTGTATTTCCTTTGTTTTCACTTTCTGCATAGAATTCATCTCCATATGTTCACCGTTGCCTGCGCACCAAGCCTGCTCCTTGCTAACAAGCATGCATGGGTTTCACAGAATGACTAGCGTAGAAAACCTTTAATTAGTTTCTTACTAAATGAGGTTTACGCAAAAGTAGTTTGTTTAAGCGATAAAAAGATGCATGTTAAAAGAACTAATGTAGTATTTAATATGCAAGTGTAGCATTACAGAAGGATACATAAGATGCCTCATTATAAATCTTCAAAACATGTTGTATTTATGAGGAAAGTAAAAATTACAAAATGTCAAATATTTATCTGCGGATGAATATAATTCATAACTGTCTAAACAAAAGGTATGCTTGAGAAGACGATTATTCCTACAGCTCATTTAGCCTGCATTGTAACTGCCATACCCTCCTCTGTTCTAAAGAGCAATAAATGTCAATCAAAACTGTTGGGTGAACAAAAATCCTTCAACTAAAATGAGGGGTTGGAGGAGCCTAATGGATGCATCTGCTTTCAAAGTTACAGTGGAATTACTACTTGATTAATAGAGGCCTTTACAACACCGTGCTCTAGGTAATGTCTATATATGAAAGCACAGTTATAAATATCCTGAAAAAAAGCGGCTTAAAGGCCAACTTTGTGGACATTTTTACAAACTGAAGTTGCCATTTCTAAAATTAAAACACAACTAACTTTGCTGTCATGTAAACGTGTGGCAAGGGAACGTCTTCGGAAGCATAAGAATTAGAGAATTGATGTGGGGGGGGGGGGGGGGGGGAGAAATTTGAAGATAAACCACAACACTAATGCATTTTTGCTCTCTCACCATATACTTCCCTCAAACAGGGAAATAAGTGAATGCAGCAAATATTGATACAGGAGGAAAGCCTACCTACCACAGCCTCTCTGTTACTATGGCAACGCGGAACTGAATGGCAAGGCGCAGGCAGCTTCTAGTACTGTGAGGGCTGCCGCAGAGCCCACTGAACACTGGGTGTGAGGGAGTGGGTGGGTGTTTGGGAGAAAAAAAAGGTGGAAAGCAGTAAAATTAACTCTGTGCAGCCCGGATGTCAGGAGCCTGAGCCGTCTCACTAGCTGAGCGTGAAAAAGACTCCAGGCCAAGCTACGCACAACTGGCCCGAGCGCTAACAAAGTGGGTTTGAGCTTGGGTGCGTGGGGTCGGCCTTGTGGCTAGCTGCCAAAGGGAGGTTGTGTTGCGATACACCGGGTCCCAGCGGGCTTGTGATGAGCCCATCTTAAGAAATGCTGCTCTTCCAGGCGGTGTCAGCTCCCCTGTTGAGCACTGTGGAGCATGCAGGGCGTCAACCGCAAAACGCCCCCTGCAGGTGCGCGCATCAGGGAAGCAGAATTTTACTGTCACCTGCTGCTGGTCAAGCCATTACTAGGGGTCTTTAACTAACTGCCAATTCCAAAGCAGGCGTGTGGATAATTCAGAAACAAAAACTCCAGCTTTAAATATTGTAACTTTAAGCCTAACAAATGGTCTTCTGGTAAATTCTAAAAAAAAAGTGGTACAACTGCAGTACTATTGGTAAAATATATGGCCTGGTAAAAGGGAAAGAACACTAACATTGTGCGGTCAGAAAACAGTAGACAGTTTACGAAAGTAATAAACTAGTTGGGAAATGTTAGGAATTTTTAGAAGTATCAGTTTAACCTTTAAAAATGGGCTCGGTAATTTAGGTAATTTAGGTTTGATCATGTCCCCTCCCTTGTCCTGTGTACATCTCCTGAGATCTGAGAATGGATTGTTTTTAATGTATAAACCAAGAAAACATTAATATTTTTAATCAGCAATACTTCTGCAACGTGAATGGGCTGTGAAACCAGTGAAGAGTCTCCTCTAATAAATATTTTTTTAAAAAGCCCGTTTTCACTAGAAGAAATAAAGATCAATACAGCAGAACAGCCTTTAAAGGTCTTCCAGGAAAAAAAAAATTGTGATATCTGTAGTGAAAAATTAAGTTAAAAAAGCCAATTCATTCTAAGTAAGATGGTTATCATGTCCTGAATAATGAGTGCTTCATGAGTCAATTAAAAAAAAAACAGCGTAGAATTCTGAATACAGCAGATACGGATTCAATCAAAATAAGAAAAACACTGAAAATGTAGGATAAGAAATAGTCAAACATCCTGTGCTCCTTAACAGAATTCCCACTTCACACTAGCAAAATTAGCAAAGTTTCAATTGTGCATGAGACGTAAAATCTTAATATTTTAAAGTTCGAAGAAATTTAAATGAAGTATATAAAAGACTGCTTTTACACAGCTAAAGGAGAACTGTCAAATCTATATATAGCCCAATTTAAAATTGCTTTAAGCTAAAATAAATATCCCATGTTAACGGTTCTTCTTCACAGAAGAAATGTCTATACATGAAAGAACTTGCAAGCCCGATTGTTACCGTGAGAAAGCAAGACGGACTCAATTATCTGGTGGAAAAATACTCAACTGCATAACCAGGCCTACCAGCGTTAATCCTCTTCTGCTGCAGACCAGCAACCCCTCATCTTGTTCAATTTCTCTTGGTTGACAAACCTCTTACCTCTTATTTTCGCCTCACTTAAACCTAAAGGTCGATGCAACCCAACCTAATTTCTTACAGGTCTTACATCATAAATGACAGTGGAAATGAAAGAAAAAGTAATGGTAGTTTTAAGTTAACTCACAGAGACATTTATTTTAACACTGGATATTCTGGATAACATTGGTGTTCCCAGTATTTTTTTAACAATTATTTTACACTTAACTGCAGCAACTTGGAGGGGAAAGAGAAACTTACAAGGTTTAGTTATATGAACTTAAAATGCACAGTGGCTTTAAAAGGTAATCACTCACCCCCCAGTCACATTTTATGGTGTTGCAGAAGAATATGGAATATGTTTTTTTTCCCCCACTGACAACACACTAAAAGGTCAAATTTATTTATTTTTTTAAAAACCCATCAAATGTCAACTAAAGTATGTCAGAAGGCATGTAGGAGATAATGAGACAATCTGTAAGAAGATGCTATGGTCTAATGAGATCAGAATTTCAAAAAATTGACCTGAACTGGCCTCAAAGTTAAGCACTAAATTTGGCGCAAGTCTTCTGTCGATTAGTGGGAAAAATATTCAATCTGAATACATTATAATTCCATACTGTAGGAAATTGTGAAAAAAGAAAAACACTTCATTTTTTCTTCACCTGACATGGAATACATCAGTGACAAGTCCTTGCAAAGAAATACATTCAAATGAAGTGACATCTGATATTCTATCAAACAAGCAGACTGTCATGAAACATACTTAAGTTAGGGAACAAGTAATTGGTTTATTCCATGTTGAAAGGAGAAGAAAGAAAACTGGGGAGCCCTAAGTTGTGATGACATAAAACATCACTGGGAATCTCTTAATTCAAGAGAAAAGTCAAACAAATGGGAAACCACATTTATGTCCTTACAGTACTCTCCTGTTGTGTGACATTTTAACATGTAACACTTAATTCACTAATTAAATGGGGCAAACAGACTTAATATGGATAACATACTACACTAATAAACTGCCCTCTAAATGTAATTACCTGCTTTAACATAAATCTATTTCCTAGCGCAGGTTTATTAAGCCATGAGCAAAGGATTGTAGCACTTCCTCTCAAATGCAAGTTCTGGAACAAAAGGACTTCCTCAATATGCTATTGTAAGTGATGCAGAATGTGTTCCAAAACATCATTTTTTGCTGTAAAAAGCTGAAGTTGCATTCTGAACAGAGTCTAGAGGATACATGCCACTTTTCTGGTGCATATGCTACCTAACACCTGGTATTGGAATATTTCCAGCAGTCACTATGCAATCAGATGTCATTTCAGCACTGAAGGAACAAGTTGTAACTTGGGCTCTTATATTTTATACATATTTTAGTTGTGAAAGAAGCACACAATCACATAACCAATACTTATCCTAAACTCAAACACCACCAGGATTTCCTGTAACTATTCTTTACAAAGGTATTTACTATTCTTTATAAAGGTGAACGTTTTAAAACATTCAAACCAATTCAAATAAGCTACTTAAAATCATCAGGATTCAGTATTTAAATGTATACAGTGAACCTCATAATACAATACAGAATTATAATACTGTACTGATGTCTTTTAGAGTAGACTGCACTGACAATATCTGATAATTTTAAAATTCCTTTCAATGGCAAAAACAATCCTCTTAAGAGAACTTAAGTGACTGCATTTGCTATTGGTAATTATGTATATTTTGCTTAAGAGAACTTTTTTCTAGTTTCCATATTTTAAAGTGCCACAGATTATAGAACTGTTATTATACAATACTGATTATAGTGTTGTTTTGGAACAGTTCCCATTTTCAAATGTGTTAGTACCCTCAAACTAGATGACAATTTAGTCCCAGAAATTTCTCTTGATCACCAAAAATAGGTTTACTACAGGTTATATTGACCTTCTCCACAAGTAACATTTTATGGTATGTAATGGACTGATAATGTAACTGATGATAAATTACACTCCAGAACCCTTCAACTAGCAACCACTCCATATTTAAAACTTTAAAAGGAAATCCCTTTTTACACTTTCAAAAGGAGATCAATGCTGTACACAAAGCAGACCGCTCAAACATACTTCATTCTCGGAGATACAAGTCCCTGCCTTCGATAGCATTTTAGAACGCAGCAGGGAGAACTCTTGATCATAGTGTAAATGTGCACTCTGTTCCAGCTGGTCCTAAACTAGCTAAGTGATTTTCAGTACCTAGAGAAAGGAATTAATATACTTAAAAGAACAAAGTCCTTTAGCAACATGGCTGGGAAAAGCCTGGGTTAACTAGCTGGTCCATAGCATTGATTCCACCATACTCTGTACATCCATTTCAGACATGGATTGCCAGGTGAGAAAATGGGACATTTCCCAAAATGTGTCGATTCCGGTTTTAATGACAGCAAATCAACTGTTTCATGAGTGAGCAGTAAAGAATTTAACGTTTAAGTGGAGGAGAAACCAACCCTATCTAAATTTGTTTCTAGGATACAAAAGTATACGTTTCACATGTGTGCAGAAGTGTCTAAATGGACTCGGATAATACAGAAAAGAATTATATTTCTCAAAGCGAAGAATGCTTCCCAAAATGTCCTTTCATTAAAACATTAAACAGTCCATGGATGATCCAGTGATGACTGACAACTGTCAAATGTCCTCCATACCACAAGTAGTGTTCGGTCAGGCAAGAAGAGACCTGAACATTATGACAGAAAATCCAGCAAATTAAAAAAAACTTATTCTGCACATCACCTCAACACTACCTTATTTAAATCACTGTAACCAACAAACAGGAAACTGAAACCAGGGCAATTCACCAGATTTTGCCAGAAATGTTAGTCCTACTTAATGGCTAAAAGAAACACTGTGTAGCATCCAGTTTGTTACCCATGACAACAAAAAAGTTAAACACGGGCATAAGAAAACAAAAAAGTCTAGAATTCAATAAACTCTGATTTTTACAGTGGTAACTAACTAGGACGAATTGATCTAGACGAAATCTATACACGCCAAAGCCATACTTGTTCCAAAGACAATAGCAAAACCAGAGAGAGATGAATGCTTCTGCAAATTGGCACTGCACAGCCTTGTAAAACAGTTCATTGAAGCAGTACAGGATTTCAGTTGTTACAGGGTTTGTATTTCATTGTTTAAGCCTGCGAAATCCCAAAAAGCACTGTTGTACCGAACAGGTGCATAGCAGAATTTGCATTAAAAAGTGCCATAAAGTTCTCAGAATGTACTTTGGTACAAAGCCCTGTTAGTGAATTATTCTGCACGAACTTCTAAAGGCTTTAAGCTAGGATCAGTGAACCACCTTTGTGATGAATACAATGAAACTTAACTGAGTAAAAGCTCTGTTAAATATTGTATATTTCTGTTCATCTCATAGGTCTACCCAAAGAGGCTCATATAGCATTTATTATACACTAAATTCTTAAAGTAATTAAATCTAAAACTTGTTCTAGAAATGATGTATTGATGGTGATAAGGATTGAATTAACAATTAACTGTCCACAGTAACAGCAGGAATCTTCCCACAACAAACTAATATAGAAACAGTTTACTTTCTCTCAAATGTGATTCAAGCTCTGCATGCATCGCGATCATTTTATTTTGGAATGTCAGTAGCAAACCAAAACACTGCTAATCTGCAGTTTAAGTAAATTATTTTATTTGCCCCCATCTGATTTTGCTTTGAACATAGTAGTAGAATAAAATAAACACTTTAGGACCTTAACAATATAATCAAAAGAGGAATCTTGATACCAGTAAGATCTTTCATTGTAGATAAGGACTGTGTACAAAAAAACAGCATGCATTAAATAAAATAAACAATAATTCGACACATGAAGCTTCCTACAGTTTGGACCCAAAGCACAATAATTCACGAACACTGTATTAACTAGACCTATTTGTAATTTGGGGGCTCTAACACAGCTATTAAAATTTTTAAAAGCACCTGCAATTTTGGTTTACATGGCCTTAAAGCTTTACTTAAAATGATATGGTCAAACAGTTTAATTAATGAATTAGCCTGTCCTTTTACAAACCCTTTTAGTTATCGTTCCATCACGGTTTTATGCTTAATACGATTGACAGTACACTAAAATCTAGCTTCAAATGATGGTTGTAAAAGTAAAAGTCCACAATGAGACAACTTTAAACTGAAATCACACACCAATACTGAAACGCTATGCAGAATGTTTACGGTGAGTAATCTGCCCGATGCACATTTCATTGAAACAGACAGGATGAAGCCACATAGCAGGGCTCTTTGCGGTTCTGCCGGCCACGGATCTCCAAGGTAAACATGCAAATTTAGGTCGCTGATGTCAACTGTGGTGTTGGGGGTGGTTTTAAAAATGCACCTGCAAATCTTTTTTGGGATTTAAATTAACGGGTTAAACCGTAAACCTACTTGTTTGCGACTGTTACACCGCTACGAAACAGTGCGAGAGGATACAATTAATGAGTCACGGAACGGACTGCTCAGGATACAGCAAGTCAAAGAAGTTGTTCCTCCCCCCCTTCTTCGCTCTAGTTGTTAAGGGCTTCTCATTCAGCCCCTGGGCAAACTGGCAGCCCGTGTGCAGTTCGACTCTTCACCTACCTTTCACGCTTTTCCTGTTGACATCAGCACCTTTCTCCAAGAGGTACTGAGCGATTTCCTTGTGCCCCTTGTAACAGGAAATCATGAGGCAGGTGTGCCCGTGGCGATTGGCCACTTCGAGATCGGCCTTGTGCTCCACCAGGTACTTCACAATGTCGAGGTGCCCGTCGAAGCAGGCGGCCCTCAGGGGGGTCGAGTTGGTCAGCGTCGTGTTGTTGACGGAGGCTCCGTGGCCCAGCAGGGACTGCACCACCTTCAGGTGCCCGGCCGCAGAGGCTGCCCACAACGGGGGGGCCCCCTCGATGGTTTCGCCGTCAAAGTTTACAGATCCCCCGACTTCGACTGGGGCCAAGCAACACTCCAGGAGATACTCCACCAAATCCAGGTGCCCGTAGCGCGCTGCCATCAGCAGCGGTGTCGCGCCGTTGGTCTTTTCCGCCATCAACTTGGAAACTTCATCCCCAGCTTTGTTCTCCAACAGCTTCTGGAGCAGCCGGAGCTTTCCGTCCCGGGCTGCGTTAAACACCGCCGTCTTCAGATCCATTTCATTCCGCAGAGGTAGAACAAATATAGAAACGCGTGATACCGACAAATCAATGCACAGCACCTAGTTTGTTCAGATGGAAACTGGAAAAAAAAAAGTCCCGTTGTTTCGTAACCTGTCTACTTTGCGTTCGAGAGCCACGTAATCAGTTTAAGGTAAACCCACACCGTTTCTCATTAAAATCTTGCTTTGTTAACTCCATGACCGCAGCTCCAAACCTTAAAAATTCAAAATCAGGGCTCATTGGGGGGGTTTTGAGGATACCGCTGCGGCGTTCCCGAGCTCTTCGGAGGTGAAGTTGTCGCCCTTTCCTTTGTGTGTGTCTAGGGCTCGGCTGCGGGTCACTCCGGCAGCTCTCCGGCGTCGACTTTCCCTCCGGCAACACTCAGCTCCGCTTCACTGGGCTCGGGATCTGCACCCCACATCTTCCCGCAGTGCCATCGGCGATCATTCCCTTCTCACGGAGAAGTTCGTGTCAGAAGAAAATAAAACCAATGAGGACATGTCTTCCCCCTTTTTTCCCCCCACTCGGATGCAGCGTGGGCCAGACGGGAACTCACAGGGTAGCTGCAACCGCCTCCGCCTGGGTTTCCTGTGTGTTTCCAGCGAGACAAATGACGTCTGAATGAATGGCTTCTCTCTCTCTCTCTCCTGTTCCGCAAACCCTTCCTTTCCGTTTTGCTGCCCGGCCGCGTCCTTCCTCCCCGCGAGTGCCCGCAATCCCCGTCTTCCCAAGGCTAAGACGGCACAACAAAACACTGGCGAGTGTTATCTTTTTACATTTGTAACACGGAAGGTGTTTCAGCCAACACGCCCCACCTCCCGGCAGCAGCACCCCGTATGACGACTGAGCACACAAGCCGCGGAGTGCAGTTAAATAGGAAGCGCAGCAGCTCTCGGCCCCCTCCCAACAGGGGGCCCTACTGGCAGCGAGAGGAGCCAATCAGAGGTTGCCGTGGTTTGCACGATTCGTCAGCTACATAACAGTAGGGTGTGAAATCACTGCGTTTGTGAAAAGACTTAGGGAATTACTTTTTAATGTTGAGTAAACTGAACACTTTTCATGTGGTTTGTTTTGCTATCCCCGGTACAGGGAGGATAACTTTTTTTTTTCTAGCTAGGTAACCGCATTATGGCAATTATGTTTCTTGGATGTAATTACATATTACACATGAATTTACAAGGCGATTGTTTTTGTATATCAACACGGTCTTTACCTGATGTATTTTAAAAAGCCTTCTATTAAAACTGTTTTGTTTTGTCATAAAAGTATTATTTAAAAAATAAATAAAAGAGGCATTGTGCCGTACCTCGTGGTATTTAAAGTACTGTACATGGTTCCTATAATTTAATTTTTGATGCACTGTTCAGATTATCATACATTTGACCCAAAATGACATTTAAAACCGAAGGTATTTGAAGGGGCTACTGCAAATATATTGCAACATATAGTGTACATCGTGCGTGTATTGTTCCATTCTGCTCTTGAACTCTGAGGGGATTTTGCAGATTATTGTAGCTCGGATAAATTCTTCTCGTTTTTCAAAGCCGTTTGCAGCTACTGTAGCAACCCACGCTTTCTTTTGAGAGCACGACTCAATTATTATATAGGCAATTCCACCTGAGTAAGATATAAAAATGTGCCTGTGTCGTGAGCTGCTGGCACAAGAGAAATAATGATTATGTTGCTTAGTCACTCCTAAATACAAATGAACTGTTTCTAGTTTTCCTTAGAATCGCAGATCTGTAAAACTGCCATCCTGTGTCCAGGCACTTACCCTAAACAAAAATAGCACGCAAGAAATGAGATGAGGAATAAAAACATAACAGGATAGTTTTAACTATGGGTTAAAGATAAAGGAAAATGGGACTGCGGAGCTACGTAATATTCACTTGGACAGTTCCAACTCACATGAGTTTCCTTTGAAGAAATGTTTTTCGCACTTGGCAACTTCGAAAAGGATTTTCCGCTCTCCGACTGAAAAACCTTGAGGTCTGTTTCTATCTGCACATAGCTTGATAAATTATTGTTCTGTAAAAGCTCAGATATAACCCTTTCAGAAATATAAATATGTTTTTTGTCCACACAATGACCTAGCTTAATGGGGGGGAGTCACCCAGCCCTGCTAAACGTCATAGGTGAACCGGACCAGTCTCATTCGTTAGCTGGCGATCGGGATGGGGACGTGGCTTTCGAGCGTCTTCCTTCAAAAGCTGAGCCTAGAATGGTGGGAGAGTCTGGGTTTTAAAGGAAAGCCTGGTTCATTATCAGTGCAAATCAATACAAACAAGAAAGGGCTGGAGCGCCCTTAAGAGGAGGGGCATACGATCGTGACAGTAATTTTATACTCAACTCTTTACTTATTTTTTTCTTCTTTTACTCTGTTTTGGGACGATATAATGTAATCATTGTAAGAAAACGTTCTGCTTTGGATTTTATAGAAATACGCACAGTTTACTGGATATGTTGTAAAATGTCGTTCTCTAGTTAAGGTGATCTTTACAACTCATTCAGCAAATGGACAGTACCCTTAACATTTTAAAGACAATATCCATAAACATATTAGCCTCCTTAGATGTGAATAAAACTTAAGACATGATGCATGCCAACAAGTTAACTATCTGTGACATAACTGTGGTTGAAATGTATGTAAAATCATCGTGATCTCTGTTTTCCTTTCCTTTCCCTACATATGGGATATACATCGCGGCAGTGACTATCAGGACTGGCGCCTTGCTTCTATGGCACCCTGGCCCCGCTGTCGCGACAAAGGTGTCATATCATGACATGAAATACCCAGATAGGATATATGGACTTTGTGTCGCGACGGGGACGGGGCATCTTGTTGGGGTATGTCATGTCGCGATATATGACCTTCATGTCGCGACATGGGGCGGGGCATCTTGTCGGGGTATGTCATGTCGCGATATATGGACGTCATGTCGCGACAGTGGCGCGCCAGTCACGATAGGTATTGTGAAAGTAACACGGCGGGTATCGCGATGTGATCTTGATGCGAGCACCCCTATCGTGAAAAGCTGAGTTGTGAACGCTGTGTGGATGCCATGACATTCTTTGTCTGCTATTCAATCTTGAGCTCAGTGCGACTTCGCTTAGATTGATCAGTTATTGGAAACCAATCGATGTGTTACTGTATATCAAACGTGCTCATACAGCAAACATACACACAAGCAATACATTTTCGAGAATATTGTTAAAAACTAAAAGAGAAAACACCCAATGAACTAACATAGTAACTCCTCCCTAAATGTAAGACGGTTTATTGGTGTAAAGGTTGCAAAGGCTGGGGTCAACTGATCAAAAGATCACAATTGAAAGATCTGGTGGTCGTGACCTTGCTGTTTTTGTACAGTATGTCACAGAGTGACATCACAGCCTGAAAAAGAAGGCGCTATGTTGAAATATATTGAAACATCCACCCCACCCGACCAGACTGTAGGAGGGCCAACTTCACGGAGGTATATTAATGAACTCTGATGAGATTCAGGATTGACTGCATGAAAAAAAACTGTTCCCATGGTAACTGATTCCTGACAAAAATGTGTTTGACACTTAAAAAAAAAGATAAGTACGACTCCTGACCTGTCGCTTTTAAAGGTCAGGAGTTGTAAATATACAACATGTTTACAACATGGTGGTTTCATGTGATGAATTTTTACAAATATAATATCTTTGCATTCATTGAAATTTGTCTGAGATAAACTTGATTATATTTTTAAACTTAGTCAATTACAGCTATCTGACAAAATGTATAATTATCTTCTCTATCCTTACATTTCCTCATAATTATGTCTCCATATAAACACTGTTGTGAAACATTTCAGTTGTCAAAAAATGTTTACTTTTTGTGTAGTAACAGTAAGCAATAGTTTGTGGTCATGTTTACAAGTAAAAATGACACTTCTTCAGAAAATGTAATATAGTAATTCTCTGAGGTTAATTATACAGTAAATTAAATATGGTAAGTATAAGAAGTAAATTATGGTCATTTTGGGGAATTTTGTGTTTCATTTTGTGACACAAAACTGTAACTGTATAACACAGACGGTTATACCATTTCCTAAAGTGGTACACCAGAATTCAGAAGTACAATATCACATAAAATGAACACGATTAACAACAGAACTAAAACCTTAACTAATGTAAAAAAACAAACTTGACCTACAGTATCTTCCACTTGCAAATTACAAGTCTGGTACTTTAGGTGAGACTTCTTCTTTGCAAGATGTTTTTTTGTTCAAACATTGTGATTTGTGAGTGGTAAATAGAAGTTCTAATTAAATTTAAGGCTAGGTTTTAGACAGAAAAAATATATATTTACAATAAGCAGCAACGACAGTGAAACAATGGGTGGAGCTGAAACTATTGGTAGATTCTTATCAAGACACACCTTCTTTTTCAACTAAACCTACAAGCCTATTGTCACATTCCAAATCTGTGGTGCTGACAATGACTAAATGTATAAATGCATTTTAATGTAACACATGACCTGGCTGCAAAAAAAATCTGAATATGTGCTCAGACATTTTTTATTTTCATGCAGTACATAAGCATATATTTTTATCTTTATGCAATAAGTATTGTATATACATACTGTATCGCACACCAGTAGAGTTAGCTCTACTTAGAATGGAACCTTAATGCCAGTCCTTTAGACTGAAGATCATCCCGTTACAAAAATCAAGAATAATCCTTTAGTTCATTTATCAGATTATGAAGGGTTTTGGCAAGAACTTAATGTTTCTAATGGTGCAGCTGTAGCAGCCAGTGCTGTATCTTAAAAAAATATGTCGAAGTCACAGCTAAGATGTCATTAAAGCATGATCAGATCATAGCATGGCGAGCTGGCATAGCCAACAGCTTGATGACAGGTTGGACACAGTGTTAGATTCCTTAGTTGTAAGGTCAATGTGTGCTTAGGGTGCTAAGAGGGAAACCAGCTTTGAGGCCAGGTTTCATTCTGAAAAGAAAAAATAATATTCTTAGCAGATTGAGCATGGCTATGAAAGGGAGACAAATGCACTAAAACATTTGCTGCTTATGTTTTTTTTTCTAACTTGATTTTTGCATGCCAGAAATAATTTGTTTCTGGGAAAGTATTATTTAAATAGGTTATATCCTATCTTTTAATTGGAGTTTTTAAATTTCTGGAATGGTTACTCACACAAAGCCAGAGAGATAAATTGTAAATTGAAACAATTTATATTTTTGATAGACTTTATTGAGAAATGTAGTCTTTGGTCTGCAACCCACAGATGGATCTGCAGTTCAAAGCCCCAGCTGTAATAATTATGGAAAATTGTATTTCTTGTGATGAGTCATCCTTAAATGCCTTTTCAATTCAGTAAAAACTGTCAATTACAATCTGATCCAGTGTTGACAAAAAAAATCCAAAATAATTTTGGTAACTTCTGGTGCTTTTTGATTAACAGGGTAGGATTATTCAACTGCAAGCACAAATACATTTTTTAACATGTTACTGTATGATAATACTTGATAATCTTTTATTATGGAGTACTCTGAAATTATATTTTTATGCCTGAAATTTCAACAATGCAGACTGTTCCAGTGGCCCATGTTTTTAGGTGGCAAACACAGACACACACTCACACCAGGGCCAATTTACCCAGAAGTCAGCTAACCACCAGTATGTCTTTGGATTGTGGGAAGAAACTGGAGCAAAAAATATGATTGCTTATAAATCTATTGTAAGCATTTTGTTGATATGCCCCCTGTGCAATTATCTCTCCAGATCCATCTCCAGGTTTGTGTTCAAAGTATCCATGTGACCTTTCTACCTCCCAGTATTACAAATGTGTTTGCAAATAATATTGTCACAGCCACATCATTTACAAATAATAAGTATACATACAAACACAGGAGATGTAGATATATTCTATCTGTAGTAATGCAATAACAATACACATAGTTAACATATTGTGGTGGGTTTGTAGTTAAGACGAGGTGATGCAGAGACGTAGGCTAGTCAGAATGTTAAATTGGACTACATGGGGGAGAACTGAGGTCAGAGAAGATTTCAAAATAAGTGCCTTCACCTTTATGAAGAAACATAGAGCAAGCAGAAACTGAGGTAAACAAGCAATGTATATAAACATCAGAACACTTGGATTCTATTCCTATTGTGCTAAAGTAGCTCCAAATAGGTTTGGAGGCAGTTTGCCGAGTCTTAGTCACTCCACGTGAAACTTAGGGGCATGGGTGGGGTTAAAAACCAGTTCAGCAGCTTCTACAACATCTGCAGTAAATACAGGTTTAGGGTTTTCCATATTCCATTGTCCTGAGAGTTATTTTTACCACAATAATATTGGACAAACCTCATGAGCATATACAGATAGATTCCAGTAGGTGCAATAAATTTATTCATTAATTCATGCGCCGAACAGGCGTATTCATCTAGTTAATTTTCCAGTTTTTATCTAAAATATATATTTTGAATTTTATAGCAGCACACTGCCATAGAGGGTAAAAATCAACATAAAACTGCACAATTAAAAGAGTGATATTTGGACCTTTGGTATATGCTTTGTGGCACGGAAAAGAATGTTTTTATAGTTTTAAAACCATGGGAACTGTCCATCTTAGTGCAGTGATACAGACAGTTTTGAACAGGAAAGTGTGTCAGATCTAACAGGGCCTGTGCCATTTCTAATGGTTCTCTTGTCAAATGCCTCTCAAAATGATATATTCGGTGTGTTTCCCTAACCAAGTAGTGTGCATCAGCTTTTGGTAATTTAAATATGTAGGCAGCAGTGTGGAGTAGTGGTTAGGACTGCAGAGTCATCACTGGAAGGTTGAGGTTTAAATACTGGGTCAAACATTGCTGTGTTATTGAGCAAGGCACATCACTCCAATTGCTTCTGTGAATTGCCTCGCAAATGGATAAAAGTATCTGCCAAACTAAGTCATAAACGTAGAATAAGGAAAATTCTTCCTATATACTGTGTAAGTCTTGTGTCATGTGGCATTGGTCCTATGGAGTACTATAGAATCCTGAAATTTCTTAAATAATTCATTACTATTAATGGATAAGTGAGTAAAATATCTGCCCATCTATGTGAAACATCCTGGTTCAAATGCATGCAGTATTTAATACCTCCTTAGTACCAAAGTGATGAGAGGGGTCGCATTAATAATAAGGTCTTAACCAGTTTGTCTTTCAGGATGAGTCATTATGTCACATGGCATATACAGTGCCTTGCGAAAGTATTCGGCCCCCTTGAACTTTTCAACCTTTTGCCACATTTCAGGCTTCAAACATAAAGATATAAATTTTTTATTTTATGTGAAGAATCACCAACAAGTGGGACACAATTGTGAAGTGGAACGAAATCTATTGGATTTTTGAAACTTTTTTAACTAATAAAAAAATGAAAAGTGGGGCGTGCAAAATTATTCGGCCCCTTTACTTTCAGTGCAGCAAACTCACTCCAGAAGTTCAGCGAGGATCTCTGAATGATCCAATGTTGTCCTAAATGACTGATGGTGATAAATAGAATCCACCTGTGTGTAATCAAGTCTCTGTATAAATGCACCTGCTCTGTGATAGTCTCAAGGTTCTGTTGAAAGCGCAGAGAGCATCATGAAGACCAAGGAACACACCAGGCAGGTCCGTAATACTGTTGTGGAGAAGTTTAAAGCTGGATTTGGATACAAAAAGATTTCCCAAGCTTCAAACATCCCAAGGAGCACTGTGCAAGCGATCATCTTGAAATGGAAGGAGTATCAGACCACTGCAAATCTACCAAGACCTGGCCGTCCCTCTAAACTTTCAGCTCAGACAAGGAGAAGACTGATCAGAGATGCAGCCAAGAGGCCCATGATCACTCTGGATGAACTGCAGAGAACTACAGCTGAGGTGGGAGAGTCTGTCCATAGGACAACAATCAGTCTTACACTGCACAAATCTGTCCTTTATGGAAGAGTGGCAAGAAGAAAGCCATTTCTCAAAGATATCCATAAAAAGTCTCGTTCCACTTGTTCCACTGTACAAGCCACCTGGGAGACACCCCAAACATGTGGAAGAAGGTGCTCTGGTCAGATGAAACCAAAATCGAACTTTTTGGCCACAATGCAAAACGATATGTTTGGCGTAAAAGCAACACAACTCATCACCCTCAACACACCATCCCCACTGTCAAACATGGTGGTGGCAGCATCATGGTTTGGGCCTGCTTTTCTTCAGCAGGGACAGGGAAGATGGTTAAAATTGAGGGGAAGATGGATGCAGCCAAATACAGGACCATTCTGGATGAAAACCTGTTGGAGTCTGCAAAAGACCTGAAACTGGGACGGAGATTTATCTTCCAACAAGACAATGATCCCAAACATACAGCAAAATCTACAAAGGAATGGTTCACAAATAAACGTATCCAGGTGTTTGAATGGCCAAGTCAAAGTCCAGACCTGAATCCAATCGAGAATCTGTGGAAAGAGCTGAAAACTGCTGTTCACAAACGCTCTCCATCCAACCTCACTGAGCTCGAGCTGTTTTGCAAGGAAGAATGGGCAAGAATTTCAGTCTCTCGATGTGCAAAACTGATAGAGACATACCCCAAGCGACTTGCAGCTGTAATCGCAGCAAAAGGTGGCTCTACAAAGTATTAACGCAAGGGGGCCGAATAATTTTGCACGCCCCACTTTTCATTTTTTTATTAGTTAAAAAAGTTTCAAAAATCCAATAGATTTCGTTCCACTTCACAATTGTGTCCCACTTGTTGGTGATTCTTCACATAAAATAAAAAATTTATATCTTTATGTTTGAAGCCTGAAATGTGGCAAAAGGTTGAAAAGTTCAAGGGGGCCGAATACTTTCGCAAGGCACTGTATGAGGTTTAAGGATCAAGAAAAAAAGGATATTTTCACAGGTCTGGTAAGTTTTGTTTGGAGGAAACCTATAAAATTATTAAATTCAAAATGTAACAAAAAGCCAGTATATTACACTATACATCATCGAAGATAAACTTAATAATCATAATAAACTTTATTTTATATAGTGCCTTTAAAGGTGGCTTCTCAAAGCGCTTTACAGGATGACAATAACAATAAATAAGAAGACTACTACAATAAATAAGAAGATTTCACAAGATAGGACACAATTATAATTACAACAATAAAACAATAACGATAGAGGAGACCGTGGAAGTTGGTATTAAGAAGAGCAGAGGGGTGAAGAATGGAACCAGTTAAGTAAAGGCTTTTCTGAAGAAGAAGGTTTTGAGTCTGGATTTGAAGGAGTTTAGAGAAGGTGACTCTCTAATATCCTTGGGCAAAGAGTTCCAGAGCTTGGGGGCATAGCAGGAGAAGGCCCTGTCGCCCATACAATGTAGACGGGCTTGGGGGACAGTAAGGAGGGCAGAATTTGAAGAGCGGAGGTTGCGAGGTGGGGAGTAGTGCGATAAAAGTTCAGACAGGTATTGAGGTGCCAAGCCATGGAAAGCCTTGTACGTGAGCATGAGGATTTTAAAGTCTACGCGGAATTTGACCGGAAGCCAGTGCAAGGACTCCAGGATAGGAGTAATGTGAACACTTGCACTAGACCTGGTCAGGATTCTGGCTGCTGAATTTTGGACATACTGCAGCTTGTTCAGAGTAGATTTAGATACCCCAGGGAGTAGAGCATTGCAGTAGTCAATTCGAGAGAATATAAATATGTTGATCAGCTTTCCAGCCACAGTTAATGATAGCATAGGGCGTAGTCTTGCGATATTTCTAAGGTGAAAAAAAGATGTTTTGACAGTATGCTGTACATGTGGGTCGAATGTTAAGCCAGAATCTAATATAACCCCAAGGTTTTTCAATTTTGATTGAAGCTCAAGTACAGAGCCATCTACAGACAGGGTTACAGGACTGGCTTTACAAAGTTGATGGGGGGTACCAATAAGCCTTCAGTCTTGTCACAGTTAAGATGAAAGAAGTTTTGAGTCATCCAAATTTTTATGTCAGAGATGCAATTAGATAGAATAGAGACAGCCACATCAGTGTCGGGTTTGGTATGGATGTATATTTGAGTATCGCCAGCGTAAAAATGAAAGCTGAGCCCATGTGATCTTAAAAGCTGACCAAGTGGAAACATGTAAATGCTGAAGAGCAAGGGGCCCAGTATTGAGCCCTGGGGGACACCAGACTTGACAAGACCAATTTCAGACCTGTACCCATTGAAAGAGACAACGTGACAGCGATCAGTGAGGTAAGACTTAAACCATTTGAGGGCAGTGTCAGAGACTCCAAACACAGTCTCGAGACAAGAAAGTAAGATGTTATGGTCAACAGTGTCAAAGGCAGCACTGAGATCAAGAAGGATGAGTATGGAAAGAGAACCAGAATCAGAAACTATTAGGAGATCGTTGGTGATTTTGACTAGGGCGGTTTCTGTGCTGTGAAGTTGACGGAAGCCAGATTGGAGGGGTTCGAAAAGGTTGTTTGTCATGAGGTGGTTATGTAACTGAAGTGTGACAGCACGTTCTAGAATTTTAGAGAGAAAGGGTAAGTTGGAGATGGAGCGAAAGTTGTTAAGATGGTTGAGAGCCATGTTAGGCTTCTTTGGCACTGGGGTAATAGCAGCAGTTTTGAGGACCGTTGGTACAATGCCGGTGCTCAAGGATTCATGTATTATATTGAGGACAATAGGACAGAGAGAAGAGAAACAGGACTGGAATAAAGTGGTGGGAATGGGATCTAAAATAGATGTGGTGGGTTTCATGCTCGTAACTAGTTTGTTTAGGGATGCTGAGTCAAGAAGAGAGAAGCTGGAGAGACGGGAACCAGAGAAGTTGGATGAAGAGGGAGGAGGTATGGAAATTATATCCGTAGTGGAGAGAACGTGATGCCGGATGTTGTCAATCTTAGAACTAAAGAAATCTAAGAATGTGTTGCAAAGTTGTGATGAGGCAGGTAATGTTGTAGGGCAGTTTGGCTTGAGCAGTCTGTTGATGGTGGAGAAAAGATGTATGGGGTTGTTTTGGTGATTTTCAATGATGTGAGAGAAGTAGG
Organism: Lepisosteus oculatus; assembly: GCF_040954835.1. NCBI lineage: Eukaryota > Metazoa > Chordata > Actinopteri > Semionotiformes > Lepisosteidae > Lepisosteus > Lepisosteus oculatus. The sequence continues at coordinate 54,167,891 of NC_090698.1, read as the reverse complement.
TGGATCTGCAGACTCTATAGTAACCTTATAATCAGATAAGTAATCTCTCCAGGCCTGATAATGTATCTGTTTAATATCTGTTTTCCTATCACTTTTAAGTTGTCAGTTTTTCTTACATGTACTATTCATGCATTCAATGGCTCAGGCTGTTAAGGATTTTTGAAGAATGTATGTCGATAATGCTAAACAGTGAATGAATGGTGTGTAATGTTTAAATGAATTTCTTAAATGTTTCTTAAAAGTTTAGCCACGGTTCCTGGCTAGGATTGCAGCTAACTGCAGTCTATCCCAGAAACTTAAACGACAAAGCAGGACTAGGAGCAAAGACTACCCTCACCCCAAACATGAGGTCAGATAAAATAAGATCAATTTATTGGCCAAATTCAATTTCTTGTATTAAGGATTTGTCTTTTCTCATACCCCAACTTCCTCTCCATGAGACACACAGACAGGGAGAGAAGCGTGGGGTCAGAGCGCAGGGTCAGCCATTTATACAGCACCCCTGGAGCAGCTGGGGTTAAGTGGGCCCAATGGAGTAGGACTCCTCTACCAGCCACGGGATACGAACCGGCAACCTTCCAGCCACAGGCACAGAGCCTTAGCCACAGAGCCAGATCAGTCCATTGCAAGGCCACACAGAAAAGGACAATTTTAAACCGACCACGAAAACTAGCCAGCATGTCTTTGGGTGGTGGAAATAAATGTGAGAATGTGGGAAGAACCCGCAGAGTCCTCACAAAATGAGCCAAAGTCAGGCATTGAACCCAAAGGCTGACAGGCACAGAGCTACCAACCAACACTTAACATTAAAGAAATTCATTGAAATAAAACATTTGATAAGAAACAGCACCACCTTGTGTTAAAAGCTAATTCATCTTGCAGCAATAGTAAAAGAAACCAATTTAACCTAACCTTCCAGAGGTCATGACACAGGCTGGTTTAAGACTCTAAACTCTTGGTTTGACCTCTTCACAACGCCAACAGTCATCCCTATTCAACACAAGGAGCAATAAAATTAGAATATAATCACACACAGGTACTCCTGTACTTCCTGTATATTTTGCACATTAAGTTCCCAAGAAAATAATCATAAGTTTACCTTTGTTAAACTTTAGGTATGATGACGTTAGGATTTGCATTTTTAGGAGTATATGATACCATACAAAATATGGTGGTTTGCCTACAATATTTTGCCTTAGTCCGTCTGTCCTGTAAAAAAAACTTCAACTGTTTTTATTGTGTAGCCTGACAAGGACAATGATAGGTCTTTCCCTAGTGTGGTGGTGGTGTACATCTATTATGGTTATTATGGGGTAAAAGCATTCTAATCCTGCCTTCTCCACGGATGTATAATATTTATTCAACTGTTTTTTTGGGTACCAGAAATTACAGGCCCTGATAAACACCTACATAAAAATTATGAAATGAGAATGTACTCTAAGAAGGGAGAGAGGGAATTCCAGACTATACTGCAGTAATAGCACACTGATAAAGCACCAGCAAAAGGCCTCGAATTTCAGTTTGTTTTCTTATTCCTCAAATCATTATCGCAGTAAACTGTACTCTTAGTTTCTTTTAAAGCGAGTCAGTGAATCATTCCTCGCTGCCTACACCTAGGCTTTGCTCTTTTTGAAAATCTAGGAGTAATTTGCATCACAAAGGCTATAACACAAGAGGAAACTATGCAGATCCATTCCTTAGGAAATGTGCACCACTGGATAATACAAATAAAACATAATCAAAGCAGCATAAGATAAGGGAGAGGGCCTACATATACCTGGTCTGAATGAAAATGACAAAGAGGATATTAATAGACAAAACATACAAAAAGTTAAAATCAGAAGAGACCATTCAACCCATCTAGCTTGTATTGTTGATGGCTAAATGATCCGAGGTCTTGATCCTACCATATATCTTGAAAGATTATAGTATTAGTTATCAACAACAGCCATATAAGAAATGTGGAGGAAAAATGACAATTTCAAAAATTTTAGGAGTGCCTTTTTAAAAAAAATACTTTTGTATACAGTATATTCAGATTTGAGCATAGCAGGATTTTTGCTTAAAACGGCAAAAATAAAACACCCAAAACGACTACTTTAGTAATGTTTATTCACAGGGTTTGCACTCTCTTTTACGCAAACATTTTTACAACACTCTGAAAAAAGTTCATATTTAAGAGCTTAACTGTTAAGTACAGTAGAGGGCACATGTACAAACCATGTTCCATATAAAGTGTTTGCAGTCCTGTACATGGGGGTTCTGTATAATACGCAAGCCCTGGGCAACACTTAGAAGAGAAGGCTTAGGCATTCAAATTAAATTTTAGTTAAAAGTGACACAATATTAAGGTTTAAAATGACCCTTGTTCACAGAGTTTTCAAATTTATGAAAATATGAACCCACATCCAAAACTGGAGAAGTAAAAGCTCAGTTTCTTGTATTCAAAACAGTTCATTAGATTCATGCACACTACATCTGATTTTGAAAATCAACATTGCTTTCACTAGAGGGTGAAAATGCAACATTATAGAAAAACTCCAGTTATCTTAATCTTGTCTGTATCCAACACCATTAATCAAATAATTTCAACTGCACTTAGGATTAAAAAAATACACTAAGTGCACCTTATGTATAATGTTATGGTTTACAAAAAATAAAACAAATTAAATGAGTTAAAAATGACAGGCAGTACAGCTCCCGAATTACTATGCTTTAACAGCAGAGCAACAAACCAAAATTAGTCAGTAAGCCAACTGACTAATTTTGATATAACAAATTACCACAGTCATAAGGTTAAGGTTTTACAATTAACCCAGAACAGCTGTTAGATTTCTTACAGAACTGCTAAATCGAGTTGTTTAAACGGCTGATGAATAAAGCAGAGTGGTCAATCACAGGTTCCTCACAGATTTTATTGAATATCCTACTTTGGTCTCCGTTTCAATACAAGTGCATCTTTAGCTGTCACACCAATTAAAAAAAAAGTCATATTGTTTTTTTGTATCTTCCTACTAAACACTTCAGCGTATCGGGAAGTATGCAAACGTTCAAAATTTAACAAAGACACAAAAAATGCAATTTTCTAATCAGTGCTGAGGGGAATAAGGTGTATTCAAATACCTTATCTGGTACCTACTGGAGGACTGGAACATGTTCACAGCACAGGTTCCTCTGATTCACAACAAAAACCCATACACAAAAAAATGCTAATGACAAAAACTGATACCAGAAAGTAAAAGAAAACCAGACCATTTCAAAGTTCTTCAGACATTTAAAAGGGGATTACCTACCATGCTTTTGTTGATTAAATAGTTAGAATGAAACTTAAATAGATAACAGAATCTGCTGATAAGTTTAACACACTGTGGATCCCAAACAAATTATACATTTCATGCAAATAATGATGTAAAGTAGAAAACAATGCTTGGAGCAACTTCTAAAAAAGGCTATGCACAACTTTGCCTTGTCTATACGTTTCCATATAAAGACCTGTTTTTGTACGCAAGTTACAAAGATCCCATTTAACTAAGAATATGTCTTTAATGGAGACAAAACTGAAACAATAGGTATGGCTAATGATGCCTGAACTGCTTCTTTCATATGCTGTTGTCCAAGCAATCATTACAAAGGGATCTGATCAAAATGCAGTTAAAAACCAAGCCACATTCCGTTACCAGTTTTGAAAAACAAGAGAGGCTTGATAAAAAGTGTGCCTCCAACAACATTATACAACCAAATTTTACACAGGGTCAAATAAGAATTTAATATCAGGGATTCAATAGAAAATATATGGTATTCATACATTCAGGTAAGCAATGGTGAAAATAAACTAAAATATATACAGACAATAAATTAAGGTGTTTTCTTTCCAATTAACATAAAAAGGTTGTTTCTTTTATTCAGAACCTTGACGACAATACATAGGGTCTTAAAAAAAGCAATTATATAATGTGCACATCTTTATTTTCTATATATTCTGTGAATCAAAATCCATAGCAATGTGACAATCCTTTGATGGTCTGACACCAGTTTCTTTTTTTCGTTGAGAGTCCCCCAGTATGTGGTCTGTGAACAGTATCAGGTGTAACTATGTGATGTGCTTTGTTATGATCCAACACGGGTTGTGGTGGTTTTCTTGTCAGAGAAAAAGCTCCTGAGGAGAACTACCTGGCCAATGCTCACAACCAGCAAGATAACAGCTTCTCCAACAGACCAGAAAGCAACTCTGGTGTTCAGGTCCTCTGCACGGCTGCGTCCTTGTGCCTCCCTAAGGCGGAAGTGTGTCTGGTAGTCGATAACAGACTTAAGGGCTTCATGTATCGAAACGCATGCAGACTCCATCTGGAAAAGATCAAATGTTATAGCAAATCTGGCAAAAACTGTTATACTACTTGTTTGGGTACAGCATGCACCATTAATCTACTGTTCTAGCTATGGGTTCAAAAATGAAGCATGTAATTGGAAAACACTTATTAAACACCAAAACTTAAATACAACTAAAAATGGCTGATCATATTTCCCTGTGAAAATTCTATTTCATAAGCAAGTTTGAGTACTCAGAGAAGCCCACAATATTTTATATGTCTGATTTATGAGGTCCTATTCCAATCATGAGGAAAGTAGGTGAGTTTAAAGGGAAAGTTTTAACAGCACATCTTTGGATGGATCTTTCTCAAGAGCAATGGGTATGTGTAACTGCAAAAACCTGAAACCATAGATTTAACGAAATCCCTATTTAATTAAATCAATACTTGTGCATTTTCTGAAGCTCCTAGTTTCATGTAATAGCTGATCTGCTACAGTAAGAACAATTAAGCAAGAAGCAAATTAGAACTCAAACATGAAATGGGTACAGATCTGTTTTAAAATAACTTTAAAAGGTAAATGTCATATTTTTGTTATATTTCTTGCTCTCTGTGTGGCATCCAAAATAATATTTAAAAGTATAAAACTCAGGCAAATGTCAGAATTACAATGGCTTTAGAGCTCTACTTGGCTCCTCAGAGACTGTGCATTTGTCTGCAGTAAGGTCTGACTAGGTTTCTCATTCAGCAGGTCACACTGTGAGCACTAGAAGTCCTATTATACTGGACATATCAGTACAACTTAACAATAATTGTAAACAATTTGCTTGTGTACATCCAGAATAAAGCAGGGACTTTGCGCAACCTACGAAATTGCTTATTTTGCATTCCTTAGACAAAAGTGGACAATGTGAAAAAAGCTGTTGTTTTGCAATGGATATCTGCAAAATTCTGACTCCTGCAATCAGCTGCATACCTGGGTCAGTGCCGTAACTCTGTTCTCATTGGGGAAAAGTGGTGGGTCTTCTCCAACTTGAAAGTCAAAGTAGACAGTTTTGTGCGTGAAGGTGGAGAACTCATTGCTGAAACAGAACTTGTAGGTCCCATTCTTTGCTGCTGTGAAAGTAAAACTGTCATACTGCTTTTTCATCTCCTTGTAAAGAACTGTTCCATCTGGGTCTTCAAGACGACAATCCACATCATAATGGCCTCCTGTTACAACCTAAAAGAAATAAAGAAACTGTGAAGCATGAATCTGCACTCCACCAGATGTCAGCCTCACTTATCACAAGGACGCGTTTCAGAGAAAGGAATGCCATGGGATTCAGGGCTAACATACAGGTAGTCCTCAAAATAAAGGAAATACTTGAGTGAATGAGGGAAACAAAGTGCACTGAAAGCAGGTGCTTCCGGACAGGCGTGGTTCCTGAGTTAATTAAGCAATTTACATCCCCATCATGCTTAGTGTCATGTATTAAAATGCAAGACAGACACAGCTGCCTATTATTTTGGCTACTATGGCTAAATGAAAGGCATCTCCATGACTTTGAGAGAGGGGTGATTGTTGAGGCACATTTGACAGGAGCATCAGTGGCAAAGACTGCTCAACTTGCTGATGTTTCATCTGGAACAGTGGCTAAGGTGATGTTGACGTGAAAATCCGAAAGATATCATCAACTAAGGGCAACCACAGACAAACAGTGCACGTTCCTCGAACATGAAGTCCAAACGAGATTCAAGGCCAAAAAGACAAGCAACTCTGAATCAGTGGACTGCAAATGTGAATCTAACGCATGACATTTGCAGTCCTTTTCATCAAGGGCCATCAAGAACTTCACAGATGGTGTGGAGAGCATTTTCCTGGCATATGTGGTAGGTCCACACAACCCCTTAAGAGGGCAGTAAGTCCAAAGCCATTCTGATTGATCGTGCTCATCCTATGGTGAAGCATTTCCATCCTGAGAGAAGTGGAATCTGCCCGGATGAGAACGCCCCCTTCCACAGGGCACGTGTGTCACTGAATGGCCCGATGAGCATGAAAATGATGTAAGCCATATGCTATGGCCATCCCAGTTACCAGATCTCAACCTAATCGAACCCTTATAGGAGAGTCTGGAGCAGTTCCTAAGACAGCATTTTCCACCCCACCATAACATAACTACAAATTATGGAATTTCTCTGGAAATAATGGTGTTGCATCCCTCCAGCAGACACTTGTAGAATCTATGCAAAGATACAGAGAAGCTGTCACGGGAGCTCATGAGAGCCCAGCGTTCTATTAAGACATTTTATGTTGCGGTTTTCATTATTTTGGCAGTCACCTGTAGAGTGGTTTCATTTGGGATGCCTTCCCAACCGCTGTTTCCTATACATGACTGATGCATGAGGGTTTCATTGGGTCACCACAGTAGTGGCATTACTAATATTTCTACCATAGAATTATAATTAAAAACACATTTAATACAAATTGGAGTGAAGAAATACATTACATTTAGCTATACACCACTAGCCATCCAAGACAGGAACAGCATCCAGGGACTAGAGAATTTATAATAAAACATCCACAAGAAGAGAGAGAAAACTGAGCCAAGTAATTACTGACCACTGGGTTTGACTTATGGAAGCAATTAGAACTAAACTAGAGGATCACCTATATGGAAAACAGACGATAAAGATACATTTTAAAAAGTACGCTTTTTGAACAAGAGACAATATAAATTGATGGACACAGAGCACGCGGTATGGTACAGTACATTTTTATCTTTCTGAAATAATTTGATAAAGTCTTCTGAAACCCCAGGACTACCGGAACCCAAAGAATCTGTATTTTTTAATTTACATCAATGTTGTAGTATAGTTAGTAAATTAGTCAAATTGTCAGATAATACCAAATTACAAGCATTACCAAACAGTAGAAGCAGCAAATTAAATTTAAAAAATGAGACTGTGAAAACACATGGAAGATTATGTTTAATGTAGACAAATGCAGGCATTTGCATGCAGGTAGCATGTATTTCGAAGGAAGACTGGAAGACACTTGGGGGTCTAGAATAAGCAACCCAGAAATGTTGTTGAAATTTCAGGAATTAGACAGTATGGGCCAGGGATCATTTAGATCCTAGCAAACAAATGAGATACATGGGCAGTATGGTCCCATCTCATTTACAATTTAAGATCAGATAAGGCAACAAACGGATAAACTAATTTCAATCTATAAAAATATGAATATAATAAAAATATTTATTCTGTCTACATTATACACGACACCTTCAACATTTAAGTGAAAAAATTAAACGTTGAAATGGAAGAAGATGCATGTGAGAGCTTTAAGAATAAAACATCCTTATACGTTGAGCCAGGTTCACATTTTGGCAGAGCTGCAGGAACCTCTCTTTAAATGTGTTCATGTTACAGGAGGCTTGAGAACACCTTTCCATTTTGGTATCATTACCCCATGTGGGATTTCTGGGCTCAGGATACTGAGAATTCAAGTAGGATCAAAGCACTATACATAAGGCATTATTACACATCATTTTTTAAGTCCCTATTTTAAATTATATCAATCCATTACATGCAAATGAGATTCTTCAGATTCTAAATTTTCATTCCCAATCATTCTAATGGAAGTTATTTTAAGGATTCAATCAAGGATAAAAGCTGCATTAACCATTATTAAAACGCGAAGTCGGTAGACTGGAGCAGCTGATGCTTAGATCCCCTAATAATTTTCTACAGATTTACAGCACTTAAATAAAGGTACTAATATTTTTTATTGTAATATGAAGACACCTTAATTACAATTGTCTGGATGCATTAAAAGTAAAGAAAGCAGAAAGACAAACTATTTTAGTAAAACCAGGCTTTATCTTCTGCTGTCCATATAAATGTTTAAAATCTGGCCTATTAAATCATAATCATATGAAATCATATTTGTACAGACCCTTATTGTAATCCTCACGGTGTAATATATACATCAATTAAGCCTCAGTGGAGATGTACTTGCTTCTAAATGCCTTTCATGTAGAGGTATGTAAAATAAACAATAAATGCAGAACACTACCAACAATTTAAGAGACTATACGATGCACACCGTACTTCAATAATAATATTGAAAGGTGCCCTATATAAAATGGAAAACAAGAAACCCCAAAACAACAAAACTACAATGTATTTAATCCAAAAGCAATTGCAGGCCATCTCAAGCGGAGTGACCGACTCTGATTATCTGAAGAATTAAGTTTGCATTGGGGGACTGTTAAGGTCAAAACCATCTGTCATTTTTATTCTGAAAAAAAAATTATCTTAATTCCCTTAGGCTATTACCTACCAGACAAATTTCCCTTGACTGAGCCATAATAAGGCGCAGCAACTGGTTTGACTTGAAATGAATAGGAAATACAAAAGAGTGGCTAAATCACTTTTGGGACATTGCCAAACAAGGGGGTTGGGGGATTTTGTATTTCAAAAAAACGGCTCCAACACTATGGCAGATACAGGTAACAAAATGTCTGCATCTACCAGTATGCTGGTAATGCTGTAAAATGCAATAAAACTACTTGTATATATATATTAAAATTTGTGTGCTTAAACTACTGGAGAGCAATGCAAAATAAACTTTTACAACCCTGTTTAGGTTTTTTAGCTCACCTCTTTGTTTTGGTCCCCCATATTAATGGACCACATCGGTAAAGTAATAAAAACATTGCAATTTACTAGAGCAGTTTACTACAACTAGGAAATAATAGAAAATGGTAACTGAATAGAAGAAAAACTTTAATTATATTAGGTGTGAAATTAGCCACTTCAATCACAGGATTCAGTTAGTTCACTGGCTATGATATCAAAAACTAAAAATCCAAAGTCAGACCCAGACCACTCTTCATGGAATTGCACTACAGCTCCATTCGACAGGTTTATACAAGCCCAAGTCCCCTTATTTGTATCCCCCCTTCATAGGACTTTAAAGTTAGGTGGTGCCAGGAATGTGTCAAATGTGTCAATGAATAAGATGTCACTCGCATCTAATAATCACAGTTATAATTTCTGCAAATGTTAAACATATTTGTGAAATTGAATGCAAATCAACAAATGCATGGTGAGAATTTTGGTGACTGATTTCATATGGACTAGTTTCTACAGTGGCTATCAAAAGTATTCACTCCCATTGGACTTTTTTTTTACACTTTGTGTCACAACATGGAATCATAATTTATTTCATCAGGATTTGTGCCACTGATCAACACAAAAAAAGATTAAAACGACAACAAAATTCTACTGATGCTAATAAATTACAGAGATAAAACAGAAAAATAACTGAGTGCATAAGTATTAACGTTTGGTAGAAGCACCTTTGGCAGAAAGTATAGCCATGTGTCTTCTTGGATAAGTCTCTATTAGCTTTGCACATCTGGACACTGCAATGTTTGCCCATTCTTCTTTGTAAAATTTCACATGCTCTCTCGAGTTCGATAGGGACCATTGGCGAACTACGATTTTCAACTCCTACTACAGATTCTCAATTGGATTGAGGTCCAAGTTTAGACTGGGCCACTCCACAACATTGACTTTTTTGGGGGGGTTTTCAGTCACTCCAGCTTGGCTTTGGCCACTGTCCCACCGGTAAATGAATATTCTCCCACGTCCCAGGTCTCTTGCAGACTGCGGCAGGCTCTGGGACTTCTCTCTATATTTCTCTATATTTTGCTTCATCTATTTGCCCATTATCTTCACAAGATCTCCAGGCCCCGACAAGTGAAGCATCCCCATAGTATAATACAGCTATTACCATGCTTACCTTGCTCGCCTATAAGGCTTTACATGGCTTGGCACCTCAATACCTGTCTGAACTTTTATAGCCCTACTCCCCACCTCGCAACCTCCGCTCTTCAAATTCTGCCCCCCAAGCCCGTCTACATTGTATGGGCGACAGGGCCTTCTCCTGCTATGCCCCCAGGCTCTGGAACTCAAGGATATCAGAGAGTCACCTTCTCTAAACTCCTTCAAATCCAGACTCAAAACCCTCTTCTTCAGAAAAGCCTTTACTTAACTGGTTCCATTCTTCACCCCTCTGCTCTTCTTAGTACCACCTTCCACGGTCTCCTCTATTGTTATTGTTGTATTGTTGTAATTGTAACTGTGTCTTATCTTGTGAAATCTTCTTATTTATTGTTGTAGTCTTCTTATTTATTGTTATTGTCATCCTGTAAAGCGCTTTGAGAAGCCACCTTTAAAGGCGCTATATAAAATAAAGTTTATTATTATTATTAACAGTACGGATGGTGTTCTCAGGATGACGTACAGTGTTATGGCTGAGCCAAACATAGTGCTTTGCATTGAGGCCAAAAGGTCGGACTACAGAATCTTCCAATTGGTCTCAGAGTCTCCCACACGCCTTCTGGCAAACTAGTGGAGATTCTATGCTGTTTTCAACAATGGCTTTCCTTTTGCCCAATCTCCCATGAAGTCCAGATTTCTGAAGCACCCAGGCAATTGTTGTCCTATGCGCAGTTTCTCCCACCACAACCATGGAAAAACTCGAATCCCTTCACTAGTGCCCTTTTCACCCAAATACTCACTTTTTGATACCCTGTTTTGCACAGATTCACAGTTATGCCATGTTTTTGCCATTTCTTTAAAAAGGATTTTTCTGTGCTTTGGGGGTTATTCAATGCCTTGTAAATTCTTATACCCTTCCCATGATTAGTGCTTTTCACCATGATCCAGCTGCTATTCTGGATTTGCTTAGAATGTTCCTTAATGAAAGATGAGCTCTTTGAATGATGTAATTTTTGTTGGCTTTAAAAATTTTCTCATGGCCTTCCCCTAACAGGGCTATTGAAAATCAATCCTACATTTGCTGTGAATCTTCCTTTGCCTTCACAATGTACTTTTTCTGTCGCAACAAATGCTATTGGTTTCAATACTCAGATTACTTTTTGAATGCCTGTTGGTATTTTTGAACATACAGGTAATTTAGGCTCAGTGGATACCTGAGCCACATCCCCTCATCAGACTACAGTTTCCAAGGTGTTATGCAAAAAAAGAAGGCATGAGCCTCTGCCACAGGAGTAGCCCTGGGCTATACACTCCTGAACAGACCTCTGTCCTCCCCATCACTTCTGGCAAGATATCATGACTCATGGTCTCCTAGATCATGGCCTGTCAGGGACGTAGTTATAGGCTTAACATCTTGCTAGGTTAGAAGACTGGCTGTAAAAACCCCTGGTGTGAGTAACTTCAGTCTACAACATACCAACGGCACTATTGTCCCGATTAGTTGGGCAAAGCGGTTCCTTTCTCTTTCTTTCTTGATTTTCAACAAGCCTAACATGCAAAAGATTAAATTTCTCCATCGCCTGTTCCCAGTCAGCTCTTACCAATGGGGTAAATAAGTGCTTATGCAGTCTTTCTAGTCAAATGCAAAATCCACATACTTTATCTAAAAACATAATGTAGTAATTGCTATCTTTACAAACACAATATATAAATGGACTAATATCCTTTTAATGATCAGTATATACTGCTAAGTCACATTTAACACTACTGATCAGCTCTTTGTTTTCAGATTTTTTTTTACTGAATTTGAATGGAAAGAGTGTTCAGACGAGGGATGTATATACTTTTACATAAGAAAATGTAAAAAGTGTAAAATACATTTTAGTTAGCAGGGAGTTTAGAAATGTCTTCCCTAACGATTAGATAGTAGCACATTCAAGTTTTATTTCGCCACCTTTTATTATGGATGCTCTAATTCTATACTTAACACCGGTACTTAATGCCTTTCCATTTAAGACCAACTTTAAAACCTGACCTGTTTCAACGCGTCCTGGAATTATGGAGAGAAGTAGCAGCTCCATATTCAAGGTCTCCTACCACTAAGACTCCCGTTCACAAAACTTTGTCTCCCACCTCAGGATAAGGGTTTAAAACGTGCAATACGCTAAGACTGTCAAGGTGGGTGCGTACTGGTAACACTCCTCTCAGTCTAAAAGAAGGTCGCGTCCATCTTGCAGTGAATTTATTTGCAGGAGGCGCACTTTAATACATAAAAACAGTCTTACCTGAAACTCCAGGGTGCACTTCGTGCCGATCGTGATGTCCTCGTAGAAACACTGCTTAGCATTGTCTGGGAGCTCGAAGGTGAGCTCTGAGCCGCATACCCATCCCAACAGCAACTGGGCCCACAGCACCTGCACCAGCACTCCGACATTACCACTGTACATCTTCACAGCAGGGGCAGCAGAGCGATTCAGACGCCTTCTAGTTGGTATTCGTAAACCTGCACATTAATATTGGACAAATACCGTGTAAAACAGCGTTCGTCAGCTATACACTTGTTAAACGTAACACAAATTCAAATAATGAATGCACAATGTAGAATCCGAACCCGGATATCAATGGGTTTGCAAAATAACACAGAGGGACAAACACCGGCTTAAAAGGGGGAGATTTCGATGCTTCGAGAATATCGGTTGTAAATACCGCTTTTAAGAAAATCTAACATCACAGATATTAAATAAAATCCCGGATCCTTACAGTTACAACTCACTGCTTAACACGAATCCCCCTCACCCGGATGTAAGCAAATCGGCACCTCCTGCGTGGCAAAACGAGTAGCGGAAGTGACCTCCAACCCCGGAAACGCTTCTAAATCAGTGGGTGGAGACTGAAGGGTCTGCTGTCGTCATTATTCATCGACTGTTGTGGGCTTGGTGTGGTTTCGGCTGTGGGTCTGTCTGTAGCCAGATAGAGCGCCGGCTGCGAGTCAGAAGGTGTCAGTGTTTTCAGTTATTGGAGATGATGCTACTGTTTGCAGTAAGAGTTTGAATTATGGAAGAAGCAAGCGAGGCAAGCCACACAGAGAGACTGTAATTATGCCTCATGCAAATAATTGTGTTTTTGTTAGCAGGCTAACTTGTGTAATTTAGAATTGAAATGTACTGGTTGACATGGGTTGACTGACAGTGACAGTCGGTAGCGGTCCAGTTCAATTGCTGATTAAGTTCTAGGCCCTGTCACACTTGGTACTGACTAAACTTTATGCAGCATATCGATAAGGGTGAAAACATTATTCCAGTTACGTACTATTCTGAAAAAATCTTTAAAGAAAATAAGATTATTACTATTAACAAAGCATATCCTATGATTTGTTCCTCTGCAGAAATCTCTTTTTAAGTATTTCGAAGCCCCGCCCTGAACTCCTTAATGGGCGCACAAGCGAAGACAAGATAATTGCACCCATGTTGAAGACGTTAAGCGAGCGATTAATTTACCCAATTACTTGGGTAAATTACGTACTCAATCGTTAAAAATATGGAATTTAGAATAATACATAAACCAATTAATTGCATGTACAGTATTAGTGTCACACGTGTGGTTCGGTCACTGTGGGGGCTAGAAATAGGTTTCTTAAATGTATAGGTTTCCTGAAACAAAGTATATTCAACCTTTCAAGCTCCAAAGAGTTTTGTTACTGTAACAGGGCCACACTGAAAGAGCACTGTCACGTCAAAATAGTTTTTGGTATATAAATCTGAAGCATGTGGAAGTCAGTTTTAACTCTGACCCCCCAAACCATCCATTCTTGAAACAATGCAGCGAATTAAAGTTGTTACTCATGATATAATGTATGTTAAATCGTTAAATCAAAAATGCAAAATACTTAATTTATTTTTCCCCTCTCGAGATCTTCTTGTTGGTTTAATATTTGATGTTTGTGTTGCTTCTGAATAATTCTTGCGTCCAGATTTCCCTGCCGGATTTAGTTAGAGACATTTCTCTTGGAGCATAAAGACGTTTTCCTTTCAAGATATGTATTATATATTATTTAGAGCGTCAAAAACCTGCCTTGCCCTATATGTTGTTGACCAGATATATTTATAAAAAGATATATAATCCAATGTTTTTTTTAATGCAATTGTTCTCAATGTTCATAAAGATTTACTTTCCAAATGAATTATTTATGTCATTGCTAGAGATGAACAGACATGTAATGCCAACCCAGATGACTCTGACCAGCACGTCAGGCTGCATAAGAATCAGGATAACCTGAAAAGACGTGTGAAGAACAGTATTAAGTTTAAGGACTGCAGTAACCCTTGTCCTAATATCACTCAGTTCCCAGACCTCATGGTTTGTATTCTTCAAGAATTTTAATATTTCTAAAATTTTTAACATTCACTGACACAAATATTAAGTGGTAGAACTTTTAAACATATATAAATACACATTAGAAAAGTCCAAAATAATATATCTGAAATTGTGCATAGTAAGTACAATCTTTTTAGATTTATACGGCATCCAAAACATAATATACATGTGAAAATGTGTACGTGAAAGGTAAAATGGATCTTAACCATTCCATGTATTGAAATATAGGTTAGTCAGTTCTTATCTAACTTTTCTTTTTGTATAGGAATACCTTCCGAAGGGCTATAATTATCACGTGTGTTCGTACACAGTTAATAAAAAGCACGAGGATCACTTGGATTTTGAAGCCATGATTCGTGTACAAACGAAAACGGAGGAAGAAGTGCAACAGTGGCTCCGTGTTTTGAGAGAAACTACAAATGTGACATGGAGGATTGACAAAAGTAGACCACGCAAAAAACAGCGCGTTCTCTTTAAAGTAAGTTTAATTTATATGTATGGCCAAAGCGAGATGATATTTAAAACAATTACTCTTGTCTTTCATATGGCTATAGACTCCAGTTCTGTTGCTAAACCAGGGGACATACACAGGTTTTACCAGGAAGTACTGGTATTCTGAAATAACGTTGTCACACCCAGGCTGGGAGCAGCTTGCTGCCTGAGTTACCACAGGTAGCTGCGAACGTGAGTGCTTGCATTCCACCCCAGCCTCATCAACTCAATTGTCCAGTTGTCCCTCCAGTCACTGCCTTTAAGCTCTAAACACTAATTCGGTGCTCTGACATTGAGATACCAGGAGTAGTGCAGGTCCTAGTTGGTAAGACTCCAGATTCTCCAGGTTGCTGCTTTTCGGCTTCCAGATACTCCTGGCTGTCAGCACTGAAATTAGCGGCGTCCCTGTCCTGTCAGCACCTCCACAGCAGGCTCTCCTGTCCTCCTTTAGTCTCCAGGTTCCCAGTCGGCCTCACTGCGCCTGGCTTCCCAGTCCAGTCGGCCTTTTTTCCGGGCTTCTTTGTCAACCTCCGCCTGCCAGCCGTCTCTCCTGCTTGTGCGCCGTCTCCTGCTGGCTTCGTTCTTCTCATCCTCATCGTCTTCTGAAGTCTCACGGAGGAACACGAGTCCCTCATGTAGATCTCAGCTTGTTAATCTGACCGCGGCACAAGTTGCATGTGCAGCCTTTTTTATGGCCTAGGAACATAATTTGTTTACAGCTGTATGCTTATTCTAACAAAGCCATCATCATGCCATGTCGTAATGTTTCCAAACTGCAGCTCGGTACAGCTTTTACCGAGAATGCATTTTGACAGAGCTATCTCACCTGATGGATGGTTACTTTTTAAATCACTGTTTAATTTTTGTGCAGGCCGATTATAGGTGCCACCACAATACTAAGCCACGGTCTTCAAATGCAAATAATAAGAGAAGGTCAAAAAACACTAACTGTCCTGCAAAACTGTACATAACAGTGGTTCGCACTGCCATCAGCCAGGGAAGACAGAGTGGGTGAGTAGGCTAATAATACATCATTTTAAATAGACATTTGTGGTTTTAGCTTGCTTTTCAAACCAAGAACAGGAGGCACTTCTGTATGTCGAGTGTTGCTGGAGAATGGAACAGTCTGCCCGGCTGTGTTGTTGAAGCCAATACTCTGGCTTCTTTCAAGAAACATTGGATGAGTTCCTTGGATCATCTTAGATACCTGTTATCATACAGGGTAGATATTGTCCAATTAATTTATTCCACTCATTCCTATGTTTTTAGATTTTTACTCTAATATAATGTTTGTATAATGATGAACTTCAGTCAAAAAGACTGAGAAAATGCAGTGCAGCTTCACTCAGTTTTTTTCTGTCTCTCCCTTCATTATTTGCAGGAGTACAGATCCTCATGTTCCTCTTTATCCAACACTTATTCGCCTGGCTAATTTACACAACCATGTCGTATGTGCCAGTGATGCTCCACGACATCGGGATTTTGGTGAAGATGCCATGAGACACTTAAGTCAGCTCTGTGAGACTGGTCACTTGACGTCTTCAGCTCCCGATGTGCTGAAATATGACCTGCAAATAGAGACCTCTGAAAACTGTATTTACATTTCTTCTGATGGAGACATCTGCCCTGAACTCCAGTACTGTGATAGGTAAGTGAACTATGATTTATTAGATGTAATTACCAAATGGTAAAATGTTTTTGTATGGGTTGAGAAATAATGAATAGGCATTAATTAGAACAAACTGAAAACCTTCGGCTAACATGAAATGAAAGTGAAAAGTTAAAGTTAAGAATGAAAAATTCAGGCCATTGGAAATTAAAAACAAATGGCTTTAATAGAAGAACATAAATTACAAACAAGAGGAGGCCATATTTGGTAGTTAGTAGGTACTCGATTAGAGGATCTCATCCAAATTATTCTTAAAATAGTCACCAGGGTATTGGTTTCAACAAGATGGCTGGATATCTTGTTCTATACTTTCAAGTAAAGACATGTCTTCTTCATATAGTTTACACTTGTGTCCCACTTGTGAATAGTATGATCAGGTCTGCTCATAGTCGTCTTGCCTAAGACTAAAAGGGTTCAATTATTTTATCCTGTCAGTTTAAGGACATTCCTTTGAATCCAGGAATGTATATGGTTAGAAAGTGAAAACAAAATATTATTATAAACCCCTAAGTCTCATAAGTCACCTCTTTGACCTCTTGACAACCTGTTCAAGTGACCTCTTGAAGATCAGCATTTCCAAAATAGACAAATCATGAATTTTATTTAAATCTTTCTGTATTTCATTGCTGTTTATATAGTGTTTCCTAATCCTGTTTTGGTATAAACTGTAAACATGAGTAGTTTACTAATTATCCCAAAATCTTGATGTATTAACATAAATAAGGAAGAGTAGTGGTCCTAGCATAGATCCCTGTAGTACTCCCAAAATTTTATCACCTCAATTTGAACATTCACCCATTCTGTGGTATTTTCTATTTACTAACCAATACAATTTTCTTAAAAGGTAGTTAAACAAGACATACCTTTTCTAAATGCGTGTTGAGTATTCTCTACTCAACTTCTTTATCTCTGCCCAATTGATTTCAGTTTTTCATTTGTAAATTTGTTCTAAGCTTTTAAATTCTAAATGAGATTTGTAAACCTAGAGTCTCAATTCCTGGATTTCTGAACTGCCCTGTCTTGAGCAGCTTTTGAAAAAGTTCCTTTAATGGCTTCGTAATAACATCTCTTGTGATTGGTAGGATACAGTTGAGTCATTGAGATTTATTTCTTGAGTGCTTCTAGTACTCTAAACATTTCTGTCTTTTCTATACCAGTGCTCTTTAATAAAGACCTTTGTGCTTCTACTGTATGAGTTATTTTGTTGGCTTATTCCTTAATAAGAAGCCTTTTTTCCTTCTCTGTTTCTAGTTGATCTGCTCTCTCTTATTTTAGATATTTACACTGTTTTATAGTTCTTAAAAACATTGTGTTTATGATCTTACCAGAAATAAGAGTAAACTGTATTTTGAGTAAATAGCACATTAATTTCTACGTCTATACATAATATTTTGTGTTTATTTTAAATTCAGTCAACTTGGATTTTCAGAAGGGACCAAAGTTTGTAACTCTGAGGCACTGAAGACATCCAGTAATTTACCAAATGTGTCTGATGACCATTCCACACTCCAGTTTGACAAGAGTATGTCTGCAAAGAGTCATTAATAAATGTTAATAAATGTTGTTAATAAATGTTCCAGTTCTACTTGTGTGCCTGAAAAATGTTAAAAATACAAAATAGAAAAATAGAAATTAGCTACGTTAATAATATTATATATATTGTTCCATAAAGAACATTAAATTTATTGTATAACTTTTAGAAGAAAAATGTTACATTTGTAATATGCATATATATTTTTCTTAGTTTTATAATTTCTAAAACATTAAAATTTTTAACTTTTGTCTTTACTACACAGATGAGTTCTCTACAATTAAACAGAAATTCCAAGACATGTGTGATGAACTTATGGCAGTGATTAATGATTCGCCAGAAAGTTTTGCAGAACCCGCACAAGCAATGGTGACGAACTTTGACAGAATTAGAAACGATAGACTGAAGGTTCTGTCAGCCATGCGCATGTTTGGTCGATACACCAGCATCAGTTCGGCTGCGCGAAGAGCTTCCGGAAATCAGCGCACAGCTAAGCACAGGGGCTGTACGGGAGCTGCTCAGCAGGCTCATAGGAAGAACAAACTTGGAAGCAGAAGACATCGTCATGCTGGAAGCCCTACAAAATTTCCCACAGATCATATCTATTATTTGCAGCAGTGAAAGCAGAAAACAGTGGAAACTGTGTTTAGTATGCGTTCACTAAACGCATAGAAAACACACCTGCTCCTGGTCCACAGAGACTTTCTGACTCTGCTTCAGGGGAAATAATCAGATTTTTTTAATAAGGGTTATTCTGACTAGAAACGTCTGTAGGAGGTTGCCTACAGTGTCACATGTAATACACATGCTGAGCAGAAATACATTGATTCTTTTTGAAATCCTTAAAAATAGAATTTACTCATAATATATTCATATTGAGAATGACGCTCACTCTGATTACAGCACAATTACTGCTGTACAGCTTATTATTCCTTGCACATTGCACATTTATTTTAATTTCATATAGTAGTGGCTCACGGGAATCAGCCTACCTAGTGCACCATCATACAAAAGCGTCCCCAGGGTCTCTCCACAGATTCCTGCCTTAATCTGTGTGCATCAGTGTTACTCCTGTGAACCTTTCCATCCTCTGTGACCCCCTGTTGTTGATCTTCTCTCTTTTCTTGGAACGCATTACAGTCATGTTTTTTTAATGCCTTTCTTTTGAGTCCCATCACATGCCATGCAAGCACAACAATGACTTTTTACCGTACAAGATGTCATTTATATTATTGCCTGTAAAAAGGTTTAATGTTATGTTATTGTTATTACAAATGCCTTCTGATGCTCTATTGATTAATTACCTTTTTGTTTTTTTTCATTTGCCAGTCATCTGAACTTGAATTGTTCCGTCTCTTGATTTTATTGCTTCAACAGATTACACAGTATTTTTAGAATCTAATTGCAGAGTTGTTTCTTCTCTAGATTAGTTTTCCTCTAGTTCTCCTTCCCTTGCACCTCTGTACTGGGACAGTGTCCCTACTGCACTGTGCTCCTGAAGGCCACTTGTTTGTTCTGCTCCTTTAGTCCTTTAACTCATCCCTATATTGCTTCAGTGTCCTATCTTACGTTTTAGGGCTTTTGTTTTGCATTACTCTGCTTTTAAGACTTGTGGTTCCTTTCAGCATCTTAATTTCTGTACGTAATCTTGTTTTAACTAACTTGAATTAAGGTGAGTTATTGTCTTTCCAAATTTAATCTAGTTTGTACTTGTTGGCATTATTTTGGCATTTAATTTTTCACATTTCAATTATTGTGAATGTAAATGAGTCATAAGATGACAAAATTATATCCACTCCACTTGGGCATAGAATAGTATTTTAGCAAGATTGGAAACTCACCTAATTTGGTGATAATGTGGAAAAAGCTTGACGTGAGGAATTGGTCGTCCCAATGAACAAACATCAGTCTAATTAAAACGTTATTTTCTTAAATCAAAAACAGACAAAAATATAGACACAGGACAGAAACTGCAGAACACATTTACATGCTGTAATTGAAGCTAAATTTGGAAACGAGGCATACAAATATTTTTCACCTCAATAACGCTTCTTATTACATTTTAACAAGCTATGCAGGAAGATTCATCCTCTTGCTGGTGGATGTATAAACAAACAAAAATAAAAACACTACAGTAAGTTTTTTGGCAGCAAAATGTTGGCAATCAGGTTATTTTAGTAAGCATGAAATTAAAAATGAGAAGGTATTTATATAAATGAGATTTAGGCAGTCTGTTTCATTTATGCAAAATATGTACTTCTGTCCGAATTAAATTCTTATTTTAGACACATTTAAAATACCATATTTCACTGGTTTCTCTTACTACAGAATAAATTCTTCAATCCTTGCTTCAATTTTATGTAATGTATGAGAATGTCAACTAGATGTTAAGGTAAACATCTCAAATTCAAATGGGTTTGCCACTCATACACACTTTATCCACTTCCGTGAAGACTAGATGTAATAATTGTGTGTGAAAAGGCTAATCTCTATTCTGGGTAGATTAAGATTGATCGGGACTTTGTTCCCCCATATTGTTCCTCAATTTTATATTTTTACACATTTTTTCAATAATGCTATTACACTAACTAAGCATATAAACTCAAGGTAATCTGAGAACATATATATATATAGTGCTTTTTAGACAAGACATTTCTTTGAAGGTTTTGAGGGAGGAGAGCTCACATCGTGTATAATGATGTTAAATCTGTAACATTAGTTTTATCTCCTTGAGATTGAACAGTATGAATTAATCAGAGAAGTTGTTGTAGGTACTGCAGCACATTAATTGGCAGGTATGCTAATATCAGCAATATCCAAGTTGTTTTCAAATACTACTGCAATGTGATCGTTCAATAACTGATAAGCATCCAGCTGACTACCTTTCTTTGAAGCACTGATTCATTATTGATGGATTTTGTCTTCTCTAACCACTTTTGCTTGCTTCAGCTTTCTCTTACTACTGCTTAAGTTACACAAATCAATAATGTGTGTTTTGTAAGCAAATTCCATTAGATGTCTGATGTTTTGCTCTCTGTGAATTCTGAAACAACCAACCAATCACACAAAGTTAATTTTACTTTCCAGTGAGTTTCTCATAGATTGCAGTAAAGGGTTTTAGGCTATCCACAAGCACTGGCAATAACTTTACTAACTTAGAGCTTCCTTGAATTATTGTAAATACTGAAAAACAGATAAAACAGCATATGTATGGCATAGATAATGATGCCTCAGGTGTAATAGATTACTGGTTTAAATTAACTGAGTTTAGATATTCTTAATTTCTGTTTACTGTAACATTTGCCCCTGCACAGTAGGTCAGTGGCAGTTCAGGTTTATTTCTTAAATGTATTACTACTGTCCCCACAAGGTGGTGCTCAGATATATTCAGTTTACTGTAGAAAGCGACTCTGGGCTGTGCACTCAAACAAAAAAAAACTTTTTTACAGCTTTTAGTATTTTTTTGCTAGTAACACAAAGGCTGAAACCTTTATACCTCAATTTCAGTTTTCATTTTTTTAGCGCAACAACCAATTATATGTGAAAAACATTCTCAGACACTGAAATTAGGAGAGGCTGCCCCTTTAAAGGCTTGAGAAGCAGATAAAATATAATACCAGTTTATTAAGTATAATGTACTATGCTCTCTTTCTCAAGGGCTTAGCAGTTATCTCAGATCCTGTATGAATTTATAGCACCATATCGTGGCAGGAGTTGGAATTAGCGATGAACTGGAGTAGTGATATAAAGATTGAGATGTAAGGAGTTAAGGAGGGGAAGAAGAATATTCTGGATTTATATAGAACTGTTCAAGAGATATGCTCGTGATGCTGTTAAAAACAGGTGTAGTTTGCATCTATAGTTATATAAAATATAAACAGCAATATTCAAAGATTTGCTTCTGCTGTTATTTACTGTATTATAGCACTATATATAAAACAATTTCCTTTGAATTGATCAGAACATAACTCTATGAAGGCTATTTTCCTTTATTGCCTTATATATGATCTTCTTAGCAGTAAACAATATCAAATCAATATGGATTTGCTTTATATTTGTGATGAGTCTTGTGTTCTGTGTTTCTTTATGTACTTTACAAAAAAATAATTGGAATAGATTGTGTTAAGGATTTTAAAACACATTTTCTTTATTTTTTTTATTTTTGGAAAGGTTAATGCTTGAGAGAAGCATTGATTAATTAAATAATCCCTAGAAAAATATCTTCTTGTCAGTTAAATTATGTTGAATTTTGTGAATATTAATCAGTTCTTCTTGGTGGTTTACCTGAATAGTAATCGAGAGTATAAATTTTAAAACTTATTATCTGAATGAAACTGGGTGGTAATTATTACGATGATGACACGAAAAGGTTCTATAAGCATCGTTATGTGGAAATATTTATACATAAACTATGAATTTGTTCCTGAAACCAGTTTTTATTTGGGGAAAAAAAGATAATCTCTAATAGGAACTGGTTACATACACTGAAAATTTGAAGGATGTTGGCACAGATTTTGTTTAACATTGGATAAAATACCAACTAGTTACTGTAGCTGCATTTTACCCTTTAGCCTTTACCCTTTAGCCTGTTGTACGTATTTGATTAGGTGTTTTATTTCTGATTCTTCTTATATCTTTGGATAAACTGTTGACTCAGTCTTTATTTTTATTTTTCAGCAGGGAAAGCTATACTCTTATGTATAGATTTAATGGCTTTTAAAATAAATGTTAATGATAACCTAAAATTCTGTAAAGACAAAGGCTATACAAAACTGTTATAGATGAAATCATTGACCTATTAGATACAGTTCTGATTTCAATGTTGCACACAAAAACTGGAATTTGGAAAAACGTTAAAGCCACCGATATGAATGTGATTTTACAAAAGGCAAATTGGTGCAAACCCATAAGCTAAATTCTAACTACATAAGAACATACAGTTTGTAAATGAGTGGAGACCATCTAGATTCAATTACAGTAGCTCAGTGAATGGAGGGCCCTAGCAGCAAAGAGATGACGGTAGAGGCTGTGGAAATGTGGCTGGGTAGCTCATTCCAGACTCTCACAACACTCCTCCTCTTCTCAGTTGTACAAGACCTTCTAGTTTCCATCTGTGTCCCCTTGCTTGATGTTGAAGAAAATCAGTTAAGTTATCTTTGTTGATGGTGTGGAGGAATTTGAGTAATTGAATTGTGTCTCTTTATAGTGTTTTCTACTTAAAGAGACAAAAAATATGTTGTTCTTCTAGCTTGTCAGAGTAGGGCATTCTTTTGAGGGGTTAATTTTGTTGCTTTTTCCTGTACTTCAGAGCAGCATCTTATTTTTATTGCAGTCACTAAAATTATACAAATTTCATAAACAAAGGCTCATAAACAATATGTTTGAATGGCGATATATATATTTTTCTGAGTGATGCTTAAGCATTGCAGTGTAAGTGGAACAATTACACTATTGAACTCTGTCAGTCATTTACATTTAAAGTGTGTTTCACAAAAAAGTAGTTTGCATGCATTTTGTTTCATTGTGTGGGGTTGAGAATTTTATGTTAATAATATGAGTGAACCTCAGCCTTTACATTTGATAACAAAGCTTTCTGATGTTGTCGTTTTCACAAAATTAGAGCTAAGAGGCTATACATCAACCAATATATGCTGTAATTCATTAACATACTGTATCATGCAAGCAATTTCTGTCACCCACGCCTTGTGTTTACCACAGCCGAACACTTTATTGAAGTGTTTAATGAAACTGGTACATTTCATTTGCACTTATAAAAAGCAGAATCGTGTTGTAGATTTGTTTTTTTTCGATTTTGTTACAGTCTCCATGTGATGTTCTAGGGACCAGGACATAGGAATATTCAATTAACATATTCAGCGTCTTCAGTTACTTCACAGTATTCACTAAGTTGTGGTAATTAAGGATGAGTAACTATTTCAATATATGATGAAACTGTGCATGATATTTCAGTTTCTTTTTAAAGCAGTCAATTTAGAAACCTCTTCAACCAGTAAAGAAAATGTTTTATGTACTAAAGTTACAAATATGCTGTTCTGTGAGCTACTACTTGTATTTTTCCAAGATTGGACATTTGAAAAAAATAAAGACTAAATGATTTGCAATACTGTTTGAATGTGTGAATGAAAGACTACCAGAACAGGATAAAATATTTTCGTAATTGAATTTAAACAAAATTCCTTGCCTTCAACTCAATTGAAGCTCATTGTTGGCAGATCTGCACAGGAATCTCATAGAACAGAGGTTTACTGCGGGATATACAGGACACTGGAGTTATGCAACATTAATTTTCTTTAGATCATACTACCAGATTTTCAATGAAGAATCTCTCACCCAATTCAACTTCTTCATTGGAAACAACAAGTTAATATTAATGCCAACAGATTAATATTCAGTA
This sequence comes from Lepisosteus oculatus, assembly GCF_040954835.1. Classification (NCBI taxonomy): domain Eukaryota; kingdom Metazoa; phylum Chordata; class Actinopteri; order Semionotiformes; family Lepisosteidae; genus Lepisosteus; species Lepisosteus oculatus. The sequence continues at coordinate 54,143,328 of NC_090698.1, read as the reverse complement.
TTTATCAACGTCTGAATAATGCCCATTACCTTTGCCTACACAGACTCCCATCCAGCCTGTTCAAATGCTTAATTGTGCTTTCTTTCCTTACCTTGAGTGCGTAACACTGGGCCTCCCAGTATGTGCCTTCTTAATACCTCACAGTGTACATTCACATGCTGAAAAAAGACCCAGCTGCACCTGTTGTCACAAACTCTGTGACAAGTCTCCGTAGTGCTTGTACAATAGTATCTCAGTGAACTTTAGTTACAAATACACTATATAGTGTTGTAATGAAGATCAAGAGGTGGCACAGTGGTGCAAAGGTTAGCATTGTTGTCTCGCAGTGCTTGGACCTTGCGTTCAATCTTTTGGGTGCCCTCTGCATGGAGTCTGTATGTTCTCCCCGTGTTTGTGTAGGTTTCCAGTTGGTGCTCCAGTCTCCTCCCACTGTCCAACGACATTCTGGTAAGTTAATTGGCTTCTGTAAAAATAAAATGGCTATGTTTGAGTGTGTGCGTGTTTATGTCTGTGTGTGGTTTAGAAAATGGATAGATGAATATATTTCAGTACAACATAAATATTTACTTTCATTGTGAGACAATCTTCTGCTTTAGTTATTTCTGTGTTGGTATGGATTAAACGTCCTAGCCGTGTTGTTGAAGCCAGTGCCCTGACATCTTTGAAGAATGTCTGGATGAGATCCCTGGATCAATTGGCTACTTGCAGTCAAAAATGCTATCATTTGTTAACTTATGCTCTAATGACATCTTTCTCATCCACATTTTATATTCCTTTGAGGATCTATTCTTAATCCTATTTTAAAAACATAAACCTCCGAATTCCCCACTGAGTCTGTGCATAGCAAAATAAAGTTGCTGATCCCAGATGTAAACAAATTGAGTGGTGCTTTTAACCTGCAGAGTTAATGATAGGTGTGTCTATCAACTTCTGACTGCAAGTCAATGTAAGTTCAAATGTGATAAGCAGGTAAGTTTCACCTCAGTCTGGTTTCACACAAAGATTTAACAACCTGCCAATCACATAGGTCAACAATAGCAATCAATTGGAAGTAGGGGGAGCTCTTGGCTAATAATTCATTTGTGTAATAACAGTATCAGAATATATAAATATTCAATTAAGAGAATTTATATGTTAGAATCCTTTTGAGTCTTCTTTTTTCTATATCATATGTCACTGACAGGTTGGTGGTGATTTTAGTAATGCAGTTTGTCATGAGGAAATATGAGATGTTCATAGTTGAAGATAACACAATATACAGTAGTATAATCAATATCTTTATGTACTAAAAGCACATATCTATTGTATGGAGGTAATTCATCCAGAATATGTAGAATCTGCTTTCTTGTGACTCCTGCTTATATCATACTTTAGTTGGAATGGAGATGGTTCCCAGGCACGTCTTATTAATGACTGCAAGATGTTATCTTTAGTATATTGTATGTGTCAGCATAGGCAGGTGATATAGAGAATGAATGTTATGGAAGGTGATATAGAGAATGAATATTATAAAACAAGTCATCACATTGATAGAACATGTTCCACATGATAAGAGACCTAATGAATTTAGTGAAGGAGTTGTTTGCTCCGATTTAAGTAAACAAAATAACAGTGATTTGCAGGACATAAAACACTCACATCTCAGTGAGTGCTTAGTTAAAATACTCTTTTAAAACCTACAAAAAAGGCAATTAAAACACATAACTAAAAAGTTTGTTTTAAATTGAATTTGGCAATGAAATTGATTCTAATTGTACATGGTTACACAAGAAAGAAATTCCAAAGACCATAAAAAGGAAACCTTGCAAGAACAAAAGCAAAGGAAATACAATATTTAGCATGCATTTCCTAGCACATCCTATGAAGTTTATTGTTTAAGCAAAGAGTTCAGCTAAAGTCAAATACCTTATAGTTTAAAGCATACGCCTTCCTGCTGTTTTGCACAAACTGACCTAAACTTCCCTTTTAATTTTATTTGTGATGCATGAACTGTCACAGAGTGAATCAATTTGAAAAACATTGACATTTTGAAAATAAGTTGTGCAAATACGTTCACCCATCCATTTTCTAACTGCTTCATCCAAGCAACAGGGATATACCCTGGACTGCAGCTCATCACAGTGCACACACAGACAAACACACGCACCAGGGGACTGGGGGAGGAAACCGGAGCACCTGGCGAAAGACCCACGTGAACATGTGCAGATCATACAGTACAGATAGCACCATGGCCCCAGTGCTGCAAGGCAGCAATGCTAATCTCTGTGCCACAGTGCCAGCCTCCGTACAAATACAGTATGTTGCAAAAAAAGCAAGTATATGACTTTCTATGTGCTGAACATACAGTAAAATATTACTGTTGTGACATAATAGTATACTATACATCATAATATTGAATAATAAAATAAATAAAACTGTACTGTATAACGGGAACAATCTCATTTTAATTGAGTGAATTGATAAGTACGCTGGTAAGCAGTTACCAGAAAAGTCCAGTTCTCTGAATTTTTTGCTGAAAAATCAGTTTTATATAATAATTTGATAACACAATATATAACAGTGTATTCAATATTTGTATCTAGTATATTCAATGTGTATATCTGGTTTATATCTAGCACATATTGATACAATTAATACAGGATATGTGCAATGGATAATAGATACTGTGGGCTTAGCTTTTAGGTTTCAAAATATTTTGTATTTAATTATTTCAAAGATTTATACCACAAAGCCATCAAATTCACAATCCAAGTTTTTCAGTTGACAAAAATTGAGGAGCCAGTCACACATTCCACTGAATAAATACATCATGTGAGAAAGACGTATCCATGCAAATAAGCAGGACAGATGTTTGAACACTGTGTTCCAGTAAGTTTGTAGTGTTCAAAAGAAGGATGGATGCAAGCCAGTGTTGCATAACCCTGTTTATCTAGAAAGTGTGACGCTGGCCCTGTGTAAAGCTGCTATTTGTTGGACAAGGGCAAAATTAACACTGTGCCGCCCAATAAAATAATTGTTCAAGGGTCTTCGAGGATGTTCTATCAAAATAAGTTGTTATTCACTTCAATCTCTTTAAATGTATTCAGAAAAAAATTGCATTTATCATGGGAAGTGCACAGTGATACCAGCCTTCCAGCTTCTGTCTGCATTGAGCTGCACAGCACACAGGCAACGTTAAAGATAAACTGGATGAGTCCATTTCCTAAGACAATGTTTGCTTTGCAAATAAAACTGGCTGAGCCAGCTAATTGTACTACTTACACATATTGCATAAGCACATATATTTACCTGTATGAACTGCAGGCAACGATTTTCCCAGGTTAATAATTTTCTAAACAAAAATGAAAAAGTCATATTATTTTTATGTTGTCAATTATATGCTGTAGCTCTTTTTCATAATGGCTGTGTGCTTGCAAGGACTATGACATATGTTTCTGCAATTTGACATCTGTAGAGGATAGATTCCCAGTCCCAGTCTCAGAGACAATGGGTCTCATAACCCAGCCCACCTGGGCTCAAGATGACTTGAATCAGCATGTTGTCAGTTTAATCGGACCAGTTTAAGAGCTTCGCCCGAAACTTCAAGTGCTAGAGAGTTGAAAACCATCTCCCCAGGAACAGAATTGTGGATCCCCAGAGCAGAGTGTTAATTACGTCACATTATGTTTGATTGAAAAGAATTTAATGTACACGATCTAAGACTAATTCATTTTATTGAAATCTTGTTTCCATTTTTAGTTCAGTGATTTCTTTGACAGCATTCACTTACATTTTTTTACTGATTGATTGTAATCTGTGACATAATTTTATTTTTCTCAATCGTTGCTGCTTTCAACAGCCAGCATGGAGTGTAAACTGTGTTTGGAGCTGTAACAAATATACTACACAAATGAATAGGTGGTGTCTGCTCAAAATAAGACTCATTAAGTTGCACTATAACCTAAAATAACCTCAGCTTTTCTTTCTGCCAACATGAAGCTTGTACTGATAAAGTTACAATCCTGCAGATAAGATTAGACAGCTTTGCTACTTATGATTGAAGTGAAATCAAATCACTCCTAAAGCATGTGGAACACTGACCCCTATAACGACAGACATGTTTTGCAGTATCCTGTACCAATAGACTGGCATTCATAAGAGTAACAAAATATAATTATGGTTTCTATTATTGTTGTCTTACTCACAAACAGTATTACTAGTGGATATTTATTTTGGCATTGTTCATAATGGAAAATAACCATTATCAGTCAACTATATTGTGGGGTGGTTAACAGTAACACTGTTATGTACACATGCCTGGTCACATTTATATTTAAGCCTAACTTGATCCTAACCTTAAGCTCAGACCCAATATTAGGACAAACCATAACTATATACTTGTATAATATACTGTAGTTGTTCCTAAGTAACTGTGAGCCAAACTAAGCAAATATTAAACTGGCATTCTTGATCAAGCACTCTTTCCTTTAGGTTATGTAAGGTAAACGGAAGTAAAGGCGATGCTGACCTTAAATCCCATAACAGCTTTTCTGAAAAAGGGGTGTTATACAATTGTTGTATGCCATTACACATTTTTTTTTTATTTGACAGGAACTTTATTCCACTGTCCCTTCAGAAAATAATTCAAAAGAGTACAGGTTAGACAAGTACTAAAAAAAGTACAACATTTAGCATTAGTTCATTAAAAGTGAACTCAGAAGATGAGAACTTCATAGAGGTATGTAGTGAGAAAGCAGGAGGGGCAAAGGAATATATCTTTGAGGGGTACCTCCAGAATGAGCTGATAGGCAACAGCAGTAGTTCTCAAACTTTTTGGACCAAGTACCACCCCGGATCAAACCAAAGCATCCAAGTACCACCTACAAGTCATCTTCTCATACGAACCCCAGAAAATCTCGATGACCAATATGAGTGCGCGTGCACGCACACACTCACATACACATATAATAAATATTATTATAAACTTTATGTGATATAGCACCTTTAAAGGTGGCTTCTCAAGGTAAAGCTTCTCACTTTACAGAATGACAAAAGGAACAACAACAATTAAAAGTAAACAATAAAAAAGCACCATTGCAGTGAGAGGGGTGAGCCTGTTCAGTCGAGCAAAGCAGATCTGAATTCATTGGTCGAGCCTTGATACAATTCACAACAGAGTCTAACAGATTTTAAATCGTCAGGCATTTTCTTGACGGCCAAGGCCTCGCGGTGGATGCTGCAGTTCATATCTGGAGAAACCTCTCTAATTAGTGCAACTACACCGCTGTTTCGGCTTGTCATCGCTCTAGCACTGTCTGTACATACTCTGACGCATTTTATCCAGTCGATGCCATTCTCTTCGATAAATTCATTCAGAAGCTGAAATATGTGCTCTCCTGTAGTTCCTGTTGGTAGCGGCTTACAGAACAGAAAGTTCTCATGAGACATGCCCTCAAACTTGTATAGAATGTAAACGTGCAAATTGGCCAAATCAACTACATTTATAGACTCATCTAATTGCAGTGAAAAGCGTCTGCTCATCTTAACGCATTCTATCAGCGTACTTTTGACATCATCTGCCATATCAATAATTCTAGGAGTGACTGTGTCTTTCGGATGGGGCAGCAGGTCGAGCAGCAGGATGGGACAGCAGGGGCAGCAGCTGTTCAGCAGCTTTTTCTCCACACATAATACATGTCAGCTCTTTTGCCAGCGGTAAACAAAGTTCTCACAAACAGTGTGGGGCTTACCTGCTTTAGTAATCATGAAGCTTGTATTTTTCTCCGTTTCCATTTCAGGAGTCTGTCTCAGAAGTTAACAGAAGTTTTTATTTCATGCGCATGGGAGCGAAACACAGAGACGCTCTGTGTATTTTTCTCAAATTAACCTAGAACAGTTCTTAAATATTTTTCTGTTATCTATCACGCTTTCCTGTGTTCACAAGATTGCCAGCGTTCATAGTATAGATCTCTATTCTTTCCTGTGCTTACAACATTGGCATTGTTCCAAAATGCACATTCTCCTACCTCCCTTTTTGCTGGTGCTAACTTTTTTTTAAATACAATTGGTCACTTGCATTCATAGCATGCATTCCTATAGAATGGTATAGAATTACATTGTAGCTCTTGTGTTCACTCAAGTATTAGTGCGCGCTGTATCGTAGTACGTAGGCTGCGTATTCGACACACACTAATTTTATTAAAATAGAAAATATGAAAACCCATCCTAATGTTTCAGTGCACACAACAAAGTTCCGGGGTCATATGGCGTACCGCCTTCCAGGGCTCTGCGTACCCCAACTGGTAGGCGTACCACAGTTTGAGAACGACTGGGCAACAGGATAAAAATGTATCCTGGGATGAAGAGGATAATGAAGGAAGAGATCAGGATCATTTAATATGTCCAAAGCAGAGATGTGAGGTAAAGGAGGCATATATTTAAAACTGTGTCTGGTGTGGTGTCTCCGGGGGAAAGTTTATGTAAATGAAAGTAGTACTCACACCACACTTTTCTTCCCTGAGTTTTGTGGCGTTTCTTCCTCCAACCGTCTTCCAAATATAGTCCGTAATCCGTTCCCTTAATCCTGATCCGATCCGAGTTCCAAAAGTCCGTAATCAAGCCAATCCGCGATGTATCCTTATCCAGTGTCCATAATCCAAAAACCATAAACCTTTTCTCCTTTCAGTAGTCCGTTATTCTTTAGCCCAATCTTTAACATGCACCTCTTTCCTCTCTTTTCCTCCAAACCGCATTCACCTTATCAGCTTCCACCCTGTTCACTGCCTCTGGGGCACTTATATTTCGGTTCCTGATGCGGCTCATTGTTTCTCAGGGTAGACCCTTTCCATTTACCTGTCAGCTGATTCTTTTTGGCCGCCATTTTGCTAAGGTCCATATCTAGTATTTTCAGTGTTTCGTTCCGGAAATACCGGTTATGGATGACCCTTCCCCGGGTCCTCTTACATTCCCTCCCCCTGAGATCAGCCCCGACCTCGGGCGATCAAGTAAATAAACAGTGCATTCGGGAGAGGGCATCTACATTTCCTTGTTTCCTTCCTGGTCTATATACCGTTTGAATTGAAATCTTTGCAGACTAAGACCCCATCGTGTAATTCTATCATTTTTAGCCATATTTTGTAACATCCATGTTAATGGCGCATGATCTGTGTATAATATAAATCGTCTTCCCAATAAATAATACTTCAAATAGTCTAGGGCCCATTTGATTGCTAGACATTCTTTCTCTATCGTAGAATAGTTCTTTTCGGCCGGATTCAATTTACGGCTGATATACAGAATAGGATGCTCCAGTCCTTCTATTTCTTGCGACAGTATTCGGTCCATCAATCTTTGAAATGTTGCGGGGGCGCCATGCAGACCGAAGTCTAGTTCTACTAGACCATCGGTTTGAGGGTGATAAACTGAGGTTCGGATCTGCTGTATACCCAGTAGCTTACATAAGTTTTGCATGACTTTAGACATAAAAGGTGTTCCTTGATCAGTTAGGATCTCTTTAGGAATTCCGACTCGAGCGAACAGTTGTACTAGCTCCCTAGCTATGTTTTTGGCGGTGGCAGCTCTCAACGGAATGGCTTCGGGGTACCTGGTAGCATAGTCCACTATTACTAAAATATATTGGTGACCTTTGGATGTTCTGATCAGGGTCTTCTTTACCCCCAGGTGTCCTCCCAGGAGGTGGCTATGGGCCAAGTTGAGGAGCTTCATCTGGTAGGCCCGGGGAACAAGGAGTTGTTCCACTTCTTCCTGTCCCTTCTGCTGCACCTGATATAGGAGATTATTCATTGTCATAAAATATGGGTAACTCACTGTATTAGGATCAGTACACCACTTCCCATCAATTTTCCTGACATGCCCCGACGCATGTCTCAAGTTCCCATCTTCTAGTTGGGCCGACCCAAACTTACCACGACTTTCTGGGGGTTCCCAGTTCGGTAGATCCATATTTTCAAACTCAACTCCAAGTTCAGCCCCGCCTTCTTGTGGGTCCGTCTCATCAGGGTCGTCGGTAGGGACATCACCACGGTCTTCCGGGCAGGGGATTGGTCTTAGCCTAGCTGTTTGGACCGTGTTCCAAATCTGGAGGAAATGGGGACAGTCTCGTCCCAGTACGACAGGGTATGGCAACTGCTCAACTACTCCTACTGTTGAACGGTAGGTCCCCTGTTCTGTAGAGATGCTCAATTCGACCGTCGGATAGACCTTGGTGTCCCCGTGAATGCAAGTAATAGGTGTTCCCTCTGTTCTCAGAATCTCTAGTTCTCCCGGAGTATTGTAGGGGTTACCAGGGTCACAGTACTGCCAGAGTCCAACAAGGCCTCGATGGGTTCTCCCCCTATCTCAACTTTCGTAAGATGGGGATCCTCGCAGGTCGGGACCCGTGCTGTAAGGTAGTAACATTTGGCTTCACCTCTGGGGTCTACCTGCATGGGTTCGGACAGGCCGGGGCAATAGCTGGCTAAATGCCCTTCTTCTTGGCAATTAAAACATTGCCAGGTTTCTTTCCATGGCTGGGGCTTTGAGTCAGACCTCCCCCGAAGGGGTTTTTTAAATTGTATAGGTTCCTGATAATCACTATACTTTATTGGCCGATACTTTATTTAGGTTTCCAGACTCTTGGAGCTTCGTCTCTCCTCCTTCCGAAAGTCCCCCTTTTCCTCCCTAATCAGGGCCCCTGTGGCATGGTGTCTGTCCACCAAGTCCACGGCCTGATCTAGTGTCTGGGGATCCCCTTCACTTACTTTCCTTTTCAGGTGAACAGGCAGACTCCTCACAAAGTGATCCAACACCACCCTTTCTACCACCTGTCCTGGGTTTAATTCTTCTGGCTGGAGCCATTTCTTTGCCAGATGTACCAGGTCAAACATCTGAGACCTCGTAGGCTTGTTCATCTGGTATCTCCAATTGTGAAACCGGACTGCTCGTATCGCCATGGTTACCCCTAGTCTTGCCAATATCTCCTTTTCAGAGTCTCATAATTCTCTGCATCTTCCTCTTTTAAATCATAATATGCTTTTTGGGCTTCTCCAATTAAATAAGGGGCTACTCTCCCAGCCCATTGCTCTTTGGGCCATGCATTTCGAGATGCAGTTCTTTCAAAGGTGGTTAAATACGCTTCCACATCATCAAGCTCAGTCATCTTTTGTAGCGTAATTTGTTCCGCCTGAGCAGTGTCTCTCCCCGCTACCGGGGCCTGCCGGATTTCTTCCCCTAATCTGTACATTTCTGCGCGTACTAATTTTTGTTCCTCTATAATTCATTCGTTAGTTTCGCTTTGGATTTGGTTCGCCTCCCGTTGCGCTTCGATAGGTTTTTGTTGTCCTTTTAATGCCTGGAATTGGGCGAGGGTGGCCTGGGACAACTGCTGTATTAATTGTTCCATAGTTTTTCTTCACACGCGCAAAGCGAAACCCGCACATACACACCAAAAAAAAACTTGCTTTCTTTGATTCTCAAACCCCAGCGGGAGCTGCCCGCATTCTCCACCAATTGTGGTGTCTCCGGAGGAAAGTTTATGTAAATGAAAGTAGTACTCACACCACACTTTTCTTCCCTGAGTTTTGTGGCGTTTCTTCCTCCAACCGTCTTCCAAATATAGTCCGTAATCCGTTCCCTTAATCCTGATCCGATCCGAGTTCCAAAAGTCCGTAATCAAGCCAATCCGCGATGTATCCTTATCCAGTGTCCATAATCCAAAAACCATAAACCTTTTCTCCTTTCAGTAGTCCGTTATTCTTTAGCCCAATCTTTTGCACCTCTTTCCTCTCTTTTCCTCCAAACCGCATTCACCTTATCAGCTTCCACCCTGTTCACTGCCTCTGGGGCACTTATATTTCGGTTCCTGATGTGGCTCGGCTGTGTCTCATTGTTTCTCAGGGTAGACCCTTTCCATTTACCGGTCAGCTGATTCTTTTTAGCAGCCATTTTGCTAAGGTCCATATCTAGTATTTTCAGTGTTTCGTTCCGGAAATACCGGTTATGGATGACCCTTCCCCGGGTCCTCTTACACTGGCTATAGAAATTTTTCACACATTTTACAAAAATATTAGCATTTCAGGTCTTCAACCTGTTTAAAGGTTCACCTAACATAATTCAAAATGTAGAAAGATGATGCTGAAATGCTAATATAAGAAATTATTTCCATAACCTTCGAAAAAGGGTTTATTTCTCCCGCAGTCTAAACAGTGGTTCTCAAACTGTGGTATGCGCACCACTGGTGGTACACCAGATGACGCAGGAAATCATTGTGTGCATTGAAAAATTGGGAATTAAAAATTGAATAATAAAAAAAATATTTTTAAGCTGTAATTTTCTTAATCGGTTTCAGAAAACATGAGACGGGTTTTCATCTATTTTCTATTTAAAAAAAAAATAGTTTATGTGTCAAATACGTACTAAGCTATGTTGATACAGTGCGCGCTAATACTTGAGCGTTCATACTCCTCTCACGCTTTCAGAGACACAGCTTAGCGCCACATTCGCCAAAAGAACAAGTGATTGAAAATTAATATCTTACAAAAATCAAGTGTTATGTCATGGCTGAAAGGAATAGATGCTAGGAATACTGACGCCAGCTCCGATAGATCACTTGTTGAGAATGAGGAGGATTATACATTGGCTACTAGGGTAACCAAATTTGAACATCAAAAAGGGGAGGACACCCTGAGGAATTTTCTTACTGCCTTATCTGGCAAGGGGGTTGGGAGGTAGAAGCTTTTCAAAATATCCCACCTTTTATGTTCATTGGTGAAGTAACTGTGATGATGTTTAACTGTGTGAAATGCGTAAGTTCCCTCTGCTGCAATAACAGTATCCTCTGTTTTGCTGCCAGATTTTACAAAAGAATCTGTTAATTTGGTTGACGAACTCTCTCCTCAAATTGCCTTTTTGTGTTTGTCTGAGTCAACATGAGCTTGCAAGTCAAGTACACCTTTATTTGCCACAGAGGCAAAAGGCATATTCAGCATTCCAAGATGAATGGACACCTCTTCTCCCCTGGGCCAATGTGACTGTCGTGGTTCTGCGCAGGCTCATGCCCTTGCTGCTCTACCTCGCCCGTTCGTACCGCAACACCTGGGCATTAACCCGGGTCTCCAGCATAACGCAACAGGGAACCAGCCGAATGAGCTAAAGGAGACCTCCCTCAACCGAGGCGGCTGAGGTCCCTGCTATGCACGGGGAGGGCAATGACGTCACCTTGCCCAAACTACCTCCGCTACACCAACATGGCCATGTGAGAAATAGAGGGGATGTGGCAGGTTGTACAAACCTCCAGACATGGACCGAATGTCTCTTAACTAGAAAACTGCTGTCAAGGAAAGTTGCTCCCTGCTTTATCGGCCCATGTTGGAACATGTGAACACCATCACCAACTGGCTTGCCCTGCCAGTTAATTGGGAAGGCAAATCTCCTTGTCTTTCAACACTGGCAACCACCACTAAAACCGACACTATTATCCATCCAAAACAACAGCCTTTGTACCCAGTGGGTACAAACAACCTCTGGTACCTGGTGCATTGGAGAGGCCATGGACCAAAGCAACTCCAGGGGACTCTAAGCAGCCCACATGACTGCCTACCACATCTGATGCCCCAGGAGAACCTGTCCAATGTTCTAAGAGTGCCTGTTGAGAGGGGGGCACTGTTATACAAGGGTGAGGCGGAACCCGCAGCAAACTCTTGGTTTCCTAGCAAACTGGACACATTCCCACATGGAGCCGAATTCCATCCTGGACTGTTTGCCTTCTCTTGGGCCAATTTTCTTAGCCTCCTCCAACCAATTAACTGGTGCTTTATTCATCAGCTCAGAATACGTAAATTCTACCGTGCCATTGATCCAAGACTCTGTCATTGAGCCTCAGCAATAATAACTTGCATCACAGAAGAATGCCTTTTCTGAATCCTGCCCGGAAGATTCCCTGACTGCCTAAACTTACTGTGTCAGTCTGCAGCCAGCTTCAGTCTTAGTCTTCAGCTTCAGCACCAGTGGCACAGTTTCCTGCCTCTCTCCCCGTCGGCATCAGCCCTGAAGACTACGTTTGCCTCCAAGAACAGTCAGTTCCTGGTCTCCATCTTGCATCCACAATCTCTGCCTGCTCCGGCAATCTCCATCTGCGTGGTGACTTGCTTTGGATATCTCTTCTTGCATTCAACTGTCAAAGTCTTCACTGGGTTACTGTTCTTGGATTCTCCCGCCTGTCAGAAAGATGCAGCTCTCTCCATCAGCTTGCTGTATCTTACACTAACAAATTATTCTATATTCATGATTTTTTAAAGCCTTCTTGCAATTCCCTCTGTCGCCATTTCTGTATTTGTCATTGGTTTCTTTTTCTATCTTTATCACATTTAACTAGTTTGCTAATTCTACCAGAATCCAAAAATGTTGATATATCAGTGCAAGCAACTGACCTTAATTGAATTCCTGCAATACACTACCTCTTATATCTGTCTCTTTAGATGAAGAGCTGTTTTCTGATCATTGACCAATTCTATACCTATGTGTGTACATTACCTTAGATTTTTTAGACTTTTAATGTGAAATTCATCTTTTATGAGTTACCTTACCAAAGTCATCTAGAAAAACAAATATATCATGTTGTATATATCTTAAAATGCAGCTAATATGTGAATATTATTGTATTTTTTCTATAACTGGTTTCCATAATTTTGCCAGTAACAGAAATAAGCCTGGTTCTGAAGTTTTCTGATTTAGTTTTGCCTTTTATTGCAAACTGGGAGTTACATTTGTGATTCTCAAGACTGTAGGTTCTGTTCTCTCCAAGGGTTGAATCTGAAACGATGAGATGCTCAACATTTGTGATATTTTCAGAATACTGGCAAAACAATGCATTTTGTTTGCCTTGGCCCATGTGACACTGCATTTATGTTTCATAGTCATACCCAGTAGAGCATTATCGTAGAAGAAAATTTTCTTGCAGCTACCCTTGGTTCATTCACTCTAAATGGGGTTCAGCCTCCTTGTCCTTTGGCCAGGAGCCTATCCATTAATCAAGCAGGTTATGCCAAACCTTTCTCACAAAGTTTTCCAGGCTTTCACAAAGCATTCAGTTCTTAGATGTTGTTGTCACTAGTGAAATATCAATAATTGTTTTCAAAATTGTGACGTTAATCATATCAATTAATCAATATGTGAGCATGCAATACAAAGCCTTATATGTCATAGAGGATATAAATCCTTAATTAAATCTAAATCTAAATGATTAAAAAATGTTATAGAGTGAACATTTTTTGTCATGATAATTTAACCTTTTGTATTGCATTGCTCCACTGCAAGACAAATTCATTGTTTTTAACAACTGGGGCTTTCTGTGTGTATCACTGTGGGCCTCAACAACACAAAGGTATCTTCTATATGTGATCTCTGTGGAATGCAAAAAGTGCCTGGAATGTGTCTGTATTGCTTTGCAATTGGAAAACATTTTTTTAAGTCTGTACATTTCATTTCTAAAATGTTCACCTCAGTTGTTTGGTAGTTTAAAGGGAGAAGACTTATCCAATCTAGCTCCTTTGGTTGGTAGCTAGGTAATCTGAGGATTTCATCCAGTTGTTTTTTTTTTAAAAGCCAGGGTATCTGCTTTGATAGCATGGCTGATGATATTTCCAGCTCCACAACCATTTGAGACTGTACTTCCCCTTAGTCTCCACTCCTCTGATACATTGCTTCATTGCTGATGGTGAAGAATTTCATTAGGTCGGTTTTGTTAATATTCTGAGAACTCTGAATTCCCGAATCCCATTACATTTCATTACAACATACTGGAAATTTAGTGCAGAACTGTATCTTCCTCTATAGCTCTGGAAATTGAAGTACTAACCTCATTTACTCCCTCGGCTATGTTGATGATATTCTGAATATTTTTGTTTTAAAATACTCTATTTACTGTATTTCTTGTTTCTGTTTATTGTGCTGTTTTGTTTCTACATAAACGCTTCTCAATCAACCCGGCACCCACAAAAAACACAAATTCTTATTTTTGCATTCTTAGTTACATGTTTTGTTTCTACTCCACAACTACAACTCACGTTCTTCCATTCAGAAATGCTTCTAAAACCCCTCTGTCCATCCATCCATTTTTTTGTCGCTTCTGACAGCTCAGGGGTCATGAGGGAGCCCGAGCCTATCTCATCAAGCAGGGTAGAACCTGGATGGGATGGCAGGGCAGGTACATGTTCCAGAGCCAATTGTTCTACAAGTCAACTACAACTCATATACCTACCAGTACGTTTTGGACTAGGGCTAGATCTTCTTTAGATCTTCTAAAACCCTTTAAAAGGCTAAATATCACACATATGAAGGATGAAACATCAATATAACAGGCTGCACAGATTGTACCAGTGAGGTTTATGATACAAAAAATGCTTCTTTAAACTTAATTGCATTTAGCATTGGAGGAGATTAAATTCAACTGGAGGTAATTATACAGGACATATAAAATGGACTCAATAGATTAACAAAATCCTTGGTAAAAGTTAATTCTGTAATGCCTGAGAGTTCTAAAAAGTTAATCTTGCAAAAATCCTCTTCTGGATTTTCCCTAGAGTTATGGTTATCCAAAGAAACATTAACCTGGTTTAAAGCAAGTTTATCCTCACTGTTTTGCCAGGTTGAACAGATGTCATGTCTCTTCATTAAGTTACTGAATTACGTGACATCTGGAATGTCTGTAATCATACAGTACGTGTTCTGCCTAGAGCCAGTTAACAATTCATTTTCAAAAGCATTTTTTCAACAAGTTCTTCTTTTCTTCAAATAAAGCATGGAAGCAGCATGATTGTCTGCATATTAATAAATCATAATATACCCTAAATATTTTTAAACATTACATTGTAAATAGCAACCATTTTCTATTATTTTTCTGCTTTGACTTTTTAAACAGCAATACAAAAATAAGGTTTACAGTTTTTCCCAAAGAAAGCTCTTGAACACTTGTATGAACCAGGGTAATATTTTCTGACCTCTCTCTAACACTTAGGCTTAATCACATCATCATACTCTTTTCACTACTGCATTTTGCATAAATGTATTTCCTTCTCTTGCTGTGTGAATCATGGGAAAAATGTGCAATTCATCCGAATTAGATGTTTAAGCAATCAATTGCTAACACTGGCAACTAAATTGCTCAGGGATGGCAAGGCAGTCTGTTGAGTCCAGCAATTCTGAGACTCTGATTCAACACTTCCCAGAACAGCAGTAATACAGTTCCAAATGGTAAGGTTTGTAGAAATGGTGCCCAGATTGCTTTATTCCAAGTAAGTCTCCCTAAGCAATGACTTGACAGTAAGCAAGCTCTTTTCTTCATAGTATTTTGCCCTTTTTCTTGCTGACAAACTTCAGAAATCTGTAGAGATTTTGGGAGGTTTTTTGGAATAGATCATTTTGAGGTAAGGTATACTGTCTCAATATCTGTAGTAATATAAACACTAAACATAATTGTTATGTCTATTGTAAAAAAACAACAACAAATGATTATACTGTAAATGCATCAGCAAGAACATAAGCATAGTTACAAGCAAGAGGAGCTCGTTCAGGCCAACTAGCCCTTTTGGTAGCTGGTAACTAATTGATCCAAAGATAAGAACTTAAGAAAAGTTACATGTCTGTATGATCTTCATTGTTTTTTTGTCTCCTGGGATGTAAACCAGTATTTCTCAGGCCCATTGTTCTCTCCGTGTATACATCTCATTGCCATTTTAGTCTCTACTGTATCACATGTTCCTGTTTGTGCTCTAACCCATTAATTTCTGTCTCTGTTATTCCCAGCATACAAGTTTCCACAGTTCTTGGTGCCATTTTCTCTATCATGTGGTGTTTAGGGTCCAGAATTTACACCTGTATGTCAATAGAGGCAGTACAGTTTGGCTGAAGACTTTTTCATTTAGTACAAGTAAAACTAAAGCATGTTAATGGCAATTTAAGTGATCTGTGTAGATTTCTTTAGACTCTTTGTCTTCTAAAGCAGTATCATAAAACCTTTCACTGTGGCTCTGAAGGACTAAAGGGATATTGCAACACTCCGATGACCCTGGGAGTTCCTTCTCAACCTCTTCTATTGCCAATTGTACCAATTTGTAAAATAGTTTGGAAACATGACTTCTATTCATACACTGCTGGGTTAAACGTAAAGGTAGGCTGCAATCTAGCCGTCGTAAGCTAAATCTCTGATTTCCATGCTTGTCGTATCCATTCTGTCTGGAGAGGAGGCGTAGCAATCACTGCATGTCTTAAACCCTGCAATCATTATACTGTACATCTATCTTTTCTAACCGCATTATCCAGTACAGGGTCATGGCCCTACAATATTATCACTGCCTGAGGGGTTTTCTCATAACCAGTTGAATGGAGTGTGTAAACATAAATCTATTTTATAAAATATAAAATATTTTTGTAACAGCTTATGAAAAGTAACATTTAATTAATTATAGTTTAAAGTTTTGCTATGCAAGTGATGATTATGAAACCACTGTTTCATAGGCTAATTACGAAGAATCGTCCGCCACACACTCTGTAGGGTGATGGGAAGTACCGGGTGCAAGGCAAGGCTTGGTGTCATTCCATTGCAGGTCACACACAAGGACAATCTGTGACACCAAAAATTAACCTGGCCATGTTCTCCTAGAGAGACGGGAGGAAACTGGAGCACCTGGAGGAAGCCCACCACGACATGTTGAGAATCTACAAACACCACACAGACGGCAGCCCAGGCCGAGATTGAACCCAAGGGCTGTAAAGCAGGAGCTCCAATGCCATGCCCCATTGCCAGTATTCACTGACAGGTTAATAGTCCATTGCATGTTAGAACAGCTAAGTAAAGCTCTTCTGTATTTTCTGTTTTTTCTCTGCGTGTTAAAAATCCAACAAAAAAGCAGAACCAGCCTGTGAGGCGGAGCGGTAGCACTGTGGCTAAGGATCTGCACCTCTGACTGGAGGGTTGCTGGTTTAAATCCTACAGCTGGCAGGGAATTCTACTCCCTTGTGCCCCTGAGCAAGGCCCTTAACCCCAACTGCTCCAGGGGTGCTGTATAAATGGCTGACCCTGTGCTCTGACCCCAAGCTTCTCTCTCCCTGTCTGTGAGTCTCAGGGAGAGCAAGCTGGGGTAGCCAAAAAGACACATTCCCAATACAAGAAATTGTTTAAGGCTAATAAAGTGATCTTATCTATCTCTTTGCACCTACACTCCAGAGCAAGAGAATTTGCTGCAAAATGCATCCAACTTGAGTTAAAAGAATTGTAATTAATGTAATTATAAGCATCTAGAACATTTCATTTCACAATGATGTTGCACAATGAACAGCGGTGCAAATGAGTTTTGCTACACGTATTTGCATGAACTACTGTATTTTGGAAATTGTTCTAAGAATTTCAGTGATTGCGAAAATGAATTGTGCCATCAAGTAAGCAAGAAACATCATTTGTACGTAAATATGAAGAACTGAGGTGGATTAAGTTTAGACAACTTCCTGTATTTTCTGTTTAAAACTACATTTAGCAACCAAGAAGCAATATAGGTTTTTCAAGTGGTTCAGAATATGAAATCTAAAAACAGCAGAGAAATCTGTTGATTAGGAAATTTTGTTGCAGACGTTCATATCTGAAGGATGGAAATATTTAATTGCCATTTCTCTTTCAGTGTCTTTATCATGGTCACAAATGTCAAGCACATCATAAGAGCTACAGTACATAGTCGCAATCCAAACTACCCTCCCCATTGTCCCTGTAAACCACCGCTTTACATCCAAGGGGTTAAATTTCAGAAACAAACCTGAATGTCGCAACCTGTCCTCCACTTCTGAAAACCACCAGGAACTTACTTGTGATGCCCACACATTTTTATTTCAGAAACAGTAGATCATGAAATAGATGTGGGATTAGGTTTAGACTACTTCTTGTATTTTCTGTTTAAAACTACATTTAGCAACCAAGAGGCAATATCCAACTGGCAATAGATCATGAAATAGATAGACTGTTTTTGAAAAGTTGTATGTCGTTGGCTGAGTGCTGAAGGGACTGGGTGGACACCGGGTGGGCAGAAGGGTACCCTTGGCAATCTGGACAGGGTCTCACGCTCCTCTGTGGGCAATGGGGGCTGCAATGTAGAAAAAAACGATTTGGCCTCATAAGTACACACCTATTAGAGCATCCCATAGGTCCTGTATATTTTGTCTTCTTCTCTTCTGTAAAAAGGTAAGGGTTAGGAGTGAGCCAAGGTACTAATGTTTTGGTCATTTAAAATGGTAAATGTGTTGGAGGGGAAAATGAAAATTCTCAATTTTTTAAATGAAAATTAAAATGGATGGGAGAATCACATAAAGCTGCATGTATAATTATCAGATATCTGAAAAAATTATATACACACATATCAATGCATATAAAGAAAGAACAGAGAACATAAAAAGGGCCTTATTAAATAGCATCTAAACATATTACACGTGTGACAAAACTCCAAGGACCTCCAGACATCGTCGTCTTATTTTATGCAAGTCTGCCTTTTGGGATTGGTAATTCTGCAGAATATCCAGATTTCCTACGAATATATGGCAGAGGTCTCTTTCAGAAAAGCTATTCACTAAAAAAACAGAAGACAAAATGCAAAACATGATTTTGCCAGAAGAAATCTTTAATGTTCTACTGTCAAAGCAAAGCAGTCGCTTGAAGCAAAATCTGCTAGAACAGGCATAAAAACTGCCGTTTTCATTTTTTTTGTCTTGTCTTGAGTCCCTGCTGTACTGCAGCTAGAATTAAATTATCAAAACGATCAAATCCTGAGACTGAAAGATTTACTGAACTACTGCAATACAATCTGTACAGATTTCACCTATACTGCCTCCACAAAAAGCAAGGCTACCTTTAATTTATCCTGTTTTTTCCACCGATTAATCTTAAAAGGAAAACTAGAAACTCCACCAATGACATGACTAAAATATCAATTGCCATTTATTCCATACAAATATTTTTATGTAAACAATTCATTACATCTAAAAATAGTACATTTAAAGACTTTCAAGAAAACTCCAGATTTAGCAAACTGTACAATTAAAGTCTGTACAATTTTGAATGCCAATAAATGTGTTTAGACAAAAATCAGTACATCTGTAATAAAAAGTGCTACCTTGTATGTTAAAAAATAACCAATAAAAAACTTTAAGATTATTGCTCCACTTGTTCATCTTCAAGGTTGTTATTGGTTTTGCAGGAGATGCCACCCCTAAACTGAATATTTTGTCCCCTGTAACAGTACAACAGTGTAATTACACAGGTCACGGACGCATAGGAATTCTGTTATTGGCAGGGAGTTTCTTCGAGCTTACCAAACAAAGAACAGATCTATCCCTCTGCTGAAGTTAATACCACTATTCAGTTGTTCAGTGTCCATTAATCAGCATTAGTTAGGCTTAAAATGTTAGGTAATAAAGCAGCTCTAATTATGGACTGCCTTTGGATTTCTCTCTTTGTTTTACATGACGGTTTTCTGTTGGCTATCTGGTTGGTTTTGCTTTTTGTGCCTGGCTTGAATTTCCATAAAGGCATTTCTACACAGGGTAATTATCAGGTCCTTTTAGTTGTTCTCTTGTGATACAGCAGTTTCCTGCAAAAGACAAAACACCATACATTAAAACGGAACAAAGGGCAGAAGACACCCACAGTACCATAATCCAAATGTAACCTTACGTTTGCCACCAATCCCATGTTTATACCATGACGGACACTTTCTTAAAATTGATAGAAAAGTTTGGTCTGGAACCAAAAGCTCTCAAAATCAACTTAAATGACCTTTAGCTGTACGGAGAAAGCTGAGAGTTCAACGGGTCTGAACTCAGGCATGTAAGATGAAACGTCTCTGCCTGTTAGCACCAGTTGAGACTGGAGAGTGGCTGGCTTGTTCTTGTAGGCAGCTCTTGTGTAATTAAGTCCAAGTCAAGTTTAAAATGCTACAGTACATTTTTTCAGACAGTGGATGAAAAGCTTACTTCTTTAGCTGAATGATTGAATAACTATAAGTAAAGTTTGAATCATTCTATTAATGTTTATCTGTATAAAGTAAATATGAAATCCTGGTTCAAATCCTGAAATGTATAAATGTTGGGAAGCAAAGTAAGAAAAGTTAATAGCTAAGCAGAAAATGAATGGCAACAGTGAGTTTAACAGAGCAGGTAACATGCATGCAGTACTGAGTTGTGATCATCACTACAGTTTTGTAACATTTTCCTCAATGTCTCACTGGATGTTAGTTTTCTCTGACTAAGTTTAAAATTTCACTTTGACAAATTGAATTATACAGGCCAATATATTTGATTTCTGTGTGTTCAAGCACACTGAAAGGCAGAAATACAGCTTATTCATCTAAAGGAAAAGCATGTTTTCCCACTAACACAGCTGCCTGCAGTCAAAAACCACCTTTCTGAAATGTTCTCACTGCTTAGAGGATGGAATGTTACAAGAGATGTGGCCAACACATGAACCCGGCACAGGGAACACACAGCGACACACCTTACTCAAAGTCACGCAATAGTAATGTCTGCATAGTACAGCAATATTACACTGCCTTGTAAAGTATTTTTCCTTCTTCCAATGACTTCCTCTTTTAATTACAAAAGGATGCATATACTTTTTAAATAATTCTAATCAACACTTGAATGCTCAAACAGAACACTTGTGTGAAAGAATATAAATGTCAGCAAAAACTGTAATAAAAACAATTTGATTTATTGATTGCATCAGTATTCACCTCCCCAAGCAATACCTGATGAAAGCATCTTGTGCTGCATTTACATTTATGCCTTTTATGAGACATCTCGATCAGCTGTAAAATAGTACCCCTTGATTGTAAAACCTGCTCAAGGTCTGTCGAGTTGGATTGGGATCTTTAATGGACAGCAATTTACCAATCTTGCCACAGATTTACTTTCACATTTAAGTCAGGATTTTGACAAGGCCACTCGAGGACATTCATTTTCTTCTTAACATGCCCCACTGTAGTACTGGCCTTGTGTTATGGCTCATTGTCCTGTTGAAAGTTATAGGAAAGTTTGTCCCAGGTTTAGGTTTTTAACAGACTGAATATGCTTTCCTCTGCAATTTGCCTGTGCTGTATACGGCTCCATCCACTCCCCCCTCAATCTTGATAAGCTTTCCAGTCCCTGCTGTTGAGAAGCAGCTCCATAATGTAATGCTTGACAGTAGAGATGGTGCTGACTGGGTAAAACGCATTGCTGGGTTTGGGTCAGATGTAGAACTTTGCATTTAGGCAAAAATGTTCCATTTTCCATGTTCCTAATGTTCCAAAAATGTTTAATTTTTCTCTTGTCTGTGCACAATACCTTTGCCACACATTTACACTTATAACTTGGTTATAAGGGCTTGGTTGCAAATCTAGCTTTAAGTTTTTTTTCAGTTAGATACAGTCTAGATCTGTGAATTGACTAGGATATTGTTGACATATGAACACTTTCTCCCATCTCAGTAATTGAACTCTGAAGTTCTTCAAAGTTGTGGCCTCGGACATTTTCTTTACCCTTTTCTTGATCTGTGTCTTTTTACAACTCTGTCTTCAAATTGCTTTGAAGGCTCAAAGGTCTTCATGGTAGAAAATGAGTTTGAAACTCACGACCTGACTGATGGACTTTGCAGAGGCAGGTGTATGCACTCTTAAATCATGTGTTTTGTGGCTTACCAAAGTAATTCTGTGCATCTGAACTAATTTAGATTTATAGCACTGGTGGTGAATACCTACACAACATATTTTTTTCCTGAGATTTAATTTGTGTTTTATCTACTAAAGTGTGCAATTTAAGTGTGTTTGAGTTTTCACTTTATGAAATGTGCAACCTTTGCAATTACCTCATTTCCAATCCAACAAAATGGGACATCATTGGAAACGGTAAATCCTTTTGCAAGACACTATATACACGGGAAATATAGTTTTGAAAATATTAAGGGTGCAATCTATACAGCTTTAGAATGAAGTAAACTATGCTTTGAACATAATCCCACAGTAATATCTCCTTCTCTGACTCTTCTTGCAGTTGCCCATGAGTTCATATTAAAACAAGGCCCCTATTGTATCCCTGCAGACATTTTGCTATGCAGCCCTTTTCAGTAAATTCCAATTAAAGTGGATGGGACATTTCCAAAGGGATTTCACCTTTCTGCCCAACTTTAATTAAATTGTGAATGGGTCCAAAACATGTCTTTGTTTTTCTGATCGTAAAATACTGTCAGGATAGTTTTTGTGAAGGTTTAAGGATAAGGAATGGCATTAAATTTAATGGCACCTTTCAATTAAAAAAGCAAAACCTAAAACCTGTTGGAAATTCTACACTGGTTAAACTGAAAAGGCCTCAAACAAAAGCCACCACCAGTGATACATTTGGAATTTACTGTATGTTGGACACCGGAGTTTCAAGTTTGATTGTTCAACTACATGAAGTCTACACTGTAGCTCGAGTCTAGTGTGCTGGAACTGAAATATCTAAATCATATCTTCTCTGTGACACTGAGCAGAAGAGTGCGATGGCAGGAGACCCGCTGCTTAAACTCAGAGCATAGGATTTTGGATTAGAGAACTGAGCAGACATGATGGAGGGATTGCTCAATACGCCTGGCAGACTATCTGGATACATGCTCCCTGAAGAGAAGCATTGGAGTGACTAATTCTCATGGAAAAAATGTGATACAATGTTCTGAGTGTGCTCATTGCCTTCTACAAAAGCAGCTCTTTAACCTTACATGTTATTGTTTCATTTGGTGTGTGTGTACGTGCTCTGTGATTTAAGAGGCTCTAGGGGGGGTAACTGTTGTCAAGTGGGAATTCTTCCAGTTGAGCAGATCAGCAAATTAGGGCAATAAATACCCTGATTCTCCCTCAGAATGTTTGTGTGTGCCGAGGCTGTACATTGGCACTGCTCTTGTATCACCTTAGTTTTGGATTTTACTATATCTATAGAGTTTTTGTCTTTCCAATGAAAGTAACTTCAGTTGTATCTCCTTGGCTCAGGTTTGCTTCTTGATGGTCACAATAAAATAAAGATAAAATAGTGAATAGTTTATTTTAATGACTGTATGAGAGAAGGTCTTCTATAAACCTAGCAATAGAATATTAAATACATTTACATGTGAGGATCACTATGTGGTACAGAAGGAGATATTTTTAATCTTACTGTAGGGTAATTTCCAATATTTTTATGGACATATTCAGATCATTTTATGGATATTTTAGGGAAATATGCACCTCTTATTGAAAGGACCTAATGTGTCATTAGATGTGACTGTCCAGTCAGCAGTGAAGAAAGATTCGAGAAAAAAAAACAGTCATACTCTTTATTACAGTCTATCTTGTTACACATTTTTATTCTTGTTATTGCTTATTGCTTTTTTTAATTAGCTATGTGTATCTTTCTTCATAAATTAAGATTGCATCTGCACTAGATGGTCACACAGTCAGACCCTAATGACACACTGGGGACTTTCAAATAGAGAAAGCATGCTTCGCCTCAGAAACAACATTTAAAAATCATTAGAAATTACCCTCTAGAAAGAACATTTCTGGGGCAAGTCTGATTAAATCACTTAGGGACCCAGAGAATTACAGGGATTTAATATGACACTGACATGATTAAATATGATATGAATAGGTTTATATCAACACTTTAAACATGTACTCTAAGTATCCTTTCAATATTATCTGTTCCTTCAAAGCTCTGAAGGAACATTCACAAAAATATTTCTTTGTTGAATAAAAACAAGTGAATTTATCCAAATACCAACCCCTCCATAAGGCACCTCTTATAACTTAAGGATCTTATGTGAACAAGGTCCTAAGTCTCTCTAATATGCCTCAGTGATAGCTCAGTGACAATGCTTCATGTTCCCACCATATGAAGAACTGCTAAGGAGAATAGTGTTATTATCCAGTATATTAATCAAGACTTATTTTAATTGCACATACGTTTGTTGTCTTCTCTCCAAATTTGCTCCAGAAAGTCATCTTGACGGGGTTTTTGTGACCTGTTCTCTGATCAAATGTCTGGCAGTAGTCAAAAGGAGGGCTGTACAAGTGAAGGCTGACAGCACACTCTGTGTGACTGACGTTTTCCACCCTGTGCAGGCCAATGGAATCTGTGAGAGATCAACATATCAGTCAGGTATTGTGCTTTGTACTTCTCACTTGGGTAAATCATGAAGACAGTTGTAGACTTATACACATTTAAGTTGTACAAAATTGTATTTTGTAAAAAGTATTCCAGAATTTAATTGGTTTTACAGAATACGAAATACGGTAAATGATTTTTCATAATTGTTTGTAGTAATCTAGTAAAGAGCACCTCAGTTTGGTAATCTGGCCAATCTTGAAAGAGTTTTACAACATTCTCAATTTCTTTCATGCCCAAGCTTCCTGGTGCCTCACAATCAAGACAAAATGGTCCATCAGCCTGAATTTACAATGATTAGAATCAATCCCACAAATCCGGGCTTTGGGTTAAACATCCGTCCATAGTGGGGGAGCTGGAACCTATCCCAGCAAGCAACAGGCTCAAGGTGGACCTGGACGGAATGCTAGTCCATCACAGGGATCACAGACAAAGACACACTCACACTGAAACCAGGGCCAACTTTCCCTGAAGCCAATTGATCTACCAGTATGTTTGTGGACTGTGGGAGAAAACATGAGCACCTGGAGGAAACCCATGCAGGGAGAACATACAAACTCCACACAGGTAGCAGCCCGGGTCTGGAACTGAACCCAGGGCCCCAGTACTGTGAGGCAGCAATGTTAATCACTACACTAATGTGCTGCCTCTGAGTAAAACATCCCAACACAGTTCCTTGGACTTTGCTCAAAAGAGAAACATCCACACATCCATTTGTTAGCCACAGACACTATAATCTTAGATATCCTATAGAAAACTAGTGCCTAACCTGCCACATAGAGCACAAAGCAGGACTACACCCTGGAAGGCATGGCAGGCCATTTCGCACATACTGTTCAGACACACCAATTAACCCCAAGCCTGAACAGAATTAATCCCACACTGAAGGTACCCTAGCCCTGAATTAATGAACCCAGGAGCCAAGTTCTATGAGGAAATAGTGCTGTCACTCCATTGTGCTGATTCAGCATGGGAAATAAACTTTAACTTGTTACATTTCAGGCATGTAAGAAAAATGTAGTTAAAACACTGACAATCTGTACTGTATTGGGTGAAAAGGGCAGACTGCCTCAAGGTTCCTCATTGCATCATAGATGGGCAGATAAAAATCAAAGGAACTGCCCTTAGTTACAGCAAGGAGCCATAGTTTAAAAGAAATCACCTTTGAACTGACTGAGCTCAGGAAAACAGTCTCTGAAATATTTGCATGATTACAGACTCTAAAGATAAAACTGCAACATATGCAATTAGTGCAATAACACCTTGGTTCAACAGATGTTATCAACACTAGGATTAGGATTTGTTTTATTCACGGATTGTTTAGCAACAGTAGACTGCATTTTTCAGCCCCCTGTCTGAGTACATGGCTGCTCAGCTATATTAATACAACCGAGGGGTAGGCTGGACTTCATGATGTCCGATTCTTCTGCACTGCATACCGTTCTCCAAACTTCCAAGCAAAACACACGAGAAGATAAGTACTTTTTACTGGAAAGAGACAGCCTTGAACTTTGTAAATTAGAACTGCTTTACTATATCAAAAATAACCCTTCATAACACTCAACAAAAGAAGAATTCCTGTCACAAATTAAAACAATGTACAATATTCATCTGGCATTTGTATCCAGTCCATACTGTATATGAGATGGAGAGCACATGGAAATACCTATCATTTTTATAGGTAGGAAAGTTGCAAATAATCAGAAAATGTAAAACGTGTGATAAATAATTGTTCCTAAAATCCCAAAAAGATGTGTTGGATTGCAGAGGCTCTCTATACTGGAAGACAGAAAAAAACAATTTAAACATTTAAACACTGTTTTTGGTCCAAAATGCATTGGAAGAAACAACAGAGGTATATAGTCCTCAATTCAGAAACAAATGTTTCTATCATTTTCTCAGATGTGGGTTTTACGGAAATGCAGAACAGAGGTGTGCTCTTTATTTTGTTTTTCAACACCAGTAGAATTTACATGGATAGTAACAAAATAAAACCATTAACAATGTGCACTTACCGTTAATATACGCACACTGGTTTTCTGGCAAGACTCTTTCAGATTTCTTTTTCATGGCTCCGTGTGCTTTTTTTTCAGGCCAGTCAAAAAGAGTTTCTTTCAACTGACCTTGAAGCAGTTTCATAAAACAATGGGAATCTGTATGATCATGGATACTGCTACAGATGGGGAAAAAGAAAATGAAACTCGGAATATGCCCCTCAGAGTAGTTGGTCACTCTTTTAGAAGATGCACTATTCAGCCACGTCTTTCAAACACATTTCACCGTGCTGCCTCAAACACACTGAAAGGTTCTAGCATTCCATTTTAAGAATTTAATTTCTGTTCCACAAAATCATCTCTCTAGCTAGGAAAATGATTAATGGAATTCAACAGGCCTTGAATCCTCAGGATGTGTTATGTAGATTTGAAGTGTACCCAAAACTGGAATCTAAAATATTGACAGTTTAAGTTAACATTTAGCAAGGGGAAATTTAGCAAACATACGCAGTTGCATTCTATGTCCAGTATGAATGCAAAGCTTCTGATTAATCGCATTGGTTTCCTTTTGCTGTCAACCTTTAAAATGATATTATTGTACATACTGTACAGTTCAAAGTGAGTGCATGAAAAATGGGTTCTGGATTTTGTCTTATGAACACCATCATAAAGTCCACTCAAACAATATGAGAAGTGATTATTTTTTTGTATTTCATTATTTAAAGTAGCAGAAAAGAATCTAAGAATTTGAAACACAGTGCATTAGTGGGAAATGGACTTTGCCTAAAGCACTTAACCTGAAATATCAGTGGGAAGATGACTGTCAAACACAAGTAGCGCAACAATGGAAATATTTACCAGATAACATATTCCTAATGCATTAACCATTACCTTCCCAGCATTTTCTGATCATAATTTAAGGCCTGCAGCACCAGTTTGTAGTGATACCCTTGTGATGGGCTGCATGGGCCCCATATCTCACCTGCCATGACCTTCCCCCCAACAAAGGATCATGAGGTTGAACTTCCCATTCCCCTCATCTACAAGGTTTCTTGTGTACCTGAAACAAACACAAAACATTTGATAAGATGTATATGTTTGTATGTCTGTGCAGACACTCAAAAACAATTAAAGTAAATACACAATGGTGGTACCCTGGGTTTGGAACAGTCACGGATGGGCAATCTTTGGCTACTGTCATGCATTAATTCAAAACTCACGATTAAGTCTGCCCCGTCAAAGTCTTGGGTTCATTTATAAAACACAGACAAATTGCCAAGGACTGTATTAAAAGAGACTGAAAATACAGGTGGATATCCAATGTTAGAATTTTGGCTTCCTCTCAGTGTTGCAGTTCTCCAAAAACAGAAAACACCACCAGCCCCATGAACATAAACAAGCACTTCACTTCTGCAATGGTGGTGATGCGCTTTTTCATCATACCACAAGACGTGCACTACTAGAGAAGCTTTGTGGAAAGAAGCTCTTTAAGGCTCTTAAAGAAATGCAATTTTTTGACGTGGTAGTGCTTAAAGACCTACTAAAGCAATGTTTCTATTTTATTATTTTGAATGAAATGAATTAATTGGAGGTGCAGTAGTTAGCATTGGTGCCTTGCACCACTGGTGTCCTGGGTTCAATTCCTGGGGTCTTATCTGTGTGGAGTTCGTAAGTTCCTCCCGTATTCATGTGAATTTCCTCTGGGTGCTCTGGTTTCCCCCCATAGTCCAAAGACATACTGGTAGGTGAAGTGGGTTCTGGGAAAACTGGCCCTAGTGTGAGGGTGTGTGTTTGTGTCTGGGTGTGCCTTGCACTGGTGTCCTGTACAGGGTGTATCCTGTCTTGTGCCCTTTAGCTTGGACAGGCTCCAGTTCACCCACAACCCTGAACTGGTTAGAAAATGAATTAATTTACAGCACTGTGAGTGATTACAACATCTCATATTCTGTGGTACTGTATTTATTTTTCTGCAGTATACTGTATATTTCAGCACAGCAATTCTTTCATACCTAGAAATTAGGTAAATGCAAAACCCATGTGTATCCCAGATTTTTTATAAGAAAACTGAAATTACTCCATGCCATGGCTGGTAATGTGTATTCTGTATCATAAATAAAATCAAATAAGAAAACACAGTCAATTACCTTCCTTGAACTGCAACAGTTTCAGGCTCAGTGTTCAGTACAGTAAGGACATATTTAAGAACCAGTTTAAAACTAACACAGGAATATATCAGCAAGATAAATTACTGTGAGCTCTTGGCACTCTCTGTGACCATCAGAAATTCTAGATCACGAAGAGCATGTCTCAAGAGGATATGCTTTACATAGATCAGTACACATTTACAGTTCAGTTCTGACTGTGGACATTTCTCCTTTATGTGTCCATACTAAGTCTACTAATTTAAGCAAGGCTTTTTAAAGAAAACAGAAGAAACTGAAAATGACTGACAGGGAATATTATTAGGAATGCTTAATTTGTGTTAATCCCATAGAAAATATGGTCGGTTTCCGAATAATTAATTAAGACAAATAAATGATCCAGCTAAATAAATAAGACCAATAAAGCCAGGCTTGTGTGGAATGCTCCAGGTTTTTTTATATATATAATGGAGTATTTTAAAAACACTGTTCCAGTTCAGTGTTAGTTATACTGTATGTGCACTCACTTGATCTGAAGTATTTCTCATACATTTGAGAGCTTTCTATCTGTGAAGAAAATACAGCTAAAAGTTTGTGTTTTCTTTGGGTCCTTACCTTACAGATTCCCAAAGTTTTAAATTTTTCTGCTCTTTGGGTCACTTCAAATCAATTTTTATGTGCATCATTTTATGATGTAGATTACACATACAACAGATATTTATTACACTTCTGATCTTTCTCACTGTGATTTCTTGGGTGGTTTAATTTTAAAGGTATAAACCTATAACATTTTTTAAAGGCACGTGTACGAAAATTTGTTCAAGATCATAATAACTGTTCTGTTTAATGTCTTGTGAATGTATTAACAACATCACTAAAATTGCAGAACAGGGAAAGTCATTCCACCTACTGGCTGAAACTCTGGCTTGTTTTAACATTGGCAATTTATTCATCCAAGAATTTAATCCAGACGTTTCTTGAAGGATCCCCTAGAAATATAGTTTCTTCCAGGACTTGGGCGAAGCAGTGCCTCTGATCTCTCAGTCATAAATGCACTTTTACATTATTTCCAATTCAGATTTCAGTTTTCAACTAAACCGCACACTGACGGTGTCTTCATTCACAATTGTACTTGTGTTGCTACAGAAAATTAGATGGCCTAATGGATGAAAATATTCACTGAACGTGCGATTTATTTCTTTCTTCCCCTTGGATTAGTTTAAGTGAACAAACACCGATTCATGCTTAACGAGCACGAAATTTGAACAGTGAATGCGTTTGTTGCAAGTGTAAAGAGTTTTCCATGTTTTTATGTAAGATGTCTTAAAAACGACGGACATAAGTGAAAATATCCAACAGATAAGAAAATACTTTCGACGGCGCCAATGAACAGATTTTTGCCTGCACCCCCAATTTGTAGTCTGAGGTTAAGAGGCAATTCCAAAGGGAGATAATTAAATTACATTTTAATAGAACTTCTATTACAATTGAGTATGTACCGTATTAAATGCTGACGAAGGTACGCTTCCTAAATTTACCGCAAAAAGACACTAGGAAGACAGGGATGCGTGCCCGGCGGAATCCTTCAAGATTTGTCTGGACATCTGCCGCGTTGTCTGTCTTAGGCACATTAATCATCTTTAGAGAAAGTTCTCCGCGTTCCTCCAAGAGATCATATTTTCGGCAGCAACGAGGGTGTGAGTATTTATCTGCTCTCTGATTGGTGTGCTAGTCTTCCACCCTCCACAAGGAATTTTCATTCCGAACAGCTTCTCGCGCTCGCTGGAGCGGGGGAACCTTTTACACGTTTACCGCAAGCGGGTAATGCTGAAGTAAAAATCACACCTTGGCTAAAAGGAAATAAAAATAAATTAATTATGATATAATTAATTTAATATTTAACATTAAACCTGGCAAGACAAATTAGGCTACGGGCTCTTCTGTTAATATGTTTTAAATTACAATCAATTTATGTTGGCATATAGAGCAACTGTAAAAACTGTACGGGAAAGACGAATCTTAAAGCATTTTAACACTTACAAGTCAAAATTACGTACTTGTTAAATTACTAAAGAAAAGCGTAGCGCTATATGTTCACGTTTCAATGTAGAAATTGCTTAAACTCCAGAGTGATGCTTTATTTGATAAAAGTAGTAAAACGATTGCAGACAATAACGTAGTCGCAAGAGATTGGGAATGTATATATCCCCTGCAAATTTCAAATTAATGAAAAACAGAAATACAAAACCTAGAACATAAAATCAATGAAACACACCTCAAAGCAATCAGCCGTTGTTTTCAGCTTGTAGTTGATAATTATATGCAACAGAAATATACAGCACATTACATAGAACCACAAATGAAAGCTTCATATCTTTATCGTTGCTGTATGTTAGTAATCGTGTTTATTTAAAAAAAAACAATATCAGATTTTTATAAACAAATTGGCCTGCTTGCATGTGTACATTTCGAGCAACATAAACATCACACCGAAATTGCCCGTTTAAAATTAGTCAATATAAAGCAGGATGCGAAATCCTCTTGACGCACTGTTCTTAGCCGGGCACTAACCAAGTCACTTTTATTCTCCCTTAAATATAGTTGACCATCATGCTGCAATAGTGAAGAATGTTCATATCAGCACTATAACCTGTTTACATGATTAAGGATTCAAGTCAAAAGAAATAACACAACAGCGACAGTAATATTAACTTTACCTAAACTGGTCGAATTTTGCGTATTTCTTCCATTCCTGGGGTTTGCTCTCATATGATTCCATTATACTTTGCACCTCTTCAATATTAATATTGTTGCCGGAAAAAATCTCGTGAAGAATCTTAATCAGATCGTCTAGCGTTTCTGGTTTCATCACTTCGGTTTGCTCCATTGTACGCTTTATTACAAGGTATCGATCACCTCAATTACCTTTACTATTGAAAGAAGAGAGCAGTCTGCCACTCTTTATTCCAACCCCGGCTGAAGTTTTATTGGATTGTACCATCTATAATGAAAGATGATCCTTTACTCACACATCGAACAGTAAAACGGCTAAACGGCCGTGGGTTTTAGAATATGAATGAAAGTATGCCAGTGCAAGTATGTTTTAGATTCTTAGAGCAGTAATTTAAGCTTTGATGCACAAATATTGCAGATTTTAAAGTGAAAGCTGTGAAAATCCCCCCGTATATTTGTAGAGATGTGGTTTCTTCTCCCACCAGTAGAAGCTCCTCAGCGTTCTAACAATGCCCCGTGCTTCTGCTTCCCCTAAATTGGCACTTTTGTGTAGCTACGGGAATGTTAGGGGCGTATCTGAGCCCCTCTTTACAGTGTTGACTCCCCTGTAGTTTGAAACGTGGCAGACGTAATGGTTGAAGAGCTACTCTGAACTCCTGCGAAGTAAAAGCGAATAATTATTTTGCATATTTGTTTTGTCTTCAGTTCAAAATCAAATACAAAGTGCGTCTTAATGTATTAACAATATTTTGTGGCATACTGTATTAGTTCGAAACGGTAATATTGGCTTGAAGGCAGATTTTCTTAGCTACGTTACCTCATCAATAAAAAAAAGAAATACAGCATATATGTTGTGCAGTTCCTGTCCATTTTCAAAGTTCCTTATTGTAATTTACATGGATGACCAACGTTTTAAGATAGGGTAAAGAAAACCTATTGATATTACCTACCAATCAGCCAAAGGTATGTTTTGAGATATAGAAAATATGTTGTAAATTGCTTCAGTTTATCAGTTTAGGGAAACAAAACTGCATAGGTTTCCAATGAGAACATAGTGCACCTTACTCATTTAATTGTGATTAAGGTACCACTCCCCTAAACTTTACATTTTCTTGCATCCAAAAATATATTTGGGTATTTTTTATCCACTTATTTTCTCTTTGGTAATTAATAATAGTATTATTAGATTATTAATAGTAAATAAATGCATAAATGAAAACAAACTCTTAATATATACATACTGTACATATTTTCTTTAAAAAATGTAGAATTTTGCGCTCGTTTTAAATTATCTACTTTTTCCAATAATAAAATGCAAGGTTTCTTATATGTTCACAATGTAAAAATAAAAATGTGCTTATAGCACTGACAGGACACGGAAAACCAATAGCTGTTACTGCTGGTTTGTCCGAACCCAAGTGCAAGGGACAGGAGAGAGGTGGAACACCTGAAGAGAACAAGCTCTCTCGTGGGTCTCAAGCACTCTGGGAAGGAGGGAAAGTGAAAAGAAGGTGATAATAGAATAGCCGATGACTGGCTGGAGGGGCTTACTCAGTCCAGGCTGGTCAGTAATGGAAAAGAGAAAAAGTTAATTAATAAATAACTTGCCGGAGGAGCAAGGATTCCCTTAGCCGATCAGCAAAGAAAAAAGAACTGGTGAGGCACGTTTTGACCTAGGAGAAACCGTTTCACAGTATCCCTGGTGAAGAGAGAGCGCATGCCCAGCCCTATACAAACTGCTCAACACAGCCCATTGGTCGGAATCAGGGAGCTTCAGCTTCAGGATGGAGCCGAGTGGTGAGCTGCCTGACAAAAGGGAACCGCATGGGTCCTGGAGAGCTGCCCTCATGAGTAGAGAGTGGTGCAGGTTAGCAAGCTCGAAAGCCAACATGCTAAACAAAGGAAGAGCCACCAGAGATCACAGCTGTGCTACTCCCCGGAATCTCCACTGAGAAGAGGGGTCTCACTGAACGGTGGTGAGGGAGGATGCCCCAACTTGATGATCCAGTCGGAGGGCCCGGGGAGCCGGTGATTCAGGGCACATGATGTAATGGGGCGTCTTCTCCAAGAACAGCCCAGGTGTGAGCTGTCAGCGCGGACTCCCAGGATTCTCACTCCGACAGAAGCGCCCAGGTGAGAACAGAATCGGATACCCAGATACCCTTTGGATCAACATCTCCAAGGCAAGGGTGACAAAGAAGCCCATCCTTAGTCCCCTCTCAATTCCAGGATCAGCACAGCTGCAGGGAGCGGTCCCAGCCAGAGCCCGGGAACAAAAGAATCCTCAGGGAATTCATACTAACGGAGTGATGCTCACCAGGCATCAGAATGGGATGAAGACGCCTGGTTCCCCAGGAAGAAAACTGAGAGGGCCCCAGCTGTGCCGCTGGAAGGTGGCAAGAAAAAAAAAGAGCAAGAACAAAACAGTGAAAGGCAAAGGTGTCCCAGACAGCCCACGAAATAGAGGGTGAGTGACAAAAAAGAGCCTTAAAGGTCTGAAGAAAAAAGTTGCCTCCAAGAGAAGCCAGGAAGGAATGAGGGCAATCGCAAGTGCAGGAGTCTACAGAACAGAAACGGGACTGCTAGGCAGAGGGAAGGATGAATGCAAGGAGAGAGCCCTGGAAGATGAAAGCTGCCTCCTTGAGTCAGTCGGAACAGCAGGAGGAGAGGAGGCCAGTGGAAAACCGTCCAGGGTTCCAGGGCGGAGGCCGGGAGCCGCCATGCAGACTGGAGTGCAGAGCAGAGTGAAGACTTGAACTGAAGTTGCAGCGCAGAGTAGAGTGAAGGCTTGAAGCTGGAGCTGCAGCACAGGCAGAGAAATCGATTGGACTTTAAAAGTGCGGGCTGATTCAGCGAAGAAGGGCGAGGGTAGTTTATTAAGAGCCCGGAAGAACAGAACTCTGGATCCTCAGCCCACTGCTGGGATTGGCTAGCCTTGGCTCTTGGGGTGTCACTAATTCAGTCACGGAGAGCAGATTCCCACTGCCGAGCACCCAGGAACAGACTTGCGCACGGGTCTGGCATCCCAGGGCAACATAACTACCTGGGGAGGCCGCTGAAGCATCAGTCTGCTGGAGCAACAGCCCACAAGACAATAAAAATGAAGAGTGTGGAAGGAGTACTGCAACCAGGAAGAAAAAGTGGGTGAAGGGAATAATGACGAAGCACTGTCGAAGTGCTGCCTCGGCATTAAATAACAGAAAAGCAATTGAATAATAGATTTGATCATTACTAATTAAGACAGATCGTCAGAAGGAGATCCAGTCAGAGCAGCAAGCCCTGGAAAAGCATGAGCCCTCGTGAGAATGTAACAATTTCCCAGGGATACCGTTAACGGAGGGCCGCCACAGGACAGCGACCAAAACATCAGCACGGTCTTTTAAATGATGAAACATAGCCTGGAAAGCCAAGGATTTGTTGTCGAGCTCTTGAAGACATTCTTCTCGCTCTTTAGAAGTGTGATTTGTTTTAACCAATATGTGGTTAAACTTCATTTTAATTGTTGAAGCTAATTTTTAATAATTTCTACCTCCTGCTTAGTAGTAATGGCTTTTGAGTCTCAACCAACTGGGTGCTGCACTTCAGGGTTGGATAAACTTTCCCCCAAAGTACATTAAATAGAATAAAAATACAGGCATCCTTTTTCAGTAACCACCTCCTTCTACGAGGGGCAGTAAGGTGGAACCCAATGCAGAAAACACAGTATGCAAGGAGGGCTTGTCCGTTGAAGGGCACTCAAGCACACACAAGCACAGACAGGGAACGAGATGCTTATCAACCTGAACAGCATTTCTTTGAACTAGAAACTGGAGTACCTAGAGAACAAAGAGAGACCAAGCAATTTCCAGGTTTAGATTCGAACTCAGTACCCAGGAACTATAAGGCAGCAGGACTAATCAGCAAATAACCCTTCCACCCAATTCAAATACGATAGAGACAATCTTAAAATAAATATAAAAAGCAGATAACTGAGGTTAATCTGAACTTGCTGTTAGCATCCTTTCCCAGGGGTTCAAAGACGTGTGCAGTATTTGAAATACACATCAGAACCTAAAAGTATCCTTAGACTGGTTTCATACATTCCTCCAGCATTCAATATCAATCCAACCGCTTCTTCCAATTCTGGGTGGCAGAGGAGCCAGAGCCTATCCTGGCAAACAACGGGGACAAGGCAGGGTACATCCTGGATGGGATGCCAGTCCATCACAGAGCAGAACAAACACACAGTCATACCAGGGCTAGTTTTCCAAAAAATGCCAGTCACCTACCGGTGTGTTTTTGGACTGTAGGAAATCCACATGAACACAGGGCACTTACTCTCCACTTCACTTTCCCTCTACTGCTTTCATATATTGTCTCTGCCTCTCTCTTCCATACAACTGAAGAAGTGAGGAGCCACATTGTGTTTTTTCTTCCATTTTGTTTGTTTCGTTTCTATAAAATTCACTAACAACCTCAAGTTTGCATATACATCTAAATGGAGAGGCCAAAAGGCTGACTACTTCTGAAATCTTAGCATTTTAAGCAATGTCAGTCCACCAAAAGAACTTTTCAAGATCTAAGCTTTACTTGCACTGTATGTAAGAAGAACATAAAATTAGGCACCGTCTGATGCTCTGCAATCTGTAATTTAACTCCTTTGAAATCTATCTGCAAATTTCTCAGGAACAGATTGACCATATCAATCCCTAATACTCATTACCCTTAACACAGGATTAGGTTTTAAATTGTGCCCTAATAAATTTTGAAAGGACAGTATCTGTGAAGCAGTCCACATTGATAAGTCCTTGTACATTGAGAAGAAATGACTTCACTCAACACGTTGTTATCCTTCTGAGTCTAAGTGCTGTTTCTTCCTACACTCTAAATCCTGAGGGACCACTAGAAAACTCCCTGCCACTCACAAGGTTCTAAGGTGTGATGTTTATCTAATATGATTGCATTTCATACTGTAGTCTTTTATAGTAAAAAATAATTATGAAGCATATAATATGGAAGTATAAAATATGGAAGAAAGCATGGCTAGGGTGCTATCTTCAAGAAGACTAAAAAATATGGGAGACCCCCAGTAAATGGGGAAGAGTTTAAAGTTCTGCACACCAGGTCCCAGAATTAGGCTATGACTCGGAGCAGCACACAGCACTTGACAGAAATGATAAAACAGTTTATAACAATCTGTGGCTCAGAGAGCAGCACTGTTATTTTACAGTTCCAGGGCCCTGGATCCAATTTTACAATAAAGTGTTCCCATCACTATACTGAGGCATAAGGACCCACACAGACCTCATGGTTAGTGCTCCATACTGGTTCCAGTAACACTTCTTCCAGCAGCAACCTTAGTTTTCCCAGGAGGTCTGGCCAGGCTCACACATGCTTAGCTGGGTGATATATTCACTGACTATTTACTCTGATTTCCTCCTAAAGTCCGATAACATGCTATTAAGGTTAAGTGACATCTCTAACTTGTACCCTGTATGCATGTGCTAGTGCAGTTATGTGTGTGTACCAAGAGATTGACTGGCATTCTGTCCAGGTCCGTAGCTCAGTCTTGTGCCCTATAATGCTCTGGATCACTGTGATCTTCTAAGAATCAAAGAAAAAGTGGACAAAAATGGAAAGCTAATAAGTTCTACAGTGTGGTGTTGGTTGTCTGCATCAGAAGTCCTCCAATTCACACCCCAAAATAGAATAGCCCAAGGCTGAAACCAGTCAGTCTTTGCTCATATGATGTCATCAGAAAGGTTAAAAAAAAGAAGGGGCCATTTGGTCCGTGTAGCTCATCTTTCATTTATAAAGCGCCTTTCCAAGCCCTAGAACGTTGTACATCATGAATAAAGAAAAACACAAAAAAGTACAAGAAAAGTAAATTAAGGGGAAAAAAAGTGCATACAGGTTTTTACTGATGTAGGCAATTGGATGTAGACCTCAGTAAAAAGATAAATTGTAAGTTTAGATTTTAAGAGAGTTAAAGAAGTTGTCTCTTGTGTAGTCTGAGGAAGGTCATTCCTCCACACTGGAGCAGCGACAGAAAAGGCACAGCCACCAAAAGTCTGTGATTTAGTCCTGGGTACAGTAAGTAGAGGACCAGCCTCAACTGAAATGTTTCACTGCTGACTACGAAGAAGTCCAATGGCTTGACTTAGTCAGTGTCTTTTAGAGGAGACACAAGCCAAAAACAAATTGAAACACAGATTAAATGCAGAAATCCAGATGGGACAGGATTGTGCACATAGTGAAGAAACCAATAAATAATACCACCAGGCAAGCCCTTACTTAGAACCCACAGGGCAAGAGGAAATGTGGACGACCAAGAAACAGCTGGAGAAGAACAGCGGGGCTGGACTGAAGGAACTGGAATATCAAGGAGGGCGATTTAGAGAACAGCACCGCATTAAGCCTGCTGGAAAATATGTTTGGATGACCTATGCTCCCCAGAGATCAGTATCTTAATGCCTTAAGATCTTCTAGACTGTCCTGTTAAACGTGCCTAATTCCTGCTAATTTGAATTAATTTTGGAACATAGACACAACAAACAGAGCTTATAGAAAGTCTGCATGCCCCTTCGAAAGTACCACATTTTGTGGACTAACAGTCTGAAATCAAGGCACATTAAATCAGATTTTTTTCCCTTTTATTTACACATTGTGACACACAACCTCTAAACAAATTTTCAGATTTTCTGAAGAGTACATACACATGAAAACCTGAAATCACGAAAGGCTGACTTAGGCAGTCGATAAAAACACAGTGCATGTAAGTGTCTCACTAGTCTTGCAGGTGGGACAAACCTTGGATTTGAGGTTTCTACCCCAGCACAAGCACCACAAGAAGCCTGCTACGATGCAATGAATACAGCTACAAATTATTCAGGTTTTCTGAATGTCTAATATTTCAAATACAAAAATCAAGTAATGTTAATGTGCTATACATACAGTACATGTACAGTATAGGTCAAACGGATAGTCATTGTATATGACTTATTAATGTAACCAGTTACATAACACTAGTTTGGGAACAGCACTTTTATCTTTTAAATATACAAGAAATGTTCTCCCTTTGTGACTGCCCTGTGAGCATTACTTACTGGGCACACTGACTGTTTCATCTTTTGAAGCAGTGACACAGTCATTGTGTGGTTGACGTTGTCTGTGCACAGGTCAACTGCGTCTCTACAATTCTATTGTCTGTACAACTGAACATTTTACAGGGTTTTGTTTTGTCTTGAGAGGCACTATTCCTGGTCAAGGCAGTTGGATTTCATGAGAAAAATCTGTGACTTTATTCTGTACTCCAGGGAGATGGACTACAGTGACGGAAATTTTATATAATAATAAGACCTAACACATACACTCATTATTGGTGTCCTTTATTTTGTGCAACTACTGGAGAGCATAATGATCACTTTCCAGTCTGAATTGTTGGACCTCCTGGGAAAGCTAAGGTTGCTGCTGGAAGAGGTGTTAATGGCACCCTGAGGTTTGTAAGCGTCCCAATGCCCCAGTATAGTGACGGGGACACTACACTGTAAAAAAGGCCCCGTCTTTCGGATGAGACGTAAAACTGAAGTCCTGATTCTCCATGGTGATTAAAAATCGCAGGGTATTATGTAAGGGGTATTACCCCAGTGTCCTGGCCAAATTTCCCATTGGCCAATCATTGCCTCCTAATAATATCCATCTATGCATTGGCTTAATTACTCTGGTTTCTTCCCCACTGATACAGTAGCTGGTATGTGGTGAGCATACTGAAGCACTATGGCTGCTGTGTCGTCATCCAGGTGGGGCTGCACATTGGTGGTGGTGGAGGGGAGTCCCCATTACCTGTAAAGTGCTTTGAGTGGAGTGTCCAGAAAAGCGCTACATAATTTTAAGGATTATTTATTGTTATATTTATAATAGCTTCTGTAGGTGCTCTACTTTGAATGTTGAGTATTGCGTCTCTCTTTGTTGCAGCTCCACATATAACTAGGTGGGTGTTCCTTACCTGCCATTGTTCCCCAAAAGACTTCACCAGACCCAAGGCAACTGTGTGAATAGAAATGTCACTGCAGCCATCAGCTCTCCAGGGGAACTTGTGCAAAGTTTTTATCCTGATCAGGTTGGATAAAGGAAGGGTCATCATGTCAGCAAACTGGGGAAGAAATGTCAATATCCAGCTGACTGGGCCAAGAAATGACCTGACTCATTTAATTGTGTAAGGGATGGAATACGAAAGTTTTTAAAGTCACCTGTTTTAGAGATCTATGCAACATGCAAATAATTACTATGTAAAACAATTCAATACTTCTTAAAATAACTTTTCCCCGATTTCTTGTTAAAAAACAATCCTTCACACAAGTATCCTGTACCTGTAATGGATTACTTTTTAAAAGTAAATTTCCAGAACACTGATCCTAACATTTACTATTTCTTTTACACATTGTCTACAAGATAAAATTGCGTTTTAACATAAACACTGAAATAGTTTTTCCATCTTATATTTTTAGTATGCTTTTGCTACTTGCTTATAACAAACTGTACTTACTCATATGAATTTCAGAGCAAGTCATTTGGTGGCAAAGGGAACCATTATTGAAGTGTGGTAAGGAAAGGTTAAAATATATCAGTTTATCATATTTATTGTTTACACTGGGAAGTACCAATCTTGAGACATTAGGCCTTCCTAGTTCTGATTCTCTTTACTTCAGCAGCTGGTGGTTTTTCTACTTGAGCTCTTAAGTCTTTAATTGAATCCCCAAATTTAAGCACTAATGTACTTTTTTTTCTGGAAAATGGCCTGATGTGGCTGTGTGCATGTTTGCATTTCTGTCTGCCCTGCGATGGACTGGCATCCTGTCCAAGATGCTTCCCACCTTGCGCCCATGGCTTGCCGGGTAGGCTCTGTCTCCCCTGCGACCGTGTTATCTGTAGATAAAACTGTTAAAAAGTGGGTGGATGTACTAGTTAATGCCTTTGAAATTATTTTCAGTTCTGGAATGGCCAGTAAAGTTTATTTCACATATATTGTAAAACATAGTGAGCAAATTGAAGGCATTTTTAGCAATGAAATAAAGCTCTAAGCCATCAATTTTTAGTAATTTCAGTTAAGGATGGAACTTAAAAATCAGCTGACACAGGGTAATGAAAGCCTGAATTGAAAATCGCTGTTCTAAATTGTACTCGGTTAAAATTACATATAATCTGCGGTCTTTGGCTCGAGTGTTTTCCCATTCCCCGCATTTTCATTTCGAAGACAAACAGTTTTAGGAGGTGCTTAAATATGCATTTTAAAATTGTTTTTGAAATAGGAAAATGTGACAGGGGGACATGTAGTTTATCAACAACCTCCTCCTCTTTTTTACACGCAATTTCATCGCCATGATTTCATGAATATACACAATAGAGATATACTAAATTCGTTTTATTACAAATGCCCCGAATTTCACATCTTAATGCTCTGGGAAAGTACGATTTAAAAATATATACCTCCAACAAATGAATTTGAAGTGATGTTTATTAGCTTTTAACGGGCTCGTCCCATTATCAATGTCATCTTGTTTCGCATTGTCCACTATTATTTCCCTTTTAATAAACCATTTTAAAATCTATTAGCCTCATCTAGTGGAGAAAAGAAGAAAATCGGTTCTCGTCAGCAGCTTTTCAAACCTGCGTAGATTTTGAAAGGGTGATCGAAATTAAGACAAGGATGAGGTCGCCATGTTGTTTGACGCACAACCCCGATTGTTTTAAATTAAACTAATTTAATGATTACCTGCCCAAATATACTCACTTAAACGGAATTTTCTCAAATACCCTGACTTCGAACACAACCACTTTAAAACTGGAGGAAAAATCCTTACTGTCATTATATTCTTCTACTTTGCACGCTAAGTATTTCTGTGCTAAACATTTTCTGAAGAGAAAAATCCCTAAATTGCTGGAATTACTGGCTAAACGGCCCTAGCACAGCCAGAATATCTGTGACAGGGTGTGATGAAATTATGGTTGATATTGAAACTGCCCCAAGTCCCACAAAAGTAATTATAGTTATTAAAAAATAACTAAAATATATTGAAATTTCTTTTTTAAAAATGCATTCCGATATTGTACTTGTATAGAAAAAAGTCTTATTGCACAAAGAGGTTTAAAACATGACTTTAAAACATGGAAGTTTGATCCTTTTCTGGGTGTTTGATTCTCTTTACGTCATATTCAGAAAAACAATCCCTGAGTGTAATTTTCTATTACAAAACTGGTTTTGCTTTACAGTTATAATACATAAATAGTGCCAAAAAGAGAGTGTGAACACATGACAACATTTTAGCAAGTAAACACAGCAAGTAAATTCTCTATGATGGAGTAAACTTAGTTAGCTTGTATCTCAAGCAATAACAACACCATGTACTGACCAGGCTCACACCTGCTTAGCTTCAATGGGTTGCCAGTTGTGAGTTGCAGGTTGATATGGCCACTAGCAGTCAATAGTAAGAAAATGGATGGATGGAGTATGTTATCATTTTGTGGTGTTATCAGTCCTTGTTTGAGTTGGTTATGGAAATTCCATGTAATCAATCCATATCCATGCTGCGCAATCACATTTTCTTCCTTTACATTGACGATCAGTCAATAGGAACACCCCTTATTCTTCTGATTAAACAAGTTTAGCTCAATGATACTTTTCACTAGTCATGAGGATGTGGACCTCTTCCAGTAAGACTGAAGTGTGACTCAAGTGGCCCTACTGATCGAGCTACTATTTTCAGTGCTGTTTTGAAACGTACTGTAGTTATGATTTAACACTCCAGGGAAGAAGCAAGACTCTTTAAAGGAACTGAACATTACAGAGTGTACTTTTATACCTAATGTATTGCAATCATAAGAAATGATATAAGATCAGGCCCTTTTATAATCTTAAATATTTATAAAATATCCTAAATATTTATAACAATGCTTTTGATTACACTAGATAAAAATTGTGTACATTGCAAGCAATTAAGTTATGCTTTCCAGTTGTTTAATTTTTAACAGCTTGTATGTCAACATATTTTGGATGTCCTTTTTCTAAAGTGTTTTATCATTTTATTAAATCAAATACCTGTAAAATAGAGTTGAATAGCCAGAGAACAAGTACTGGATATTTTTTTCATTTTGCATTAGTGAATCTTCCTTTTCCTAAAGTGCACAGGTGAAACTGTGTAGAACTTTTTGCAACAGTATTTCACAAAAATAGGATACCTGTTTTTTTCATGGGATTTTGCCCCCAGACATCTTACAAGTATGGTCCCCTAAAACACAATGTTTATCCTATGTCCCTATTATAAATTTGTTCAGATTAGAAACAGGCTAATACTTTGTGGAACATGTAACATGAACATGTGGATATTTAATTCTTTCATATATGACTTTTTCTTATAATTCTTGATTCTAATTTACAGTATTTCAAAACAACTTATAACTATTATTTTTATACAGTTATTATTATTTTTATTTGATATTAAATATTACACTGATATTACAGTCTGCAAATACACCCTTATCTCTATTTTAAAATACTCTTCCCAGACCATTTCACTTTATGTATATAATAGCATGCCAGTATAATAATTAAGTCCATTTCAAACATAATTTTCATTTTATTTCCAATGGGATTGAAGTTCAACATA
The DNA here is from genome assembly GCF_040954835.1 of Lepisosteus oculatus. Taxonomy (NCBI): domain Eukaryota; kingdom Metazoa; phylum Chordata; class Actinopteri; order Semionotiformes; family Lepisosteidae; genus Lepisosteus; species Lepisosteus oculatus. The sequence goes on along the minus strand of NC_090698.1, from coordinate 54,100,656 downwards.
ACATCTATTTCTTTAAAAATAATATCGAAATTAGCCTTTATTTTAATATTTTAATAAGTCTGCAAATCAATCCAGAAGGTTTTTACAATAGGACATAAGCAAAACAAATGCTGAAGGGTTTCAGGGCTACTTTCACAAGAAAACAGCTATCATCTATATTAATTTTAATCAGAGTATAACATACTGGCATGGCCTTTATCATTATTGCCTCATAGCATTTTATGTTCTCTTCCAGACTGGTGCACCATCTGTACGGTATTTGCTTGTTCTACTCATATTCATGTGGGTTTTCTACAGGTGTTCTGATATCTTCCCACCTCCTAGAAACACTGGTTAGGTTTGACATTTCAGTATTGGCTGTGGGATTAGAGAAATAGAACCAAGTAAGATTGATGGGAAGAACCGCCTTCCCTAATTGGTGATATTTCTGACGTTGTTCCTTCTAAACGTTTCAATCCATAAACGTCTATTTTTTTAAACTGTTGAAAACTTAAAAAAAATAACAAGGTCAAAACAAATTGATGTACAGTATGTAACATTTTTAACTGAACGTGTTCAGATTTAAAATAGTCTAAAATTGATCTGTTTTTTTAATCAAGTAACTTTTTTGGGATTTCTTTTCTCCTTTGTTTGTGTTATTTGATGTTCAATAAACGTTGGAAAAAAATAAACGTCTAATTCATCGCTCGTCTGTGTCGATCAGATTTATGCCCAGCCACACAGTTTGACCTTCTTCGGCTTCTGTAGCGGCGATGAGGAATGAATGCTTTGACGTGGAATGTTTCCGCTTTGTGATTCGGGGGAGGATTTGCAGCTGATGTTCAGGTGGAATTGGGTCTTTAATAAAACGGAATCTGAGTAGTTGTTATCTCCTAGTTCTCAGACTGACCGTCAGAACGCAGCTTCTGATACGTTTTTGGTGAAACCATGATCAAAGCCATCCTAATATTTAACAACCATGGCAAACCCCGGCTTTCCAAATTTTACGAACACTATGTGAGTATAGCTGAATGTGTGTACTGTCATCAATGTGTGACTGGAGCTGAAGTTTTCAATGAAGTCCCTGACGGGAATGTTTTACATAGAAATATAAACTTATGATCACGCTGAAAACGGAATGTTTTTCATTTTTTGTGTCAGTACTGTACGTGTTTTTTTCTGTCCGCTGTTACAAACTACATTAGTATCTGGCAAATCAAGTAAACCACTTTGCTTAGGAGTTGTTTTTTTTATTTTATTGATACAGTCCTTTTTCTATTTCACTCTAGCTCAATACTGCACTGGTATATTTTCCAAAAAATGTTCAATTTAAGTGCTGGCGAGTTAATTTGAATATGCTATCAGCATGAAAGCCATCAGATTCAAGACAATCTGGAGCTGTCAGCCTCTGAGCACCACTAGAATAATACTGTTTTGCTCCTGGAGAGCAATAATCCAGTTAGTTTTATAGATCACATGTACTTTATTGATTAATTAAGCAACTGATCTGTTAAAAGACTTCAGACCCCTGAGGGATGCAGGGAACATGATTTGATTCCAAATAAAGGCTAAATTTATTTAGCAAATTATCTGTTAAATTGAAATAGTCTCAACTATTGGCTTTAAATATACACATAAACTTGGCTTCTTTATACATATAAAATATATATAGGCTTCTAAATAGAATGCTGACCAATATAAACTGCTGTATTGAAGCTGTTTTGGAGAGCTTTGCAGACTTCTTTGGATGGGAATACTGAATTGTGCAATCTTCATTTCTATAGATGCCTTAGTAATTTCTTCACAAAAAAAGTGGTTTTGTAAATCTAGTAATGGATTTGTACATGGTTATTTCACTACACATAGCTAAATTACTAGATAAATATGAAGCTTTTTAATTGTGCATGCCAAGTTGTACTTGATCCAGTCAAATAGTGTGTTAAGGGACAATGCATTGTCCTCTGTAAAGGCAGCAGTGAAGCATTCATGTGGTTTGAAGTCAGTCTCTTCTACAGCTGTCCCAGCGCAAGTCTCTAATGACATTTCTCTTTCTTTCATAATGCAGTCTTGAAACTTTCTGATGTGCTTTGCAATCTCTGCAGTAAGACAGGTGGTTGTAATTTAACATTGTAGTGGCTAGTACAGTAAATGGAACAGTTGATGCATTGTAAGCAGATGATTTTGGCAAGTTTTCAGTTACATTAGATGTACAGTATAGCATATCTCACCTATAATCCTAAAGGTTTGAAAATATATACAGTCTGTCTGTGTCAATTTATGCTATTGTAGTCATCTTTGAAAACAATCTATTTTATAATACATTATCCATTTATAATGCAATAATACATTCAAATTCATTTTAGAAGTAGGATTTGTTTGAACTTTGAGGAATATATCCTTGATAGTCAAACCGATTAAAAGAGTTAAAGTAACCAAGATTTTGTTTTGGCTGCTTTAGCCTCTGTGATGTGTCATTTACTCATGCAAGCATGTTGAGGTTTTTAAACAAGGTATGCTTTAAGATTTAGTTTACCAAAAGTATTTCCCCAGTGAAGTAACTATTTTAAGTCTTTTCAGCTCAATGTCAGAGGCACAAAAAGCTGTGAATACAAAGGTTTTAATTTTAACTATCTGTTCTTTTTTTGCTGTAATTTATTGATAAACATTAAAATAACAAAATAACATATACTGTACACGTGTTGTCCATTTAGGTATTTTGTAAACAAAACGAATGGTTACTTAGTAAATTCTTGACTCTAGTGTCGGAGTTCCTTGTTGCACAGTTCAGTACAGAAATGCAAACATTTTTTTTCTTCAGTTATTAGATACACTTAACATTTTTTATAATGTTTAACATGAATAAATAGGTATTTGTTTTAGGGAGTAGATCTGCAGATTACATCAGCTGACATTCAGTGTTAATCTTGTCAGCATCACCAAAATCATGTGGTGCTTTTTTTCTCTTCCATGTGATGCAGGCAGCGTGAAACGTATGCACACCCATCTTACGTTAATAACGTAATGAGATACTACATTCACAGGAAATTAGTGTTCAGAAGTGCCGAAGGATTATCCTGTAGAGTTATTTTAAATGTAAGCCACTGAGAAGAAGATAAACTGATAATAAAAAGTATTTTAACATGGGACAAAATTTGTGCCCAGTTTCCTACTATATGAATGAAGCCCAAAAATAAAAAAATGATGTAATACGTCCGACATCCTGTACATTTTTTATGTTAGCTCATGAAAAACCCGGACTGTGGGTATTGAAAATTTACAGAAAGTACTTACAGATGCATCTTAGTTTTTTTGGACCAGACTAGCAAATCAGGGACAATGTTCTCCTCTTTTCCTGTGCCATTTCAGTGTACTACTTCAGCTGTAATTTATGCTTATGCAATAATGCTTGGGGATACTTTATGTTGATGGTGTGTTGCCAGACCTTACTGTCCTACACAAAATATAACTGTTGGATAGTTGACTATTACTGAATCCTGAGTCAAACTATTTAAAAATGGTGAAGGAGGGAGGCTAAGTGTTACGTGTATGTGAAGTAAATCATTTGAGTTTAAAACCCGTAGCCTGTTTTTGTGGTTTAAAATTAATTCATATGTTATGTAAGAGGTGTGGTTTATTGTGTAAGAACTGTAGTTTGTATGGTCGCTGCTTTTAAATGATGTTCCTTCATTAGATGTGTTAATTTGTGTGGTAATCTTAGGAAAGGAAAGGGAGAATGCAGGAATCAGGTGATTTAAATTATAGGAATTCGGACACCGTGACAGAGGTGACTTCTCGATAGTAGATGAGTGGCAGATTGTTACAGAATGAACAAAAAGAAAGCTGAAAGATGGAGTCTGGCCTCCTGACACTGTGTCATTTTTGTCTTTATAAGAGGGAGCAGTCACAGGTTTGGCTGAAGCACAGTATTTGTTAGTCAACCTGAATGTGGCACTTGGATATGAACTAGTCCAGAGCCTGGGTGGAGTGGGTAGATTGTTGTTCCCCTCCCCCACGTGTCCTGTGTGTTCTCAGTCCCATGCTACACATCACATGATTCAGTACAGCTGCGTTCATGCAATGAGGAAATAGGCTTTAGATGGCCTCAGCTTCTATCTTATGTTAATGAATTACAAAGATAGTGCTGGCATCTACCTTCACTGTAATTTTTCCATGTACGAAAATGTAAGGTACACAGTGTTATGCAATTTTGCCGAAGCATTTGCATTTACATTAAAACACACTTTCATAAGTCTTTGATCCAAATATGTGTTGTGCAGTAATTAAACTGGATAAGGAACAGAATGTTTTTTTTTGTTTTGTTTAGGCAAAATCTGCATACGTGCTTTCTATTGATGTTTTTTTTGTGTAGAGTTTCCCCGAAGTATGACACTTTAAGAATATATAAAAGAAGATGATAATTGAGAGGTATTTAGCAGGGGCAGGGCAGTTGCTCTGTGGCTAAGGATCTGCACCTGTGGCTGGAAGGTTGCCAGTTCAAATCCTGCAGCCGGTAGAGGAATTCTACTTTGCTGGGTCCCTGAGTGAGGCCCTTAACCCCAGCTTCTCCAGGGATGCCGTATAAATGGCTGACCCCAAGCTTCTCTCTCCCCGTCTGTGTGTCGGTGTGTCTCATGGAGAGGAAGCTGGGGTATGCGAAAAGACAAATTCCTACTACAATAAATTGTATATGGCCAATAATGTGATTTTATCTTATCTAATTGATCCAAGGATCTCATCCTCTTGTTCCAAACCCTTTAGATAAAGAAGTGCCTCCTGTTCTCCGTTTTAAATGTACTGCTATTTAGTTTCCACTTGTACCCTCTGGTGTGTGTTTAACCGTTGGTTATGAAGAAGTCCTCTGCTCTTTGTTGGATGGATTCCAGTGCAGCAATTTCTTTTCTATGATGTGGTGACCAAAATTGCACACAATATTCTAAATTAAGCTTTATTATTGCTATATAATTTTAGCATAACATGACTTAATTTAATTAAAAGTGTAGAATTAAAATATCCTTAGGTTTTGTATGCCTTTATTATAATTGCTTGCCTAGAAGATGTAAGCAATGTATCGACATTTTGTAAGTTGCGTCCTCTAGTAGCTCATGTAGCAGGTATAATTAGTTTTTTTCTACCTGCAGCCAAAGCACTGCACTTACCTACATTAAACATCTTCTGTCGTGTATGTACAGTCATACATTGTATCTAAATTGTACCTCTTTGAAGCATTTTATTATTTAGAATACTCTGCAGATTTGGCAAGTTTAATTTACTACACCAGTACAGATCTATGTGGTACTCTACTATCTAGGGAGAAAGCAGGATTTTCAATTAAACTTTCTGAATATATTCTATTAAAACTATTATAAAAAAATATTTGCAAAGATTTAGTTGTGTACTTTAGTTTTAGTAGGTAGCTGCATCAGGGTGCGTAAGCTGCAAAGGAACAGATAAAGGAAAGACACAACGTTTTGTCTGTGGAGTCTTCTTTACGTGTGACATACCTGAAGGTGACACACCATAAGAAGGCTCCACAGCCGAAACATTTAGTCTCTTTTCTTTTCCGTTCAGCATGGAATAAACCTTTACCTGCTCCTTTGCTTTTTAGCCTTAAATTTAACTTTTTTAACAGTTTCGCTTCAATTTTATGATGCCTTCTAAAAAGCCTACAGTAGGTTAGTCCTCCAGCTGTTCTGCAGATTGCATGGGAATGAATGAAATGTTGTTTTTGCAGCAAAGGTGTCTGTACCCAAGTGGGCACCTAAGAGTCCCCCTGTTTTTTTCCTTCCAGTAATCCTCATATCAAAAACAAAGTTAAGTCCATTATAAACTAAACATTTCTGAAGCATGGCCTGAGAAGTTTGCTGTGAACTCAACTGTTTTTACGACGTTATTCTAATTATCTTCTGCTTTTTTCCTTAGAGTGAAGACACAGAACAACAAATAATAAGAGAGACATTCCACTTAGTCTCAAAAAGAGATGAAAATGTATGTAATTTCCTGGAAGGTGGCATGTAAGTGTATTTATTGGAAATTTAAGTGTAAGCTATACCTACTTTTCAGAACTTTGTCAGACTTAAAAGAAACAAATACATGCAACATGTTGCCACTGTTTTTTTACAGTTAACTTGTAGTTACAGTAACTATTGCATGAGACCTTTTCTTGATCAGATTTAAAATCACCATGAAGCCAAACAAACAAGCAGGAGAAATGGTAAATATAAACCACAGGATACCCAAGAATGTTTACAGTGTTCAGGCAGTCCACAATGAAAGGCTTCAATTACATCTCTGCAGTTTTTCTTAGTTACAGGAACACTAAGGCCTTTTTCTAATTTTTTCAAAAAAGATAAAATAAATATGTCTTAGTGTACATCTAAGTCTTATTTAGTTGTCTGCTAAAGTTTTTAAACTTTTCTATTAGTTTTGTTTATCTGATTAATGGAGTTCGGGGTTGTGTTACAAAGTGCTTATCCTTATAAGAAGATAGCCTTGTAAAGTAAGCTGAAAGCATTAAATTCGTAAGGCAAGCTTCTTTGTCTTGTGAAACCTTATCACACTGTGTGGAAAATTTCCTGCTGCTGGAGTATAATGTATCTAGTAGCTCCAGTAATTGAACATGAACTGAGTTCAAGTAGGTAGCTACATCACCATGCTTGGGCTGCAAAGGAACAAGTAAAGGTTTATTCCATGCTGAAAAGAGAAGAAAAGAAACACAATATTTCAGCTGTGGAGCTTTCTTCAGGGGACACACCTGGAATAAAACTTTACCCGTTCCTTTGGAACATGAATTGAGTTTGCTTGAGTAACAGAGAAACAGTCTGCACACTCTAAAGGTTCTGTTCACCTTAGTCTTGGCTGTGTCAGGCTCTATAAAGAATGGAAATGTATTGTTAATATACAGTATGTGTAAAGTTGTAATCTTATGATCACTGCAGTGTCACAATCTATAAAAGCTTGAATATTGAGTTTCCCTACATTTTACAACACGACCTTCATACTTTGTACAGTACAGTACATAGTGTATTAAGTATATGGTGCTCTCTGTAGCGCAAAATATTATTTACAAGAAAACACATCAACCAAAAAAATGTCACACCAGTTTTGAGGTCATTTATGGTTTATAAAAATGAAGTATATTCCATTGTCCCTCTCCCCCTACTGTATATAATCCCTTTTCTCAAAACCAGATAACTATTCTTTGGAGTTCTTTAGAAAGTGTTCTCGGAGACTGATGGACTTGTTTTCATGAAATTATTCTTGTAAATTTTACTGTTGATCTCTAAAGGGTAAGTTTTACACATTTTAATCAAATTGAAAATGCAAAATGAGAAGATTTATGTGACTTTTTGTTGCCTTAGTATCCCATTGTCTGTACGTGGAGATTAAAACTTCAGAGTGTGACTGTATTAGTTTCTGGCCTAGCATTGGAGAGATTCTGGAACCTTATTCCAGGCAGTTTACAGAGTGGACATATAGCATTAATTGAGCAACAGCCAAGCAATAGATCTAGATCTTATTCATCACAGGTCATGGGAAATGACATTTTCCTGAAATTTGGCTCATAGTTTTGTCCCATTTGGTGAAATGATTTGAGGCAAAGTTTCATGTCAAGATATCCAATCATTTTCATAATTTGGTCATTTTTGGGCATTTTGTACCTACAGTGCCCTCCAGAATTATTGGCACCCTTGGTAAAGATGAGCAACAAAGGCTATGAAAAAATGTCTTTGTTGTTCATCAGCTTGATCTTACACAGAAATCTAACCTTTCAGTGATGTAAAATTATTAAAAGAAAAAAGAACATTTTTCTCAAAAACACGTCACAATACTTTTGGAGGGCACTGTACCAGGCATCCTTGCAGACAATGTAACTTCTGATGTACATGTTACGGAGGCATTCTTGATGTCACTTCAAAGCTCTTTGCCTGCCCAAATACATTGCCTTTGAGGCTGGTTAGGAATGAATGAAAATTCATCTCTAATGTAAAAACACAGAACACAGTAGGACCTCTGCCGGTGTGAGAGCTGTGACGAACAATGTGATAATGAGAGCTCATCATTTAAAGAAAGCAACAAATATAATGTGATTATGAATACAGGAAACAAGCCCTCATCAATGACCTAATCCCAAGTACTTTCGTAAAAATATTTTTGTTTTTAAAAGGGACTCAGTGACACTGCTGGAAAGTCTTCCTGAGGTGAAGTTGTCCAAACTCTTAACATGCAGATCGCACAAAAACATTTTTATCTTGATGTCTTGATAGGTGGGCCATATAGTTTCCTTTCCTTGTTTTTCTTTTGTGATTTTCACTAAGTGTGCTATACAGCAGGTTAAATCACCTTATCAGCTCTGCACAGTGCTTAATTTGTAAATCTGAAGGTGCTGTAGCTCAGTGTGAACAGGAAAAAGAAGATAAACGAGGAGCAATGGAACTCCTGGAGATCTTAACTGTGACATGTGCATAATGCTTAACAATGTGAGCTTTCAAGCCACCACTGTCGATAACATGCTAAAAATGTAACATAAAACCATTTTTAATCAGCCATTTCCAGATAACACAATCCTAAGATATTAGACCTGCTCTGCTTTTCAAACATTTCCACTCTGAATGACCTGTAAGATTGCAGAATCCGACTGTGTGATCTCCCATTAGCTGCACTGTGTATTTGACAAGGCTCAATGCAGTGAGCATGTTACAGAAGTGATGCCACCACCTTGAAACTAACTATAGTATTCTGCCGTGGAGAAAGAGTCTTGACACAGTGATGCTGTCTAGGGAGTAATGCTGTGACTGCTCTGCGTCTGTGTAAGACCATGGTCAAATCCCAGAAAGCACACAGCAGATGCCTTGCAAAAGTATTCAGACCCTTTGAAAGTATCATTTGTACTCCAGCAACATTTGAAAACTTTTAAAGGGTCTGAATACTTTTGCAAGGCACTGTATGTGTAGTCCGTGATCATCTATATAGGTCACAATATATCATTTTATTTTAAGAAAAGGTCTGTCATCTTCATTTTCCTAAAATCATGATGCAAACACTTTTGGCTTAAAAAAAAAAAGCTATGAGGAGGTGTGTAATACCATCAAGGCACTTACCTTGTACAAGCTGGCTTCATCTACCATTAGCCAGATTGCATGATTGCACTGTACTGCCTCCTCAAACAATTTTCTTCCCTTTTCTGAGGAAATGTGTTTAATATTTGAGCCGAATCTCTCCCACATCATTCCTCTTCAGATCATGTCAGTCTGCCCTAGCAGGCTGCTCAGTGCATCAGCAGAGAAGCAAAGTGAGAGGCTGGGCATCCTGTTAATTCTTTTACACTTCACATCTATTTTTAAGGTGTTTGCACATACAGAGCAAATAAGGACTTTTTTTTTGCAGAAATGTAACTGAGGAGATAAAACAGTGACTGTCTTTAAAACTCTTTTGAATTCTTAATTCTTCGTAAACATGCAAGCTCAATTTTTTTTCATGGGAAAGTGCTGGACTTCTGTCTGCTGGCCCTGATTGAGAGGTATGTGGTATGTCAGAGCTCCAGCCAAGTGCATAGGTAAATGAATTGAATAAATAACAGCCACAAATTGGAATATCGAAAGCAGCTCCCCAGCGCTTGTCGTACTTTACAGTTGAAGTACAGGTTTCTCAATGTCCACCAAAACAGATTTATTTTGGTTTTTTTTTAAATTTGATTTTCATTTTTGATCTGAGTTTTATCTTCGAGCAGTATTGCCTGGGATGTTGGTCAGCGCTTGGTTAGCAGATATTGAAAGACAAACAGTGACACGAATAAACCAAGAGGTTTCAATCTTTTCCTTCGAAATATAATATCAAGAGCAGTTAGAGGCAACATTTAAAAGATATTAGAAGGGCCAAAAAATATAATAACAGTACTAATGTTTCACAAAGTCTTTACAGTACACTTATAATACAGTGCTATAGGAGCTGTGAAAGGGAGTGACAGTGTGAAAGAAAATCTCTTTGATTTTTATTGTCCTGAAGCTACTCTGCTTGAGATGAATCTATATGGCTTCATGCTAAGTGAGTTCTACAGATATAATTATCTCTCAGTCTGCAAGGCCATCTGTCACTAGTGCCCATATTTCCATTTTATTGTTTAACATGGTGACATTTTCATGTTTTTTCTCATTTTAAGGACCGAAAAAGAAACTGTTTGCAAAAGTTGAATGATTTTATATTCCTTCCAAAATTCTGGTGATTTTTTTTTTTATCTTAAAGGAAGATCTTTAAACATAGTAATAAGGGCTTTGTAGTTGTTATTGTAGAAAAAAAGTTGCAGTTCAAGAAAAGTGAGAGATTTATTTTTCTTTCTATAATTGAATGGAAAGCTGACATGCTTGATTAGTACAACCCGTAGCTGTTACCAAAGAGCAATAGCAGTAGTTGTAGAAGTATTTTTGGTTGCTTTTTTTTGCATTTCAATTCTGCAGTTTTTTCACAGTGAATATTCACAAATTGAGCACTTATTTATATAGTGAGGGGTTGGTGTACTGTATAGTCACTCATTTATTTTTGCCAGTTATAGAATGGGATGTCCTACCCATATTCTTTTCAACAGTAAGTTTACATTGTATACTCACAATTGTGATATTTTCTATGAGTACAGTTAATGATGCTAAGAAAATCCATGCTGGACTTATGGGTCATTCTGGATGAAGTAAGCAATATGCTTGCTCTTATGCACTTAAAGTACATTAAAATTAAATCACGCCCACCATAGTAGATTTGTTCAACACTAACCTATCCATCCTTTTTCTAACCTCTTCATCCTATTCCGGGTTGCAGGGGAGCCAGTGCCTAATTCAGCAAGCAACATGCACAAGGAGACCCTGGGCCAGTCCACATACACAGACACAGATACGCTTGCGCTTGCTCAAGGCTCAGTTTTCCCCAATGCTAGCCACTGCTCCACTGTGCCATCTAGTTTTACAACCTTGCACTGAAATACATTTTGTAGAAAGCAACAGTTTTGCTATCAGTGCCCTCTTTGTCAGATTGAGCCCCAACAAATATTTGTTGGATGAGCTGAGACGATATCTGCCATCTAGAGTCAGAATAGTCACATGCTGTACAAGAGGAATAGGGCTTTACATGAGGAATAGGATAGAAGCCCACAAGACAGCATCTGCAACGGAGTGCAAAGCATTTCACAGATGTACAGCTTCTATGCTTCTAACGGTAGCCCCACACAGCACTACAAAGGCCAGGGACTTTAACAGTAGATTGCTTGTTCGACTCTGTTGACAAGTATTAATCAGTATAATGAATTTACATACAGTACTTCACGTGTCAATAAAATGTTACTACATAGCAAATGTCACTTAATCTGCTACAGAAAAGCTTTCTCTCCATCTTCCTTCTAGCAGAAAGAACCAGAGAAAAACATTTTCCTGATAAGTTCGTGAATTTGTAATAGTGAAAAGTTCCGACATTCCAAGTACCAGTGGGTGGCCAATTTGATCTTCAGTGATCTTTACAAATCCCTACAGTTTACTGACCATAGCAGAGGCAAATTCAGCTGTCACAGAAAATATTTTTCCCATATGAATTCTTCTTTCCTTCAGATGATTAACAAACGTCTGTGCTGCATCTTCCCCTGTTAATGTTCCATGTACGTATGGGTTTTAGGCGGCATATCTCTTTTCGATACCTTTGAACTTTGTCTGAGTCATATTATCTTGCAAGAATTGCTAACCATACTAAACTACACACTTACCAAGTGCTACACTAAGTATCTCTACAGAAACAGATGGTGACATCAAAAGATGCAAAGTTTTTTTCCATTTAAATAATGCATTTTCCTACTTCATCTGGCGGGTTTTTATTCTGGTGATGACTGTGTCTTTCTTGGTCAAATGATTGAACAGAACACCCAAACCATAGAAAATCCTCTTATATACATTACCCATCTGTAAATTCCTTTTGCAACACATTGTGTGACTTTGTAACTTCTCTCTGTAAAACTTTGTAAAGACATTGCTTGACCTTCTGTATCTCAGATTGAATGACTTGACTTAGCCCTTCCGGCCTCATCCTTGAAATAATTCTCATGCTTCTGTCTGAAAATGTTGTTGGATGTGTAGCAAACACTTTTCTTGATGCCTGGCCTTTATGCCGAACGAATCACCTGTCCAAAAGTGCTGAATCTAGCTTCCTTACGGTATATTGTGTCTGAAATGTTAACTATAAAAAAAGTGATCAGTTCAGATAACATCAGACCAGCGCTTCCCAGTGAAGCAAGGTTGCCCTTCTAAAAGTAATATTGTAAATGAGCTCATCATTTGTTTTCTTTCCACCTCAGATAACTTTGTTGGCTTAGTGTAATTTAAAGATGGAAAGTTTTTTGCCACTTTTCTTTCTTTGCCATGAAGTACTGTACACTTTCATTGCGTAAGCCTCTCCAAATGGTTTTGTGCCACTCATGGCGTGTGTGACATACATTTTCCACCCCAGGACTAGTGGATCACCCGTAGTCTGATTCTAGTGGATACACACAGTTTGACTTTTATTTCCAGCTTCAAGTATTTACTTTGGCACTTTGGTCTCCCGAATCATTGTCCATTAGTTATTTTGAATGTACGCAGTTATCCTCCTCGAATATGGAAATATCTTGAAGAAACAATGTTTGTGCATTGGGTGAACCTGGTTACCTATAATGGTTTCCTATTCCTTGGTCTCTTATTCCAACCTTACAGCCTTATTTAATCCCCTCCAAATACATTACTTTCTTCCACTGCTCAGAAGTCCGGGTTTTGTGCTCATTACACCATTTTGTGCTTTCTGAATGGCAGCCCTACTATAAATATCAACTTTGCTAAGCTCTTTTTGTACAGTTTTGCTGGGTCACAGAGGTCTACATTGAACTCTATGGTAATTTTTGAGGCCTTTCCTTTGTGGTTTCTAGCAACTAACTTAACGTTCATCTTTCCATTTCAGCAAGCTTTTACTTTTGACCACTGTTCCTCTAAGTGCTGTTTTCACTTGTTTGGCATATACCGTTATGCTTTTCAACACTGTTACCCTTGGCACATTAAATAATTTTGCCATTTCAGTAACTGACGTGCCTGCAAGTCCGGCACCAACTATTTTACCTATTTCATAATCTATTAGCCCTCTCATGTTGCTTTAGAAACTCGCACATTAAAGTGTTGATTATAAGATGTCTTTTATAGTGGAAGCCTATTGGTAAATAGTATAAAAATCAATTTAATTTAAAATGGATTTAGTTACTTTAAAATACAGTACAGGTTATTTTTCATTAAGTGTCTCCATTATTTTGTCCACCCCCTGTAAATGCCTTAGTCCTAAGGCAAGCCAAAGCCTGTTTTTTTCCAAGGGTGCCAGTATGGTGATATATAGTATAGGTCCAAGCAATCAACACCGTTTTATTGAAACCACAATGCAGATGAGGCTTGTTAGAGGTCACTTTTTTAAAACGTTGTGACAAAAGGATTGTTAATGACCAAGATTTTGGATGGGTGAGCAGTGAATTTATAACATGTAATGCATGGCTTTTACATTGTCATTGTATTAAACAGGGAGTTGTTGGAGCAGTGCAGAGCAGCACTAATGGCCTGTAGTTCTGATTGGAACGTTTCTTTTAAAATGGGATTTTCCAGTTTTATCATCTGCTGTCAAGAGCTACTTTACTAACTGTACCTGAACTGAGATCTCAGCTATATCGTAGAAGGAGTTCTGGTGCATACATAGATTTCTGTTACTAATTACATCGCCCCATTTAGAGCATTTACCTCTATTTCTACTATCCATTGATGAACAGTCAACTAATTACCTCGAATACACAACCACGTGTAGTTTGAAAATTATTTTATGTTGAACATAAAAAATAATCTGTAAAATCCTAAATATGTCACAAGCAAATTTGTATCCACTGCGGATTATGGGGCAGCTTTCTATGGAAAAGCTGCTGTTGTTTTGAAGAACTCTTGCATGTTTGTTATACAAGACCTACTGTACATTTCTAAGCCTGTTATGTATCCCCTAGAATACCTGTATTCCACCAGGACTGGAGTTGTGCATCATTGCTTTATTGTCACTTTTCAGCCTCAGCTGGTGTTCTTCCTAACTTTATTCAATATACACCCTTGCTACATGAAACACTCAGTCCTTTGAAGCTGTAATAATGCAGGTATGTTCCCAAAAGCAGTAACACTGTTTATTTGTGTGTCATTTTAGGTTGATCGGAGGATCAGACAACAAGCTTATTTATAGACATTATGCTACACTCTATTTTGTGTTTTGTGTGGATTCATCAGAAAGTGAATTGGGTATCTTGGACCTGATACAGGTATGTAATGTTACCTTAACTAGTCAGTTGTAGTTTCTAAAAACAATGTAATAAAGTAAAATAATATAAAGTTGTGTATGTAATTTCACTGTTACCATATATGCTGCTCCTGTAAAAATGAGGGAAAGCACTGAAATACCACTGCTTTATGTGTGTGTTCTAAACTGACATTACTTTACAGTGCTATTGAACTGTTTGAACAGTTTTCTTTAATGAATTTTGAAGTATAATTGTAGTTCTTCTAAAAATAAAAGCTTCTTTGATAGTTTCCTTGTATTTCTAATCCTGACCTGTAGATTATCTGTCTGTTTGTGTGAATAATCTGACTTTCTGTTGTAACAACCTGATTTAAAGGTTTTTCTGGCACAGAATTTAAAATACAACAGTGTGGCTATTTCTGTGTCAGTGTGTATAACTTGTTGTCAATGAAACACACAGATGACTCTGTGCTAATTAGCTGAGGGAGACACAGCAGTTGTAGTGTGACTTGAAACAGGACCTGTCTATATGCAATGAAATATTTATTAAGAGATGAAAGGAGCACATGAAATATGAATACTCCTCTGCTCAGTATCAGCACTATTACAGATACAGTAAGATTCACTTGTTCCAGTAATTGCTCCGTGTGTACTATCTGTATATGATTTTTGTTTACTATTAATAGCAGTGAGCAAGCATATAAAAAATCTTCATGTGAACATTTGTTTTTTTACTATTTGTCGTCTTCTGGAAACTATTGTCAGGCTTGCCTGCGCCAAGATCATTTAATTATTGTCTCAGGATTTTGAGATGCAATAATTCTTTGCACCACCAGGGGGCAGGACCACACCTTAAATGAGCAGTGGCAAATCCTTTCCCACCTTCTGTTTTTTCAAGAGGTCGTTTATTAACATGAATCATAATAAATCACATTTATGTAGTGCTTTTCATCTCAAAGAATCCCAAAACACTTAACATGTATATCCAGTACAGAAATACAGCAACCGTCATATGCCAGCAGTCTCACAGCCGGTCAAATGGAGAAGACCGAATATGTTAGCAATCAAAATAAGTGGGATCTGGAACTGGGCCAGATATTTCAAGCCCAGGGTGGATTTTTAGTGGTTAATACCCCTGCTCTTTTGAAGAGATCTTTGTCTCACTCGATCCACTGTACCAGTGATTTCCCCATTCACCATATGGGGACAGGGTTTGGAAACCTGTTCTGGAGGAGCGGTGCTACCTTCTTTTCCACCAACATCACTTGCAACAGCAACCTGATTTCCTCGAAAGTCTCCCGTCCCAGAACCAGGATTGCCCAGCCTTGTGTAGCTTATAAATGACCATTTAAAGCGAATGCTAATTAAAACGTTTAAAGGCAGGAAATCTATTGATACCATCTGTTTATCTTCCTGTGTGTTTCTGGTCATCTGAACATTTATGTATATTTCTGCCTTCACTCATGGTGACATTGCCAATGCCAAATTTCATTGCCATGGGGAAGTTGTGTAGAGTGGGAGTGTCTTCATCACCCAGTTTATCTGTCTGGCTCAGCCCGCTTACTAAATATCTGTCTTTATTCCACAACATGCAGTGGCTTACTTAATATCTGGCTTTATTCCGAAACATGCCGTGACTTCCTCTTCTAACCCACGGGATATGTTTTAATATGCAACCTAATCAAAAGCTCTGGGTTATGCACACTGCCATGAGACGTTTTCCATTATTCACCACTGGATGCTCAGTGTTTTTCCTCCTTTACGCAGAAACACATTTCTGTGGGTATGTTGTGCTGAAATTTTAGCCATTTTGATTTTTCCTATAGAGGTTTATAGCTTAATAGTTTAATACTGTTTAGTTTATAGCTTTATAGCTTCATGGATCTATACAGAGGAACATATACAGAGCTGTTCAAACTAATTATCTAAATATCCTTTTTACTAATGAAGTAAAAGTAAAAGGGGTCCAAACAACATTCAGAGACCCTGTAGGTAAAGATTGTTTTAGAATTCAGGAATGTCCTTTATTCGGCAATTACATTTTCCATGTAGTCAGCATGTTTGTGTCATGGAAATTCTGTTGCTGAGGTGGAAATAATCTGTAAAATTACCCAAATTGTAGTTGCAGTACTGTTTCTTGGGAATGTTGTGCAGGTGTCCATTACCATGCATAGATGCATTAGATATAGCCCATAGAATTCAAGTAATCAACATTTTCTGTTTAAATATGCATTAGTAGATTGGTTAATTATTATTCTGTGTGAATCGCTAGACGGCTTGTTTATTTTCCAGTTGTTTTTGCACTGGGGCAGCTGGTTGTCTGTGTGAAGAGGTTCCAGCAGAGGGAACTGTGTGCACACTACCCTTTTATCAGTCTATTGCTAAACTAGACAAACAAACAAACCAAAGCAGTCTAACCAGTCATGTGGAACTTACCCAGGATAGAATGTAAAATAGTACTTTTATAAGTAACAATTTAAGTGTTAGTAAGTGAAAGTGCTTGTATTCTCATTAAAGCTCAGAGGTGTTTTTTTTGTCTCATTGGGATGGTTTTTGTACTACTGTTGCCTAGCCATCTTTCCTCTTGAAAATACATAACGTACATTTGTATACCAAGTTGTCACTTAGAAAGGGGAAATATCTTGTCCATTTTTTAGTTAGTAGTTAATTGATCCAAGAAGTCAGAATATCGCCTTCAACAACATGGCCGGGCAGTTTGTTCCATGCTGCCACATCTCTTTGTGTAAATAAGAGCCACCTGTTCTTGGTTTTAACCCACTTTCATGTAGTGATCGCTTGCGTTTCACTGTATATTCTGAAGAAATCCACTGGGTGGACTTTGCTCAGTGAGGATTTTGACCAAATATGGCAGAGTATTGTATTAGATGTTTCCATTCCACGCACAAAGGTTTCTTGGAATATCAGGGTAAATTCGTTTTAAGTCTGGTAAATCATTTGTGGTGCTCTGAAGGATACTTGACACTGCGACTGTTGTTTTATTAGAATTTATCATAAACCACAGAAACATTTCTGAAGGAAAAAGCTGTCTTTTGGAAAATAATACCACATTATCAAAATTGTTAATTCTCCTCTCTGGCTAATTTAAATTCTCCTTACAAGACCTTAATTTTTTTTTCTTATTACATAGTATCTTCACAACTTGATATTTTAGGTTTTTCAGCACAAAGTTACTGTGGGGGATTCCTCTTTAAAACCTTAATATGGCTTTGTTTCCTGTTCAGTATCACCATTGAGTGCATCTGGGAAGGGTGCAAACACAGTACAGAGAACAGTTTTTAATTTCAGAGCTCTTTTAAAGAAACAGCATTATATTCCTTTAACCCAAGGAAAAAGATACCTAGTTTTATTGAGCCTAAATATCGTTTTGAGAAGGTAAGAAGTACCAGGAAAAAAGCTGAAGAAAAAAGCTGTATCTATTTTTAATTGATGTAAAAATTCCAGTACAGTAGGGTCTCGACATTCATGATGGTTCGGTACAGAGAACAGTCACAAATAACCAAAGTCGCATTTACCCAAGTCCACCCGCATATCGTTACATGTTATACTGCAGTATATAGTGTGTACTGTATGTTTAAAATACAAAGTTAACCCACCCTTATATGATAATTAAAGTCCTACTGCATTGGCTTTAAATTAAATAGCACTGCTCAACTAAAAGAAAGAACAGTAATCAGTTCTCTGTGTCCAACCTGTACTTCTTCTCTCTGCCTTTGGGACTAGCATGCCTCACTGTGTGAACTGTGAAAAGGGCAATAAAACTGTAAGTGAGCTCGTAAAGTTGTCTCCAGCATGCCATGCCCCACACTGCAGACACAAAACCTGGAGTGTGCATTACAATATACAAGACCACGCTTAGGTGCAGATGCTGGGTAGTGGGTTCTCGGGCAGGGTGCAGGGAGAGGCCTCTCCAAAGCTAGATTCATCTCACTATCCTAATCTGTTAACAGCCTTCGGCTTGGTTTCATCCCACTCTGCTCTGCTTCCATTCAAGACCCCGTCAGCCAGACTGAATCTCGAGACCTTACTGTTTTGAATATTTTCACGATGTGGACAAAAAGTGTTTCAGTGAAGGTGCTTTAATCTCGATTGACTTGTGTGTCCAACATTGATGTAATATCTTTAGGACCGTTTCAGAGCTGTATGGGGATTTGTCCATTTGTGTCTTGCTTTTTTTTTATTTAATTGAGCACAGTTATAATTTAATACCCCAAATAAAGGCCAATGTATTTTAAATGTGGTATATATATGTATACTGTATAGCTAATTTTAAATGTAAATATATTTATATTTGAATAATGTGACTAATTACTCTATGCATGAAGTCTACCTGCCTTGTCATTTCATCACTGCAGAGCACAATACATTTGGTTTTTTATCTTATGCTGAATGTACCGCTCATTTGTTAAAGCAATGTGCTCTGTTTTTGCTTTCCTTGGCTTCCTGGGGCCAGTCAGTGAGGATTGTATTCCTACTGATGCTTGGTAGACCTTTGTAGATTAAATTAGCTTATTTTAAGATTATATTTTGCTTTATTGGTGACATTTTGCTACAGTTGTCATTCTTTTCTTTCAGAAAACTAACCTCGTATGTCTATCCACAGGTATTTGTAGAAACACTAGACAAATGTTTTGAGAACGTCTGTGAGCTGGATTTAATTTTCCACGTTGACAAGGTAATACAGTGCTCTTTTGTTACAGCTTATTGCATGTGAAAAAAGATGCTCTTATTTGGAATTAATGCAGAAAAGATTGATTATGTCTCTGAGGGAAAGATCTTTTGAATTAGTGAAACATGAACAAAATTCCTGGCATGCAGCTGATCTCACTAATTACTATGAAATTTCAGAATGGAAAAGCTTTGTGTAATTGTTCCTCCCAAACAAATAAGCTTTCTAAATGAAAATGGTCCAAGTAAAAATGCCTAAAATTAATTCCCATGTAGCTTATTTATTTCCAGAGTGGTTGCAGTCATTAACTCTTGCTCTTTAAAAAGCTGTCCACTTCATTGAGACTTAGTTGTTTTAGTCCAGAATAGAATAGTTTACGGATATGAAACTAAAGTTAAACAAAGCATTTCATTTTGTTTTTAACTTTTGATTCTGCTTTTTTCTTAAATGTTTGAAAAATATATCACATATTAAGACGTTCAGTTATCTTAATAACTTGGGATTTGTGATTTGTAAAATGCTTTAAATGTAAGTGATGTCAGTTGTGGTGCCAATATATTTTTATATATTTGAGATGGGTGCTTTATTAATTCCGATACTGTTATGCCCATATTAAACACACTCAGACTGGTCTTAAACTTCATGTTTTGCAACTGCTTTTTTTTACAGTAGAGTAAGGAGCAGAAGGTTGACGTCTGAGCTACTGAGCAACAGTCTACAGTTTGCTTTCTATTAAATGGACTAGGTTGAGGGGACAATTTTTACCCTTTCTATTTTCAGTACGAAAGAGGCTTTCCAAATGTGCCAATTGTTTTTCCAATCAGGAAATTCTAACTGGTATTATTTCCATTTAGAGGCTGTAAATATATAGCATATAAGTCCAATAGAGTATTTTGCAAAATTTCTAGTGATATACTATCTTAATTTAAAAATAGGAGAAAAAAGACATTGATTTCTTATAAAATAAGAAAGCTGCGAGCAGTTTTGGAGGCTTCTTATCATGTCTGAGCTTAGTATGTTTAAAGTTAATTGGCCAATCGCTTACCAGAAACAAAAGGGATCCATGCAGCACTGTTCATTTGCACAGGAAGCCCATATCAAAATAGCTGAAATGTATCGTAACGGAAATGGCACTTTACATTTTACAGAGTCAGTTGACCCAGCAGTTCTTGCAGGAACAGTTGGCATGATAGGCCGTATTCCTCAAAACAGTATATGCCCCATTGTAGGCGTAAAACCAAAAATATGTTTAAATCATGGTTTTGTGGGAAAAAAAGATGAGAATTTTACACTTAAAATAGCATTTGTCGATTTGGTTACCCACAGGCTATATATACATGTATGTACTGTAACACATGTACTGTAGCTCTTGCCCCTGCTAGGATTCTGTCACGGGGCTCAGAGCCACAGTGCACTACACCCTAGACAGCAGAGAACTCTTCTAAGTCAGAAATTAATCTTCTGTAGCAGCAGGATTAGGCGCCTCCTAGGTTTATTAGTGTGATGTCATTTCTGTAGCATTCACTGCTCTGGGACCTGCCCCATATACAGTACAGTATGGGATTAGTGGGAGATCATACTTTCAGATTCTGAAACACTATGGACGTGCTGACAGTAGAATTGTTTCAGAAATACAGTGGGCCTAATAGCATATGATTATGATGTCTGAAATGACTGATTAATGGTTGATGTTAAGCACAACTGATGATTAAGAGCTCTGGTACCTCCATCACACCTCGTATATCTTTTGAGATGTACAAAAAATAAACACTGCTTGTTGGCTTCTCTTTACCTCTGCATTTCAAGAAATGGGGCTGTTCTCGATATTCTTCAGAATTACTTAAGATTTGGGGTGAAGGCCAAAAAAAACAAGCAAGTAAAAAAAAAACTCCATGACCATGTAGGATCACTGCTTCACTGTTTGATATGCAGTGTTTACTGTATTTTTTGGTAAAGAAAACTTTTGAATTCATAATGGCTCATTACAGCAGCATCTGGAACACATCTACAACAAAATACTGTCTTTTCCCCTTGTTGACAGTACCCAGCCTGGGGGCATGTCAGCTTTTAAAAACTTTTTAATATCCCCGATTAAATGAAATGGATCACAAAATTTTTCCCAGGATTTGAGGGCCAAATTTTCATAGCCCCAGGCTACCTACTATTTTCTAAACTATGTACCATCTTGAACAAATATGCACCAGTTTCCGGGATTACTCAACTGCACTCTCCAGTCATGTGTGTTACAAATAACAACATTGTTCAAAAGCTGTACAAAGACACTATTTTTACAAAATCCCTAGATGAATGTTGGTATTTCCTATTGCTCTGCAGGCATGCGAAAATATCTTGTTTTTCTTTGGAAATTTATTCATACATGACAAAATAGTTTGTTGTTTTTGGAGTGATTTGGTAATTAACATCTCATGTTTTATTAATTTTAAGCCGATGTTGTTCTGAATGCCCTTGTAGTTTTGAAACCCTGTTGTCACTCTGTACTTTTTAGTACAGAGTATAAAATGACTTGTCATACAAACGACAAGGTTCAGCCAATATCACAGCTATCTGTAGCAAAAGCGATGCATATAGATTTCCTATGTCACTGAAGACTTCAAGATATTAACTGATTAATAATGATTAATTCTGCAATGCTAATTGATTAATCGGTTTCAAACATGATAGTGGGAGAGGTTCTAAAATCCCTCATTTATAGTGTGCATACCCATTTTTACAGTATATTCGCCATTACGTCTTGTGTATGTTGCTAGACTGCACTCTGTGAAAGTCTAGGGTTAGGATTAGGCACACTCACTGCTGTGGCCTGGGCTGAATTCCAGATCAAGTCTCTCTTTTAGCTAGATGGGCTGAATTGCCCTCCTCTTGTTTGTAGCCTCTCTTAGCTTGCTGACAGTGGCAGCATGTCAGCTGCGACTGTGCTGCACAGAGAGCATGAGAACCCGCAGATCTGATCCACTGACATGTTTTGTCAGAATCTGTCAGAGACTGACAGAGGCATCAGTGTGTTGCAAGCTCCACACTTCATTATCGCAGGCTTTTCACCAACTGGAGGAGCGGCACACAGACTTAAATGCATCTGAAAAACATTGTTTATTAAAAGGGTTAGCATGACAGTGTAGCTTTTTGTGTTGGCAATGTTAGACTTTTCAAAGGTGGTCTTACTAATGACTGATAAACTATTCAATGATGTATAGCTACAAGGATTTATGTGCAAGGACATAACCAAAAGAACTACAGATCAGGGCAGATAATCTATTGGACGTACCGGTTGATGATTCCTTGGAAATGACTACTACACAGAATTCATTAGCATCATACTTATTTCCAATTGATTTGTAGGGCTTTTTAAAATATAAATAGGATATTAAAATATGGAGTAGCTCTGTGGTTAACTTTGCAGCACTGAGGCCTTGGGTTCAATTCCGGACTTGGCGTCTTATCTGCCTGGAGTTTGTGTGCTCCCCTTGCTCACGTGGGTTTCCTCTAGGTGTTCCAGTTTCCTACTACTGGTACTGTAGATAATTGGACCAGCCGTGAGTGTGTATGTGCCTGTGTCTGTGTGTGCCCTGCAATGGAATGGTCTCCCATCCAGGGTGCTTACTACCTTGCGCCCATTGCTTGCTGGGATAGGCTCGGGCTCCCCCTGAATTGGATGAACTGGTTAATTGGCTTCTAGGAACATTTGGCCCTGGTGTGAGTTGTGTACCCTGCTTTGTGAGAAAGGCTTTTTAGCTCCCACCCAAGCCTGAATTGGAACCAGCAATTAGAAAATGAATGAATGGATGGTATACACGTGAACTAAAAATAATCTTTTTATTCAACTTTTACAAGGGGATCAATTCATACTGGTAGGTTAATTGGCTTCTGGGAATAATAATTGCTTACACTTATAAAGCACTTTTCTGGACACTCTACTCAAAGCGATTTACAGGCAATGGGGACTGCCCTCCACCACCAACAATGTGCAGCCCCCACCTGGATGATGTGACGGCAGCCGTAGTATGCCAGAACGCTCACCACACACCAGCTATCAGTGAGGAGAACAGAGTGATGAAGCTAGTTCATAGATGGGGATTATTAGGAGGTGATGATTGGTAAAGGCCAATGGGAAATTTAGCTAGGATGCCGAGGTTACACCCCTACTCTTTTCGAGAAACGTCCTGGGATTTTTAATGACCACAGAGAGTCAGGACCTCGGTTTTATGTCTCATCCGAAGGACGGCGCTTTTTTACAGTATATTGTCCCCATCACGATACTGGGACATTGGGACCCACACAGGCCACAGGGTGAGCGCCCCCTCTGGCCCCACTAACACCTCTTCCGGCAGCAACCTTTAGTTTTTCCCAGGAGGTCTCACATCCAGGTACTGACCAGGCTCACACCTGCTGAGCTTCAGTGGGCTGCCAATTGTGAGTTGCAGGGTGATTTGGCTGCTGGCCAAATATGACAGTGAATTATGTAGTGAATGTTGATTTCTTTGTATTTACTTTTGTGTTTATCAGGTTCACAACATCCTGGCTGAGATGGTGATGGGAGGAATGGTACTGGAGACAAATATGAATGAAATTGTTACACAGGTTGATGCCCAAAACAAAATGGAGAAGTCAGAGGTAAGACCTTCCATAGCAATCATGTCCTGTACCTGTACTAGCATGACTGTGAAACCCTGCATCTACCCCCTCTTCCTTGTGTATAATCCCTGATGCAAAATCCTAGCTAGCTTATGTATTTTGCTGCTGCTGTTTGACTGTTGCTTATGCATGTTGCAGCTTTGAAAAGTGCAAGCATTTGTCTAGCTGCCTCAGTTTTACGTTACAAGATTTTTTTTAAGCTAAATATTTGCCTTCATTTCAGTTATAACTTTTCGCGGCACTATAACCTAGATTTAAGCAGTTGTGAAGGAAATAAATGCTCTTTTCTTCAAGAAAAAAGACTAATTGGAAGGAATTCTTTTCAAACATGAATGATGTGAAATGTGCACCTAAGTTTCTGTGTATTATACTATAGGTGCACTATCCCCATCCGGGTTTCTCTTTAAACTCACAGATTTTTCAACTGCAATTTCAATTCTTGGTTGTAACCAAAAAGGGTTTTGCCATGAAAATGGAGAAAGATGCAGTAAGATTTGATGGTATTTAAGTCAAAGACTTTCAGACTGAGCAGGATATACATTGTCACCTGAATGATTCATGTTTTGCTCAGATGTCTGTATACATTTGGATACTATAAATACATGCTTAAGTGTATGGTATATGTGTAGGCTGTTTATAAGGAAATGTGGATATTTTACCCACAAAATGGCTAAAGTTGTATTCAAAATAAAACACAGTTCCTCAGTCTTGTATAATCTAAAGCTTGCTACTGAAAAGGATTGTGTTATTGCAATTGGCCTGTTGTACTTCCTTTAGTGCTTTTCTGTTTCTACTTTTCAGTATTTTTTCAACATCTGATTTTAATTGAAGCACTGAGTCAGCCTTTCTGATGTCAGCCTCTCCCCGTGTCAATTAAGCTATAGTTTGTTTTAATAAATGGCTATTAAATTATTCATTAATGCCCAGAGACCCAAAAATAAACCTCCACATTTAGGTGTTTACATTCCTGTTAAATCATGTGACAAATGAAAACTTACAAAACCCCCCAAAAATATTCTCCAAAAAGTGTTTTAAAATTGCTCCCTATAGAGGTTAAGTGAAATTTAAAAAAAACCTCACATTTGCCTAAAATGTTCAAAAGTCTTGTATTTTTATTACATATTCTCCAAAAAGTGTTTTAAAATTGCTCTCTATAGAGGTTAAGTGAAATTTTTAAAAAACCTCACATTTGCCTAAAATGTTCAAAAGTCTTGTATTTTTCTAATTGACTTTATTCTGTTTGTTTCCTGTCTTGATTATTGCATTAACTGCCAGGGTTATGTTGCACTTTATTCAGCTTTATGGGAATTTAGGTCATACAAAATAACTTTTGGAATAACAGCTAATTATCTGGTACTCTTTACCTTATGCACCTTAAGACCGAGAAGTAAGTTTGAAAGTATCATTCAGGTGGTTTCATTCACATTAATGAATATTTACATTGTTATTTTATTATCCCATAGTTAATACTTTTGCTGGGTTCCTGGAATAACTGAATTAATCTATATCCATGTTGCTTCCGGCTCCTCTGGTGCTTGAAGAGCAGTTGGAGTCCATTGGGGAAGATTACGTCAACAAAATTTTGCATTATCTATCCCAATAGACTCCCATTTTTCTAAAAAAAATTATAGAGCAGTAGGACTGGTAGAATTTAGTTCTCCAGGTGGCAAGGTTAGAGGATGTAAGAGAGAAAACCAATCCCACTTGTTTGTTTCACACATCTGCAAATTTGTCCAATGAACCTACGCAGTGAAATTGAACCACATCCAGCTACAGCTGAGAAAAGAATGGTGGACACATTTAAGTACGCCTTTGGATTATCATTCCCAATAGACTCCCGTTTTTCAAAAAAAAAATTATAGAGCAGTAGGACTGGTAGAATTTAGTTCTCCAGGTGGCAAGATTAGAGGATGTAAGAGAGAAAACCTATCCCGCTTGTTTATTTCACACATCTGCAAATATGTCCAATGAACCTACGCAGTGAAATTGAACCACATCCAGCTACAGCTGAGAAAAGAATGGTGGACACGTTTAAGTACGCCCTGGCCAGACCAGCCAGCTCAACTTTAGCTGAGAAATAGCTTTGAAAATGGGGCACAATATGTACATGTACATGGTTGTCCCTGGTCTGTACTGACGGTCTGCCTGAAAATTGGCCAATGTGACCCCATGTTTGACTGTAGAAGCCACCTTGAACCAAACAGGTTTTCTGTAGTACAGGAATTATGAGAAATGCAAACAGGCTTGTAAATAAAGCTCTCTGGGCTTAATATGCTGCTTGTATTTCTGAGCCATGCAAACCCAGACAAACCAACATGAGAGAACAGCTTCTAACTTCTGTAAAATGAGCCTTTAAAGAGACAAATAAGAGAAGGAATTGAGCTTTATTACTTTGTATTAAAGACTGTCTTCCAATTGACTTATCACTTAGCTGTGAATAATATTCACTGATACATATAACAGTTCCTATTCCCAACAAGTGTCATGGGACTTTTGCATCAGTTTTGCCATATTACACCACATATTTGTGAAGTAGCATTTTAAACTGTTCTGTTTCTCTTGTGACACATTTACTTGCACGTTTTCCAAGAATTACCAGATAATACTTTCCAGGAAGGCTTCAGCAAAAATGTAAAATCTTCATGCTAGAAAACAATGCCTATAAACATTCCATAAAATCTTTTTTGTTTTATTTTGCCAGATTGTACCTAATGATATTTTGTTTCTTTGACCTTCCTTGGTATATCTTGTATTGCATAAATAAGCACTGTATTCTTAAAGTGTACACTTCAAAATGTCGGAACAAAAAGTAAGTTAAAGGTTAGAAAACCATTGAAGGTCAAGAGTTTTAGTGAGCCACTTTGAATGATTTTTTACAGATGTTGTGTAGATAAAGGAAAACACACACACACACACACAAATCCCAGAACTGATGAAACCTTCAGTAAATATTAAATTTTTCAAAGAGTTGTATAAAACAGTAGTTCCTGGAATGTTTACAGCTTTTCAGTATTACTTAAATGATTAAATGCAAAATGAAATAAATGTTCTTATCGCAATATTAATATATGTACATCTAAGAATATACCTCATTAGAAATGTAGTTGTCGTTCACAAAAATAATGGTAAGATATAGGTTTTGCTGTTGTACTGTTTAAAGATGGGTATTGCTATTAACTATATAATAAAGAGAATGTACTCCTGTTAGAATTAGTGTTTTAATATTTTGTGAATCACTTATTTAAAATCCTTAACCAGGTCTTCAAAATCAACTTTTCTTTTCTCTAAGGGATCGCCTTCATTGATCGTGCATTTACTTTTAAATATTTCAATTTCTCTGGTGTAGCATCACCTCATTTGAAGTTTTGCTAGTTAAATTGCGAATGTGACTTTCAAGTATAACTTAGATAAAATTTTATTTAATCGGAAACGGTTGAAAATGAAATAGAATTCCATTCAATAAGGTTTTCAATATAAAGGCTACACCGTTTAACAGATGTTTTCTTGGGTAATGTTTATTGTTGTCGTTTCCAGTAACTGCAATGAAGCCTGGGAATCTGTTTCTTAAAAAGGGATTATAAAACTGTCTTTGTATTTCGGAGTTAGAAAGAATCGGCATTGAAGAGTTAATTTCAAGCCACAGTGAAAGTAACATTTACACGATAACGTGAAAAATGTACAGTTTACGCCACAAAACAGATACAATTTCCAGATATGCGCGGCGTTATAGTCTGCGATTCAGAACGAGGCAACAGAGCTTCGGTCACGTGAAGTGGACATATTAAATTGTAAACAAACAGGCTTGTGAATACATCTCTTTTAATCCAGTAGAAATATTGCTCTTGATTTCGAGACGGTTTTGCCAGCATCTTATGCGTTAACTCCACATGCAGATCACGTTTCTGCGGTGAAATGTCTGCTGCACAACCTGTGCTTTTTCACTCGTACATTCCGTTAACGAGCAGGAAGAGCCACCTCACGTCAGAATTCGCGTGAACTCTCGCTCTCGCCTATGGGTGATACCAGGAGTTTGCAGCAGCGAGTATGCCGACCATACGGTACTTTCGCAAAGTTCACAATTTAGTGCTTAATTCGGAATTTTAAAAATGCTGAGATTAAAGTAAATTTAAAGTTCCCTTTAACTTCAAGGGGAAAGTTTGAATGCAAAGTTGAGCTGTAGCAGTTTCTAGAGCAGTGGTTTTCAAACACAGCGCCCCCCGGGGGTACGCCAGATGACCCTGGAAATTTGTTGTCTGCACTGAAAAATTGGGTACTGTATTTAAAATTGAAGTCTTGAAGTGGACTTGCTTTAGATCCCACCAGAAAAAAAGTAATTTCAGAACGTGTCAGTACAGTAAATGTGCACAAATGTAAGAGATTTAGTTCAGGAATCAGTATGTTCGTTATTTTAAACCCAAGGAAACTGCTGCCGTAGCATTGAAGTCGCTGGTTTATAAATTAAAGTTTTGCAAGAACCCAAATTAAGCCATTGAAATGGCTACACCCAAAAGCCATTGAATCATTCATGACAGATGTATAGCAAGTCTTTGACTGCTCCTGAAACATCAAATCTGTTCTCTTGTCTCCTCTTCTCAGACCTACCATAGACCTGACTTCCTTCAAAATTGGGATTGAATTAATGTATTACAGCAGTACACTGGACTGATCTCTTATGGTTCATTGTTCAAGCTGCTTTAAATAAAAAATAATTCCAGTGTGATCCTGGCAGTTCAAAATGGCTGAAAAAGTTAATGTGATTCATATGCATAAGGCATTATGAAGTGGCTTTCTTTTCTCTTTAATCTTAATCATGTAATTAATATTTCTGTCTCCTTTATAACCAAAGTTTAATTTACAATTCACTTTTTAAATTGTTACCCTCTATTATTAATTTGAAATTAACTTTGTTAATTTTGCTTTCTAATTTACAGAGGTGTCCAACTAGTCAGCAGTGTGTTTTGTTAACTTGTAGATAAGTTTTTAAAGACAGAAAGCTAAAAAGACTTCACCCTACAGTGTTATATTTACATCAGTCCTGCAATGGTTGAATTTACTAACCTTTATTTTTGTACAGTGCATAATCACAAATAAGATACTAAGAATCCTATGGTCTTTCAAAATAAAAATTGTATAGTATGCCTTATACACATGCCACTAGTGACTGGCATCATGGACTTCATGATTTATATCCTTTTGAGTTTTTCATACAGTCAATTTTGTATAAAGTGGTAGCATATTTGAATCGCATATGAAAGTATCATAGTGGAGACCAGAATGGTCTTCAGTTACCCTTTGGTCTATGGTAGGTCACATCACTCTTTCTGTTACTATGGTACTGTACTTAATCTTTATGTGCTTTAAGATTCATTCCTCATTTCTCCTAATCTCCTGACCTTTTCTAGTTCTTTCCATTCTTCTCTCTTACAGACCTTTATCTTTCAGTCTCCCAGACAGGACAGGTAGACACAGGTACTGTGGATTTTCGAACAAAGCAACAGCCAAAGAAAAAAGTATCTCTATATACACATGGAAATATGTGTGTGGAGATCTCTGTCATGCTAAAATAAGCAGTCTTGACATGGATAAAACACCACCAAGCAAAAAAATAGACTGGGCACAAGCACAATAATGCTTATGAAAGGACAAAACACAGATGCTTGTGAAAAAGGCTGATATGTATACTGTGGGTACAGAAGTTTTTTAGAAAGTCTGTTTGGGGGTGCTCGTTTTAATGTGGTTGGGGTATGTTTGTATGTACTGTATGTACATTTGTATGTGCTACTGTATATAGTCTGCCGTTGACTACATATTTGAAAGCCAAATGAAGCCATAAACACTTAAGCCTTTAAGGCAGACTCCAGAATGTCTCTTAAACCGGTAATCTGGACCATATTTTTCCCCTTTTGAACTTTTACTTTTGTGGGAGAACATTTTGTTTTCTTTTACTACATTTTACTTTTGTTTCCCAAACTTTGTCTTCCGGGGAAAAATGAAAGATGTTAGGTGTACTGACTTAAATATTTTCCATATCTGATCTCATGTGGTATGTAACTTTGCCAAGGGAGTTATGCAACAGTGAATTAAGGACTGAAAAACACTTTACATAATCAAGAACAAAGGCACTTGCCTTTAGTGCCTATAGGACCTTAGAGGAATTGGGGGTTTCACGTTATAAACTATGCTTAATTTCGTAAAAAAGTTTTGCGGCATTTTATTATGGAAGTACTGTAGCATCTTCCATAAACAATTTATTATATATAGCATACATATATTTATAAATTATAAACCTACTATATGAACGTCTAAGCCAAGGGAAATTCTTACTCATAGTTATTTGCAGTGATTATCTGGAAAACCCGATGGGGGTTAAAAGTTACGTATTACTGATACAGTATATATTCATTTAATTATATGAATATAATTGCACTTTTGTGAGAAATAAAAGTAGTTAAGAGAGCCAGTAGTAGTTTTTTCTTGCTTTTTGGGTCTGGTTGTTTAAGGTAAGACTTCCGTGGAGCTCAGGCATCTCAAGTACAGCTCTGAAATGAAAATTATAGGTAAACCCCAAATTCTCAAATCATGGTCAAGATTGTTCCCAAAGGACATCTCACTTGTAAAAACAGGGAGTTCTCCACTTTTCAGTTGCAATGTATCGCCAGAACTTATTTTGTTTTCATTTTGTGGTGGTGTGCTCAGAACTGCACTGACTGTACAGTATTGAAATTCAGTTTTGTTAAATGTGTCTTTGCACTCCGAACTGCCATCATTTTATTACATACAGTGTTTTACTTTCAGCCCAGGAAGATTCGTAGGTTGCTGAAGAAAGGTTTCAGTTTTAAAAATTAAGTATTTAAGATTTGTTGATTTTACCATGTCATTTTATAATGGCTGTGGTTAATTGGATATAAAGGTATAATTAAGAATAATTCTGGAAATACCTGCGAGTTAAGGGAAGTTTTCAATCTTAGGGTTAGACAGCAGTTTTACAGTTTTAAAATGCTACTTGCTCTTAAGGTGCCATAATAAAGTGATTATAACTTGCTAGAAGAAACATGTATCTTGTATAATGTACAGTAGTGAACCAAATATGCACTCAGTGGGCACAAAAATAGAAACACCTTGGTAAATGTTGCACAACTTATACTGGAAGTATGGATTAGTCATAAGATGGAGGGAAAGACATCATCAGCAAAGGACAACAGTGAATGATACTACTTCGATTGTAATATATGTACATAAATTCAAAGCGCAAATCGAAACAGGAAAGCAAATCATATAATAGAAATTTCAGCCTGTGGTGTTAGCAAAGCAAGTGTGCTGAGAACCCCACAGAGTGGGATACCATAGTCACATCACAAAGTGCTCATCACAGTTGGAACTCCAAGTACTGTACGTGAGTCCAGTGGTGCAAAGATTTCGGGCACTGCAGAGAAGTGGAGAAAGGCAATATGGCCAGACAAGTCATCCTTCACCATTTCATGAGAAATGGATGAGTGCATATGTTGTGCCAAACTAAATAACTCCCTACAACTCTGAGTGCTTGGTTCCAACAGTGAAGGGTTCTGTAGTTCTGTGATTTTTGTAGTTTGTGGTTTGGGTGCATTCATTCCCTTCGAAGGCCAGGAAAATGAAAATCATTGCTTAATGTAACTCCATGATCAC
The DNA here is from genome assembly GCF_040954835.1 of Lepisosteus oculatus. NCBI lineage: Eukaryota > Metazoa > Chordata > Actinopteri > Semionotiformes > Lepisosteidae > Lepisosteus > Lepisosteus oculatus. Next base: position 54,069,371 of record NC_090698.1, on the reverse strand, counting down.
ATGTGCCCCATTATGCAGAATTTCTTTCCTGTCAGGAGTATTGACTTCCAGGATAACAGTGACCATATCTGCAAAGATCATGCAGTTGTACAGTGGTGTGATGAGTATGACACCAATATTTTTCATATGTCATGGCCTTCTCAGTCCCCAGATCTGAACCTAATGGATTGTTTGTAGGTTAACCTGGAGCAAAGCACAAGAAAGTGTTTTCCACCGCCAACGGCCAGGTGTGAGTTGATTTCCTTTCTCATGGAAGTGGTGAAACGTGCATACTGCCAGCCTACTGGCTGGATGTGATGGCCCAGTGCCCTAATAAGTGACTTTACATTGGTGTTTCTATTTTTTGTACCTACTGCCTGTATACTATTAATTGATTAATTAGCACCTTTTTAGAACTGTACTGTTTTCTTTAGGAAAAAGGCAAAACATTGTCCTTGTAAGGTAGCTAAACAGGATTTTGATGTTCCAAAGCTTAAGTAATATATTTATTCCTCTAATTGAACAGCTGGTAAGCAACCTAAGAATTCTGAATTACAGATAACATTTTTTTGATGTAATGGGGTGTCTCCCTGGTGGAAGAGGATGAAAATACTCTAAACCCTACTATTTTCACTGAAGTAGGTGTCATGCAAAATAGACTTTGCCTATTAATTAGGAGAAAGGGTAACTGTATTAGATTACCTTATTGTCTTTTTTATTTTAATGTAGACATTTTTTAATGATTTCAAAACGCATAATGATGGAATTAATATTTACATAGAATTTAAATATTAAGTCACAATTTTGAAGGGGTTATCTAGCATTGAACAGGTCTTGCATAGATTTGGGAAAGTACATCATGATAAGCTTACTTGTGAATACACCAGTTAAGCTGGCAAAGCTTCTGAAGCTCAGCCATTTCACAGTGGAAGTCTTCTCAAAATTATGGGACATAGCTTTTCTAGAACCACAGCGTGAGGGTACATTGTTCTTTATTATTCAAGACGACGTTCCTTTTTGGTATCCTGAAATACCTTCCCAAACGTTTGGGACAGTAAGAGATAAGATCACTTTATTAGCCGCATACAATTTCTTGCATTAGGAATTTGTCTTTTCGCATGCCCCATCTTGCTCTCCAAGAGACACACAGGCACACAGACGGGGAGAAAGAAGCTTGGGGTCAGAGCGCAGGGTCAGCCATTTATACGGCACCCTGGAGCAGTTGGGGTTAAGGGCCTTGCTCAGGGGCCCAACAGAGTAGGATCCCTCTGCCGGCTGCAGGATTTGAACCGACAACCTTCCAGCCACAGGTGCAGATCTTTAGCCACAATGTCACCACTCTGTTAAACTATTATTTTTGCTTCACAGTGTGCAATTTGTATTTGTAATCATGAGATTAATATGCATCTCTATTTTATTTTTGCATAATTTCATGCATGCATCTAATCGTTTTAGAACAAAAACATATGTTGTGTTGTACTCAGTGATTTTAACCTACCCTAAGTGTTGGATTGGAAACCTCAATATTTTACTCTAGACCATTTCATCCAAACCATGACATTACCTCTAACGTGCCGTAGAAGTTCCTCTGAAGTACAAAATGAGCCAGAAAAGTACTTAAAGTTTAGAAGATAGATAAGACCAAGATTAACATTCACCAGAGTGATGTACTGTAAAGGTTGAAGTGTGCACAGAAAGCAACCACAGATACTCCTAAAAACATTTTCATCTGTGAAGCAAAGGCTGGGCATGCATGGCCACTGCTGAAACTGGGGGAACTGCTGATCATTATTACATTTTTTTAGGTTATTGTGGTTAAAATGAGCAATAATGTTCAATTAGTCATCATCTTAATACTACAAGGGTGGCATAGGTAAAGTTATTAGATTTGAGAAAACTGTAGCATAAGGCAACTAGTGTGTTTTTCCAAGGCTTTAGCTATAGTGTGAAATGAACTACTAGATATGAAAATGTAGTTATTACTAAATCAAATCAGTTTTTAAATAATTTACTGCCCTGAAGCACTCTCAAAGACATTACAATCCAACAGATTATATTGGTTCAAATGTGTTTTCTTTTTCCTTGCACAAAAGTATCCCAGTTTAGTTTTGGTCACCCTTTAGTTTAAGTATCTGTCATAACTGTTTATAAACAATTAGTGTTCTAACACTTTCCATTCCAAACCATCCCTAAGTGGTTTACATCTGGGATAGTGCTACTTTCAATACACTGACATGTAGAGCTCAACTTTATGAATTGGGTTCTACATCAGCCCCAATGCACTGCAGATCAGGTAAAGGATTGAGAAATTGAATTAAGGAGGAAATTCAGTGAGGTCAAAATGTACAATACCAGAGAGAAATATCGCCAGGATATTGGGGTTAAAATGTCACTGCAATGCCATTTTTTATATTTGGGGGTTATTATAATATCAGGGTTAGTCATTGCAGTGACTAGTGAGCAGGAAGGGTCGCTTCACATCACAAGTACTGCTTAATTCTGAATTACTAAAGTTTTTCTACACCATCAATGAATTAATTTTGTTACCAAGATTTAATAACAGATTTGAGAAACTGGGACTGCAGTTCCCCTTTAACAATGCCATTTGTGTTATAAGTGCCGTGGTAATGTAAATCACAAAGCAATCACTACCCTTCGTGCTTCTGTGTTGCTGCTTGAGTGGCAATGGTGCCTTGACTAATCTACTTAAAAGCTACTAATTGATAGAAGCAATGTCACACACCCACCTCTAGTACCCAGGTTGGGAACTACATGTCCACAAGTGATTATATTTGCTGCCAAATGCAGTAGTTTTAAATAAAAGGCAAACACTGAGTTTCTGTTTGACATGCATAGACCATATGTTTCTTTACATGCTTTGAAAATGAGTTCAATATTAAGGAGCCTTAAATAACTAAACATCTTTGGTAAAGGCTCAATAAAGGTGGCATTTCAGAATTTACAAGAGACTGAAAGAAACAAGGAGATTTAACCTGATGTGATCTATACACAGTATGATGAGTGCCAATATCCTGAATGAAGTTCTGAAGTTACACTGGGGTTTATTCCCCAGCTGATGGTCTGGTATGGATCAGCAGACATCACCTTATAAGCCCTGAACTAAATTCTCCCGTTTCCTCTAGCTTGTTTTGCTTTTCTGATCAGATGCTTTCCTGGATCAGCTTGTTTGCATGGCCCCATTGTTCCTCTTTCCTCATTGAGTATACAATCGATAATGTTCCTGTGACTGTGCCGCATGTCTTCCTGGAAGCAGTGATAAGTGTGTGCCTGCTGTAACCTCATTGTCATTACTAGAGTGCATGACTGTATATTGTGTCTGTGTATGTACCATTCTAGAACTTTCTTACTAAAACAAGATTATTCTTAACCTGAAGTGCCTTACTTTTATTTTCACTTCAGGCACAAGTTAAAAAAAAAAAAGATTCTCCGTCTCATAGTAAATGATTTGAAACTAGTTCAATTGTCCTATGTACAGTATATGGGGGAAAAAAATCAAAATTAAGTGTTCAAGGCTTCAGATCACAACAGCAGTAGTGGTTTCAAGTTAATTCATTATGTATACTGTATCTTAACATCAATATCAGAAATGCCTTTAAAAGTCCTTGTTGTACCTTATGACAGTTTACCCTTAATTCAACAGTGAGCCTAATTTTTTTGTTTTCTCAAAGTTCATGTGTAGAAAATAAAAACAGTAACTTGTGGTCGGGGTAATTCATATAAAAGTGGTGAGGTGTCCTCTTAGAAACTTCTCGAATAGGAACAATAAAATGGTAAACCTCAATGTAACAACAACTCCACACAGGATTAAAGAGAATAAAAAGAAGAGATGATATTCTTTATTAAAACTAAAATATTTAAGCACTTTTAACATCAGCTAGGGGTGATGGTTAGATAAAACTATTAATGTGGTTTCTTTATAGCAAAAAAAGTAGTAAATATATAAACACAATCTTTAAAATGTCTTGTATTGCCATTAATCTCTTTTGGGGGGAAAAAAAAATAACTTAGTGCCATAATTGGCCTTAACTATCAGCTTACAGTAATGGCAGTCATACATAATGTTGACACCTTGGAATTGACAGTTAAATGCTTGAATTCTGGTTGCAGAAATATTGGCGGATTACCAAATAAAGTGATTAAGCTTTCAAGAGACATTTATTAACATGCTTAGGCAGTGCTTATACTTTTTGTTGTTTTACTTTTTCAGATGTGCAGATGTCCCAGGTCTTATTTCAGTTGTTTTTTTAACAAATACATATTTTTACAAAAAAAAAAAAACAGTTTTTCAGCGTCTGACTTTTCTTAGGCACTTCAGAGTGCACATTGACATTTGAACAATATAAGTCGTGCTTCAGCAGTTGCAGAGCCCTTGTTAAGGTTCATGGTTCACCTGTGAATTACCCTGAACATGAGTTAAACTTACTCTAGGAGGCTATCACAAGGAGGTGCGCACTATCACGGCCTGCAGTAAAGCTTGCACTGGTAGAGTCCTAAATACAATAGTGCTGTGAAAGTTTGTATGTAACTGAGGCACCAAAATGACTTTGCATTGGGTTTACTTTTATTATTATTATTATGGCAAACCATTGAATGTTTTAACAGTATGTCATGTTAATCTTTGTAGGATTTATTATTATCCAATCTGTTAATGCTATTTTGTATAGTAAAGTACGTAATATTTTGGCCCAATGCGATATTCCTCCTCACAGGAATAACAAATTTGTAATACCTAAAATGGTTGTGCAGTTTTCCAGAATGTAATTGTATCATACTTTGTACATATTTGGAGAAGTAAAAGTGCCTTTCAAATTCAAGACATTTCATATAAAATGTTTTATGTCTGAATCAGGACATTCTTCTAAAGTAAAATGAGAGAAAAAATGTGCTCCACCACTTCAAAGAAAAGATGTGACCAACAAATGTGTGGTTCTAAAGCGCAGTGTACGGTTATTGTGCAGTTATTTCTGTAGAGCATACAGCTGGAAATCAAACCAAAAGGCCACTCTGTCATGCTCATCTACTGCATAGCCCACACGCTCTGGAAAAGGAGCAGCAGAATTTCACTTGGAGGTGTTTGAGTGGCTGAATGTAGTATGACTCCACTTTTATGTAGGTGGCAATGAAACAGGAGGGGCTTCCCTCTCCACTTGGATTAAATATTTATTTTCTTAGATCATTTATAAAAATAATAAACCCGCTGGACGAGCCTGCTGGGTAACAAATCTTGGAAGTGGTTCTAAAAAAAAAAACAATTAACAAAATCACGTTGTGGAAATTATCTTTATTTTCAATTTTAAAAAAAGCCAGTTCATAGACGGGGATTATTTACGAGGCCATGATTGATAAAGGTCAGTGGGAAATTTGTCCAGGATACCAAGGTAACACCCCTATTCGTTTCGAGAAATGCCCTGGGATTTTTAATGACCACAGAGAGTCAGGACCTCAGTTTTATGTCTCACCTGAGGTACAGTGCCTTTTTTATAGCGTCTTTGTCACTACACTGGGGCATTAGGACACACACAGACTGCAGAGTGAGCTCCCCCTACTGGCCCCACTAACACCTCTTCCAGCAGCAACCTTAGTTTTTCCCAGGAGGTCTCTCATCCAGGTGCTGACCAGGCTCACACCTGCTGAGCTTCAGTGGCAGTTGAGTTGCAAGAGGATATAGGTGCTGGAATATGTTATTTATTCTCAGATTTCCAGTTGTTATAACAATTACTTCCTGTTGTTTTTAGTACTAAGTGTGTTGAAGTATTTGGTTAATAAATTCCCAATATCCTTCGGGTCAGCATTTGGTATTAATTAGTTTTCTAAAAACAAGGCATGCTCCTCACAAGGCTGCTGCTACTATTTGACTAAAAAAAACACTTTGCAATCATTTCTCTCAAGGGGATCCCTCACATGTTTGCTTCGCAGTTGGGCTTCTATGCAAGTCATGGTATGAGTATGTAACCAGACACGGATGCTGTGCATTGTGTGACACAGACCATGCCAAGTTGGAAACATACAGACAGGCTGTACACTCACAGTTTTCAATGTACCCACAATACCACTTCCTTCTGCCCTTCACGCCTTATTATTCCTCTCTCATACTTATTACAAAATCCATACTGCATCATCAGTTTGATAAAGAGTAAAAAATATACCATTTCTCCACCATGTCTTACATCATTATATATGACCCATGTCCACTCTTACCTAACACCAGGCTGAATGACACAGCTCTTTTGGTTGTTGGAAAGCAAAAGAAAGGTAGCACACTTGTCTGTTAAGAGTCACTGCAATTCATGATACCGTAAACAAATCTGCTTCTACTGGAGGGTTTTGGAATTTTTTTCAGGGGACTGTATGAAGTATTTATGTGTTATCTCATAAAGCCCTCAATGCTTGATACTTTTCTTATAAATTGACTTAGTTTAATACCAAAAACAGAGCCATTGTGTATTTACTATACAGTGCATACACTGTGCATGTACCGAGTAAATGAACAATTCTCTGTTAGGTAATTAAGGTGGCATGTCTTCGTGATAGAGAACACAAACAACACAAACAGAAAAATTGGGGTTGACATCTGACCTTGCGCTAAATTACCAGTGTGTATGCCTTTTTTTTAACACAGTAGTTTAAAAACACAGTAAATTGAAAGTGTTTTCATGAGTAATTGCTATCTCAAGAAAGCCCTGACTTATGTAAAAGCATACATATCCCTTCAATATGCACTAGGATTTTATGTTGTGGTATTGATCATTATACTAATATGTTAAAGACAGCCTTGAAATACATTTCCATGCTGTGTGTCCTGTATTTCCACACGTAGAAAATCTGTAATTTTACTTGCCTCGTTTATTGGCATGGTCTTGTTTCCACTCTGTAAATACTCCAAAACAGCTAGTGGGGATGACATTCCCCAAAACAGCATTTTACAATTCTGTTTCTTCTTGTATGTTGTGTCCTACATTGTATGTTTTGAATATAAACCATTTCAAGTTGGAAAAATGTGCATGTGCATCTATTTATGTACTGTAGTTCGTACATACTGTATGCGGATGGAGTCTGTGCCTTGAATATGGTCTGTTCATGCCTGTAAATGTACAGTGAGTTTAAAATGGGTTGTTTTATTTTGCTCTGTGCTGTTGTTGTTGTTTCATGGTATTGTATTGTTAACCCTAACTGTGTCTGTATTCTGTGTGCAGGCTGGTCTAGCAGGGGCTCCGGCAAGGGCTGTGTCTGCTGTAAAGAATATGAACCTTCCTGAAATCCCCCGAAATATTAATATTGGAGATATCAGCATAAAAGTGCCAAATCTGCCCTCCTTTAAATAATGTGGCTGCTTCCAGTACACTGCTTCACCAATGTTTACGATGCAATTTGTTTACCAAATCAAAGAAACATATTTAACTTTTATCAGAGAAAAAAAATTGAAGGTACTGTGTGATTCTTTTTGTTTTGTGTTATGGAAAATGAATGTTATCTGCCTTGCTTTTTTCTTTAAAAGTAATTTGAGAGTTCTTACACTGTTTCTTAATTACACTCCTCTGCCCCTGAAAAGGCATGTCATTGTCTTGGCTGCTACAGTATTTTAAAAATACAAAAAAGTGTTTAAAATATTTCCTGGACTTTGTAAAAACAGTTATAACAAATTATTCTTATATAAATCAATCTGTTTTTTATATGTAGATGTATTTTTTCCTTCATTTTTTCTTTGCTGTTTTACTTCAATCTTTGCATGTAGGGGGTTGTTTTTGTTGTTACTGCAGAACAATAAAGTATTCAAACATTTGTTCTTCTGTTTTAATCACTATTTTAAGGCTTCATTTTTTTTCTTATTTATTGATACCCGTACCTCAAAAATCAAATTTAATAGTACTTCCTCGATGTGGTATTCACAGTGTTATTTTTAATGTTTTCATATGAGGCAAAAAAGAAGTTGGGAATTACTTTTTTCAAGTCCCATTCTGAATGTATTAAAATGAGCACCCCTTCAAAACTGTTTATTTCTTACATTTGTATTTGCAGAGTCATTCAGAGAAATGTTTTTAATCATAAAAATATGTTATGACATTTCAGGGCTGGCAGACTTAAAGTAATTGAGCTGTTGAGTACTGCACATATAATTTTTAATATGTCTTTGCTTCTGACACAAAATTGCATACAACTGATTTCTTTGTGCTGTATGGAATTGCATTGTTTAAAATATCATATTCCATTTTTAAGTTTTTTTTTATCCTTTGTTATATCAAACAATGACCAATTGGATTTAAAAAAAGTTATCTCCAGCAAATAGGGAGGTAGGAGAATGTGCATGACTTTGGAACAATGCCAATCTTGCGAGCACAGGAAAGCGTGATAGATAACAGAAACATATTTATATACAGAGCTTCTCTGTGTTTTCCTCCGATGCGCATGAAATAAAAACTTCTTTTAACTTCTGAGACGGACTCCTGAAATGGAAATGGGGAAAAACGAAAGCTTGCGGATTGCTAAAGCAGGTAAGCCCCACACTGTTTCTGAAGAACTTTTACTGTTGGCAAAATAGCTGACATGTATTATGTGTGCTAAACAGCTCGACCTGCTGCCCCCCCTGAAAGACACAGTCACTCATAGAATTATTGACATGGCGGATGATATCAAAAGTACGTTGACAGCGCAACGTTAAGATGAGCAGATGCTTTTTACTGCAATCGGATGAGTTTGTAGATCCCGTTGATTTGGCCAGTTTGCTCATTTACGTTAGATATGAGTTTGAGGGCATGTCCCATGAGTACTTTCTGTTCCATAAGCTGCTACCGACAAGAACTACAGGAGAGCACATATTTCAGCTTCTGAATGAATTTATCGAAGAGAATGACATTGACTGGATAAAATGCATCGGAGTTTGTACAGACGGTGCAAGAGCGTTAACCGGCAGACACAGCTGTGTAGTCGCACGAATTAGAGAGGTTGCTCCAGATATGAAGTGGACGCACTCCAGCATCCACCGCGAGGCCTTGGCAGCCATGAAAATGCCTGATAATCTGTTAGACTCTGTTGTCTTCACCCATTTAATTTCTTATTGCTAAATTAATTTCACTCATTGGTACTGCAAACCACTGGTAAGAAATAATGATATTACAGTCATACCTGCTACCACTGGAGTGCTGGACAATGCACTATAAAGAGGTTGAAAAGCTCATGGCAAATAGTGTGGACCATATTTTTGGTGGTGTTATTTAGTGTTTTGGCATATTTGATGTAACAATTATATATGCTGTATATATGATAAGACATTTACAGTTACAGACTGTAGACATAAGGTCTATCTCTAGTCTCAGACTCAAGGATTCTCTCTCTTGCTGGTGCTCCTGAGGCTGTAATTCCTCATTGCCAAAATCCACTAGAGACTCTGTGAGTGTCAATGTTTTTAAACTGGCTTAAAAATCTTCCACTATAGTTTTTAAACCTATACGCAAAGATATCACCTTTGTCTGCCGACATTAGGAAAACACAATTACCGTTACATGCTAAACTTTAACTCACATTCCATGTGGGATTTCTCTTTTAATTTCTAAAAATACGTACAGTAAAGCTTTTGCATTTGCGAGCTTTAGGTACCTTGAAGTTTCTGCGTATGGAGCGGACCCCGCCCACCATAAGCTGCTGGTCCCTCATGGCAGGGCATATACTGTATCTTCCAGAGAGGACAACAGGGGGTCCGGAGAACGGCATCACACTTCTAGACGGCGTGTTTTAAAATTGTTCTTATTGCATCATACAGTCAGATAGACAAAATTGAATATGTTAAAGGGTATAAATAGCTTCTTTTCATAGTTATATTTGAGTTACATGGAGAGAGAAGATGTTTGCCCCAAATACTTCAGGGAAAACTGTTTTCTCTTTTCATTATCAGTTATTAAAGTGCAGCCTTGACTTAATAGCAATGACAGACATTTGGCAACAGTATTGTCACTGAAGAATTCTCCTTTGTGACTTTATAAATTATAGTTGAATAGTTTTACTACTTTATGGAGATGAATAGCAGAAATGCACCAAGCACTTAGAGCTGTTAACATTTTAAAAAGGCAATTGTTACCTTTGTTCTGCTTGAGTGTTTTCCTTTCTCTTGCCTTTTAGAAAAACTCATCTAATGGCATACATCTTTCCAGAGACAGTGTGAGTCATAGTACAGGACACAGATGATTTTAATTCAAGATATAGACAGTTGTGGAAAATATAATTTCCTTAGCCATTTAATCACTTTGTTCTTACCACAGAAATCTGATGACGTAATTTTTTAACTCTTTGTTCGAGAATAGCCTTCCATACTGTATGTATTAAATTGGGGAGTTTTGGTGGCACATAGTGGAGTTTGTACAATACGATCTACTTGTGCTCACCTGGGCTTTCTCCAGGCGCTCCAGTTTTCTCTCATAGTCTGGTAAGTTATTGCTGGTAGGTATGTTGGCTTGGCTTTCCCATTGGCTTCTGGGAAAAATATATGTGTGAGTTTGTGTACATCTGTGTTTGTGTCTGTATCTGCCCTGTGATGCAATGGTGTTCCATTCAGAGTGTATCTGTTATGCCTGGGCTGGGAGCAGCTCATATTCCGACGTTGCTCTGGGCAACATGAACATTAACACAGGCTCTCAGCTTCCCCCTGCGAACATGATGGGGACACATTTCTCATAGATCACCTGTCCTTCAATAAGGCAGTCAGTACCAAGTTCTATCAACATTAAGTTCTATTAAACTGTCTATTAAGGCATTAGCTCCACTTTATCAACGCTCTGACAGTTAGCTAGTGTCACAGTCGACATTCAACCCCTAGAGGGCGCTCCATTTACTCCTGTCAATAGTTCCTTGTGATCATATACAGTATATGTGTTCCAGGTGTGCCTTGTTGTCTCCCCCTATTAATTCTCAGTGCCTCCAGGGCTTAGGGCTCACCATTAGGATGTGGATGTTGTGAGGCCCGCCTTGTACCAGGTCACCCCATGTCTGTGGCCTGAGAGCATAGGCCTCATCGCCGACATTTCCCACTTCTGAGCCCTGGGTCTTGAGGACCTCGCCCCGAAATCCCAGGATCTCCATGTTAGTGTGTTCGTGTTTCCCCCTTCCAGGGGATTTGGACCTTGTCACGTCCCAGGATGGATCTGTCTGACCCTGTTTTAGACCTGCTCAGATTTGGTTGCCGCTGTTTATTTCCCTGTTCACTGTCTCACGAACTCTCACTATTTACTTTATTGCACCATTAAATCCCTGTGTGTTTTTCCCTCCTGTATCCTTCAGCCCTCACCACTTCGCATAGGGTGTATTACAACACCCAACATGGACTGCAGAACCAGTTCTTGACAGCTAGAGCGTTCTGTGCTTGCTTTCACTTTCACTTTACACTTTCCCTAACAAATGCCCTTTTCCCCTAACAAAATATTTGAACACTGGCTCAGCAGAGTTCTCGCTGTTCTCCGGATTAGCAGTAGCCAGCCCTCTGAAAAGCATTTTTTGTTGGTGCAGCATTTTAACCTTTTTTTTGACTGTCTGTCTCCTTTGAGGCATCTTCTCCCCAGCTTTTTCCACCTCTACTTTCTGTCAGTCTTTCCCCGCTGGGGGACCCTGTCTCTTTCTACTGACAGTCCTGCTCCATCCCTCCCAAGGTGCTGGTCTCCTGCCTTTCTGCTGAACCAACAGACAGCTTTTTTCTGTTGGTTAAGAAGCCAACATTTACCTAACCTCTCCAATTAGCCTGCATCATATTTTGAAACACGCCTCAGTTAAGCCTTTGAGTCGCTCCAAAGACTTCCTGAAGCTTCTCTTGTTTGAAACTCAGCTCGCCATGGCCCTTGTAACACTTGCTTTGCACCTGTTGCTTGCTGTGATAGGCTCCTGCTCTTGGAATTGGAAGAAGCAGTAAGAAAATGGATGGCTGGAAGGATGTGTTAAATTGTATTTTGATATAAAATTTTTATCTAAAAACATTTATTTAAAAAATGAAACAGTAGATCTGTGTCATGTCTCAAGATTCTATGAGTTGTTTTGTTTTCCAAATTATCCATACAAAAGGATGTCATGAAACAAAGATCACTTTGTTATGTCAAAAAAGAAGATTGTCTAATTTTTTTTGGTAGTGAAAATCCAAATAACATGAGCATACAGGAAAAAGAACCAGCTGTTTTTAGCATCAAATGTTGGCCTCCTCATTTTTTAGGACCTTGTATGAATTAAAGCAATTCACCAGAGACTGAATCAAACATCTGTACAGTAGATACAAATATTTGGCATGTCTGAAAGTGTATTAGTAGATATGAAGTAAGAAAATGGTTTGTAAAAAAACATAACTTTAGATTATACAGTATGTCAAATGTAAGACTTTTCCAATTATTTTAATGTCACTAAATTGTGAGATTATGGAAAGATGCCCAGCCATGGTGCCAAAACTGGCCTCTTTTTCACGTATCTGACTCCAAGGTTCAACAGGGTTAAGAACAATTAAAAACCCATAAATCACCAGATCCTGATAGTATTTTGTCCAATTTCTACTGTGCTTTACGAAATGAGGGATGTTATCTTAGGGCCTCCAAGCTAAGATATGTCAACTCACTTTGAATTGGAGTGGTATTTACAGATTGCAGATGACAATTGCAACTGTAACATTTATTCATAAAAAGGGGGGCAAAACTGTCCCCTACAACCCCTGTCTTTTTTACTGCTCCCTGACATCCAAAATTATTTACCAACCACTTCCCACCTACCCAAGTCTCAGAAGTGTCTGTCCACTCAAGCAAACCCACAACTGCAATCCACATTGATCCAGGTCTACAGTTGCAAGAAAACGTTTGTGAACACTTTGGAATTACCTGGATTTCTGGATTAATTACATATAAAAATGTGGTCTGATCTTCAACTAAGTCGCAATAATAGACAAACACAATCTGCTTAAACTAATAACACACAAACAATTGTACTTCTTCTTGTCAGTACTGACCACATCGTTTAAACATTCACAGTCTAGGCTGGAAAAAGTATGTGAACCTCTAGGCTAATGACTTCTCCAAAAGCTAATTGGAGTCAGGTGTTCCAATCAGTGAGATGAGATTGGAGGTGTGGGTTGGAGGTGCCCTGCCCTATAAAAAAGGCAAACAAAGGTTTGTTACTGACAGAGTCTGCTCTTCCCAAGAAAGAGCTGTTCATGTGAACCATGCCCCGATCAAAAGAAATGTCAGAGGACCTTAGAAGTGTAGAGATGCATAAAGCTGGAAAAGGCTACAAAAGCATTTCTAAAGGCCTGGGCATTCATCAATCAACAGTCAGACAAATTGTCAACAAATGGAGGAAATTCAGTACTATTGCTACTCTCCCTAGGAGTGGGTGTCCTGCAAAGATCACAGCAAGAGCGCAGCTTTCAATGCTGAAGGAGGTGAAAAAGAACCCTAGGGTAACAGCAAAGGACCTGTAGAAATCTCTTGAACTTGCCAAAGTCTCTGTTCATGTCTCCAGTATAAGAAAAACAAGAATGGTGTTAATGGAAGGACACCATGGAGGAAACCACTGCTCTCCAAAAAAAAAAAAACATTGCTGCATGTCTCAGGTTTCCAAAAGACCACCTGGGTGTTCCACAATGCTTCTGAGACAATGTTCTGTGGACAGATGAGACAAACACGCAACGCTATGTTTTGAGGAGAAACAAAAGCACTGCATACCAACACCAAAACCGTGAAGCATGGTGGAGGGAGCATCATGATTTGGGGCTGCTTTGCTGCCTCAGGGCCTGGACAGCTTGCTATCACAGAGGGGAAAAATGAATTCAAAATTGTATCAAGAAATTTTACAGGAGAATGTCACCTGAAGCTTAATAGAAGTTGAGTGATGCTACAGTACATGACAATGACTTGAAACACAGGAGTAAATCAACAACAGAATGGCTTAAACAGAAGAAAATTCACCTTCTGGAATGGCCAAGTCTGAGTCCAGACCTCAGCCCAATTGAGATGCTGTGGCATGACCAGAAGAGAGCTGTTCACGCAAGGAATCCCAGAAATATCAATGAACTGAAACACTTTTGTATGGAGGATTGGTCTAAAATTCATCCTAACTGTTGTGTAAGTCTCATCAGCAGCTATAGGAAATGTTTGGTGGAGGTTATTGCTGGTAAAGGAGGTTCTACCAGTTGCTAAACACAAAGGTTCACATACTTTTTCCAGCCTGGACTGTGAATGTTTAAACATTGTGTGCAATATTGACAAGAAGAAGTACAATTGTTTGAGTGTTATTAGCTTAAGCAGATTGTGTTTGTCTATTATTGTGACATAGTTGAAGATCAGACCACATTTGTATGATTAATTAATGCAGAAAACCAGGGAATTCCAAAGGGTCCTCAGTCTTTTTCTTGCAAATGTATCTGATTGATCCTCCTTGATGTGTAATCTTATTTCTGCTCTCCTCTCTCCCCAACTCTTCAACTGGTGTACCATCTACTGAAGCTTGGATCCGAAAGGTTCTGTGTCTTTGTCACTGGTTTTCAGGTGGGTCACTATTCCTGGCTAGAGTCCTCTTTTGCCCTGAGTCTGCCATCCTTTCCTTGGCTAAGACAACAAGGTCCTAGAATCCCTGCAATCTGTGATTCCCTTCTTGTTCCAGGGTGTCTTTCATAGTTCAGTGGGAGTACACATTCTTCAGCCCTCTCTCCCTCTCACTCAGGCAGAAAACATTATGGTGTGTAGACATTATTCTTGCTCATCTCTTCACTCCGTCTCCTGATTCCTTCCAAAATACTGTAGATCTGTTGATTGCAGCTCTCTCTCTGTCACTTACAGTAAACATACAGTACTGATGCCTTCCCCTCCTGCAGTCTCAATATTTTAGAATTCTGTCTTGCTCTTTTCATTACTGAAAAGGTCTGATAATTTCAAGCGTCTGGCTTTTAAAGGGAGGGGCTGGAACAGGATCAGCTGCAGGAAAATCAGGACAAAAGAGGAAAAGCCAGAGCGTCCTTAAGAGGAGGGGCTTATGATCGTGACACCGAGGACCAATTGTTCATGAGTTTGCCACATGGTGTGAACAAAACTTCCTCAAGCTAAATGTGTCCAAGACCAAAGACATGAGAATTGACACAAAAACACCCACGCTCCCACCCTAACCTTCATCAGGGGAGATTCAGTTGAGCTAGTAGAACAATACAAGTAGTTGGGGACTGCTCTGGACTCCAAGCTTAATTTCAAAGCCAATACTGACCTGATCCTCAGAAAAGGTTAACAGCATCTTTTTTTCTTAAGGAAGCTTCAGTATTTCACTTCGTTGGTGATTTTGTTCTATTGATCCTTCGTTGAATCTGTTCTAACTTTTACCCTGATCTGCTGGTTTGGCAACCTGAATCTGAGAGGCAAGAACAAACTGGGCAGAGTTGTGAACATGTCAAAAGGTCATTGCGCTGATCTTCCAGCCCTCTCCTGTCAAGGATGTCGGAAAGGACAAACCGTGGAATGACCCTATACATAGCGGTGAGACAGGGGTTAGCCTGGGCTCAGCTGTTCAGGAAATGCCGTATAGAAACCTATGGCCTCAGGTAGCGGACATGGGGCGACCTGGTGCTAGGCGGGTTTCAGGACATCCGAACGTCAATGCTGAGCGAAGGCAAATGAAAAACCCAGAAATATATAGCCCCAGAGAGAGAAAAACACCGGAAGGACAGCAAAGAACCGGAAACAAGAGACAGGACAGAGAAGGAGCGCTCTCTGGCTGCAGAGGGCGTGACATCTCCTCCATCTATCATTCACATGTTTTGTGTAAAGCGAAATCCATGTGACGATCCTTTACACCCCTTGTTTAATAACTTCAAGTTACTCCCATCAGAACACAGATACCGATTTCCCAACTCCAAAACCAACAGATTCAAGTTCCCATTCATACCTGTAGCCATATGGTTACTTAACACTTGACCTTCTATGCAAATATGTATGCACAGTATATTGTTGTTCATGTTGTTTATTTTATTCTGGGATAATAATCTGTACACCAACACTGCTGCTGCAAAGCAACTTGCCCATCCCAGGGATAATAAAGACACTCTCTCAAAACTGCCTTTCAAATAAAATAGAAAGTGACCTAGATTTAAGTCTCCCTCTCTATACTGAAACTCTGGGTGCTACAAAATTAATGGAACCCTGTCCCTATTCTAAAAACATTGATCCAAAAACCAGTAGAGACCGTGGTTAAGATAGGGATTCTTTACAGAGAAAATCAGAGTATCCTTAAAAAAAACTGAACAGCAAGCTTTCTTAACCAGGTTCAAATACTTAACTAGAATCTGCTCCTTTAAGTGTGGTCCGAACCAGCTCCTCTTGCCTCTGGTGTCTCCCTTTTCTCTCTCCTATGTTCTGTTCTGTTTCACCTGTCCCTCTCTCTCTGTCATTTCATATTATTTTCCTGTGATGTTGATGACTGTACTTGATGATTTACCAAGATCTTAATTAACCAAGATAAACCAGGCAACTCCTTTGGCCATGTGTCTCAGACCCCCTACCACTCAATAAACACCTCAATTCCCTTCATGCTTTGAAGCTCCCAAGAACTGCAATTGTTGACGTTAATATCACAAACCGCACACAGGCACGCAGACACCGTCACATTCCCACGAGCACCCACTAATTAACCTCACACACTTTGTCTATTTAAACTTCCACTCTGCAACTTGTCCTCGCTTACTATTGAGCTCATTATTGTTTCCTCAGCATGAGCTGCGTTTCTAGTTAGTTATCGTTTGCTCTTGTGACTCCCTGGATTTCTGACCTACCGCTTCTGATCTCCGACCTGGCTTTAGCCTCAGGACTTGGATAACGTTTTCTCACTCACTCTCCTCACAGGGTCTTTTCCTACTTTTTCCCTCAGAGTACGTAACAGTTAAATGTTGACCATCCCCCATCTAGCTCTAACAATACATATAGAATATATTTAAATATTAAGATCTCTATATGTAACACAATAATTTAATATATTCAATTGATAGTGATATACTTAGAGATATTGTTATTTTTCATTTAATATATTTAGTATTAAATTATAGCTCTATTATAATTGAGTCTGTCATATGAATGCTCATTCTCAGTGCTTTCAAAAATAATGCTTGATGATTGAGACTCCTGTGCCCTTCAGGGGAGAGGATCATCTGTTCTCACTGCTCCCATGCCTTTTAGTGGCAGTTCCAAAAAGTAAGAATAAATGATAATTCCCTTTACAGTAATACACAATAATACCAGTTATCTGTCCCTATTGAACAATGACAGTTAAGGCCTTAAGGGAAACTAATTATTACAGTCTTTGAAAATGAAATATGTATTTATTTCTCCTAATTTGTTTTCTATATGTGCAAACACTCGCACTTCTGACCATCTCTGTCTGGGCACAGGAGACGATAAAAACAAATGGGGCAGAATCACTAAAAGAATATTGGATGAACAGAAAAGGAGCATTCCTACCTTTCCTAAAAAATAAATATCTGAAAAGACTGCATGCATTTCTTGATGTATTAACCAATGTATTAACCACAATGTGAATTTTGTAAACAGAACTATTTCTCCAAGAAGTCAAAGACTTAATGAGGCTACTGGATTAGCTACACATACTGTACACTAAGTTGCTGTACAATACTACTGTACATAACCAAAAATTGAGACACAGTGGCAAATTTGTATTTTGGACCAGGTTTAACCAGTCATTTTTAGTCGTTCATTTTCAGTTTAGAAATATGCATTTGTACTACTGGCAAAGATATACGGGAACTTCAAAGCAGGTATTCTAGAACATTTTGGAGATTCCTTGGGGACTAAAAGTGACCTAAAGTTCATTATGAAGTTATGCCTCAAAACGAAGAATTATGTTACGTATATATTTGCAAATCATTTCACTAAATGTTTACCTATGTATCTCATTTGGATTGCGTTAGTGGTATTAAACGTTTCTGCGTGGCAACAGCACCTTTTTGTTATTTCTTCAGACCCTAATTGTGTAAAACCTAAGTCTATCATTAAAATCAGAACTGTAACCTAAGAATTAGATCTATAAGTAAAAATAGAAGCTTCCTTACCGTAATCCTAAAACCAAAAGGAACACACTATCCCCTAGATGCTAACATAAAATTATTATTTTCACATCTGTTGTCTACTCGGTCAGTTCAGTAACAGCTCATGGAATGAAACCGATAGAAGGATAGTAGTACTTTTTTAGTTAAATATTTTGAAGCAAGTACATGAAAGTTCTCTAATAATAAATTAATACTTAATGTGCAAAACAAATATTTCAGGGGTCAGTCATCATCAGGGTTAATCTCCATTTAAATTGTTTTCAATTTATTTTCGTTTACTATTTGTTACACGTCAGTACAAGAATAAAACCGGGTGCTCTAGTTTACTTTCGGTGTGTTAACTTATTGTTAGTCTCCTTTAGGATTAAAGCGATTGTCTACGTTAAAGCCATGTTTTGTGGGTTTCAATTGATATTATATATAGTTTTATATATATTATACTATAGCTCTTAGTTTTTTGCGTTATAATGATAACGCAGCCATACATTATAACGAATTTTACTTTTTCAAACAGTGTAGTGCAATTATAAGGACAGCAAGTAAAATAAGGACGTATCATTTTCTCGAGTACAGATTCTCCGAATTTTGTAAGTAAAATTAACTCAGTATTGTTTGCTACTGTACAATATTCTGTCTTAATAAGTGCAGGTGTTGCAGGTTTCCACTTCCAAGCTGTGAAAGGAGGGAGCTGGAGTCAACCGGTAAGTACTGCCCACTTCATCTCACCCAGTACAAACCAAGAGTACTACTTCAGGACATGCCAGAAAACTTCAAATAAATAAACTACAGCTGTGCAGTGGAACGCTGACTTTAGCTACCTCACATCGCAACTGGAATCCAGAAAAATGGGTCCCAAATCCAAAACAGGCGTTTATCTGAGTAAAACAGCGGTAATACTGTTCACGCTACTCTTCGCTGGTTTGCTCGTTGGCTTTACAACTTTGGCAACTCTTTACGCCAGATCACGGATTGATTATGGAAACAGGACACACGACGAAGAGCTAAATCAAGAGTCTACCACTAAGGGTTATATCCTTGCGTCCACAATCACACCAACGGTCCCCGAAATCTGGGGTAGCCACAGACTTCCTCAGACTTTGGCACCTATTAATTACCAGCTCGAGCTCTGGCCACGTCTGGAACCCGATGATAACGACAATTACCTTTTCACCGGTGAGATCAACATCACCTTCACCTGCAAACAAGAAACGGATCTGATTGTACTTCACAGCGAAAAACTCAATAACTCAGGAGTTGAACTTAACGTTGTTACAGATGGGGAAACAGATGTTCCACAGGTTTTAGACATACTGAATTCGGATGTGTACTCCTATATGATTATTCAGTTATCTAAGACACTAAAAGAAGGTAGTTTTTACGTACTGAGAATCAGGTTTTCCGGATATATGAGTACTGGTAGACGGCTTGGGCTTTTTGTCTCTCATTATACAGAAGACGGACAAGACATGTAAGTTTATTCTCTTTAAGGACTCTGTTTTCTCAATTATTTGAAAAAAAAAACAGATGGTTTTGAGATTATATATTTTAACTTATATCTTATATTTTTAAAATGTTTTGTTGAATGATGGGTCCCACTAGATCATTAAAGACTGGTACACTATATTAACGTTTATATGCTGGTTAAGTCCATGTTCGATCTAAAACACAATAATTCCACAGGACCACACAGTCCAAACTTTTTCAATTAAAGGTAATTCATGCAAATCTAGTGTATAAATATATTGTAAATATATGTTAATTAAAATTAATTTTGAAAAAGCAGTTCATTAATGCAGTTGCATTTATCACTTAAATAGTAGTAGTCTAAAATTACATTAAAACAATAGTGCTTACATCTCTCAAGTCTTTCTCCATAAAAACTATCAACTTAAATATATTAATATACAGTTTTCAGTTTGAATTTAAATATTTTAACATTTACTAGCTCTGTGGGTTATTTTTGACTAGGAATATTTTTGAAGTATGTAGTGAGTCCTTATGTCCACAAGGGGGAGATCTGCAATACCAGAGCAGGGAGTTCTCCATGAACACACCCACTTTCTCGCTGCTAAACTCACCAAGACTACAGTTCAGTCAATAACAGTGATGCCACAAACACAAGGGTGGCAACCTTAAGAAAAATGGAACATGACTGAACTAGCATAATACAAACAGACCTTATCTTTCCCGGCAGCTGCCCAGTTGAAGTGTGGTGCACTAAGTTTCTCAGGGCAGTTAAATATTTTGCCCCTTTGGGTGATATATCCATGCCAGCTCCACAGTTGTTAAATCACACCCAGGAAGGTGCAGGTCACATCAAGCTGTCCTGGGTGGACATGCGGGCAGCGTTTATGTACTTTTTAAGGCTGGAAAGTTGGGGGCAGATGGGGGAAAGGATAATCTTCCATAGACTTTCCAAACACCAGGTTAAGAGGATACATAGCTCTCTCCTCTGTAATGAGAGTGGCCTCATCATTGGGCATCTGTGTTCAGCACAAAGGTAGGCCAGAGCTGGTACTGTACCTTCATAAATGCCGAGTGGGGCCGCTGAAAGCCCATCTGGCAGTCCTCATTCTGGGGGAAACAGGATTTTTTAATGGTGAGGTGATGAGAGTAGTGGCAATGTCTGCAAAGCTGAAGATGACACAGTACTTGTAAGACGCCAAGCCTAACTGCATGTGTTTTTATTTAACTGACTTGGAGAATGGCCAGAAGCTGACTATTGCAACATTCTCCACATTGGTGGATGTGCTGTCAGGGATAATAATGTGTCCCAGGAATCTGGTCTTTTATTGCATTAGATGTCATTTCTTGGAATGACAGTATGGGAGGTCTTTGGCCCAGAGGCATATTCCTTAATTTGTCAAATGCCATGGAGAATTATATCAGCAAGTCAACACCTAAACACTTCACGCAGGACCCAGTGTCACACACTCTTTCCATTGCCTAAGTACAGTACATGTAGCCAGAATGTAGTGGAGGGCAGCCCCATCAAGACACAATCAGTAAATGCAGAACAGTACTCATGATTCAGCAATCCCAGATGTCAATGCAGAATTCACATTTCATCATTGAATTCTGTGGCAACTATCAGCCACAGAAAGTTTCTGTGAAAATTACCAACAGAAATGTGTATTAAAGCACACACATCCAGAAAAGAAAAAGAATACAAATAATACACAAATGAAAGTACACACCCTCTTTATTGCTTTATTCTATTCTGTAGGCGGTAAAATTAATTATTCTTCTACACACATTTGACATTCTCTCATTTGACAATTGCAGTTGTTTTTCCTGTTCATTGTAACACATCCTTCATCCATTTCAGTCTCCCTGCAGGCCTTTTTCCATTAGATCAATCTTGAAACATGGCTTTTGGTAGAAAGTTTCCCATTTGTCTAACCTTTTATACTTAGTATTTTTAGTTTTTAGTTCTCTTTGATTGTTCCCAGCAGCCAATGACCAGTGTTGATCTGCTCAAAGACGTTCCTCTTCATCTCAAATGCCTCTATCCCCTGACAATCAGCCTTCTTTAATTTAAAACTAAAACTAAATAAGTTTAAAACTGTACTTTGCAGCTGGCCACAGCTGGTTAGTATTGTAACGCATATAGCCGACTTTAGAGGTTGTGCGAGCCGGCCTACCAGCACGGTGACGTCACCGCCCTTCCCTGTGAATAGCAGGGACCGCAGCCAGCGGGCTGACGGGAGCTTTCCCTTTAGCTCAGCTGGCTGGGTCCTTGTTGAGTGACACCGGAGGCCCAGGTTCGAGCGCTACATTGGTGTCAGAGTGGGATGGGATAGCCCTTCGCCGAGGATGGCGAATTAAGCGGGGGAGAGTGTAACGCATACGGCCAACATTAGAGGTTGTGCGAGCCAGCTTGCCAGCGCGGTGATGTCACCGCCCTTCCCTGTGAATAACAGGGACTGCAGCTGGCGGCATGGTGATGTCACCGTCACGGTGCACGGTGACGTCACCGCCCTTCCCTGTGAATAGCAGGGACCGCAGCCTGCGGGCTGGTGGGGAGATTTCCCTTTAGCTCAACTGGCTGGTTCCCTGTTGAGTGACGCCGGAGGCCTGGGTTCGAGTCCCCAACGGTGGGAGGCCGACCTGAGGCGACAGCTGAGAGGGCGCATACCCATGTGAACCTGAGAGTACTACAGAACCTTCGCTTTTTCTATTTTCAGGTTCTCCATCAAACAGGACACCTTTTTCAGGCAAGCTCTAATCGCCCTGGAGCAGTCTGTTTGGTGACAGTTCTTTGATTGACAGTTGAACCTAGGTAGATAAAGTAATCTTCTATTCCAAACATGTACCTTTTACATGTTAATTGTTATAGTTCAGGTGGGTAGCTGCGTCAGCATGCGTAGGCTGCAAAGGAACAAGTAATAGATTTATTCCATGCTGAAAAATGCTTTTTCAGCATGTTAACTGTTAGCCAATCGGATACTAACACTTGTTTTTTTCTTGATGTTCCCTTGTTTCGGTTATTCTGTTTACTAGCTCCTGCAGTTTTTCTACTGTAGAGGTGAGTTGTATTAGGTCATCATCTCATTGTTCAGTAAGTTAGTGATATTTTTTACACCTGTGCTGAAGCCACATTTAAAACCTTCCAATGCTTGCTTGTCTGCCTCATTGCCATATTGCAGGATAATGTTATATAGGATAAGGTAGATGACGCACAAGTGGTGCACAACCTTATAGATTCACAATCATTTGGTCAAGGTGTTCCAGCTGGAGCTCTGAATAACAGAGTTTCTAAGGGCACACAGTTGAAAACTTTTTGGAAGTCCATAAAGCAGAGGTACAGTGGCCGCTGATGCACTCTTGCCTTTTCTATGAAGATTTGCAGATGTGTTATCTGAACTCTAGTATTACTGTTTGGAAGCAGCCTGTTCATCAGCAGTCTCCATCTCTGCTTTGGAAGATTTTAGGATTTTAGGACTTTAGGATCACTCTTACAAGGATCTTGCTTGTTTGCGATACCAGTGCACTGTTTCAGTAGTTGTTACAGTCGCAGGAAACACTTTTTTAATATAATGGGATGAATACTAAATGTGTCCATTCCTCTGGCCATTCACCTGTCTTCCAGTTTTTGGAACATATAGCTTGGATCCCGATTGGCCTCCCCTGCTTTTTCAAGCAGGGCAACGTAAATATTATCTGGACCTACTGCCTTTCAACATGTTGCCATGCTCAGTTTTGAATTTCAATGGTGCCAGTTCCCTTGTCTCAATCTGACATGATTTTATTTCATTTTATGACGTATTCCTGTTTTGTTCAGGTCTGTTTGCTTGTCTGGCCTAACTTCCCTCTGTGTCTGATTCTTTAGTTCCTGGCATCTCCTGGTATCTCTGCCTGACTTACGTCTTCTGTTCTGCTAACGTACTAATGTACTGTAAATGTTGAGTCATAGATCCAGGTGTTGATTTTCAGCCTTGCTTTGATTCCGAACACTCCTTGCAAGCCAGCCATGCCATGGCACTCATGAAGTGCCTGTATGAAATCTTTACTTAAAATCAAGAGTGCTTCAAATATTGTAAATCCTCAGTTGATAAGAGTTGATAAAAAGTTGATAAAAAACTGTTCCGAAGCTCATGAATATTGTGCTGGAGTACAAAAGCAGATCTACTGTTCATAATCACTTGAAATCAAATAGAGAAATCTATGATTCATATCACACAAAAAAACACATGATCAACATGTGCCATGGCTCTTGTGGCTAAATAACAAATTTGAAGGATTATTTGTCTTAATTTTTACTTTTAACTTAATGGCAAAATGACATTTTTTATAACATATAAAAAAGTTATAACATTATAACGATGAGAGGTACATAATAATGTTAAGTATCACAAATGTGTATAAAACGATACAATTACTCATATTCTAGCAGATGTATTTCAGTCTGATTATATTAAACCTTTTAATTAATATATACACAGTTTATATAGTACAGTATTTTCCTCACTTTCAGTATCCCAATGGGAATTGTAGTTTCTGGCAATGGCATTTCACAAGAAGGTCATCGGTTTTCTTAAATTCTTGTTCTTATGGAATTTTAAAATCTTACAATTCTATAGCGGTGGTGTGGTGGTATCTCTGCCTGACCTAACATCCCTGTTAATGTACTGTAAATGTTGATGTTCCAAATATTGATTATCACAAATATTACAGGGATAACAGTAATTTGTTTTGTATGTGTATTGCAGTAGTGTGAAGTTTACTAAACTAGTTTATTAGAACAAAACTAAATTGGTTTAAATTTTGTTTAGTTTAACTAAACATAATTTGTTTATTGGAAATTTGGCACTGAATGTGAAAACACCCTTTCTTTTTTAGTTTCCAAAATAACAGTGATCATTATATTTCAGTTAACTTTTTTAACCCAAATAAAACCCAGATCATATGCTTCAAATTGAAACATGTTTTTTGGCTTTGTGTTGTTTACTCAATCTAGACATTTTTCTTCATGGTGTTTAAATGTATTACATACAGTATCCTCTAGATCTATTCATAACCTCAATAAAATAGAAACAATAACATAGGATAAAAAATGAGTTAAGATTGATAGTGTCTTACTTAAAACAATTTAAAAAATATACTGTAATTGTAATCACACTGTACAGAGTCATAATTATTCATACACATACAGCATACAGTACCATGACACAAATCAAAATTATAATCATAATACAGTATTGGTCACACTGTAAATTATTAATTTAATTCCATGGAAACACAAGGCTCATATGATAATGGTTCTACCTGTAACTCTTTTTGTTACACTTATATTATTCATGAAGTAAAATGTATGAACTGAGCATATATTTTAAAGGAAGCAAAGCTTTGTTTTTATTTCAAAGTTTCATCCATTTGTACCGTAAGAGTCTTCTGCTGTATGTACAGTATCCATGTTAATGCTTACATGACTTTAACTATATAAACAATAAAAGGTATACTGTAGGCAATTTAAGGAAAAACTGGCCTAAGAATTGTTTAAAAAATCATATATATCTATTTACCTATCTATTTATCTTAATTTTATTTGTTTATCTGTCCTGTTACACTTTATCCAAGCAGCCAGCCCGGTGACGCATATTTTTTAGTTCCACCTAATTTTTTACTGTCCTGTCATTAAAATATGTGACCCAGAGACTTCCAGGTACCAGTGTGTAATACAAGAGCCCCAAAAGGAAAGTTTAGAAGTTCGTTTGTGTTTCTACTGATGGTAGACATATATTACAAATGCTTTATAATATACACTGTATAATACAGTAGTTTTGACTGTTATCAATATAGTTTAATTTGGAAGAATATAAGCTTGTCATTAATATTTTTTCGTAAATCCAATAAGATAGAAATACTCTGCAATTGACATTGACATATTGTAAAGTTTATTCATTTCAATCAAAATAAAACATTGGATATCTTTTATTGACATGACACCTTATCTGACCCATGACACTATTAGCCCCTGTAATTGAATTCTCCTTTCTCACTTAAGCAGATGGCTTTGAAATATATGGTTAGATAAAGACAAATGGAAAATCAGTCTAACATATTGGCTTATCTGTCTTTCATAAGAAGTGCCTTATAGATAACAAAGGTTAAGTATAAGTGCGTTCCATTGGCCCCATGGAAGGAATTAAATGTAATGGTTAATTATCCATGATTATCTTTCATATTGAACGGCGTGCTATGAGAGAAATTTCAGGAAATTAATATGATTACTGTGTGACTGAATCCCACAATGTTGCAAAAAAAATGTTTTCTTCCATTGTACTGTGGGATGACATCTTGAATAACAGCTATTTAATAGGATTCAGGATTACAAAATCATGAAGAAATAATTTTTCATCACCTTATGGTTTTTACCAACAAATGCATGCTTTATGGAATGTTCATACATGCTGTAGTTCATACTGTCTATAAAATACAGCATTTCCTCTTTCTGATTACCTTTCTAGAGATGCAAAGGAACAAGTAATAGGTTTATTCCATGCTGAAAAAAAGAAGAGAGAAAACACAACGTTTCGGCCGTGGAGAATAAACCTATTACTTGTTCCTTTGCAGCCTACGCATGCTGACGCAGCTACCCACCTGAACTTTCTAGAGATAACCTATATCTGTGTAATTCTATTCCTGGTAAGGTATACCATTTACTTTCTTCACCTGCACAACAATGGGAATTATGGTTTTAGATCAAAAATATATTTTGACATATCCATTATTGTCAAAATAATATTTGTTTTTTAAAAATACATTTTTAAAAGGAGTGAATTTCTAAAAAGGAGCAGCCTATCCATGAGGACCATGAAAATGAGAGCCATATGGAAAACCATGAAGTTTAAATTTTCTGCAGGATTTGAAAATATAATCTTTTACAGTGAGTGAATTCCTTGTGCCACTGTGGCACACTCCTATAAAGTTTGAATTTATTGGGTAGTTTTCTGCGTAAGCAAATAAAGATAATGTTTTAAAATGTATTTATGAAATAAATTCTACCTGCCATTCTTTGACCAGGCTCCAATTAGCAATGCTGTTATATAGTAATAGGGTAGAGTGGGTCTGGCCAGCAGCCATGTCACCCTGCAACTCACAACTGGCAACCCACTGAAGCTAAGCAGCTGTGAGTCTGGTCAGTACCTGGATGGGAGACCTCCTGGGAAAAACTAAGGTTGCTGCTGGAAGAGGTGTTGGTGGGGCCAGCAGGGGGCGCTCACCCTGAGGTCCAGGTGGGTCCTAATGCCCCAGTATAGTGACAGGGACACTATATTGTAAACAGGTGCCGTCCTTCGGATGAGACGTAAAACCGAGGTCCTGACTCTCTGTGGTCATTAAAAATCCCAGGGTGTTTCTCGAAAAGAGTGGGGGTAGGGGTGTAACCCTGGTGTCCTGGCCAAATTTCCCATCCCAATAATCCCCCTCTATGAATTGGCTACATTACTTCTCCTCCCCCCCCTTCCCACTCCGACGGCAGGCAGAGCGACGTGCTGGTTGGAGTATTTCTCGGTTGCAATTAATGGCAACGTCAGCGTAAAGATTTGGTTCAAACCACCAAATGGAGACTGGTGTGCCGACAAGGGGACCCTGCTGATGCGGGATTAACGCTAGGAAAGAGAGAGAGGGTAGAGTGGGTCTGGAACTAATTACCCTTATTCTATCATGACCTAAAAATGAAAGAATAAGGAAATGGGTATCAAAGTTTAATTTAAGGCTATTTACTGTATTCTGTAAATTTTGTTCATTACTCATCTGCAGACATCTTTCAATTGTAGTAACGCATGTATACAGTATCTTGAACTTCAGCAGGCTGGTACTGTATGTTTAATAATAACTATTCCCAAGAGGTATATGCACATGAAAAAGGTCTAATATTAAAACAAGCATGGAGAAAATTATAATGGCTGTGTGCATGCAGATCAAACAGTCTATACAGAAGCTTGAAATCACTGTGCTGTGACCATGAAACCTACTGTACAAAGCTTGTTTTGTTAATTGAAAATGTAACCACCAGGACTTTGGCTGTTTCCCAACTGGAGCCAACCCATGCAAGATCTGTGTTTCCTTGCTTTGATGAACCCGCAATGAAAGCCACATTTGATATACGGATTGTCCACCTTTTTAAGTATGTTGTGCTTTCAAACATGGCAGCTGTTGGTAAGTATAAATATTTTGTATTGTAATGGCAAACATGAAGCACTGAAGAAAAAAAAAACTAAAAATAGACACCATTCATTAAAATTGGTAAAGTTTACATTCTGTATATACGATAGATCAATAAAAGTAGACAACTATTAGAATCTTATAAGAATTTCAAAAGTGGTCTCAAAATTTACTGTACAAATGCTTTATTAATTATTTTGCTCAGTGAATGTTCTGCATCCAGACAGACTAAGCAATTCATGCTGTCACTGTGAAACATCCTTCTTTTCATTGCTCTGGAGGATGTTTTTTTTTTTTCTAAATATTATATATGCTGGGGATAAGGAATGAATAACAAGGAACTTTTGTGTAATCAGTCAAAACTCTATCTATTGGAAAAAATCGCTGCTGAAGTCCTGTAGTAAAAATGTAACACTTGAGGCCTGTTCAGGTTAAAGGGAACATTTCAGTAAAGTCACTAACAAGGCTCACACATTACTTTTAGCTGACTTTTATGACCTTGGCTGAAGTACAAGTGTTGCAAACAGTGGCAGCTTTTAAGGCACAAGCATCACAGAGGGTAATTTAAAATAGTCCCCTCTTTAAACACGTTTTCACCGGTAAGGAATCAAATGGAGAAGACCCAGCTGGAGATCTTTTAATTGCAAAATTAGGTTTCCTGCCTCTACATTTATGTGCAGTCTACAGTATGTGTTATTTCAGTAGCAGTGACCGACTGAGGAAAAACAACCACTCTCATCACAAGGAAGGCTGTTGTCATTTGTTTCCGCTAAATGTGATTGATGACCATGCAGATATTGTACACATGAATGAATGATTGAAACTCTGCATTTAAATGTACATACTCAAAGATTGTTTACTCAGCGGTAGCATATGCTGAACATGGAGACAGTGTGCAAAGAAGTGAATCTGTACAATCTCATGCTGTCAGGTGGTCAGATTCAGAGGGGTTATGGTTTGCCTTTCACTCATCAGTGTCGCTGGAACAACAAATAGACTGGGAAAAACGAAAGGGCAGTGAACCTCGCAATTAACACAGATTGCCATTTGTAAAACTGTTTGTACATTGCTATTAAGTAAGTTAAAATGCTTTAGTAAATTAAGTAAGTGCTATCTGGCATGTTAAAATGTGTTTCAATTCTTATCATTTTCTTTAATGAGAGTATGTCACATAACCTGCCACTTATGGCAAGAACTGTACATCCACTCTTGTTGACAGTTTGATATAGATTACCAGCATTCTGTACGATGTTGAATTCATTTATCGAAGGGACACTTTTTAACAGCACAGTTACTGCTCACATCCTAGGAGCAGCACAAAGATCAACAGAGAAGTGTTTATCTACTTAACAGATGTCTTCACATTATGTGTAATTACTGTATCAGTCTGGCACTTGGGCCTAGTTTATTTGGACTTTTCTAGCATAAAAAATGTCCTGTTTCATTAGAACTTTGATAATCTGTGAGATGCTAAACTGTCTGGTTACTTACATTGCATAATTAATTAGGATTAAGCCCAGATATTTTAGATTTTGACCTATTATTATGGTCTAAAATCAAATAACCTCAAATGTAATAGAACTCTATAAAGACTGTTTAATGTTTGCTATGCTTTTCTGACAATTTCATAGTTTTGTACTACAATGATAGATTTTACATAGATTCCAAAGAGTAGATGAGTTGGAAAGGTTAGTGTTCTTAAATATTCGAACTTTGCTGTTATGTATTTGTTGTTTGTTAAACAAATGCTATTTTTTTCAGGTGTTTCTGAAATAGAGGATAACAATGGGACCTTGTGGAATGTTACAACATTTAAAAGAACACCAAGAATGTCAACTTACATAGTAGCTTTTATGGTGTGTGAATTTGATTATATAGAAAGTCGCGAAAATGGAATAGAGGTATGTCAATTAATAAAACTTAATTTGTCAAGTCTGTTAATGTACATGATTTTCATATAGTACAAGCGAGGGTTGCGAATGCTAATATATTTATTCACAGCCATCATACACAATACCAGACATCTGCCCAATATTGCTGAAATATAATGCAGTATGAAGGGTTTACTGATTTGTTTGGCTGATACTTTTATCCTAAGCAGATCACATTTTCACCTATTTATGCAGCAGGGTGTTTTAA
The DNA here is from genome assembly GCF_040954835.1 of Lepisosteus oculatus. Classification (NCBI taxonomy): domain Eukaryota; kingdom Metazoa; phylum Chordata; class Actinopteri; order Semionotiformes; family Lepisosteidae; genus Lepisosteus; species Lepisosteus oculatus. The sequence goes on along the minus strand of NC_090698.1, from coordinate 54,039,514 downwards.
TGAATTAATTCAGGCAAAGTACTTTGCTCAAGGGTGCAACAGCAGTATTGCACCAGGGATTTGAAACCATGATTCTATAGAACCCTAGCCAGTGTGCAGCACTGCCAGAAATCTGCTTAAAGTACTGATTTCCAGAGTTATTTTTTTAAAGAAATGCAACAGGGGACTATGTTGCCATTTTACTGCAGATGTTTCTCATTTGTATATGCTGTATGTGCATATTCTAGGCATTCTGACTCACATGTTCAGTAGTGTGCAAGTGTCTTTTTTGTCTACTTACAGAGACAAAATGTATGATTTGAGTTGTTATTATACTGAACTTGAAAATGTTACCCTTCGCAAACAACTGAAATGGCATTGCGCCTTTTACAATTCTTGCCATTTCTGCATTTGCAAAACAAAACATATGCTTTACTCTAGGAACCACCCAATATTTGGGCTAAACTCCTACATTTTTTTAGTGTGTCTTAAACATATGTTCCCCAGTAATTTGTTTTGCATTTTTTATGTGTTCAGTGTAAATGGCTAAATTCTAATTAAGACAGAGCAGAAGTGTGAGTTGAATTAGAATGTTTTATTGGATTTAGTCACCTGGCTGAGAATGACAGCCTGGCCATGAGGCTGAGGCCATTGTTTTCCCACAAAGAAGTGAGGGGGACCTCATAATGCTGATGTATATTTCATAAGTTACAGATATTAAAGTAGAATATATAGCCAGCAGCTATATCAGCCAGCAGCCATATCACTCTGCAGCTCACAACTGGCAACCCACCCAAGCTCAGCAGGTGTTAGCCTGGTCAGTACCTGGATGGGAGACCAGTACCTGACGGGGACACTATACTGTAAACAGGCACCATCCTTTGGATGAGATGTAAAACTGATGTCCTGACTCTCTGTGGTCATTAAAAATCCCAGTGTGTTATTATTTTTATTATATAATGTATAAATAATATAAGGATATGGTTAGCTGATAGAATAAAGAAAACTGTACATGAAAGGTCCAGTGGAAGCCTCAGTAACATTTCGAAGTTAACCCGTGAGAGTAAAGAGTTTGAGGTGTAGTGAATACTGTTGTGCATGAGGGTGGTGAAAGTGTTGCTGGAATATACAGTACTGTTACGTCTGAATGAGGAGGAGACAGTGTTAGGCCTGCATCGCATCCAGAGCTTTGCTTCAGGAAGAGGTCTCCCAAACCCTGCACTACAAAATAATAATTAAAAATACACTTGTATAGTGCTTTTCTGGACACTCCACTCAAAGCGCTCTACAGGTAATGGGGACTCCCCTCCACCACCAATGTGCAGCCCCACCTGGATGGTGTTACGGCAGCTATAGTGCACCAGAACATTCACCACACATCAGCTATCAGTGGGGAGGAGAGCATAGTGACGAAGCCAATTCATAGATGGGGATTATTAGGAGGCCATGATTGGTAAAGGCCAGAGGGACATTTGGCCAGGATGCTGGGGCAACACCCCTGCTCTTTTCAAGAAACACCCTGGGATTTATAATGACCACAGAGAGTCAGGACTTCAGTCTTCCATCTCATCCAAAGGATGGTGCCTTTTTACAGTATATTGTCCCTGTCACTATACTGGGGCTTTGTTTTTCCCAGGAGGTCTCCCATCAAGGTACTGGCCAGACTCACACCTGCTTAGCTTCAGTAGGGTGCTAGTTGTGAGTTGCAGGGTGATATGGCTGCTGGCCAGGTACTGTAATGCAGGAACTGTACAGAATCCCAGAGGGGAGTTTGGAGTTATTTTGTGAAGCCAAGGGAATATAAGCCATTTCCTCTGCAGACACTAGACACGTGAGCTGGGGCTGGGAGTAGAAAAGGTAGTATGGCACTAGAGGAGCAGGGACAGTAGTGCAGGGACTGCATGGGGCAAGAGCTGTTTAAGGACAGACCCAGACATGCTGCTGTGGCTGGGGGCAAGCATCAGTAATCAGGCTGGTTCCTGCAGGAGTGTGGAAAGAAATAGGGGAAGAGAAAGACAAAAACAAAGTAGACATTGCTGGGGCCAATGGCAGGTGGGCTGGAAAATGAAGTGAAATAGGTTAATATCAGGGTTTCTATGGGGAGCTGTTCATCATGCTTTCCTTTTAATTTCTAACATGTTCCCTTGGCTGTATCAGTAAACCCAACCAAGGGTGAGTAATTGTGGACCTGGAGAGCTTGTGTGTCTGTAGGTTTTCATTCCAACTCAGCTCTCAACAAGATCAATCAGCTCATTACTGGCTAAATTTGTCACGGACGTCCAAAGAGACTAACCGTGGGGAGCAAGAGAGCGTAAAAAGACCCATATGCGTAGCGGCGAGACGGGAAAAAGGCCCGGGCTCGTACTGCAAAGAGTTCAGGAATGCCGTATAGAAACCTATGCCCTCAGGTGTCACGCCCTCTGCAGCCAGAGGGCGCTCCTTCTCTGTCCTGTCCCTAGTTTCCGGTCTGCTGCCCTTCCTGTCCCTCTCTTTCCCTTGGGCTATATATTTCCGGGTCTTGCACTCTGTCCTGGCTCAGCATTGATGTTCGGATGTCCTGAGACCCGCCTAGCACCAGGGCGCCCCACGTCCGCTCCCTGAGGGCATAGGTTTCTATACGGCATTCCTGAACTCTTTGCACTATTGAGCCCGGGCCTTTTTCCTGTCTCGCCGCTACGCATATGGGTCTTTTTCTGCTCTCCTGCTCCCCACGGTTAGTCCCTTTGGACGTCCGTGACATCAGAGAGCAGACGTGGGGAGCCCTGGTGCTAGGCGGGTCTCAGGACATCCGAACGTCAATGCTGAGCCAGGGCAGAGTGCAAGTATTAAGGTTTGAGACCATTTTTTCACAGCTTCATGGTCATCGCAGTCCTTTCTGCCATCACCATGCCATATATACAGTACAACATTTGTTTTGTGAAACCAAACATTTTCAGGCTATAGCTTTTCACATTACATCACTTTAAACCATGGTTTCACCTTTTTGCCCTTTAATAATTGGTATATAGATAGATAATACAAGACTTTCTTCTCTTACATAACTCACATTATGGTCCTGTGTACAGCCTATAGTACAGTTTGAACATGTTATCATGAATCTTTAGAGCTTTTTAGTTAATGCTCACATGGAGGAAATACATCAGTAAGAACAGAATGTATATTTGTACATGTTAATGATCCTTGACAGAACTAATGAAATCTAAACCAATTAAATTATCTCTTGATACCACAGAGGCAATAAACTACTACAGATTCTTAATGTAAAACAAAGAGGGTTACTTTCATGCTCCTGTTCCAATTTTTATTAAGAAATGCTTTAAAAATGCTTTTGATTTTATTAGACATGCCTTTAGTGATGCAGTTCAAATGTTCATCCATAGTTCATAATGATTCTTCCAGCTCTTGCTACTGTATATTTCAGTAAGACTGCAGTGGCAGCTATACGATTCTGAGAGGCATTGTAAATGGTTTTAGCATATGCTTTGATTATTTTCTCTACCAGAAATCAAGGTGCTTTGTGTTGATAATATTGCACTTGTGTCACATACTGTATATCCATCTTTAGGAGCTGATAGAAGTCTTACAATATTGGAACAGAACCAATGGTCAGGGAGTATATTATGTTATAGATGTTCAAATTATTTTTTCTTTTATTTTTAAATGACTTTGTTTGACAATATTTTTATTTTATGGCTGCTTTAAATTAGAGTCTCCATCTGGCCCCCAGATCAACTTTCACTTTTTGGAAATCACTGGACAATTTCAGACAGGATGAGGTTTTCACCTTGCCTCTAAATAAAAAAAATATTAACACATAAGCTGAACATTAAATGTTTGCTACATGGAAGATATTTAATTATCACTAGGCAGCATTGACATAAGTGCAGTATTGTACTTACTCACAAACTTACTGGTGCCCCTTCCAGAGTGTATCCTGCCTTGTGCTCCTTGCTTGCCTGCAACCCTGAACTGGATAAAGCAGTTAGAAAGTGGATGGATGGATGTCTGCTCAGATGGGAGACTAAAAAACATGCTTCCAAGCTCTGTTCTACATCCGGAGTTTAGTTTTTTTAAACCTCAGTTTAATAACGCACCTTAAGAATAGGAAAGCATTTGCAGGCATTACAATTTATTAATTAATTCTGAACAGCATTGAAAAGTAATCCATAGAATATAATTATGCTAACTTCCAAATGTATTGTGTTTTTTGTTCAGTTGCGTATGTGGGCTCGTAAAAGTGCTGTCCGGAGTGGTGAAGTTGACTACGCTCTAAATGTCACAGGACCAATCTTAAAGCACTTGGAAGAGTTGCTGAATGTAAGTTATCCACTGTCAAAAATAGGTGAGTATCTTTAAGTGATCTAGAGCAAATGGTATACTTCATTTACACTGTTCTTAACAAACAGATTTTCTGTGAATTTCACAGCTTTAGAAATTGATTGTGCCATTTTAATTTATAACCAGAATAGGAAGAGTTTAAAATATTTTAACGTACACATATCTGTACCTGTCACTTGACCCAGTTAGTGCCAGGCTTTTAAGTTATTCACAAGAATGAAATCATCCACTGTTTGGTTAAGGAATATCTTTTGTCTACTGTCTTTACTATTAACAGACTAATAATCATAATTATTATATTTTCTGAATCAGAGTTGGGAACTGCTTTAGCCAGTAGGTTGCAAAGGAAAGAGCAAAGGTAATTCCATACTGCAAAGTAAGACGAAAGTAATAAAAACACCAGTTGTGGTGTCTTGAGGCGTGTATGGAAATGTGGGAGAGAGCGAAAATATGACGGTAAAGGGACACATTCCGGGGGCAATGTGGAAGGCAGAAATCTTTAAATGAAGGGATATTTAGAAATAAAATAATCACATCTTGGGAACCGAGCAAAGATGTGAATCTTTAGAGATCTTCAGAATTGATAGATTTTTACCTTTCACATTTATCTTGAAATTTAACAGCAATATTTCCTTGAAAGAAAGGCAGGGTATAGTCTTGAACGGTGTAGCAAGATGGCTTGTTCAATAGTGTGTAAAGAAGAGCCTCCTGAAGTGTGTTTTAAATGTGCTTCCTCAAAGCTTCCACTTTTGACCTGTTTTTGGAATCTATTTCACTGATGATTGTGAAGACATCTGTTGGTTTGACTTTGTAAATACCTTTGAGGATGTTGAATATTTGGATCAGATCTCCCTGTAGTCTCTCTGTTGAAGAGCAAGTTTGATTCTTTTATCCCGTCAGTTTAGGAAATTCTTTTAAGTACCAGAATGTCTCTGGTTGCTTTTCTCTGGACAAGTGCCAAATCAGCAATAGTTTTTGGAACATGGTGACCAGAATTATACAAAATACTCCAGATATGATCTTAGTTGTGCATTGTGCACCTAACTGTTTTTCATTTAAATAGGCTCTTCAGTATATAGTTTACGTTTTTACTACAGTATAGACTACTTGTCTATATTTTCTGCTTCCATAGTAATTGCTAACCTTCCTATTTTGGTATTATCTGCAGAGTGGTTCTTTTTCATCCTGAGTATTGGGTGTTGTTATTCCTAATGAACTAATAACAATCTAGTTCAGGTGGGTAGCTGCGTCAGCATGCGTAGGCTGCAAAGGAACAAGTAATGGGTTTATTCCATGGTGAAAAGAGAAGAAAGAAAACACAATGTTTCAGCTCACACCTGAAGAAGGCTCCACGGCCAAAACGTTGTGTTTTCTTCTCTCTTCAGCATGGAATAAACCTATTACTTGTTCCTTAATAACAATCTGTTTGTCAGTGGTTTTGAATTAAGTGGTGACTTTCAGGAGTAGCTTTTAAGTGTGTCTGATTACTTTCTGTAATCTGAAATAAATTTGTACTTTATTGTTATAATTTGAATTTTTGGACACCAAAAAAGGGGTGGACGAGCTGTGTGTGTGAAGAAGAGTTATTCCATGGAACAGGGCCTCAGGCTGACTCAGGCAGGTTCAGGAAACTAATGAACATATGTTTCTTTGATATTGTCAACAGCAGATGCTAGCAATTTGCCTACCTGTTTAGTGTGATGTTTTGTTTCTATGGTTATGTTTTTCAATCCTGCTTCTCATTGTAATAAAATGTAATAAAATCTCTTTGCACTCCATCACTATGTCTCTTTCAGACCCAATTCGTCTCCTTAGATTATATTGTTCATTATCCTGTTTCTTCCTTGCAAGCTCTCACTGAAGTCTTGCCTGCTTTCTACTGTCCATTCGTTGAACTTCGCAATTATCTCTCCTCAAAATATGCTTCTCAGGTATTTTGATTGATCAAATTTTTTTAGATGCAGCTCCTCTCAAGATTACAGTTTCTAAAAATCTGCATTAATGTACAGTATTTGTGTTCTCTCATATGGAGAGAATAGATGTGAAATTTAGTTCAGGAGAATGAATACTAGTTGGAATACTTGCTACTCAGTCTAGCTTCTCTTACATCTATTTGTTGTTCCTGCCCTGGAATCCTGTTTGCATATCTGATATCTCTTTTTTCTGCATGTTTTGATTGTAGGCCACAATCTGTTCCTCATTGACTTTTTCTACAGTTTCACTCAGTATCTTTTTATATGAAAAGTAATTGTGGATACATTATCAAACATATTCTCTCCTTCCTTAAAACCATCAGTGGTTACTTAAAGTGTAGTCCCATGAGTACTGTACAGTACATCCCCCAAATACCATACAGCATAGATGTGCTAACACAAAAGTTTAATGTTGTTCATCATCATTAATTGTAGAAACATAATTCTCGCACAAAGGAAATTTGCACATCATGCTTTCGTTTTCAAACTGGTGATGAACAGGCAGAATAAATGCATTTTTTTTCATTCAAAATCAAGACAACAGGTTTTGAAACCAGAGGAGATCCTTCACCAGTCTCCTAACATCAGCTTCAATGAATTCCATGTTTTCACCCCAAACCAAATCACGTTTTAGAGTTCAGATTGACTTTCATTGTGGAATAAAAATGAATATGTTGTATAACTAATTCCAAGTGATTAGTGTCCAGTTTTTATATTTCTGATCTAAACTGTCCTTAACCTGCACCTCATCCCATAAACTTTATAAAAGAGCTGCACTCACTTCCTTCCTTGGCATTGGATTAAAATTTCCATCTATTTTTTCATCTAAAACTTTGTTTTACTTAGCTTGTGCTTTACTTAGCTTGAGGGAAGTAGGGAGGTTAATATAAGATTTAATGATTTAATGAGAAGCTTACATATTAATATGTTTACATTTTTGTTTCCTTAGACATAGTTGCAGTGCCTGAGTTCTTTCCGGGTGCAATGGAAAACTGGGGTCTCCTTCTTTTCATGGAGGATGCATTGTTTTATAATCCTAACATACATTTTTCTGATAGCAAAGTGTCCATCTGCAAAATCATTGCACATGAGCTGGGACATCAGGCAAGTTAAAGATTACTGTTCCACATCTGTCTCAGGTTCTCTCCACAGATGTAGTTTTCTGGCTGTGGCACAAAAAAAAATAAAAAAAAATGTCTATACTGGTTTTGATTAGTGACCACAGCAGTGAAAGATATGCAAGCATTAAGTTTGTTTTGTTGTTTCTGGCACACAGATATGTTCTATTATCCCCTTACTCCTTTCTCATCATTGTTATGCTACCTTTGTATGAAAGCCATGAGAGTTAAGTGCTGTTACTAAATTACGTACTGTATCCTATGTTTATTTTATAGTGGTTTGGAAATCTAGTTACTATGAATTGGTGGAATTTCATATGGCTTAATGAAGGATTGTCAACATACATTGAATCCACCATTCCGTCTGAAGTGGAACCTCAGCTGTATGTGGTAAGTTTGTTGTTGAATATTAATTTTCTTTTCTCTGAGAGAAAAAAACCCAAACATTTCACAAGAAATCTGTAGTGGCTGATAAGCTTCCACTTTTAGTGCGCTTCCATTAAATTACCCTCCCCAGACTTTAAGTCGTCTTTCAATAAAGAATAAAAATAACTTGATTTAAAGTTTGCTTATTCCAGTTAATTACCATAATTTTCCTCTTATATATTTACCTTATTAATTTAAAAGCACATTAAAGGAGATACTGGACAGAAGAGACTTTCTGAGATTCGATTCAATTTTCCTTTTACCATCAAAGGATTTGTAATCTCAATAATTTAAAGCCTCACAGACAGTTGCAAACTATTAACTATCAGAAAATGTATTAAACTACGGTCATTATTCAACTTTTGTTCTATTGTTGCACACTGAGACCAGATGAAAGATCAAATTCCAAAACAGTTCATGCATCTCTTCTCATCAAAACATGTAATCTAGTGCCAGCGTATCTGAACGAAAACACATGAGTTCACTTAAAAACTTGAATCAGCCACTTCAACTGTATATAAATTTAGAAATGGGTCCAAGGCCTCACTAGGTCAATTTTGCACAGATGATCTAAGCTTGTAAATCATCCTGCAGATACCTTACCTCTACATTGACTTGACACACATTTTTACTTCAATAGAAGGTTATTGCAGAGGAAGGAATGTTTCTTCGGGAAAACCCAAGGTGGATAATCATTGCATTGTCTATTCCTTCATGATTGTTTTTCACTGGGTCTTCACTTGCCACAGATTAAGTTTATGTAGTGTTATTTTTCATTTGAAACTGAAATTATTTTAATGGTGTGTCAAAATTGCAAAAGAAAAAAGTAGATACTGTAGTTCATGTACATGTGATTAACTATGCCGGACATTTCAATATGTTTCTTCTTGTTTTAGGAAGACAAATTGGTCATCCATGATTTGCAAAGGATGCTTCTTACAGATTCAATACAAATGAGTCATTCACTGGCTGTTAAAGAAAAAGATGTTGAAACACCTACTCAGATAATGGGCCTGTTTGATTTAGTGACTTATTCAAAGGTAAAGTGGCTGCAGAAAATATAAAGTGATACTGGGTTTTTTATCTAAATGTAAAAATACGTAGTGTAATAGGTTTTTCCCTAAAAATAAGTAGCATTGAAGAAAAGCTTTTCTTTTCAAAATGAAAATGTTTCTGACACAGAGCTCTCAGAGATTTTCTTTATCTTTTCTATTCTGAAAGAATTCCACAGTTGAGCTCCAGGGCTAGGGTTTGATTAAACATGTTAACACCTTATTATCACAGCTCACTATTCAGACTCAAAGGCCACAAACTCAAGGCATTATTTGTGCTGTAATGTGATTATGGATCTACTATATATGTTTCACCAATCCTCCTCTCAAAGATGGACTTAACACAGTGTCCATAGAATAATTTATCACTGCTTCTACTTCTATGCCTAAGTAGTCACCTCTACTTCCTGTCTAGGCCTGAACAAAGCCTGACCTGTAGTTGAACTTGTGGCTATACACGAATCCATGTAATCTACAGTATATACACTATCTACACAAAGCTAAACCAAACTTTGTGTGGAATCCCAGATGATAAAAGACTTAGTCTACTTGGAGACTTGAAGACCAGAGCTGGAAAAGATGCCAGTTTCTGAAATGGAACCACTGGAAAGGATTTACCAAATGCTCATTGCATAGATTCATCATCACAGACACTTTGAGAAGTAGATGCAGACCCCCTAAATGGGTCCTATTGTCTTGAATCTATGGCTAAGTCTATTTCCTCTTTGGAAAGTTGTTACAGCTGACAATGACTGATAGCATCGCATGAGAATAACAATAGAGAGGAATAGTGCTGTGCTCTGTTCATCACCCACATTTTGTTCTTAGCAGCAACAAATAATTTCTCAGCATACATAGTGTGAAATGTATCTCACCTATAATTGCAGTTTTGAGTTGTTTGTGATCATCTTTATTTCCATTCATTTGTAGTAAATGTACCTAGTCTGACTTGAAACTGTAAAACAAAAAGATGAAGGACTAATGCCATTTGATTTTCTAGCCATGTGACTAACAACAATTCATGTGTTTGTGTTCAGAATTGACATTATAAATGCCCTTTGATTTTGTATCCACAGCCTAATTACAGATTTGAAATGGAATTTATTTTACTAGTCTTATGACCTTTGTCAAAAGGTCACATGACTGATTTACTTCATCACATGAAAGATACATTTTCTTCTTTCCTCTGTGTGGTAATAATTCTGTTGTTTTAACAACATTAATTCTGTTGTTTATTGTTAGGGTTCTTCCATAACTAAAATGACTGCAAAGTTTCTGACGGAGAAGGTATTCCGAAAAGGGCTCATGGTGAGTTTTACATACGTAGATGGTCATCATGAAAATAATTTTTGCTTTTATATGCATCTGGGTGCTAAGTATCTTTTATCTTATTCAGTTTTAAACACTTAGTTCAAGAGCTGTCTTGCTATTGAAAGCTTTTTAGCAAGTTTCTTAATTAAACAAGTATTTTAATATTACACAGCCTGTTGACAGTGCAATATCTACAAAATATGGTTACATAACAGTTGTAAAAATTGATTTTCTGTACTTAATCATGATGTTCAGTTTCCTTTACTCATTAAATACATTGGAAAATAGTAACAAATAAAATGCACTGTTTTTTTAATGCATACAGTACTAATGAGTATGTTTTTATTTATTGTATAATTGTTTAGTACAATTGGATAGAATTGTATGCAGAAAGACAGGGCTGTCCTGAAATAATAACAAATTTACAATGGTATAATATAAGATTCACACATGTACTTACCCAGTGTTGTGTATTTACAGTATGTGCTCTACAGATTCTATAAATTATGGCTTAAAATAGCTCAATTTAGTTACTACATGTACCCATTACTTTGCTTATGCAGTACCTTAATATATATTCTCCTGTTTTATTTAGGCACTGTACCAATAATTATTTAACTGGTGACTCTGACCAGCTTACTCTCTGTTTCTCTTAGACCTATCTTCAGGCCTTTTCCTACATGAATGTTGATCAGGATGATCTTTGGAAGCACTGGCAAATGGTAATTTCTGTTAAGCTCATTACTGTGGTTAAAGCTTACTGCTTATTTGTTTACTCTTTCAAAAAGGAAGGAATGGTACCTAAAACATTCTTTGTGGAAGTTATTGTATGTACAGTACATCTGCACACCTGATACTGGAGACTGAAGTAGCTTAAATTAGCTACAAAACAGGTAAAGACTTTCAAATGTCAATTTCAATAAATGAAAGTCAATAATTGATTTGACTAAGTTATTGACAGCTCAAATATAATTAAGAATGAAAGACTTTCCAGTGGAACTGGCTCACTAGGCCCATTTGTCAGTATCACTGAAATAAGCATTGCATGCTTTTCATTTGGTTAAAACAAAACTTCATTGGTAAATCATAAACCTCATACTTAATGACAGCCTTTGCTTGAAAAAGGCTTCTTTCTTGTTCTATGAACCAAATGACTGGTTCTTCATGACTGACAAATGGGTGAAAGTTTTGATTCATTACAGACTTCAGTCTGTCATATTAAATAGATTTCTAAAGGGCTCAGTGACGAAGAGTGACAATCAGTTGCCTTTGTAACCATTTTCAGAGACTGGCTGTTTTTAACATCACACAAATCAAAATAATTTTAAGTTTTCACTCTGAGATAGACACACTACTGGTGTGAAAACATTTCAAAGTTAGTGTTGGCCATGACCTCTTAACAAACTGGTTCTTAAATCCTGGCAGAGTTGATTCATAAACCCGATCACTCTCAGATAGACTGCTGTAGATGCTTTGCCATTGCCCTGTGCAGCTGCAGGGAACTGGCAGCCTTTGCTAGTCACAGTTGTCTGCTGTTGATGACGTTGATGAGTTGGTCCCAGTGATGTTTTGTTGGATTAGGAGATCAGGCCACAGTTCAGCCTGATCAGGGAGAAATGTGCCTCTAAGAAGACCTCACCATTCTTTCTGAGATTTTTTCATTGTAATCCAATACTATGCTGTCTTGCGTTATTGATGTTAAACCCAGAGTGCATTAACACTCTGCATCAACTGAATACGGTAGTCTTATTTTTTTTCTTATACACATACTGTATGTATTATATATGTCGATGTTCAAAATGTGTGCATTCAAATCATAACATTTCCTTTTGTGCTTAAACAACAGAATGTTTTTGTCTTTTGATAAGGCAGCCAACAGTCAGTCAGAACTGCAGCTGCCCACATCTGTAAAACGTATAATGGACTCCTGGACATTGCAGCCAGGATTTCCTGTTATTTCACTGAATACAAGCACTGGCACTATAACTCAGGAGCCATGCGCCCTACCAACAGAAAACCAAACTTCTAATGGCAAGTATGTATTTTTCTTATAAAGCTTTTCATTTATGGCAAATCAGATGTTAAATGTGCAAAGTTATATAAGCAATGTCAAAACTGTTCCTTTCATGGAGGAAAATTTTTTTGGTGGACAACTAACATTACATTGTGTTATATGAAAAGGGATATGTAGCTGACAACAGAAAAAAAAATTGTGTACTTAGGTTTGTGTTGACGCTGGTTTCTTATGCTTGCAGCATGCTCTGAGGGCCTTTAGTGTAATTGCAAATCTTATGATCTGGTACATTTAGAAAGTGAAAAAAATAATTTGGTGACGTGGATGTTTTTTTCTCTGCCTGTTTTAGCTTTACTTGGTATGTTCCTATACAGTGGATGAAAAATGGATCTTTGCAACCTTTAAAATGGCTTGATGCAAAAATGTGTAAGTTTTAAAATTCAGGTTAATTAATCCAGCTCTGCTTTTTTTGTGCTTCAGTAAATATTTAATTTGCATCAAACGGTGATATATATTTCATATTGTTACTATAGCTGTATTCCCTGAGATGGCCATTACCTCAGAAGACGATTGGATACTACTGAACGTGGACGTATCTGGTTATTATAGAGTTATTTATGATGAACAGAACATGGAGCGACTGCACCATCAGATGATGAAAGATCCCAATGTAAGTCAATATTGTTAAATATTTTCATTCCAAGGTTATTTTGATTATGTTACTTTATGGTGATAGTCATTGACCTGAACACATATTTTATTTTTTCATGCCACAGGAAGTAATAGCATCTGAAAAACCTGAAATTAAGTTTAAATAGTTGAGTCCAACAACACTGTATTGAACAACAGCAATGGAGTACTGAAGAAACAAGGGTGTGCTGGTGAATCATTAAATCCAATTTAAAGAGCTTGTGACGTTTGACAGTGGGAAGAAATTTCCCACTGTGCACCACTAGAGGGCCCGCTAACTGTTCGCTCTCTACCTGTTTCCGCGTGGGAATGTGTATCAGCAACACCTGGGGTCTTCATTAGAACCCTGTATTACATTCTCACACGATGTCCCCGTGTTAACCTTAGACCCACAGCACTAGTTGGAAGGCTGCGGTAGAACGTTTCTTTATTTTGGGGAATTCTCTGCCCTCATGTACTGTAGATTCTCGCCATTCGCTATTTTTGCGGGCTGAAAGAACGCAACTCTGAGTGACTTACACATCGGCTCTCTACCTCGACAAGAGGTATTGAACCTCAGCTGGTGAAAAGGCAGCCAGTAATTCCACACTTGCCCATTCAATTCCGCAAAATTATGATTCACATTTAAGAACAGCCTCATCCATTCAAGCATGTGTATAACAGAGACAACCACTGGTAAAGTTAGAAGGGGGTGACCTCCAGGCCATAGAATGAGGAGGCTGGAGCCCCAATACAGAGTGAGGAGTGACCAAGGGGCAGCTGCAGAGGTGGAGGTGGGATTAGGAAGACATATGTGAGGGAGAGAAGGCGTAACATACAGTATTTATAATGTTTTAAGTGAGGAAATTGTCAGTATAAAATACTTGGCTGTTGTAATTCCTCCTGAACTTTCCTAATAAACTCCATTTAGATTAGACTTGAGTGTATTTTTATTTATGCTGTAAAATGTTATCTTCCCCTGTATCCTGCAGGTCATTCCAGTGAATAACAGGGCACAAATAATTGATGATGCGTTTAGGTTAATGTTGTAAGTATTAGATTGGATTTTGTTGTAATGAATGACATGTACAGTATACATACTGTATAGTGTTTTGTTTTGCTCAGTGAAAATATAGTTTTTGTCATTAAAAAATTGCAATGGTTGAATACTTTGCCCACAGTGATCTGGGTAACGTGGTTTGGCTATGAAACCACACTTTTTATTAATTCAAAGTTATGGTTTTAATTTTTTAGATTATTTTTATTCTCATTGAATTATGTTTTATTTAGGTGGTTCAACTGTAATATTTCTATGTATATGAATAGGCATAAACATATGAGTTATAACTGGGGTTAGTAGACATTAATTTTTCTTTTTATTTAATTTTTAATACTCAGGGCAGGATATGTAGATGTTGAAGTTGCCCTCAGTACGACTAAATATCTCTCAAGGGAAAAAGACTTTGTAGTGTGGTCAAAGGCAATAGAGATCCTTAACAGCTACCTGGATTCTGTGATTTCTTCCAATATGTACGGATTATACAAGGTATTTCAAACCAGCATCGTAACACTTAATCCAATAACAAAATGTGAATGTAAAGAACCTTCAGTAATATGTTTTTGATTTTATTTTTAGAGATATATGTTGAAAACCTTTACTCCCATTTATAATTACTACATGGATTTAATAGATGGAGATCTCCTGAATGTAAGAGAGGATGACTCTTATTTGCAGTAAGTGATTATAAGAATATAGGTTTATGAATATTATAATGTTATTGCTTTGGTATCAGTATAATTTATTTTGCAACAAAGCTTCATAAAGTCTGTGATAGAAAATGTTTTCTATGTCAAACTTGATTTAAACGTATGACTCCCTGCTCAATATGTCATAATATGTAATTCATCAGTCATACTGTACTTATTCTCCACAATATTGTTTTTGCTTTTGAACCTTATACAGTAGATCATATGGTTTTTCCAGAAATAAAGCTACAACATTAGAAACATCCAGGAACAAGGGCAAGGATAAGGTTAATACATGTATTTTCAATTTTAGGTGTAACGTACTGTACATACTGTATATAAATTAAAACTAGAATTTATTCATTAGATTTTTTTTCTGTATTTAAAATTGTGTGTACTATATTTGTCTCCCTCTAAGGTTGTCTGTGCAAAAGTCAATGGAGATTGCATGCAAATTTGGACATAAAGGTTGCCTACAACATGCATCTAAACTGTATGCACAGTGGATGAAGAATTCTACCACAAATATGTAAGGAAACACTATATATACGACCTTTTAACTTTTGAAAAAAGATTACAGCGGTTTTTGTGTGTGTTGAATAATCAGTTTACTGTATGGATTTCCAGATGTTAAAAGACTAACTTTATAAGTTAGTCTTTTCTGCAATTTTTCTCTTTTTACTAAATGTTCCCACCCATAATCTTTTCTTGATTTATGCTTGAGCTTCGATTAATCCAAAACTAAAATTTCTTTAACACAATAAATGAGAAAGATTATCTCTAGCTTCTGAGTCATAAGTGTGCTTCGTTTGCAGTTTAAAAGTTTTATCCATGCTTATTTAGAATGATAACGTGCCTTGTTTTGATCCAGGTTCCCATTCTACATAAGAGAAGATATTTATTGTTTTGGAATAGCTGCGGGAGAAGAGAGAGAGTGGGAGTTTGCATGGAAGAAGCTTCAGGAGCAGAATCAAATAGATTTAATCCGGCCCCTGAGCTGTACCAAAGAACCTTGGCTTTTGAAGAGGTATGCGTTCTAAAAATAACAGTGAAATATTGTGTTTTCCAATTATATGGGAAAGGGTCAAATAAATGTCATGAGCAAAATACACAATTTTGATCTCCCACTATCTGATTTTGAGTAATGAGATTTACCACATGGCAAAAATAGCATGCTCATACTGTATGTCTGTTCAGTGATAGTTACTATGTTACTCTGAGACTACCTTTTAATTTGTGTGTCTGGGAACTAAATGGCAGGTCAATAGACTTTTGAAAAACAGTGAAATTGGTTTACACAAAATAAATGTGTAATACAACAATACAACTTGAAAACGTTTTTTGTCAAATGGAAGTCCTGTAATATGCTTATCTCATTGTTACCATTTCTTCTTAAAGTAATTATAAATACTGGAGATAAGTCAATTACCTTCAGATTACATCACCTAAAATGTGGAAACAATTAAAGAATTGTCCTTTGAAGCAAATTCATTTAACAGCTCCATAAATACAACAAATTTAAAAGATTATAGTAAAACTTAAAGACAAACTGTGTAAACAGGATGTTCTTCAACATGGCTTCCAAATGTATAAAATAATGTAAAACAAGACTATGTTCACTACTTATTTAGTTGTCAGTCTCCATCAGTTCAATTTAGGAACTGTTTTCCTTGGAGCATGTGTTGGTGTGAAATACCTGCTGCTTCAAACTCAAGTTCAACTGGAGAAAGCAGACATTTTTAAATCTCCAAATCATTTTATTTTTGATAAATACATTTAAATTTATCTTGAAGTCTTTTCTCCAACTGCAAATGTTGTAATTAACCTTTTAATGAACTTGAGAGAAATAAAACTAATGTGTGCATTTATTACTAACGTTTACAGTTTTGTCATTGTAGCTACAATAGAAACTCTTAAAAATAGTTTATAATCTAAACTACAAAACCTGTTAGTAAAGACATAGTAATAATAAAGCACTACGATGACCACAGCAAATGTAGTCTAGACATTAATATTGTATGTCCAATAGTACTACTTCTTTTATATACAGAGATTGTACAGGGTCACAGAGCACACACAGACACAAACACACACATAATCACACCAGGACCAGTTTTCTCATAAGCCAATTAACCTACCAGTATGTCTTTGGACTGTGGGAGGAAACGAACATCCAGAGGGAACCCATGTGAACACAGGCAGAACATACTGCACCAACTCCATAATGATAGCACCCCACATTCAGAATTGGACCCTGGGTCCGAGTGCTGCAAGGCAGTACTGCAAACCCCCGTGCCACTGTGACAGGCTATAGTTAGAGTCCTTTACGGAAAATAGTTCAAAGGTTTCTGTAGAATGCACTACAGGTGGAACCTTCTGTCTATTTGTTTTGTTGAATGCCTCTCTTTGGTACATTTACACTTTAGTTTATCTGTGAATGTGTGAGAGCACCACATTTTAAAAGCTACCAATTTTGTGTTGTGTGAGGATTTTCAGTTTTGTCAAAAAATGTAAAGTAAAACATTATACAATGTCTTCCTATAACAATCTCAAAAGTGAATTATTCTGTTATTAGAAAGATTGACTGAGCATTACATTCACAGTATACAGTATATTGCATAGTAGAAATAGCGGGTTATCTTAGGCAGTGTGTTTTTGATACTGTAGGTACCTAATTTATTTACAGAAATGGTGTTTCAATTTGTTGTTTCTAAACTTTTAATCCTAGATATGATATATTGGTCAAATACATCTGAATAATATTATATGTATATTAGTAAAAATCAGATATGCAAGATCAGCCAAAATCTCATTTTATCCTTTATTATGTTCCTATACAGTCCATAATTCTGTTTACAAGTACTGGCCCTTAAAAATTGTGTGAGACTCATTTTCATTATAAAAACCCAAAATGAAATACAGACAAACCATTTCAGTTTACAGACAAACCTCTGATTTAATAACTAGAATATCTCAGTTCAAATTACATTAAGGAGACACTTGCTTTAAACAGGAACACTTGTTTGGATATCTTCTTAAATAGCAAAACAGTTAACACAGTTTAATATTTATTATGTACAAAACTGTCATTTCTTTAAAGGTACCTTAATCATTTGCTGGATGCATCATCTGTTGTATCAGAGCGTATATCGAGCATTTTGAGACAAATACTGAAAAATATAATTGGTGAACCACTAGTATGGAATTTTATTCAAGAAAACATGGAGATATTTCAAACCAAGTAAGTAAATGTTTCAGTTTTGAGTACTCATCTTTAAAAATTGATTTTTGCTTATACATAGAACCAGTGCACTTAAAATTATTATTTTTAATAAAAGGAGGATGATGTTAGTATTTTAAAATGCTCAGACTGAATTTTTTTTTGAACATAGTAAATAATAATTTATTCTGTAGAAAAGAGAAAAAAAACTAGAAAGTATAGATTGCATAAGTACTCATAGAGTCAATATCTGGCAGAAATTGCAACTGTTTTGATAAGTCTCTACTGAAGTTTTTGCTGTACTCTAACCTTGTGAGTTTAGTCTTTATCATATAGCTTAGTGGAAATACTTCCTACCATAATCAAAAGAGATTTCAAAGGACTTCAGTGTAGCCTGTTAGTCATGAGAGGGTTACAAAACCATTTTTAATATTTTTGAGCTCCATCAATCTACTGTTAGATGGTCTACACATTGGAAAATATTCAACACTACTGTGACTCTACCCAAGTTCAGTAGTGCTGCCAAGATCTCCATGAGCAAGACAGAATATCATTGAGGAACTCTCAAAGAGCCCCAGAGTAACATCTGGGGATCAGCAAGCGTCTCTCGCGGTGGTTAATTTCAGTGTTTCTACATGAACCATCTTGAAAACACAGAACAGGAATGATTTTCATGAGAAGATAACAAAGAAAAATGGGCTTTATAAAGAATGTTATCTCCTGTCTCACATTTGTCAAAGAGCACATAGGAAGAATGTTCTATAGACAGTTGATTGAAAAGTTTAACTTTTTGGTATCAATGAAAAATGTTTTGTATGGTGAAAAAGAAACACAACCTTCCAACAGAAGAAGCTCATCCAGACTTTCAAGCATAGTGGAAGGGAGTATCATTTTTTGGGGCTACTTTGATACCTCATGACCCAGACAGCTTGCTATTATTGACAAAACTATGAACTTGTTGTTGTATCAACCAATTGTAAAGGCGAAAGTCAGGCCATCCAATCGTCAGCTGAACTGAGCCAAAAATGGGTCAAATAGCAAAACAATGATCCCAAACTTAGACATACAGATAACAGAATGGCTGAAGAAGAAAAATATTACACGTGGGTTATCCAAATTACAGTCTAAACAAGAACTCCAAAATGGCAGGACCTGAAGCAAACTGTACATGCAATGAAGCTGTCAAATAAACTCATATGTCATAAACCCATATGTGGGACTTACACACAGTTACAGGAAGCATCTACCTGAGGCTATTGCTTCTCAAATATTACCAGTTACTGAATATAAGAGTTCTCATACTTAATGAATTGTGGATGTTTAGAGTCGGATCATTTTGTTGATTAAATAATCCAGAAACTTCTTGGAGAACAGGATGCTTCTGCTCACAAGCATTATGGAAATAAACTCTAGGAAGGGAAAGCATAGTGTCTGTCCAAACAACAATGAAGTGTAGTTTGGTGTCAGTTTTGTTAGATTTCCTAGCAATGCAAAATACAGATTTACACATTTGACGATATCCGTGAAATTGTTTTTCCTTTAGTAGATATTTGACCATTATGTTTGTGAACTTTTTGATCTAATTTTCCTTTGAATTAAATCATAACCAATGTCAGTCATTTTTTACACTTTTTTTCCTCTTTGTAATTCAAAGAAATTTTGTTTGAGTAGCACCTAACCAACAGCCAACCTCCCATTATTTTACAACAATGCTGTTCTGAGGGACATGAAGAATGTTAATGTTGATTAACAAAAACTATTTCTGTTTTCGGCTGTTATTTGATGAAAGCTTTTTAACTTACAGGGACAAAGCATTTAATCACCAGCTTTGGCCAGTTTTTGGACATTTTGCCGACCGGATTTCAGGTGATTTTCAGTTTAACCAGGTGAGAAAACTGTCTTTATAATTTATAATTAATAACTGCTTACACTTATCTATACTTTTAGGGATTAAAGGCTGAGCTGTACTGTTTTGAAAGATACATGCCAGTAAGATGCATGCAAGCCAGTAGGGGGACACAGAAAGCCACGCAATTTCAGATGATTTATTGTGGTAAAGTTTCCTAGCTGAAGGATGATAAGGTGGCCATGGGAAAATAGTCAGAATCCCAAATTCAGAAGGAATCAGGAGGCTGTTGATGAAGGCCACTGATCATGGCTCTAGAGAACTAAGGAAGGTTCCAGTTGAGGGGAGGCCATTCAGCTCTTTTTGTACAGCAGGAAAATACATCTTTGGCTTATTTTCTTCTGGCCAAATGTTTCATTTCCAAACTCTTTCTGTCAGTGAAAGTTCCCTAAAACAAACTGATCACACAATAATTTCTGGCTTTTGTTTCAATCTCAGTAGTCAAACGCATATAGTAGCCTACTTATTTTGATAGACAAATATAGGGTTTTATATATCATTTAGATGCTTCCACACAGGTGTGGTTCCTGAGTTAAGCAAGCAATTAACATCCCATTCCCATCATTTTTAGTGTCATGTATAAAAGGCTGGGGTAGGCAGAGTTCTCCATTATTTTGGCTGCCATTGCTAGAAGATGAGAACTCCATGACTTTGAAAGAGGGGTGATTGTTGGGGCATGATTACCAGAGTTTCAGGTATGATGATGTTTCATGAGCAACAGTGGAGAAGGTGATGTTGGCATGGAAGTCTGAGAGAAAGACATCATCATCTAGGGGCAAACGTGGACAAAAGCTTTTTCTCCTTGACTGTGATGCCAGTGCATTGGTTCAAGATGCAAGGCAAAACAGATGAACAACTCTGAATCAGTTGATTGCAAATATCAATCCAAGGTGTGGGTAGTTTCATTCTGTACAGTCTGTTGAGAAAATCACAGAGAGGGATACTATGGTTGGATTGTAGTGCATTATACGCATTAACATCATGACTAACAACTGTATGGACTCTGTTCTGACAGATGTTTTGGAAAATGTCCCAAAGTGTACAATGAGTCATCTTCAAATGATTTTAGTCAGAAATGTTGACGTCATTTACTGTCCACTAGTTCAGCTATAGTTCAGGCAAAATCTTCAATTAAACATAATTAAAATGTAGCAAAACTGTGTTACATTAAAACAACCTGTGCATAAAAATGAAATATAAATGGATATGCATCAAAAATGGTCATTAACATTTCTGTTTTTTGAATATAGCAAATACATATGTGTAAGCATAAAAGAATAGATGTAGGACTGACATTTTTATTATTGGACTACACAAAAATGAAAGGTGGAGGTAGAGTGGAATTTTCTGAAGGTGAAACGTATCTGTTACCTAGAATCTGGCAGTCAGAGTCATCAGTTCCCAGCAGGCTTACCACATATTCCACTCAACCACATCCAACAAATCTTCCCCCCAACTCTGGGAAATCAAAGCCATGTACAGTATAGCTTATTAGGGCCAGAGAGAATTTATCCACTTTTTATTTTAAAATGTATTGCTCTTGCAATACTAGTTGAATATTTTCCTTTTAATGCAAGTGGTATTTTTGAAAACAATCCTTGTTTAAATGTCAGTAAATTCAATGTAAGGGATTTTATTGGACTCAATATAAAACATACCCATACATGAAGATGCAAACATATTGAAAAGTGAATTGTGAAATGTGTGTAAAGTCAAGTGTGTTTGTTAGGTCATTGGCAATTATTTGTTGTGATCATTATCAAAATATGGTTTAAGTTTTTTTTAATGTTACAGAATGTTGACTTACTAAGTGTTTTCAATGATTAATTAGTTAACTGATTTGTTGATTAATTTAGCTGTAGTTGCTTCTTCGGCCTTTTGAAGGATATCTGTTAAAATTGTGGAAATACTAGTTGTAATTTGAATTCTTTTGGTTTTCCTTTGTTTTTCAGCTGATAAAGATTTTAAATATGACTATGGGTCCAGAAGAGTTGCCGGAGATAATCCAGAAGTCCACAGAAGTAAAAAAGCTAAAATCAGATTTTAAAACCAAATACTTTCACAGAATTTACAAATGGTTTCAAGAAAATGTAGATAGTGAAGATGTGTACTGACTTTATGTTAGTTGTTATTATTCAGTTCGCTGGTTTTGAAATTGTAATAATAAGATACTGTATGTGTGTATGTACAGTACAAGTCTTCAAAAGTCTGAAAACAAAAAAGGCCTTACAGTTTAAAGCTGTAAAAGTTTTATGACACTGAAAAAAATACCAAAAAACTTACTTTTCATAAGCTTTAATTAACATTAAGATTAGATTATTATTTTATTATTTTGTATGTCCAGTCACTGACTTACTGACAGCTTACACTGTGTCCTTGATGATATCCATATAAAACCACTCTGTCCGATACAGGGCTGTGAAGGAACTGCAACCTGACAGGCAACAGGCACAAGGCAGGCTAAACCCAGTCCTTCACAGGGCACACACAGACATAAGCACACATATACTCACACTCACACCAGGGGCCGTTTTCCCAGAAGCCAGTTAATTTACCAGAATGTCTTTGGACTGTGAAAGGAAACTGGAGTCCCAGAGGAAAACCCATGCAAACACAGGGAGATTACACAGCCCCTATTCAGATAGTACATCAGGAATTGAACCCAGGATCTCACTGCACCACTGTGCTGTCCCTCTTGATGGTAATATTCCAATTTACTTTTGAGATGTTGAAAAAAGTCCCAAGGCTTTCTTTTGTCCTTCTCCGATTCCATCTTCTCACACATTTCATTGACACGACAGACTCTGTGTTGCAAAAAAAAAGCTTGAATATTAAATGTATACCTTTGTAACCAGGGTGTTTTTTAGTTCTAGCAGTATTCTCAACATCATTTGATATTCCGTCAAGATGATGCCTCAATTTATCTTCTTCCAGTGGTATTGAATGGCATAAAAACACTTGCTTTTATACAGTACATCTTTTTTGAGAATACAGTAGACCATTATTCAAAACAGGAGTTACGTTCCTCCAGAGCAGCATATTAAGAAAATCTGTACTGGAGAAACTTAATAATAAATAAGCATATGTGAATGTGGCCTTTTAAATTAATCTATTAATACCTACTTTATATACCTATAATATTACAAACAAATGAATAGCCAAACCTAAACTTAATTGCATATCAAACTAACATTTAATACAAAATAAAATATATATGGTATAAAAAAGCATTAAACATTTAGGACATAAAAATATTAATTAGGCCTCTAACGCCATAGAAACAGGAGGAACCTTATCTCTTAAGGAGCAGAAGCTTCAACATTGGCGTAAATCTTTTCTTCTTTTCTTCAGCCTTTTGGATGGTGCAGGTGGTAAACATTTTCAAGTTGTACTTATGACACTCACACCTCCACATACAGTATGATGTCCAGAATTTACATGTTTACTCTCTGGTCTAATAACCTCTCAACTTATCTTCTCTACACAACCACTTTCAGGTGCCTTGTGTTTTGATGACATACTGCAATGTAAGGGTATTAACCAAAACAAATACTTTGCTGAGTTTCTTAGGGTAACAGTACAAGAGACAGAAAGATGGTGTGGGGTCGTAGAATGAGAGATGGTGGCTGGAATGAAAGCGATTACTTGAACACTCTGGAGCACACATCACCATGCATTCCACTACAGAAGGACCTTGTATGACTACATGCATTCAACATTCATTGCATTCAACACTTATTTGTACCCATTTTTGTGTATAATGAAATCTATATTAGACAAACTCACTGTATCATCAGCATTTTTTTTATCATCATTGTATGAAAAGTCCCCCTTATACTGTATTTGTAGACCTTTTAATGTCAAACATTTGTTTCAAACTTAAGATGCTGTTATACAGCATTTGCAGGCCTCAGAGATGGAAGCAGTTCTTAAATGTTATCTAGTTTCTTTCAATTAACAATGAACTGTAAGTCTAGATGCTAAGGTTCCATTTTTTAACTCAGTTCATTTCATAAAATTCTGCAAGTATTTCTCTGTTTTGTAAACTTGTTACATTGTAATACTACTATTTGGTTTCCTTACTCTTTCAATTTCTGTTGATAATCCTTTGGAGTATACTTAAACACAATTAAAAGCTTGTCACATTGCAACAATGTGTCAATTTTGCTAAATCTTATAAACTAATGCAGTTCTCAACCTGAAAACCTCATATTTTCTCAAACATATTTATTCAAGTATAGTCACTTAGAAGCCAGAGACCTTGAAGATTTTATGGAAACCATCTGGAAATACAATTTATCTAGTATAATAATTGTTAATTGCCTTTAATGGTTATGTTTTGTATTCATTCTGAATGGATGATTTTTTTAAACAAGTAAATTTTAAAGCAAAGGTTAATTTTAATGTTTTGCCTTGTATTTGTACAAGGATTGTTATCAATGTTTTAAACTGGGTTTGGGATATTATATGACTATATTTTAGCAATCACGTGTTAAATAATTATTTTATATTGATGCTGCTAAGACAATTCACTTTAAACAGAGATTCCTGCAAAATTAATTGGAGCTGTCAAACTGTTGACCGATAGCCCATTGTTTACGTAAAATACATGCAAAAATGTCAGAACAAAAGGGAATTCTTTTTAATCTTTTTCCTTATAATTATGCAACGACACTGTTAAGACAGTACTGTGTTAACAATGTAAGACAGCAAAAAATAATTTTGTGCACTGTTACCAAAGCCATGAATTGATATGAGTTGAAAATCAATTTTAAATGTTGTGAGACATAGAGCTTTGCTTAGACAGATACACTAATGTTTAAATTCTAAATATGTATTTTGAAATCAGAACTATTAGCCCAGCAAATATATACAATACTTATTTTGTCTTTACAGTCAAGCAATTTGTATTTGTGATCATGAGATTAAAATGAATGATAAGTACAATATAATATACATTCTATTTTTGGGTAATAAAATACCCAACAAAAGTCACCTGTCAACTAATTGCCAAAATACTTTATTTCCTTTCAAATAATCTTTAATAATAAACAATTAATAAACAATAAACATTTTGTTTGTGACACAAGAGGTTAGAACTGAATTATAGCTTCATCAAAAAAATATTCCAGAGCTGTACTTATCAGTCATATTTTTTTCATGAAAAATAATTATAATTGGAATTTGTCATGAAAACTCTCGTTCAGAAATCACTGTGCCACTATGTTTTGGGTGCAATGCGTACAGTATGGAGACCCCCGAGATCTCCTCTGTGAAAACAATTTGCTACTGTGTGCTGTGACATCACATGGTAATTCAAACTTGTTAGTGTTCACCTCAAAAGTACATGGATTTTTATGATATTTGTAATATGAAAAAAACATTATATATGTTGATTTATTTAACTTTGTAACCAGTGACTTTTTTATAAATTCTTCTTACACAGTTTGTTCTTTGGTACATCATTTAAAAAAGAAACAGACAATGACAGTTAATAAACCAAACTAAAGACTCTCTTGCTTTGTGAACTCCTTTTAACAGGTTTTAAACAATTCACCCGGGACCATCAATTTGCGTGTACTTACGTTTTACTGAATATTGTAATGTAGATATTTGAAGTATAACTTAAAAGCACATTTGTTTGTTTCTAGTAGCACACCGTTATATCTTTATTTCTGTATTTTTGTTTAAAAATGTTAGATGTTATATTGTAATAATCTACAATAGATGATATGCAAATGTTAAAATTGGATACATTTCCCTATTTGTCTTATTCTGGCTTGTGATATTATAGCGCACTTGTGCATTCTACACCTTGCCTTGTGCTGTACAGCACTGGACCATTGTGTTGTTTGCCTTGTGTGCTTCTAGTACAAGACACAATTTATTCTGCCTCAATACTGCACAGACACGCTGCTGACTTCTTCCTTAACAAACACCTGAGTGAGCAGTTCATTTAGTGCCTGAGTGTGTTTCGCCTTCTAGGTCGAGAAGTTTTCCTTTATTTTTCCAGTTACATTTTGCTTCATCGTTATTTTTTTTTTGTACTGGCAAAAAACTATACTATAGCCTCCATTGCAATATTCGTTTCTATCGCTTTTCTGACCTTTCTTAAATTCTTGAATTTCATTCCATTAAAATGGATCCTGTTATGACACATGGGAGCATAGTTGCATAGACCTAATCAGTCTGTGGACAGACCGTTGTGGGATATTCTGTAAGTCTTCCAGTGCAGCATCAACCAGCTAGTGAGCTCAGGGACTTTGTTAAAGTTAAGGAACAGGTAAAGAAACAAGATTTATTAAAACAAATTAGTGAAATAAAATGCATCATGAGTTTTTTGGGAAAATTGAAAAGCTCACTTTTTTAACTGTATGTTGTAGGGCTTGTAGACATTGCTGTTTTAAAATCTTTTGGCAAACAGATCATTTGTATTTAATGGATTTCACTTTTTTATTTTACATAAGTAAAAGGATGGAAGACCTACACAATGGTTATTTTTATTGAGGTTGTATTAAATTAACCATCATAAGGTCTCAACTTAAAAAATATACAGTAATTGCCCTTATGTGCTATGCACGACTAGATGATCTCATATGAGGTTCATCCTTTTTTTTCCCTACTGTATGTGGGTTAGTGCTAACTATAGGAATTCATGGATATATAGCTCCTCCTAGTGACGAGTTTACTTAATTGCATTTAGCAAGAGTGTTGGGCCTTAACTGCAACCTGCAAAACAACACAAGTTAATGAATAGGAAAACGTAAAGGTTTATTCCATGCTGAAAAGAGGAAAAGAAACAACGTTTTGGCTGTGGAGCCTTCTTCGGGTGTGAACTCCGGTTTATTTTAGCATGGAAATGTTCCTTTGCAGCCTAGGAACATTTCTAGGAACATATGGCCAGCAGCCATATCACCCTGCAACTCACAACTGGCAACCCACTGAAGCTAAGCAGGTGTGAGCCTGGTCAGTACCTGGATGGGGAGACCTCCTGGGAAAAACTAAGGTTGCTGCTGGAAGAGGTGTTGGTGGGGCCAGCAGGGGGCGCTCACCCTGTGGTCCACGTGGGTCCTAATGCCCCAGTATAGTGATGGGGACACTATACTGTAAACAGGTGCCGTCCTTCGGATGAGACGTAAAACCGAGGTCCTGACTCTGTGGTCATTAAAAATCCCAGGGCATTTCTCGAAAAGAGTAGGGGTGTAACCCCGGCGTCCTGGCCAAATTTCCCATTGGCCTTAACCAATCATGGCCTCCTAATAATCCCCATCTATGAATTGGCTTCATTACTCTCTGCTCTCCTCCCCACTAATAGCTGATGTGTGGTGAGCGTTCTGGCGCACTATGGCTGCCGTCGCATCATCCAGGTGGATGCTGCACATTGGTGGTGGTGGAGGGGAGTCCCCATTACCTGTAAAGCGCTTTGAGTGGAGTGTCCAGAAAAGCGCTATATAAGTGTAAGCAATTATTATTATTATTATTATTATTATTATGCATGCTGACTTCAGCACTTGAACAGGTTAATTAATAAGTTGTTCTGCACTAAAATGAATTTATATTTACATCTGACTCAGTTGTAGTTTGTGTTATATCAAGATACAGTGAATACAAGGCTAGCTTAATTAATATAAATGTAAAAGCTATAGATCTGATTTTAAATTCTGAAATATTAATTAAACCTCTTCAAGGTAATATCTGATCGTGAAGGGACCATTAATAATTACACCTTATTTAGTACAAAACTTATAAATAATTCATTACACTTATATAGCACTTTTCTGGACTCTCCACTCAAAGCGCTTTACAGGTAATGGGGACTCCCCTCCACCACCACCAATTTGTAGCCCCCACCTGGATGTTGCAACAGCGGCCATAGTGCACCAGTACACCCACCACACATCAGCTGTCACTGGGGAGGAGAACAGAGTGATGAAGCCAATTCATAGATGGGATTATTAGGAGGCCATGATTGGTAAGGGCCAATGGTAAATTTGGCCAGGATGCTGGAGTAACACCCCTACTCTTTTCAAGAAACATCCTGGGATTTTTAATGACCACAGAGAGTCAGGACCTCGGTTTTACATCACAGTGTAAGGGCAGTGCCTTTGTGGGGCATGTGGACCCACACAGACTGCAGTGTTAGTGTCCCCTGCTGGCCCCACTGAAACCTCTTCCAGCAGAAGCCTTAGTTTTTGACCAGGGGGTCTCCCATCCAGGTACTGACCAGGCTTACACCTGTTGAGCTTCAGTGGATTGCCAGTTATGAGTTGCAGGGTGATATGGCTGCTATTTGCACTGGTGAAGACTACTAGAACTACCTCAACCACTAATTCCAGTCCTGGGAGATCTCTGTGTCTTCTGCACCTTAATCACAAGCTGATTGATTTCAGTTTCTTTCAGAAACATATTCTTAAAATTGCTCAGGTAATAACAGGCCCAGACCAAGAATGTGCTGTTACTTCTATTCTTGTCCTGAATGCAATCTAGAAAAAGCAGCTAGCTGTTGCAATAGGTATTAGATCAACAACAGTATTTTTATAGAAGGTGGCTGCACCATACTGTATTTGCTTTCTCATACAAGGCAGAAACTTGTTTGTAAACATCAGTTTACAATACATGTATATTGATTAAACTGGTAAATATTATTTCTCTGGTACATAATTTTATTTCAATGTTTATTGAAAACATTTTTTGTTTGTTTCCCATTATTGTGATTATTTTGATTATACTAAAGACTTGCACTGAAATTATTTTTTATTACTGACGTTTTAGGCTGTTGTATAACAACACTGCATGTTTTTCCTTCATTTGACAAAACACTCCTTGATGTTATGTCTTTTTCATGTACCAGTAGTTAAAAAATAAACCAGTGTACAGTCTAAGTATAAATTATAATTGCTGGATTTGAACAGCAACTCTGGTTGTGCTGTTGGATTCTGGACTTTCTGAGGTGTCGCCAACCAAGAACCTGTCTAGGGAATAACAGGACATATTGCTCTCTGAGACAAGCTGTTCCCCAAGGCTTCCTATCTCTGTGGCTTTTTTCCCTTTTCACAAATAACTTCACATCTTAAGTTGGCTCGGTTATGATTTTTAATCATCCAAATTATACTATTATATTTGGCCTTTTCTCTGATAATGATGAGCCTCTGTACTGAGAGATTGACTGAGAACAACGTGGTGTTCTGATAAAGACCTTCTATTCAATGCATTAAAAGCTAGGGAAGTCATTATTGATTTTATGTGTGCCCAGAACATAAAGCTCCCGATCATCATTAATGACCATCCTATTGTGACTACAAATTCCAAAACACATTTTTGGGAACTTAAGTAATGATCATAAATGCAGCTCCAGCACAGATCAGATACAGTGTGTAAGGAGGAACAGTAGAGGATGTACTTTCTCAGGCAACTTAAGAAATACAGAGTAAACCAGCAACTTCTTTGCCAATTTTACACAGCCATAATTCAAAGGATTTTAACAACTTCCATCACAGTTTGGAAGATATACAAAAGGAAACCTGGAAAGGATCGTGTCCAGAGCATGAGAAATAATAGGCTGTGAACTATCTTCAGCTTCACCCCTTTACACAAGATGTACCTCAGGTGGTGCCTATAAGATTATTTCAGACCCTCTCATCCAGTTCATAATCTTTTTTAGCTTCTTCATTCGGGACAATGGTTGAAATCAATCCTTTCAAAAACTACACGCCTCAACTTCAGCTTCTTTCCCTCTGCCGTAAGAATTCGAACTCTCCTCCTTCAGTTATTTAGCCTCCCGTGAGCAGCTCCTTTACAATCGTGTTTGCTGCATGCAAGGTTAATGTTAACTGTACGTATCTACGTGATTGTGTGATGCTTGTCTTTTAATTTCAGTTGATATGTATTCTTAAAATATTTTATGTGCTTTATGGCTGTTTCATCAGTGTTCTCTTGCTCCGAAAGCCAATGCCACCAACTACTGTTGTGTGGCAATAACGAATAAAGAAATACTCAAGATTCGCGTTTCAGTCTTTGGTTCAGTTTGACCCTGGACGGTATCTGTCCTAACAGCTGTCTGTGGACATGTGACAAGGAAGAGAGGAAAAATAACAGAAGTTGAAATTTTGCAAAGAACCACAGAGATTTGCCATGACTGCAATTATTAAAGAAACTCAAAGGTATTGTTGCAGAATTATTATTCTTTATACAGTGGATCAATAATAAAATGATAGTGACACTGTTTTAGTCGGCATAGTTGTTTAATTGATTTTTATAAAATCAACATTTGCTGTAGCAATGCAATGGAACTAAATGTTTATTTTTTGTACTACTTCACAGGGTTGTAGATATAGCCCTGTTATTATACTCATTATGATCCTGAATAATGTGTTATTTTCCCCTTAATGTGTTTCTGGTTCTACTGTGTGTACAAATTGTGCGATTACCAACGATCTGGTGAAGTTTTCAATGTCGTAGAACAGAAAAAAAGCCCTTTGTTTCGCGATTTCTAAAAGGTTCGATAATGTATTGTTTTACGCTGATTTTTGTCTCCGATAAATAGTTATTTTTCGGGGGATGTTTGTCTATCCACAGCATTAAAGAAGCAGTGTTGTTCATCAATGAAATCGACCCAAGCAAATTTCCAAAACTGCTGTCGCGAATTCTTCAGAAACTCCACCTAAAGGTACATTACTCTTTTGTAAGCTTCCAGATGTATGTGAAAAGGGCAAACAACCTTTACTGTCTTTGGGATACTATTTAAAGTAAACAGTTTTGGTATTAAATCTACAACACCTTCACTAGGTTATATTTTCCAACTTGGCTTGAAATGTTCTTAATGTAAGCCCCAGAAACCTTATCGTCTTTAAGAGTCTATTCAACAGACATCAGCTTTTTTGATTTTTAAGATTTGTAACGTGCATATTACCAAAAAGATATTTATCACTAGATATCAGATAGACTCCTGTTTGCTGTGACTCTTACCATGAATAAGTTGCTTTCTGATGATGGGCATATGATTTAAACAACTGTCTATATAAATCTACTAATCTGCTGTATAACTACTGTATATAATGAATAGAAACAGGGTGAAGCATTTTTTTCTAAATGTTGATGCATTGCTGTAGAGACTTCAATGTACGAACTGTGATACCGTTCTGTAATTAACTTACCACACTTCTTCATTTATCTAATTTTTATGATTCATGTTGCAGGCCGAACGCTCTTTCAGTGAGGAGGAAGAGGAGAAACTACAGACTGCTCTGTTACTAGAAAAGCAAGCCCTTCATCTAGTCCTGGAAACAGTTTCTTATATTATAGAGCAGGCATGTCTTCTTTTGAAGCCACACTTTTGTATGCTTAAGTTAAAGCTTTTCAGATGAAATACATACGTATATTTGCCATTTTACTTCTGTCTTATATAAGCAGTGCTTGGAAACTTTTAGTATAGAAAAACAAAATACCCAGTCAGGTACTTCCAAGTAAATAGTAATTATTGGTGTAATTGCAGTCTCATGCTTTAGAGGGCATTGCTCTCCATAAATAAGTGTCTTTGCTCAGCAGGCACAGGGATACACCCTAGATGAGATACCACTCCACTGCAGGGCACACAGACACACAAACACACCCACACTCATACCAAGTCCAGCTTTCCCAGAAGTCAATTAACCTAATAGGATCTATTTGGACTGTGGAAGGAAACCAGAGCACCCAGACGAAACCCACGCAAACACAGAGCCGTGAATATGTTCCTCACAAAGTAGGTCAAGAATGCCGAGAATTTTTTCACCGAAGGAAAAAAAAAATGTTTGTAGGTTGAGAGCACAGAGCCAAACCAGTGTTTTTGAGTGGGTGATAAGGTTTAAAGATGGAAAAAGAAAATAGTCAGGTGGTGAAGAGTCTGAGAATGGCAGTGAACGCTCCAGTGTTCCACCTCGCGTTGTGCACCAGGCCATACATGCATGCAGATGTGTTAAATCTAACACACATCTGTCCCCAACACATATTTGTGTTAGAGCCCTAACAAAAATATGTGTTGGGGACATTGCAAGCAGTGCAAGCTAAACACTTGCAATACAAAAGTGGTTGTCCTGCAGATGTAGTCAGCCCAGTCTCTAATGTGGAGTGAGTTTATGATGGCATAGCATTATAATGCATTGTGAGATGTGCTCATTCACCATGTACTGTAGTTACTGGTAAATCGTGCAGAACCTGTTGTCAGAGTATGCACTGGCATTGCTCCTCCCTGCATTACCAAAGAAATTAAAGATGATGCCCTTAGCATTTCTCAATGGCTGGATAAAAGGGTCATACGGATGCCTAATATAAACAAGAGCTAGATGGGCCACATGGCACCCTCTTGTTTGTAAACTTAAAAAAAAAGATAATGGTAAATGTCAGACTTTTAAAAACCTACACCTCACACCTAGTATTAACAGTGATTTCTATCCACAAACACAAAGTGTATGTGAAATATCTGTCAGGATATTTCAGGCAGAAGCTGAGAAAATGCCTTTCTCTATTATGACCTTCATCTTGTGATGCGAAAGCATCAGCACAAAAAGTGATATTTAATAAACAGCAGGCTAGTTGGCATTGGACTAAAATTAGATACAAACCCTAAGCAGTAGCAGTCAAAACAATAGTATGTGTAAGTCTTTTTGTTATTTTACTGCAGTTTTATAATTGAAGACCCAGATATAATTGATTCTAATTATGTGAATTTGCAGTAGATCTACAGTTAAAGTCTTGGTTAATTACCTTGAAGTCTTAACCTTGCAGTGTTCTTTTTACATACAGTACAGATACCCATGGGACTTTTGAGTAATAGGCTTTATCCTTTTATGGTATGAAATGTAAGTAAAACTGTAAGCTCTTCCAGTAGCTGTACAGACATTAATTAGCACTAATCTTGAGTGACCTAATATTCTTTGAGGTAAACAGGTCTACAAGTACAGCTCATTCTGGTTTGTGAAACAGGCCCTTAGAATTAAAAAGTGATTTTTTTAGGTGTAATTTGTGGATAATAAGCATTCTTTTCAAGTATGTAAGCGGATGATATGCTATCTTTTACTATAGTTTGTATATTGTTGAAGGAGTATGGAGTGTGTTGTTAAGGGATTTTGTGCTTGTGCTGTGATTTTGTAGTACTATATTTAGAGAGAGAATATGTCTTTACTAGCTGTCAGTTAGGTTTTGTAATTCATGGCCTCCCAAAACAGCAGAATATAACGCTTTAACCGATTTTGATTTCATGAATATAATTGCTCCCTTTTTCTAGTGCCCTCTGTAGACCTGCTATATTTTTAAATAATATTAAGTGGGAGTGTACTCTAATCTGCTTAGATCTAATACATATTTTAGCTTTTTAACTACAAATGAATTATTAAGAAAGAAATAGCACATCTTTCATTCACTAGGAACGGTGCATTCCTCTAGAGACAGAACCTTCTGGAAGCTTGAATAACTGAAGGATTGAGGTCAAGAGAAATAACTCGACTCATTTCCTATGTTCCTGTGCCAAATCTGTGCACAGCCGAAGGATGCTAGGCTAAAAGAAGCACATTGTATTTTGTGTTCATCTAATAGATTTCTTTGTTTTTTTAAGTACAAGGTTTTGACAAAATCCATATTTTTACTCTCCAGTTCAGTTTTGATTGGATTGGAATTTCTTTATGATTGCAATTGACATTTCATGATGCATAATCTTAACACAATTGCATTCTCCACAAGTCACATTTTTTAATTAATCCTGAGTTCACCTGCATTTTCTATCTTTTGTCAATATAGTTGTAAGAAAAATATTTTAAAAGGAATTGGTCCATTTTGTACCCTCAATAACAAGTTCAAGATTTCATCCCAAGAGATGTTTTAACTAGTTTTTGTTTCAATTTTACCTCTCCAGGCTGTCTATCACAATGTGAAACCAGCATCTCTTAAGCAGCAACTAGAAAACATCAAATTAAACCCTGACAAGGCTGAGGTCTTCTCTCAGGCATGGGCAACTGCAGGCCAAGACACTGTAGAAAAATTCAGGCAACGGATATTTGCTCCTAAAAAGGTAAGAGTTTTTTTTATTTTTCAAATAAAATCATGGTTCTTCTTGTGCAAAGTGAACATATTAATATGTGTGGAGCAAGCTACTCAGCAATGCTGTTGAAGCCAATACCATGGCTTCCTTCAAGAAAACACTGGATCAGATCTTTGGATCGATTAGCTACTAGCTACTTAATGGGCTAGTTGTGCAGAATGGTCTCCTCTCATTTGTAATTGTTTTTATGTTCTTACGCTGTTGTGTTCTTAATCTAAATGAATACATTGGTTTATCATTAAGAAGATAAACAGTTCTGAATAGCTGATGCTTGATATAGATTGATCCACATTTTTTGCTTACACGTTTAACCAATTTCGTAGCTTTAGTGCTAAATATTTTTCCATATCTAAGCCTTATTCATGTTTAATGCACTTGTACCATGTTTTTGTTTATACAGTATGGGAAAATGCATAATACAGTATACGTAGAATGGGGGATAACCTCTTGAAAGGACAGCACTTAATTTTAATCACATTGTAAATTTAGGATGCTATATTCTTTTCCATTTGATCAGTTATCAAAGTGTCCCCATGGGTCATTATGAACCTAACTGAAAAGTCCTTTCTCATTACTAGGAAACCATTAGTTATCTCATACAGAAGTAATTGTCTTTTACTTCAAAGCAAAAAGAACCTTTAAAAAGAAAGCTGCAATTATTTTCTTTCACTGCCATCACACTTCATGCCCAGGTGTTTCAGCTGTTCTGCAGGATATTTTCTTAATTTGATAAAAGTGCACTCGTTCTGTTTCAAACAAAACGGTCTTCTTTAAAAAAATAGTGCTTAAATGTATTAACTGATGGAATTCTTAAAGAACTTAGTGTTATTTGTTGAGCTCTTTCTAACTATCAGTCTATTTTGCCATGTACTGTATATATCTCCAATTCGGTTTCACCTGTTTGCTTTTTTTACTGGAGGAAATTAAATATATAAATTAAATGCCTAATTACAAATGTTATTGTTAGTAGAGTTAAGCTTATATTTTGAAATGCTTTGCTACTGAAGGAAAAAAAAGAATCTTGGACCATTACTTTGAAAAGCTGGTATCTATGACTTTATTAAAATGTGTTGTGTAATTGCTAACTTAGTGATACCGCAGGGTACAATACTGCAAATCACAGTTCTTTTTTACATCAGTTGTGTGATTTTCTGGATGTGACATTTATCGTTTCATGTATGCTTTGATTTTAGCTGGAGAGTGTTGGATGGCAGCTAAACTTAGAAATGGCACAATCGAGACAAGCAAAAATGAAATCGCCACGTGCTGTTTTGGAGCTTGGGATCAGCAATGAAGACTCGGAGGTAAATCTGCCAGGGTTTTTTTTCTGTCAAGCTCTCTTCAGTGCCAGAATTGGATGTGAAATTATTTTGTTATCATCAAGCATGTGCTCTTTTGTTCCATCATTATCTACGCTGGTGATTTGTAATTACAGTAGATTTGCAAAACCCAGAGACTCCTTCCCCGGGACTTGCCGCTTTCATAAAAGATGCAAATCCTGTCTCAATCCCTCCTGACTGAGTTAGAAGTATAAAAAATAAATAGAGCTCATTAATAATACCTTGGAGGGCAGGGTTGTTTATAACTCCAATGGGGCATTCACCATTATCAACAGTCTGCCCTGTTCCTGACAGACTTCATCTGCATCCCTATTTCCATTTGCAAAATAAAGAAGAAATAAATGAGTTTCTCTTGCTTTGGAGGGCTGCTTCTTGAAGCAGTTGTGAATGCCACGAGAGTATATTTTCTGTTAGTAGAGGTGTGTTCAAACCTTTGCTGAACACTGCAACCCTCTAGACACTCTGCTGCTGACAGCCTTGGTAACCACCCTTCCAAATGTCAGCTGAACATGTCTTACAGCTTGTTTGCTAAATTCTAAAATGGGCAATGCAAGTACAAATTTATTTGAAGACATAAGTCCCGTACATGATTGTATTTAGCTCAGCTGCTGTACTTGTTCCCGACTCTTTCATCATTGCAGAAGAAAAAGAAAGGCCTGTATTAAAATAGAGATAATTTTCTATACTTCTATTAAGAATTAATGGCATCTAACAGAAATATAAAATCCACAGGGTTTGTTGTGAGAATTGTTTTTCTTTCTCTATTTGAAATGTAAAGGTTTGATAACAAGGGTCTGGGCTTCACTTTTTATAGCGAATTTAATGTCGTTGTGCAGCTACGATTCATTTATCTGTTTGCTAAATCATTATAATTCTCGTGTTTTATATTTACTTTCCTAAAAAAAACTGTGTTTCATCAATATGCTGGGTAATTGTGTAATAAATCTTTTACCCTGTGATTCTTTTCCTTACCAACTACAATTTCTCAGGATTGAAAATTGAGTAATTTACATTTACTGATGTATTCCCCGCTGGGAATTAAATAGGGCCTAGAGCAAAGTGGCAAATGTGGAGCAACAGCCTTGTGTATGTAACAGAGAGAAGTGTTGCTAAGCGTTGTAATTTTTTTGTTATGCAGTAGGGGGCACTGTTACCACATTAAAAAAGAGCATTACCCAGTGTATAACTGACTGGTATGATTAGCCAAGGAATTAAATTGTACTGATAATAAAGTATGTATGGTTGGTCGTTATATTAAAAATTGGTGTATGAAAAGGTTACTTCTTACTACTCCTTACTTTAATCTACTAAATAGACTAATGCAAACTTTATAAAAAATAAAACCGTGCATAATGTGAAAATAATTATTTAAAATACAAATATTTTGTTATCTTACTAATACCAGTATCTTGTTAATCTGAAGTTGCTGTGACGTTCATGTGAGAAACTGATGAAGGAAATCATTTAATCTTCTTTTTAATTGAACTGATGTATTAGGAATTTTAGTAGGTCCAATGTACGGTGACTGTTTTAGCTAAAGAACATAAATGAGCTTAAAATGAAGACTACATAGCCTGTGTTCTAATGAAGGTTTGGATTGAGCACAAAGTAAAAAAGGAAATGTGTTATTTGATTGGGTGATTCACATTTATTTAAAATTATTAAAAAGAGCCATTTTCACAGTGTGCAGAGATGATACTTTAGAAATACACAAAATAACACATTTGACCTTTTTTAAGAAAATGTAATTTCTAGGTAATTGCATTGCAATTTAATGATCTTTTGAATTTCTGTATGTTTCACTTTTAGAAATTGTATATTCTGTAGACTTGCTTGCTAAAACAAACTGGCTCTGAAACAAAAGGTGAAAAATGTATATATATACCTGATCCAGTATTCCAGCTGGAAAGCTTAAGGCAGTATTTCTCCTAGACAATCCTATAATATTGACCAAACCAATAATGAATACACATATAGATTTTTAGCATCCTTGTACTGTACTTAATTTTATTTCTGTGTATAGATGCATGAAATGAAAAATGTATACTGTTTATATTCATATATGTATGTATTTACATGAAAACAAGCACACAATACTTTAATACCAGTTTGGATCATAAAAGGTGGTGAAATGGGATTTTACCATCTTTCCACTTCACTAAAAAACGAAAAATAAAACAGCTGCTCTGAAGCCGTTGAATATTATTGATTTAGGATGCAACTAGTCCATGAAATACTGTAGGTCTGTTCTCTGGAGGGCTACACAGAGCAGCAGACAGAGCCCTTAAGGTGTTAGACTGTGCATACATTCTGACTGGTATCACACAGATGTTTATTTTAAGCTAGCCCAAAACAGATCTTTAAGCCTGTCTTTGGGAAAAAAAAAAGCCTTTCAAAAAGGAACAGCTAATCAGTGAATGATGCACTGGAGATGATGACAGTCGATGTGTGAACTGCGTATGTGCTTCTTTCTCTGTCTTTTGTACTGTTCTGTTCTGTACCCCTCTGCTTTTCCCGTTGTTTGTTGTTCTAAATTTAAAAGCTGATGTTTTGTTTCTGTCTGCGCAAAGCATTTTAATGTTTCCACACACTGGAATTTCATTTTAATCACGTAGAGATAAGAGTAATAGTGAAATGTAACATTCATTATCCAAGTCTGAGACTCACCCAAAACAGATAATCAGATAATTTATTCAGGGATGCCATCGATGCTTAAACGAAGAATATTAATGACAGAGTTTACATGCGTGTTTATCCTTATCTGAGCTATCTCTGGTTGAGCCAATTGAAAAATGGGCCCATTCTATTTCCAGGTTTTATTATTTTTTATTTGGAGGATGCTTTTATACAAAGAGATGATGACATTTGGACCCATTTGTACAACTGGGCATTTCACGCACGCATCTGAGTGCAAAATCGTGCTCCAGGGTGCTACAGCACTGTCCCACCTGGGATATGAGCCCACAGTCTTGAAGTTTTATGTGTCCAGAGCCTTCACCACAGTTCCCTCCACTGCGCCTCTGTTTTGTGGGAAGGCGTGGGCTGACGTTCTGATGAATCGGGCAATTCTCATGTTGTTTTAATAGAAAACACAAATTGTGTATTTTTTTCTGTGTTTTTTTGTGCATTTTTTGGAGAATTTTGCCAGAGAATCCATAGTGGTTTGTTGCGGTCTTGTGTGATTGAACTTGTGTAAAGCACACTGGTCTTCAGATGCAAGGCACACCAGTAGTTCACACATCAAGCGTATTCCTAAAAGGTTGCAACCGCCCTTATAATATAGCAAGTGCAGGCTGCTGCTCATTGCATTAATGTGGCTTTATGAATGCCCTCAAATCCTCTTAGCTGAATAACAAAATGTATGCTTTTCTGCTGATGTTGAGTAAGAGTAGGACAGATGAACACTGCACCACACAATAATAATAATTTATTTGATGGCATATAATGAAATTGTCCAGCCCTGGTTTTCAAGATCACTATTGCTAAATTCAGTTTGGGAAGACGGTATTATAGAGTTCTGTGCCAGACTCTTTTTCGGGTGAAAATGGCTTTGTTTATTCCCCTTGTTTGTCGATTTCATGTGTTTAACCTAAGCTTTTAGTTGGCCTTTTTAACAAACAAAACCTAAACCTGGACCAATACGGCTTCACACCTAAGTTTCTTAGCATTAATATTAATATCCAACATAAGTGCCAAATTCACCTAGGTAACAAACACCATTTCTTAAAATAATGTAGAACTGTGGCTGTAAGGGTCGATTCAGCCCTTTGATTGTTTTTCTTGATGCACTGTAAATTGTTTGGAGCATAGACATTTTCAGCAGACTATTTTAAGATATTGTGAGACTACAATAAAGTCTCAACTATTATTATTTCTTTTATAGTTGTGTTTTTAAACGTATTAAATCCCTTTAAAATCTCATACGATCCAGGGAGTCAAATTTTAATGTTTTAACTAGCTGCAGGGGCTTCTAGTTATTTATCCAGCTGCAGTTCATCTGATTGTTTGATCAGCTGAGCATATTTAAAATATTTTCAGGTTCTTTTAAAATAACAGTGTTGTAATAATATATAATTGTAAAGCTAGTTAAAAGTTCAGTTCAATTAAGTTCATACCTGAGAGCTCTGGGAGAATGAAATCCTGAAGCTCTACAGGCCAGCTCTGTCTGAGTTTAGTACTGCTGATAGGTGTCACCAGAGGAAAGATACAGAGACTGTAGAGACAAGGAAATGTGAGATCATGCTGAAAAATTGTGAAGGCATAGTACAGAACTTGAAAATATGTTATGGGTAAAGAAGAAGATGAGGGGTATCTGGTAAATATGCTTTTGAAAGATTAAACAGAGTACCTCCAGCCTCTCTGATTTCACAAAGTGGCTTGAATGCACAGACAGGCCTTGTCTTCTGTATTTTAAAAATGTCAAGAACAGTGACTTCTTAAGATGTTGATAAAATCATGTATTTTAGACGCAATGCTCCTGATATTTTCTGCTCCAAAATATGAGATCATCCATCTCAATTTCACAATTAGTATTCAAACTTATGTTTTATTTTTTTAAACAAATTTTGGAAAGTGATTATAAATTAATAGAATATGTTGCAAAACCTGTTGTATTGATTGCTCACCTACTGTATTCAATAATGATGAAACTAAAATACAGTCTGTTGATATTGTTTGGGTCCTGTAGGTTTCATTAATTCAATTGAGAATTTGGTATGAAATTCTTTAAAAACAATTGGTAGCTGTAAAAATATTTTTTTAATTATATGCAAAGCTTGTAAATGGGAAAATGTTTTTAAAAGGCATTCCTGTGCTCCTTAATACAACTTTTCTGTTACTCATTGAGAGAGCTGAAAGGAAGTGTTTCAGGCCATATGTGTCATTCTGTCTCTTATATAATGATCTTTGTGTTCAAAATAAAAAACAGATCCAGTCTGTCTCAGTGGTTCTGCTCCCAATCTGAACTGTGTCCTGGTGCGAAGTTGTGTTTTTCATCAGCCTGATGGCTTACTTTTCTTACTTGGGAAAAAAACAATGGACTACATATAATTCACTCAATTTGCTTCAGCAAAACACACATTCCCTGTGCTGTAGGGACAGTCATAATCTGCTTGAAATGATGTATGATAGAGCTGTAGAGCAGAAAGTATTATATTAAAAGTTGCATGGTCCTGCTGTGTCGCCAATGATCCACAGCTCATTTTTAAGACTTTTTTTTTAGCCAAATGAGATGTGTCTGCCATTAAAGAAGAGAATAAATAGCATTTATACTTGTACAGGTTTGCAACTGTGTTTGCCTTCACCTGCAGGTAAAGTTGCCAGTCAAGGCAGTATGATTTATATTTGAAAGAGTTTGAAAAGAGTAGGAGGAGAAAAGTGGCACTTTGATGATGTGAACTTAATTGCTTATCTGTCAGGAAGTTGTTAACAATACATTATTTTTACATGCATTTCAAACAGATGTGAGTTATGTGTTGATAATATTGATAATGTTCTGGATTGTGGGTTCCAAAGTCCATTATCAGATTCAAGGTTAATGTCTTAAAGATCTGATATCTCCTTACATATTTCCTATGAAATGCAAGCAACTTGGTGTTTTGAGAATTGGTGGTCCTGCCCAATGCAAATCCATGGTTTATTTCTAAAATCATTTATATTGTTTAAATATATAAAGGATTATGAATAAAAATACTACTTACCCTACATCACTGCTTCAGATTTTTAGTTTTATTATTATATATCTTTTACTAAATACTGTCATTTTTTTCACGAAGTTGTAAGGTGTTGAAGTATTTGAAGTGGTGGTGTTTTTTTAAATAAAATATATTCTAATATATTAAAATATATTCTTTCTGTAAGGGTGGACTTTCTGGAATTTTTTGCTGGTTAATTTATAAACAGTATGATTTTAAATCATACTAGCAAACATTATAATTAGTCCATAAACAGTCCCTGATACTATATATATATATTGGAGTTAGGGGCCAGAAAGTAATGATATATGGGAACAGTACGTTTGTCTTCTGAACTGTATTAGTTGCCAGTTTTTTTTGTCTTTCTCTGTGGAATATTCCCTTAAACCCAGAAATGTATGTAGT
The DNA here is from genome assembly GCF_040954835.1 of Lepisosteus oculatus. Lineage (NCBI taxonomy): Eukaryota > Metazoa > Chordata > Actinopteri > Semionotiformes > Lepisosteidae > Lepisosteus > Lepisosteus oculatus. Next base: position 53,998,253 of record NC_090698.1, on the reverse strand, counting down.
TCCTCTTCTGTAGTCCTGTTCTAGAGCAGGAATACCTGGAACAGACAATTTAATTTTTTATCTGGTTCATAAGAAGTAAAACTTTTCTAAGAAGTCATGTCATTAGTATTGTTGTGATATCTTTTTAATGTCAGGGGTTTGCAATGAGACATTTTTTCAAGTATTAAGTAAGAATACAAAGATTACGTGCTTTGCCTTTCTTTGTGGTATACCATCACGTGTGTGAAGTCACATGTCGATAAATATCAGTATTACATAATCAACTATCTGAAATCACTGATAACCGTTCAAGTAATTGAAGATGGTATCTGCTGTTCATGGGTTTTCTGGGTTGCAGCCATGTGATGTTTGGAATTTTTTCAGCTCCATCCAACCCTGGGTAATTTGTGGTTACAGACACACAAGAAAAGGCCGTTTCAGAAACGAAGCAGCTTGCGACAGTGTAGATGGTGTCATTCAGACCGTTGGGAGACCACTGACTGAGAACAAAAATTGGGTTGGAGTCAAAAGTCAGCCTTCAGCCTTTTCATATTGGTCCAGTTTAAGCCCGTTATGACCTGCTTTTTTATTTATAAAATAAGACAAACTGTCTTTTTTTTGTCCATTGGTCAATTTTAAATTGCAGTCTTGTGTGTAGAAAAGTACCTGTATTTTGTTAGTCATAACAATTATTTTAGTATTTCCATTATAAAGGAAATTCTTTATCTTTCTTGCTTTATGTAGGTTTGCTGTAGTTTGTTTTCAAAATTTTGGAGTGTTTTTGTTCTTTCCTGAAGTTTTCCTCATGTATAACTCCCAAAGAGAAGCCTCAAAAGGCTGGGGTTTTGCATAGCATAATATTTGAATTATTTAAATATTTTCACATTGCTTTCATATTTATACAGCAGTGATTCCCTGTGCATCTCAATCACCATCATGTTTGCCTTTTCCCTGTGGTAAAACTGTCAGTCAGTGCAGTGAACATAACAAACAAAAAACAAACTCAGTCGTTCGGTCTCTCATACTACCATATTTAACCTATTGCAGCGGCAACTCACAGAATAGTTTTTGTAAAAGTAAACTATTTCTTTCACCATTGCATACTGAATAATTAGCCTTGGCTTAAAAATGCTGTCATGGGAGGCAAACGCCATTCATTTGCGAATTTCTTCTGTCAAATGTATTTACTTCCAGTGGGGTTTGGCAGTATCTTCTTTATAAAAAAAAAAATGTTCATTTTAAAGTAAAATGTGGTTATTTTTGAGTTAAATGACAGTTCTCTATTTCTGATATTTTTATATTACAGTTCCTCATATAAGAGATAATGTTCTTTTTATTGCCCATATAAAATTCCTCCAAGCTCGGACTTGAAAGCAAGGTTATTGTAATGCATTTTCATTGAGTTTTGCTTTTGAGAAGCAGAATCTCTTTGTTGAGTTGCCCACAGTGAAGGCTGTGACCTCATTTATTATCACCTAGAGATACAAAATACAATTAAATCTCCCCTTTGACTTTTGAAGAGGTGCAGTAATTAACTTGTCTGACACCATCTGCAAGTTTAAAATGGTGTCCCAGATCACTAATCAATGCAAGAAGTTTTACATTGTTTTTCCTGATTTGTTTTCCACTATGTTCATAGGGAATAAAGCTTCTTGATTCTCAGTCTTAATTACATTTATCAAGTTCATTTATCAAAAAGATTTTGAAATCAGCGTCATGTATTTTAATGCATCTTAAAAAATGGATAAATCGCTACGATTTTAACGTGTCATAGTGCATTAACAACCTTCCTTAGAATCCATGAAGATTTTTTAATTGAAAAGTTTATTAAACACAAATAAGCATCGCTAAAAATCCAGCAACAGCTATGAATTATGCATATGCAGCATCAAAGGAAATATCAATTTTCTTTGTTAATGTAGAGCAGGCGTGTATAGTGAAGCTTCAAATCAGTTGCTACTTTAAAAAGAGATGGAAAAATAAATTGTAGACGATTCTCTGGAGCCGTCCTTCAGCTGGATTCCACTTGAGGAAGGGAAGCTCAGCAGGTAGAACAAATAAAAGAAGCAAGTTTTGATCTTTGAAACATTTATTCTTTGTCTTGAGGGAGTATGGCTTTTAAGGATAGACTTTGGGTCTCGGAGGATTGTTTTGTGTCAGGTCAGGTTTGTTCTGTGTTTTTGGCTGCAGTGTAAGAAAGAAGTCTTCCATGACATCTTTCCTGATTCCTTGAAGCTTTTATCATGTTGTGACTAAGAAAATGGGGACTCAAACTGATGTATCACCGAAATGGTTCAGAGAATGTTGCTTTCATGTTAGCAGACTGGAAGCTGTATTTAAGATAATGATTTGCGTAAACTCGTCAGATCAGGGATAAAGCTTGATGCTGAAGTGAGTTGTTATAATTCCCATTTGCTAAACAATATGAAATGCCTTGCAAAAATATTCAAGGTGTTTCACATTTTGTCACTGTGTGAGCCATGTCTTAAAATCATGACACTTTAAAATAAAGTTGTACATTTAGTAGAAGATACACAGTCTACCTCAAACTGAAAAAGCTAAAAAAGTTCTGTATGCAAGTATCCAAATTTTTAAATAAATTTGGAAGATTCTTCTCAGTTGCAGAGCACTTTTGCTGCGACGATCCTAAATCAGTTAAAAGTATATAGCAGAATAGCTTGAAGATAAACTTATGTGACTGAATTAGTCTAATTGTTTCTGTCTGTGTCTAATCAAAGTGATTTAGCTAGATGTCAGAGTAAATGCATCTGTCTGTTTTAGTTCCCTCAGATACTGAACTTCAAGCCACTACTCCACAGAGTGATACGGCTAACTGATTATGAAGACAAACCAGGAATAAAGTTGTAGAGGGGCCGAGATCAGGAGGAGGTTACTTATCCCTTTGAATTAAATTAAATGGCGCAAAGTACAAGAAAATCCTAGTAGAGAACCCTCTCAGGTCTCCCAATAATCTAAAAATGGGTCGACAGTTTGCATTGTTGTGGTCTGACAAGAAGATAGTGAATGTCCTTGAGAAGCTCAATCAAAATTTCAAACACAATAGAGAATTTATGGCGAGCACTTTTGACAAGAAGAATGGACAAAATTACACCATTCTACTGTGCAAAGCTGGAAGAAACTGACACAGAAATACTGAGAGCAGTAATTGCTGCCACAGGTGCTTCTACCTTTTACTGACTTAGAATGCTGATCCCTTCTGCAAGCACTAAACTTCACTTTGTATAACTTCTTTACTTTGGTTTACTGACATTCAGGCTTTTTAACATATAAGAGTACTTAGCTTGATTGTTGCAATTATATTACCTTTAGTTATGCTACATTTAGTCCCTGTGCATTTAGTCAAAATGTGATATTGTAGGTTGCGAATGAATATTTTTGCAATAAATAATATATTATCAGTGGCTGTGTCACAATAAAATCCATACAAACCCCACAGAACAGAAAAGGCATGATAACTGTGTCAGATCGTATTTAAAAGTTTCTATCATAAATGATCATTGAAAAAAAAAGTTTTTGTTGGTTTGTGTAACTGGCAAATCATAATATCATCATTAAATATGACGATTTTTGTAAAAACCACTAAGGCGTATAATTAAAAGTATGTAAAAATAAATTAGAGTAAATAATTCCACCTACAGTATAGAAATCTGAATTTGAACAGTTGGCTCAACAGACTCTAAATGATCCCAAACGGGGTAATGAGATTGCACCCTGCCTCCAGCACTGAGTTTAGCCTATAACAGAATGACTGATAAAAAAAAAGTAACACTTGATACTGGAGCAACAGACGTCAAAACAACTCAGCATTTATCAGTAATAATGTAAAATAAATAATAAAAATGAAATATCAGTAATTGAAATTAACAGTGTTTATTTTTGGAAATGTTCATTTCTGATTCTGTGTGAAACTGTAATGTAGGACTGTTAACTTTCACATTAGTGAGTGGGAGATTGGAGGTAGTGATGTAATTCCATTTTATGACGCAATCTAGTTCAAATACATTTTACAGAAAAACATACTGCGTACCTTTTTCAATCTGGTTGTGAAGTGCATCTGAATCCTATTCAGGTGATTTCTGGTCTTATTTTATTCCAGAAAGTTACATTTTTTTATTCTGAATAGAATTTTTAAATGCACCTTTAATTGATTAATTAAGGTTAAAATGAATTGAGTAGAGTGTAATTTGATGCTTGTTAAGCATATCTTTGTATTTCCCTCCTGATAAGTGAACAAATGTTATTTAAGACTGAGGGCTGCTGAAATCAGCTGAAATTTGAGGTAAAATTAAAAACTAATATATGTTATTCATGCAGAAAGCAATTAATATTCTAGCACCTGTTAAACACCTGCTGCAAAAACCTTAATTGTTTTTTTTGGGTAAGAGTAGGCTTTATACTTTCATCTTTATCATTCTAATCTATCTTAATCATTTTAAGTAAAATGTTATAGTATTGATTTACATTGTCTAGAGTTTAGGTCATCTTAAAACAGGAAAAGGTTTAATCCATAGGAGGACTAATTTACTTTATACTGTGAGTCTCTGTTTTTGTGATAGTGTGGGTAAGAGTCTTCCTTATCTCTTTGCCTTTTTATTATTTATAGGATTGTAAGCAACACTTCACATCTTAATATCATTTTTTAAAACTTTTTCATAATAAAAAGTATTTGATTTTTAAATAAATCCTTTATCATTAATACATTATGAGAGTATCTGATCCTGCAAGATGACAGTCTTAAACTTTATTAGTTCAGCTAATTATTGTGACAAACTTTATCATAATTGAAAACTATGCATTTAATGTATTATAACTGCTTTGAATTACTGTTTTGTTGTTACATGTATTGTGCTTTTTGGAAAATGATTTTTTTGTCAGGCTAATAAAGTGATTAGTAATTAAGATAATTGAGAAGGTAAGCAGGAAGTGATTAGTTGAATAGTTTCCTTCTTCTATAGGAAAGCTTTAAAACATGTCTTGTCTTTTGACTCAACATGGGCTTCTTGCATTTTATTTATTGGGTCAGTGAACAGGTAAAGTTTCCTTATATTCAAGTATACATTGTTAATTACAGGATAATGTTTAACAGTGTTTTAGACTCATTTTCATCATTACATTGAATGTTCATTTTCACTTTCAATGATTACAAATTTTTAGGAATAATTTCTGACTAAAAGCATCCTGGGACCTATTCAGAAATGTTTTTAACTCCCTTTAAAACTATTCTGACTACTTTTTAGTAAAACTGTTAAATTTAGACCTGTACTAGTTCTGCAAATTCTTCAAGTGCTGTTGAATATAATATATATATAATCAGGTGGGTAGCTGCGTCAGCATGCGTAGGCTGCAAAGGAACAAGTAACAGGTTTATTCCATGCTGAAAAAAAGAAGAAAGAGAACACAACGTTTAGGCCGTGGAGCCTTCTTCATGTGTGAGAGAGACAGGGCAGTAGGCAAAGGTAAAGTAGTGGGAGAACAAAGGTTGAGAGGGAGGAAGAGTGAGAGGCGGGAGCAGGGGACAGAAAGAGAGGCCAATCAAGAGGTGTGAAGTCAGAATGGGTGTAGAGAGGTGTGAAATGAAACTTCCAATGAATGGAGAAAATTTAAAAGAACAGTAATCTGTCGTTAAGGGAAGGGAGAATGTGTGATCCTAGCTGCAGAATAATTTTAGTTTCGGTGGTCTTTCTGATGTATGAGTTCGGAAAACCGTCTTTGAGAACACAGACGGAGAGATTAGAGTGGTCGTGGCCGTCAGAGGTGAAATGAGAAACAATGGGCTTGGAGAGATCTTTAATCTTTACAGCCCTGACGTGTTCTCTGAAGCGGTCTCCGAGTCTCCTTCCTGTTTCCCCAATGTAGATGGCTGGGCATTTACTGCAAGAGATACAGTAAATAAGGTTGCTGGAGGTACAAGATGCTGTCTGGGTGATCCGGAATTGTCCTGAGGGGCCTTGAATGAGTGTGGTGGTGGCTGTGTACTTGCAGGTGATACAGCGAGCTCTTTTGCAAGGGATATAATGTTTTTTTAGATACTTTTTACTTGATATATTTTTTTTTCCTTCTAATTTTTTATTTTAGTCTAGAGACTATTGATCTCTACCTTTTCTACCTGGTCAAGTAAATCCCATTATTACTGTATATCCCCATTTTACATTTGCTGTTTCTGAAGTTGTACTTTGTAGTGCACTTTTGTTCACTTTTCACTTGTTTCCCTCTAGACAAAACAAGAGGATATTTTATCCTCTGATCCATTGCTGTTATTGTAATTATTTCTAGTGAAGTGAATTGTGTGCTAATGTAAAGCTGTACTTTGGCAAAATGTCACATGGTACATCTTGCAGCACATACAGTAGGGTCTTAACATTCACAAATTTCTGGTGCAAAGGACCGTCTCGCATAGACAAGTTAGCATAATATAACCAAAGGAACAAGTAATAGGTTTATTCCATGCTGAAAAAAAGAAGAAAGAGAACACAACGTTTCGGCCGTGGAGCCTTCTTCAGGTGTGAGGAAGAGCCTTCCTCACACCTGAAGAAGGCTCCACGGCCGAAACGTTGTGTTCTCTTTCTTCTTTTTTTCAGCATGGAATAAACCTATTACTTGTTCCTTTGCAGCCTACGCATGCTGACGCAGCTACCTACCTGACATAATATAACCAAGTCCACCCTTATACTGTCGCTTCATACTATAAACTACAGTAACCCTAATTTAGTGTACTAATTTATTCACTTTCAGTTAATTAAATTATTGATCAACTAAAACAATATACTCAAGTCATTAAAAACTTATACTCAGCTAAAATGTACAACATGAATCGCTCCTCTGTATCCAGCGGATGCCTATACTCTACGCTCCACTGTAATGCAGAGGGCAATATAATTGTTAATGAGCCTGTTAAGTTGTCTCCAGCCTGTCAGTCCCCACACTGCAGATACGGACCTGGGAGTGTTCATTACAGAAACAGAAAAACAAGACCGTGGTGAGATACGGAAGATGGGTAGGAAGTACTTTCACAGAATGTCAAAACCCTACTGTTTAATCTTACTTCGATTTATACAAAATGTAAGGCAATGGCAGGTGCCATGTTCTGCAATAAAGTGATTTCCATTTTTCAAATTGGCAATTTCCTGGCGCAAGACATCTGTTGGAATTTTAGTTTCCTGCTGCCCCATAAAAGGCCTCTGTAGGTCTTTGTAGAGCTCAGGTCAATAATGTAATTTTCACTGTGTTTGCATTTCACTGCAAAGCACTCACAATGTACAAAAAAAGATACATCATGAAATTTGCACATGACAAAGCAACATGCAAATTTATTTGTGAAGCACCTTAAGATAAATGGAAAGCATTGTTTTAACAGTAGCTTGATTGGATGTCTGGAAGTGAAGTGAAACAGGGTAAAGTGACTACTGCTAAGATTGAACAGGACCCAAAGAATCTGTTTAAAAAGGCCAGCTTTTTAAAATAAAAAAAATTATTACTGCAGCATTCCATCTGAACTAAATGTTCTATGTTAATAGAACTCAATATTAAAAAATGAACCAAAAGCTTACTGAGTGGTAAAAATGATCATAGTGACGAATCCACAGTGGGTAGAATGGATTCAAGAGTATGTGGTGTGTTCTGTATCTCCATTATGTTACTCTGAGCACTGTTCCATACTTCATACAATTCTCACAAGCTTAAGGCTGTAAATGGTGGAGTGGGGAGCTGATATCTGCTTTTCTCCCCAGTGCTGTTTTTAGTTGCCTTGCTACAGTTTCAGCATTTCTTCACTGAGCACAATGCATAGAACCTGCCTCTGACACAGATGAACCACGCTCTGATCCAGAGCTGTCTGAGTGATGTTTGACTATCAAGGGTTATTCATTATGTGTGCATGAGGTCAACCATCTGAACAAAGAAGTACAGTATTATTTTATTTTTCTTTTTAAAGTGGCCATAAATTGCTTTTGTGAGCCTTCATTCAAGCGTTGTCACAAGCTGTGACTAGAGAATGATTTATGTGCTTTCCTGAGTTCTTATTTTTTGTCTCATCATAAAATGCTGGATATTGTAAAAATGAACTGTGATGCTTTAGATTTCTGATTTTTTTTTTTGCCTTACCAAAAGTGTCGCAGTCTAATTTTCTCTTAGGCACTTTAAATCTCCGTGTTTGACTAAATGCTGTTCTTGGGGGTTTAAGGTAACAAATTTTGTTCCCTCAATGTCCTTGAGTAGTTCTGTTGATTGATGGCACTAAATTAGATGACTGCATTGAATTTGGAAGTTCAGCTGTGAATATTTGGCCTGCTGGGTGCCTGTTTCCCACAAGCGTACTGTAAAATGGAAAAGGCGCTTTCACTCTCAAAGGCCACAGTGTCTGCATACCAGAAAGATCAAGTACGGTGTCTAGGCAATAATTAAAGTTACCACACAAGAGCCATTTTCTCTACAGTTATGAATGTAAGCCATGAGACATTTTCTGGGTCAAGTTATAAATGCAAATATTGTATACAGTAGTGTTTAAAAATGGATCTCTTCCTATTGCATATTTGCAGGAATTTGAAATGGTGCTGAAATAGTGATTATTTGCTGTTGATCACATCTGTAAATCGGTCTTTGTTGTTTATGAAAGAGCTGGTAGACTGTGATCTGGGCACTGATATGCTTATACTTTCATGTACATATACAAAACTGTGCTTAATCTTTATTGTGTCAGTAGTGAGCATGTATTTTGTTTATATTTTGAGAAATTAGGCTTCTAATCCATTCCATATGTTCTCAGATGTACTTCCTGTTATGTTTATGGAGTAGTATTTGAACTTCTCACATTGTTAGAATTGCTTAATTTCTTCTTTTTCCCCTAACATTACACTGAATTGTAATTTGAGACTCCTATCTATGCAAAACATACAAATCTCACAATATCGTAGCTTTATTTTCTTTTCACCATAGGTTTCTTCAGACCTGGTTTTGTGATTCCGAAATATATCATAAAATAGTTTATGCATTACGCAAATCAGATCTAAGAAAAAAATATTACATGACCTTGCCAACCTTCCTAAGAACTATTTTATTGTAGCTATATAATAGTAAAGGGTAATGATTTTGAATCTAAAAAATTGATTGTTAAAAGCGATGAGTGTTTTCTACAATGGAAGTATATTTTCGGAGTTACTGGCATTGCCTCCGTATATCCAAAGAACACAATCCTTTGAACAGATATTAGCTTGTGATGTGGATGTTAAAATTACCTTTAACCACAAATTTGCTTTGTCTAAAACATCCACTAAACAAATCTTTGATTAACTCCAGGCCTTTTGAGAGGAACCTCAATTATAAATGTATCACATGGGCTGATTCGGCTTTACTCTGCAATGATTTGTCATCCAAATCTTGTATATTTATTAATATAGTCATGTACCATGAAGTTTCTGGAAAAAAAAAAACATTATGACTGCACAGGTTTTTTTTACGTATGTCATGTCAAAGAAGAAGGCCCCACAGCAGAAATGTTGTGCTTTTTCCATTTTTGCCTTTGTTTCTTACATAAAATTAACCTGTACTTGATCTTTTGCAGCTTACGCACTGATATGTTTCCACTCTTAAGCTGTGTAAGGATGATTTCAGGACTGATATGAGAAAAAAAAAACATGTAAGTGCATAAGCAAGAACTGGCTTGTGAAAACAAAAATAACGATTGAACGTGTTACATTATTAATAAAGAGAAATAAACTGATGAGGCAAAAATTGGTGCATTAAAGTAGAACAGTACATTTTAACAGACGTAAATGGGAAATTGTGTGATCTAAATGTTACATATGTTTGAAACAGGTCAAAGAGAATAATTTAAGTCTGTTTTTAGACACTCTTTGTACTTGTGCCATTGTGGCTTCTGCCTGCTTCTCTTAGTTATGTTTAAATCAGTCTTTTCCATTTCTCTCATAGTCTGTATGTGGTCACCAGTGTATTTAAATAGCTCCTAGAGGAAGGATTGCCTTTTAAATGTGCCGGTAGTTTGGTAATAGTATTTGTATAATGTGTGCATGAGGCACATGGAAACTTTACCATATGACAACAGAGGCTTACCCTTAACTTCAGATGCAGTGCTCAGCATGTTCAGCTCCGTTTGGGAAGGATCCTGTGTGGCTAACCAATGTATAAATGGTTTTTCCACATCAATCCAACCAATTGTGAAGTACATTTCAACAGGAAACCTCTTGTTTTTCTTTTGATTGTGTTTAATTCAACCCTGTTCAAGTGACAGTATGTCATTTTAGAAATCAATATGTATTCATGCATTTAGATTTGTTTAATTGCCTTGACATTTACTAAAGGCCATCTTCAGCATTGCCTGAAAATGTAGTGTTTAGTTTATTTTTTGTTAGTGGCCATTTTGTAGTATGCTAACATTATGAAAGTTAAAGGATGTTGGACACTTTCAGCAAAATTGCTCCATTTCTCTTACATTGCGATTATTTCCTTTAGCTATGCTTGGATATTCAGGAGCAGACTAAAATACAATGGAATAGCAATTTATATCAGGAATGGCCTACAAGATCTTATACTAGAAGAAACAAATATCTCTGAGTCTACGTAATGAATCTCATGATCTGTTTCCTGAACAAAAACTCATGGCTTTGCAACTAAGAGTGTGTTGTTGAACACCAACTTCAGATACTGAATTGTGCAGTAAACTCAGATGTTCATGTACCAAAGTAGAAATCTTAATCATGGGGGACTTCAGCTTTCTCCATTTAGATTGGGAACACACGATTATGAGAATAGAGGCTATAATGTAAATTATGAATAATTACTGGCTTTGTCAGAGCCACCACATTGATCTTTGTTGAGTTTTGCTTGCATTTAACTACCATTTGCTTCTACCAGTGAGACAGTATTTTTTTTTACAAATGAACAATTACAAAATTAGCACTCAATTTGGATATTCTTTTGAAAAGTCCTGTGCTGTGATTGTTGATCTGTGCATTGGTATAACAAACTGCATTATGCATTTTAGTTTGTTTTTCACTGAGAAACTATACAGGCAACATCTTTTCACAACACCACAGTGCACACTAAATAAGAGCTTTTTCATAAGGAGAACTCCAATCTTGAGTTTACATATTACATATACATATGTAATAGAAGGTTACATATATGCAGTGTAACCTTCTATTTTATAAGCACACTTATAAATAATCTTGAGAAAAGCTCAAAAACCTTGTTTATTTACAAGAACCTGTGCATGTATTTTCAAAATTATTATTTATATCAGCACCAGTAGTGATACTGTATTAATCATCTACATCACTTATAAAAATGGCCACCAACTATTGGGAAGTTGCCCAAAAACCTTTACAAGCAAATGGTATTTACAGTTAAAGATTGTCTCATCGTTTTATAATGGGGACATACTTTTCACTGTGATTCCTGTAAAGACCAGTTATTTGAACTGTTGACTGTTTTAGATAGTTTCAGTTCTTGCAAAGATGTTCTTGAATTTTGGACCATTCTGAGATGACCTGTTGTCCATTATTAGTCTAAACCAACATGAGCCAATATAGGATGATGATGCTAAAAAAATGAATGTTTTCAGAATGTTGTGATGGTGAGAGGGATTTTTTTCTGTTAATAGAAGTGCTAGAGTGATGTATGCAGTCTCCTCAAATGGAAAAAGAACACATTTCCATTTGTTCAGCAAAATGAGAACAGTGACAGCCTTGGGTGATGATATGCACTGATAAGTTGTTCTTTGTTGGAAACAGAAATCTGTATCTTACAGTAGCTCATAGAAATATGCGGTAATTTTTATTTATCTAGACTTTTAATGTTTCTAAAAAAATATAATTGTATCAGGAAATAGTACTGACAAATTGTTTGAAGCTTCATATGGAAACTATCCATTTTATTCCATTAGGATTTGTACAGGGGAACAATTCCAGATATGCTAGATCTTTTAGAATGTTTTCATCTCTCCTGCAACCCTACATTACAGTAAAATTCGCAAAAACATGTTGGTATGAGAAGTGCTAGGGATTTGACACAAGTGTAAGGGATGTTTAAAAGAGTGTTCTGTGAATTGTGGGAGTATTAAAACAAATATGCTATAATGGTTTTGGATCTGTGTTTATTCACAGGTCAGGACATATGCAGCTGTTACTTTGTTTGAACATACTTGATTCCAACTTACATTCCCAGTACTTTACAGTAATTTGTAGAACACAGCAAGCAGGAGAAGGTCACAAACTTTCTCAGGGCTGTGCTCCCTCCCAGATGTGCATTTTAAAGATAATCACAAAATTCCCAATGTGTATTCGATCATACATCTGGTAGACCTTTATGGGAAATTATAGGTTATTTCCTCTTACCAAGCTTCCAGTGCTGTCTACTGAATACATGTATTCAAAGTGTACAGTTTTTTACATTTGCAAGCCTTTTGCAGTTTTACTGCAAAATCTTCTGAAATTACAGGTAATTGCAACTTAATTTGTACAAGGGGGAGCTTTGGAATGTAAGGAAACATTCAGTTGGAGTTTGTTCAGTTTTGTTTGATACACCAGTACTATTTTGCAACCAGGCTAATCTCTTTGTTTTTATTTTGTACAAAAAAGCAAATAAAGTTTTTTTTCTGGAGTATTTTGTCAGCTCAATGTATAATGGTCTACAGTACGTGCAAATTATTTACTTTTCCTTGATGTGAACACTGCTTGTACATACTGGGTTATTATAAAGTAAAATATATACTTTAAGCCAGTATCTTTATTCAAGAAGCCACTTACATAATAATTCATAAATAGAACAAAATAGTACTTTGATATTATCCAAGAACAAGTTTTAAACATTGTTTTTCAGAATTGCTTTTCAAAATGATGCCAAGACTGGTATCATTCGTCAATCAACACTGTTAGTATAAATGTTGGGTCTAAAAAACTTCCTTGACTTTAAGGATGATCAAATGTATCCATGTCAGTTTTACAATAAAGAGCAGCCAAGATGATTGACAGAAGAAATAAAATGAACATATTAAACTGCCTCACTGGAAGGACTCAACATGTAGAATGACAAGGTACTTCATAATGAAGAGATAAAGGAAATTGACTGGTTAGATCATTCTCTCAAGGTGAAATTCACCGGTAAATCATCGCGTGTTTGGATGATTATAAAAACGTAAGTACAAGATGATGTGAATTAAAATCCTTTCATCCATTTTCTAGCCACATCTTCCAATTCAGGGTCATGGGAGAGTCAGTGCCTATCTTGGCAAGGAGTGTGTGCAAGGCAGGATATACCCTGAACAAGACGCCAGTCCCGGGCAGGGCATACACAGAGACATACACACTCACAACTAGGGCTCATTTTTCTAGAAGCCATTTAGCCTACCAGTATGTTGACGAAACCGGACCATTTGGAGGAAACCCAGGAAAATATGGGTACAACCTGTAAACTCCATGCAGATAGCACCCAGGGTTTGAAATTGAACCCAGAGCCCCAGATCTGTGAGGCAGCAATGGTAACCACTGCACCACCATACTTAGCAAAACAACTTTGAAGTCAGAAGTTAGATTGAGGGGGCTGAGTATATTTAAAGGGATGGGTGTGGTGAAAAGAGTCTATCACATCTGCAAAGGTATTCATCAGAAAATAACCATTACATGAAATCTGTAATATGTTACCTATATGTTTTAATGTTTCCCTGCTTTTACATATTTTTTTGTTTGCTGTTGTTAAGTTAGGAAATGTCAAAAAGGTCTATTTTGGCCCCTGGCAGATACAGTTACACACATTCAACATTTAGATCCTCTTTGTGCACTAGTTAAATATGTATAATTTTATGTGTCTGTGAAATTGATGTGTCTTTCATCAATTTCCCTTCGGGATCAATAAAGTCTTATCTATCTATAACTGCTGAAAAAGTTTGATTTACAAGTGATGGTGGAAACTGAACTATGCTTAAAATATTTTACCCAGAGTTATAAGAAATAGTATTGTCATTGAAAATAATAACTTCACTCTTCTGTCATTGATGTCACTTACAAATTCACCTTTCATACAATCTTAGAAAAGAAAGAAATTACAGAACACCCACTGGAAAAATTTGGGAAAACAAAATTGTACGGCAGCAGTGTTAACAATGTTCATCCATCTGCCTGTTTTCTATCCAGCATCATATTCTCCCTGCCATGCTTGCCACTGCTAAACCTCATCCCTGCATGCCTGTTTTTACTGTTTTTCCAAGCCTCTGCCCTAGCGTCCTCGACATAATACTGTACACGAGTCCTTTGGCACTGGAGAGGTACCAACAGCCTTTAAAATTACTCCGTTATGCTCCTGTGCCTAAAAAACCCAAACATGGCTCTGTACAACCTGAATAATTTTCATCCTATTACTAACTTGTCTTTTTTTGTGAAAATTTAAGAACGTGGAGTTTTAACAATCATCCCATTGAAAATAAAATCTTCCAACCCTTCCGATCAGGTTTTAGATAATTACAGAGAACAGAAACTGCCCTTGTTAAAGTTGCTAACAGTCTTCTTAAGGCAGCTGATTCCAGTTCTCTATCTATCATAATACCCCTAGACCTAAGTGCTGCTTTTGACACTGTTAATCATGACATTTTACTCTGCCATCTTGAGACTGTGTTTGGAGTTTCTGACATCACTCTTAAATGGTTCAACTCTTATCTTCCTGATCGCAGACACTTTCCCTTGAGGGTTTTAATTCTGAAGCTGGCTTTGTTAAGTCTGGTGTTTCCCATGGCTCAATACTGGACCCCAGCTATTCAACTTTTACCACAGAGACTTTTAGAAACTTTTAGTTTCAACCTGGTCATATATTAAAATGACATGGCCTGAATTATCATTTGTATGCTGATGATACTGAAATTTATATCCTTATATCCTTTATATCCTTTATATATTAAACCTGAAACTGAGGTAGCTGTCTCTACACTCTTTCATGACATCTCTGATATAAAATGTGGAAGACTCAACATCTTATTAACTTAAACTGCGACAACACTGAGGTCATATGATTCCAGTAACCTTATCTGTGGAAGACTTTGTTCTTGGGTTGTAAGCAAAATTGAAGAATTTAAGGGTGATATGTGATCCTGCCTTGACTTTTGACTCTCAAATGGAAAATATTATAAAAACACAATTTCTTTATCTCAGAAATAATGCCAGACTGTGTCATATGTTGTCTTTGACTGTAAAATAAAATTGGGTCAATACATTAGTTTTTTTCTATAATTGATTACTGGGATATCTAACCCCGCACTGAATGAAATCCAATATGTTCAGTTTTTGGTAGCCAGAGACCAAAACCAGGTCTCATGTCAGCGATCACATGACACCCCTTTTGGAGTCCTTGCACTGGATTCCTATCAGGTTTTGAGTCGACTTCAAAAACCTCATGCTTAACTGTAAGGCTTTACACGACTTGGCACTTTAGAACTTGTCTTATTTGTGTACTCCCCATCTCACTCACAGCCTTGTGGTCACCTAGTGGTAACAAGCAAGCTTGTTTGTATTCTATGGATGGCATGGTTTTTTTCTTTGCCCCAGAGCTTTGGAATTGTATTGCCAAGGGTAGCAGAGAGTCACCTACACTGAGTGAATTTAAGTCAGAAAGACTTTGACTTGTGTGTGTTTGTTTTTAATGACCATGTATTTCTGCTGCATTTATTTCTAACTGCTTGTAATTTTGTAATTAGTTATTTATTTTTAATAATAATAATAATAATAATAATAATATCATCATTATGTTAGATTACATCTGTAAAATCCACCACTGGTATAATAATGCAGGTGATCATAGTAGGACTGCCAGACTATGGATGTTTACAGTTTTGCAATCCACAGAGATCAGCAAACAGTTAGAATGTATGGCACAAAAGAGCTGATAGGGATGAATTGAAGGCAAGTAGCTAATGTAAGATAATAATGTTTTATGTACTGTGGGAATAAGCATTGCGTCTTTTCTAAATTGTTCATTCCACAGCTTGAAAGAGCAGGCCTAAATTCCAGATGTATCTATTAAAACATCCTTCACTGCACTTTTCTGATAGCATTAAGACTTTTATCTTGAAAAAGCAATATGGTGTTTTCTTTTCATTGTAATAAAGGGTAAGTGGAGAGTTGATTGAAAGATGGACACTAGTGACTTCAGAACTTTTCTTTTGACAGCACAATAATAATCATTAATACTCATTAGAGTATAAGGCACATATGTGTGCAAAGTTATGCTGTTAACTTAAATTACTTATTTTTTTTCCAAGGCATATATGCCAGATTATATTTGGAAGCCATCATTCATGTGACTGGACAAGACTTGAGTTAAGTCCAACCTTTAACCTAAACCCTTTTTATTTACATAGTCCACATTCTTCTGCACAATATAGAAATTTAGTAAAAAAAATCAGTAAGCAATCTTTTCTTTTAAGAGTAGTGCGATTATCAAGCAAATTGCATACACAGTGCATTGCTTTAATAAACTAATCTTAATAAAATATCTTTATTTTAGAATCACATTGGAACATATTTCTTAGTTGCTGGCCTAGAAAATGAGGTAATAACAAAAACTAAAATACTGGTGCCCTGTGTCTTATAAAACATGCAGCGAATCCTGGGGGTCCTTTAAAGTGAGTGTCATGGCATGATGAACAATAGGATACTCCCTAACATCGCTGGGAAGTGTTAGTGTTTGTATAAGCTCTGATTTAGCTGAAATCCCAGCGAGGATAGCCCTCTGCTGAGAAAGAGCTTAACCTCTTCAACTCCTGGAATGAAAGGGAATGTAAGAAGCCTTTTATGTTACATAGAAGCCTTTTGTACAATTTCAGAATTATTTAACCACAATATCTTCTGAAAGCTAGAAATTACGATTCTATCAGTATGAAATATCCATTCATATAATAGCCAGTCCCAACATTTTTTTTAATGCCCTCTGATTTATATTTTATATGCAAGCCTTTCAAAAGGCTTTTACAAGTAACATAGTATTTAACACCTCTTGGTAAAGTAGAACTAAGGAAATGCCAAAGTGGGTTTTGCGTGACAATTTTGTTTTGATCAGTAATAAAGGTCACAACATAATTTATCACAAAATAAATTAAATTTCTTACATATTACCTGTATGGAGAATCCTTTGAGCTTTTTTTTACATTTTACCTCAATTTGTAATTTGCTCTTCTCACTGTTTTACTTATGAAATTTATAGGACATTTTATTTGCTCCTAGATTTAAATTCATGTCATGGAAGTAAAAATGATAAAGATTTTGAAAAGGCAAAAACTTTGAAATTCAATATATTTTTGACATTCTTTAAATCAAGTGCATTGTGACAAACTAAAATTCTCTCTAGTTTATTTGATTTAATTATTTATGGAAAATAATCCTGCATTCTCAAAGATCACCCTGAATTAATATATGTGACAGTGATTTTCTAGTATAACTGGTTTGTGTGTCTCTTAGAGAAGGACAACATGGGATAAGCACATACACAGGGACAAGTAAAGGTTTATTCCTCCTGAAAAGAGAAGAAAAGAAACAATGTTTTGGCTGTGGAGCCTTCTTCCTGATGCTGATTTCCCTTGTTTAGTGTATACTGTCCTGATTTTCAACACTGTTGTAATTATTTGACCTTTTTCGAAATCTTTTAGATCTCTCACTTCCTTAAGAATTTAATTTAAGATGTCTTTTATAGCAGAAACACATTGGTAATTAGTATTGTAATTAATTTGAAACATGTCCTTTTAATTGTGATTTAGTAATTTACATTTTGGGTCACTTTGCGTGACTTTTCTATTACTTGTCCACTCCCTATACTCTATATAACTATCCCTTAATTTACTAGAGCTCAATTTACTGAATATTACTACTGCAAAACACATATTTCAATACCCATTTTTCACTGCTGCTGCTTTTCTCATGATCTTTGTTACTTAACGATTTTTTAATGTTGACCATCCTCTTTACTTCATTTTGAAAAATGTGTTGCAAGTGTTCAGGTGTTAAAAAGCAAATAAAACAAAGCATGAAGAAATTACTTTCCCTGTCTTGAAGTAATAAAAAGGATTGAATAAGACCAGTAGTCGAAAGATGTTTGCATTGACACAAACTTAGATGCACTGTGCTGATGTTTGGCAACTTTTTGCAATTTTTACAAATTTATCTTAACTACTGTACTAGGTTAAGTAGGATCCTACTAAAAGACCTAGAAAACAAACAATAGTAATGAATAATATCGGGTGATTTCCTGGACCTCGACAATGAGTCCTAAACTTTCACATAAAAATAAATGGATATTTATTTTATTTTATTATTTTATGTAATGCAGTGAGAGGTGCATTCATTTGTGAGCCCAATATTGTGGCCTTGAGCTGAAATGGACACCGGTTGATTGAGGAAACCTGCAAAAGGGAGTACAGGTTGTCTTAATGAGTAATTAGCAATCGGAGAGAATGAAATTTCAATATAAGGGAAAGGAACTGTCAGAATGAGATCTGTGTGGAATCTGTTTAGCCACTCCTCTGGGCTAATTTAGTGGCATTCTTAATGGTGATGGATTGGTCTGGTGTATAGCCCTGTGGGAGACAGGTAGTGCCTGGAAATTTTAGCTTAGGAAAGCAGGTTGAGGAAGGTATAGCTTAGTCTATATCATGGGTTCTGGACAGATAGATGGGCCTTGGGGTAGCTCACACGGCCCACTGGCAACGAAGTGTACTGCTGAGGAATAGGCATCGACTGCTGATTCTGGGATGCCAGGGCACATAAGCACCTGGAGGACTGGGGCATTGCTTGGGAAGGCAGAAGTGAATCCCCCAGCTCACAGAGAGAGGAGTCTAGTACAGGTTGAGTGCTGAGTTCTCCTATTGTCTAAAAAACAGAAGATAGACTATCTCAGGGAGAGAGAGTAAGGAAACAACACATTGACTGCTTCTATGTATGGTATGCAAATGTTTGCTCTGAGAGTTGTCTCTGGCCAAACAGGATCATCTGGGAGAGTCACTCAAGAGTCATGGCGTAGGGCAGTGGTTCTCAAACTTTTTGGACCAAGTACCACCCCTAATCCAAACAACGCATCCAAATGCCACCTACAAGTCATCATCTCATAGGAACCCCAGAAATTCTCAATGACCAACATGAGTGTGCGTGCACACACTCACACATACATATAATAAATATTATAATAATAAACTTTGATATAGCGCCTTTAAATGTGGCTTCTCAAAGCGTTTTACAGAAAAAAACAGTAACAACAACAAATAAAAATAATAAAAAAGCACCATTTCAGTGAGAGGGGTGAGCCTGTTTAGTCGAGCAAAGCAGATGTGAATTCACTTTTCGAGCCTTGATACAATTCACAACAGAGTCTAACAGATTTTAAATTGTCAGGCATTTTCTTGATGCAAAGTTCTCGCGGTGAATGTTGCAATGCGTCCATTAATTTCTGGAGCAACCTCTTTAATTCGTGCAACTACACCGCTATGTCGGCTTGTCATCGCTCTAGCACCATCTGTACAAACTCCGACACATTTTATCCAGTCGATGCCATTCTCTTCGATAAATTAATTCAGAAGCTGAAATATGTGCTCTCCTGTAGTTCCTGTCGGTAGCGGCTTACATAACAGAAAGCCCTCATGGGACGTACCCTCAAACTCGTATCTAACGTAAACGAGTGAATTGGCCAAATTGACTACAGACTCAGCTAATTTCAGTGAAAAACATCTGCTCATCCTAACGTGCTCTATCAGCGTTGATATCATTTCAATAATTCTGTGAATGACCGTGTCTTTCATGGGGGCAGCAGGTCGAGCTGTTTAGCAGCTTTTTCTCCACACATAATACGTGTCAGCTCTTTTGCCAACGGTAAATAAGGTTCTTCAAAAATAGTGTGGAGCTTACCTGCTTTAGCAATCCGCAAGCTTGCATTTTTCCCCGTTTCCGTTTTTATTTCCGTATTTATTTTACGTTTTTATTTCATTCGCATGGGAGCGAAACACAGAGACGCCCTGTGTATTTTTCTCAAATTAACTTTGAACAGTTCTTAAATATTTTTTCTGTTATCTGTCACGCTTTCCTGTGCTCACAAGATTACAAGCGTTAGTAGCACATATTTCTATGCATTCCTGTGTTTACAACATTGGCATTGTTCCAAAATCACGCACATTCTCCTACCTCCCTATTTGCTTTTTTAAATACAATTCGTCACTTAGTCCGTAGCACGCATTCCTATAGAGAGGTATAGAATTACAGAGTATCTCTTGTGTCCACTGAAGTATTAGCGCGCACTGTATCGCAGTACGTAGGCTGCGTATTTGACACGTATTAAAATAGAAAATATGAAAACCGTCCTGATTTTTCAGTGCACACAACAAAGTTCTATGGATCATACAGCATACCAGCTGACGGCGCTCCACAGTTTGAGAACCACTGTCGTAGAGAATACGTATGAAGTGAGAATGAGAGTGACAAGTATGAGTAAGTGGTATTAGTGAACAGTGAGACAGAACTGCATTACAATGTCAGGAAAGGAATTAAAGAAGTTCTGGTTTCTGGTGTAAAGATAGTGTGAGCTAAAAGAAAGAGTTTGAGGTCTTACCAGGGTAGGAGACTCAGAGAAGACCTGAAGATGGGAGGAGTCCACTTGGTCTTCCTCAGTGTATAGGTTCTTAGATTCTGGAGAGGGTCCAAAGAAAGGTATAAAAAATGGGAACAGGTGACTTCAGATATGAAAAACGAATATGGCAGAATTTGTCACAAGAACTGAATTACCTTTGTAATTGAGGGAAGGATTTATATGTGTATCAGTTGGTAACCTGAAGGACTGAAATACAATTTACACAGAGTCTGCAATTAGAGATCAGTATCACATTGCCAGAGTGACTCTTCTTCTTCTTCTTTTTCACAGCTGTCCTGGGGTCAGCTGCTTTGGTTGCTCTTCTCCACTTGTCTCTGTCAAGCACATCTTCCTCACTCACTTCACATACCTCCATATCTTTTCTCACACAATCTATCCATCTCTTTCTAGGCCTGCCTCTTCCTCTGTTACCTTCCACCTCAAATTCCATTACCCTCTTTGTTACTTCCTCAACGTCCCTCCGCATGATATGTCCATACCACCGTAACCTCGCCTCTCGCATCTTCTCAACCACATCCACCACCCTACATCGTCTACGGATTTCTTCATTTCTGATCTTAACCTTCATTGAAATCTGCAGAATCCATCTCAACATCCTCATTTCAGTTCTTCTCATCAAGTTCTCTTCCCTCTTTCCAACTGCCAAGCATTCAGCTCCATATAGTAGTACAGGTCTAATCACAGTCTAGTACATTTTGCACTTTAACTTTCTAGGAATTTTCCTGTCACAGATTATTCCAGTTATTTCTCTCCACTTGTTCCATCCAGCTTTCACTCTTTGTTTTACTGCCTCTAGTGTTTCTCCTCCCTTTACCAGTTTTGATCCAAGGTATTTAAAGCCATCAACTTGTTTCAGTTTTCCTCCATTTGTCAGCATTGGTCATAGTATCTCCTCTTCTCTCCATTACCATTATTTCAGATTTTTCTGCATTCATTTTCAGTCCACCCTTTTCCAGACTCCTCTGCCATTTGAACACTTTCTCCTGTAGTTCTACTTCTGTATCTGCCATCAGTGCTACATCATCAGCAAAGATGAGTTCCCAAGGCACTTCTGTTCTTACCTCCTCTGTCAGTGTGTCAATAATATTTATGAAAAGGAAAGGACTTAGTGTTGATCCTTGGTGTACTCCAACTGTGATTTCGAACTCTTTTGTCTCTCCCCGTTGTGTTATCATCTTCGTAGTTGCATCTCTATAGGTTGCTTGAACTAACTTCACCATGCTTTCTGGTACTCCTTTCTTCCTCAAGCACCAATACACCACCTCTCTGGGCACATTGCCAGAGTGACTGATAAGACTTAAACTAAGTGGCTGTGGTGATAAGTTAAAAGCAACATGCCGTGTTTTTTAATTAGCAAGAGTTTGTGTTTTTAACTGGGAAACTGAATCTGCAAAAGGCAAGGTTAAAATAAAGTTATGTGACAAAAACAAACACCAAAAATGGGTAACACCATTTGTTAGGTATTGGTGATATAAAAACAGCAATAAATTCACTTCTCCAACTCTTGATTATGACTCATTGCCTGTTTATAGACAGCTGCCTATTAAGTACAAATTAAACATATCAGTTTTCCATTATTCTCTTCTGAATGTGAAGAAATTAAGGTTTCTCCATCACACAACTTATTTTTTAATCACACAACTTATTTTTCTAAGCTAACATAATTGCAAGGCCCTTATTGATAATTTAAAAATATTCTTTAGGATTATAAAAAAACAATACAATTGCAGTAAAACCAGTGGTGGTTTTGTTGAGGTTGCTAAAAAAAATGCAAGAAATTCAAAATTACTTAATTTTTTAAAGATATTAAATACATTTATTGTGAAGAACTTACTATAGTATATTATTAATTTGTATGATGTACTGTATTTAATATAAACAAAAGTGTAACAGAATAATAGGACAATTAAGGACAGTAAGGATAGTATCGAAAGTATTGAAGTTAAAGAACAGTAAAATGACCGAACTGCACTATCAGATCCATTGCTTGATTAAATTAACATGGTTGCACATTATTTTCTGTTTTCATCTGTATAATCAATTTTCTTGTGAACATAGAAAAAGAAAACATAAAATTAATTAAGACTCCCTACCCAGTGATAATTTTGATGATTGCCCTTGAAATTAAAAATTAATCTCTCCGAAAAATAACTAGTGATACAAGTCTTTCTTAATGTAATTTGTAGTTTTAAATCAGTTGGTGCTTTAATAAGATTTACCAAGAATAAATTTGCCTTTCAGGGAACCAATACAGTATTCTATCTGGCAATATTTAAAAGCATTGAGTATCACAGGGAATAATCTAAATGCAATCAACTCAGTAGCCATGTATTGTTTAATCATGACCATGTTTATGTAGTTTATAGAGCATCAAAGGCAGTATTTGCAAAAGGCCAGGACAATGTTATAAATTTGTGTATGGTTCTATATTCCAAGACTTTTCTAAATGGTTCTTTTTTTGGATATGTTTGGATTTGGCCTGAAATATAACTCCGTTTTAATTCTCTGCCATCTTTGAGTAGACTCCGTCTGAAAGAATGCCCCTGATACGCTTTTGAACAAAGTTGTCACCTTTCAAGTCTGCCCATATGTTTTTGAACACAGTTTTCAATCCACTAACTCAAGCACAACATCTATACGGTTCAAAAGACATTGCACACTGTGTCCAATCCATCATCTGGGAAGTTGTGCGTCAAGGTCTTTACTGTTTAGATGTGTCAAAACTATATCTGAATGTGGCTGGAGTTTTATATTTCATTTGCTCAAGCTCTGTCTGTGAAGAATAATACCACATGCCAACAAGTTGAAAACAAGGCAATAAAGGGCACAGCCAATACTGAAGAGACAGAAGCATCTGTAAGTTAAGTATGACTACCTGATGACACAACACGTTTGCATAGGTGCTTCAACATATTATAAATTCAGTTTTAGCAGCTGTTAAATAGTTGAGATTATTAGGGTAATTTAATCGCATGGGGATGCTATGCCCATGCATTTTAATCCTCACATCCTCAAATTGTGATCCAACCAAATAATCTTTTCTGTCAGACAATGTTTTTGCAGGCTTCATAGTAGAGTTCAGTCTACTTTCAGCTTTGCAATGTCACCAAAGGGAATTTGGCTTCAGATGCCAGTCTCTCTGTAGTTTAAATACACATTCTGTATAATGTAACAGCTGAAAATATGCTAAAATATTGTTTATTATATTAAACTGTGTGTATTGAAGCTTCGAACCATGCACTATTTTTTCTATTATTATTATGTACTTGCATTGGTTTAAGACCCCAATTATGGCATATCTTTAATTCGGCCACTGCACACTGTGTTTCACAAAGGCTTCTTCTGCTCAGTGGAAACCTGCCATCAAGTATTGGATTTATAATTTGTGATTGACAATTTGTTCATAGTTTTAATTCCGACCCAGATTTTTAACTCATTGATATTTTATTTCGCAACTAAAAATCAATCATGTGCTTATGTTGAGTTTTGACTGATGGGTTCCCTGAAAGTACTGACTTAAAATCTTAATATCTTAAGTTTATTCGTTTCTCTACTTCATAACTCATTTTTGCCTTCTAAATAAAAGCCACATAAAAGATTGTAAAAACAGCTCATACTGACCTTCTATTACTGCCATTGGGGGCTGCAGCCAAATTGTTATAGTAATCCTCTGAAATTGTTTGCAGAATCCCCAATTTCATAACTTTTACTCTGAAATATAAAGAAAGTTATTTATGAAAAAATGTTTTTTCAGCTATGTAGCTGAGGCAAACAATAAAGACAAACCAGCATTCCCAGTACTGAGGTAATTTAATGAGATACAATTATTTGCATGACTTGTGCACTTGTGAAGTGTTTTAAGAAGACAGTATTTACTTTTTTTAGAATATGACTGAATCATTAGTTGTTTTTTGTTTTGTCTTTATTAAATCTGACATATATATTTTTGAGAGTTTAAAAATTAATCTTAAACTAGTTAGTACACTGTATTTTGTGTACAACAGAGAGGAAAGTCAATGTTTTGTATTGTCATTTATATTTATACTGTCTATTGTGATCTCATTAGCAAGCCAAATCATTGTCATGTGACTGACTAAAAACAAACAAAGAAGGCTTGTAAACCATTTACCCTCAAAGATAAACCAATTCTGTTGGTTTTTGTAAATGTTCATTGATTCCGGGCCAAGATGTAGAAATAATTAGCTTTAACTACCATACAAGCCATTCCAAAAGTCTGCTGATGTGTATCTCATGTAAATAAATAACATGGTGCCCTCTGTATTTAAATTTTGGAGTAACTTTTAATAGGAAAGCATCGTAATTTACTGTAACAAGGTTTTATAGAATTGCTTTGTTAAGGGTAATATCTTTTTTATTATATTAAATTGTTGTAGATTTTTGCTGAAGGGCTTTTCTTCTCATTTTTTGGTAATTGTTCATGACAAATGCTGTACATGACCCCATCTTTCATATGGAGTAGATATTAGGATGCTGTTCATTGATGGTTCCATAGAACATTAGTGAAACACTAGTGTTAATATTCAAATGCCTGTATAATCTAAATGGGCATTCATCGCGTAAGGCACTTCTTACTTATTAATAGTGCAGGTTAAAGTTCAATATTGTCCCTTTGTCATATTTTTATTCATATAAATACTTTAAATGACTGAGTATGTGTTGTCTGATTTTATATTTGATCCAGTTGTTTCCAAACGGATATGTTGATGGTTTTGTGGTCTGAAGTCTTAATTTTTCTGTTCCTTTTTTGGGCTTAGAGTATACCGGTTAGCAGTTGTCCCCAGTTTAAACATTGGAAATTGTTCAAAAGCTGAAAGGGGTCCAACATTTCAGTGTGAAAGTTTCGGAAAAACTCCAAGACCTTCAACGCTCTGCTGACGGATTACAAGTCCTTTATGAAGCATCTTCATAAAAAAATAACTTCTCTAGATCAAGAAATGAGTCAATTTATATAAATAGAAAAAAAACCCCGTTATGAATCACTTTCAAAAGGGAACTTTAACATATGTTTACTTTTAGTTCCATGATGCCATATGTCAGTTCTTAAGTCTTTCTTGATGGTCTGGTATTCTGCTTCATTAAACAATGACTTGAAGTGGGCAAGAGGCGAAGCATGAAAGCATTTTCTAATGCACACAAAATTATTATTTTAAAGGGCCAAAATCTCTGAGCAGATCCCTTAGAGTGTGTTCTGACCACAAGGATGATAATGGTAACTGGCACTCCCAACACTGCTGTTTCTGACAAGCTGCTCACAGATGCTACTAAAACCTACTTTAATCATATGTCCACTGACACTTTCCAGAGAGACCTTTTCAGAGGAAAACCAGATGAATTATGTATATTGAAACTGTACCATACATAAATGTTCGTATTTGGTCGGTATATTATGGCTCTCAGACTTGCTTCATACTCCCCAATTATACACCACTATTTGAAATAGGTTTCATGGAGGCCGTATTTTCTCAAAATGCCTCAGGATGTGCCTTGGGCAGTGTACAAACAAGTGGATTTTTTAGTCTTCGTGTTTTTGTAATGACATCCAAGACATACATTTTTTTTCAGAGAAATCCTGGGGACATTCTGTATCTGTGTACTGCATAAATCTACAGAATGACCAACCAAATCCAAATCACAAGGTCATAAGCAAAAGCAGATGACCAAAGATAAAGCCCAGGATGAGAAAAATAAGAAAAAAAATATCCGTATATTACATGCAGGGCTCATGAAAAGCAAAGATGCTTTAATATACATGTTAACAGTATTAGTCTAACCCCAGGCATCTCAAAAAAGATGTTTGAGATAATCTTCTATGATAAGCCTAAAGGCTAGAGAAATGTACAGGCTATAGAAATGTAGATCGCTTTTCCCCATTGTATCATAAGACCTGTTTATCTACCTACAAGTGTGATAAAATCAATTGTGTTAGAACAATCTGAAGATTGCCTTTTTTCAGACTCTGAAGCATGCTAGAGGTAACAGCTTTTATAGATTTATTTCATTGAAAAGGCTTGAAAATTCAGTTAATCCTGGGGCTGAGTTAGTACTCTTTCTTCCGTAACATCTTGAAGTTGGGTGAGTGTTTTGTTTGTCCTTTGGAGAAGTACCTTTTATTGTTTGGTACCTCATTAGTTGGTGACATTTTGGACAGCTCTTGCCATACAGTTAGGGAGCAAGGAATTCATTTTAAAAGCCGTAACAAAACACACAAAATAGTTCACCCAATTATTTTTGCATTCTTATCGTAGTTTTCTAGTAGCAGGCAGTTTTCCTCAGCTTGTATATACTCTAGTACATAATTCCTTGCAATTCCTTCAGTTGTTAAATTTTGAACTTAATCTCTTAAAATATAACTACCACCAATCCGTCCATTTTCTAAATGCTTCATCCAACACAGAGTCACAGGTAAGCTAGAGCCTATCCTGTCAGGCAACAGGCGCAAGGCTGGATAACGCACTGAATGGGATGCCAGTCCATTGCAGGGCACACACAGACACATACACACACTTACACCAGTACCAATTTTCCCAGAAGCCAAATAATCTACCAGTATGTTTTCCTTAAGGGGAATTAATAGTTATTTAACTTAATCTGACATGTTCTTTTCAATATGAATATAAAGTATCGATAGGCAAGTCTAGGCAGACAATGGGACAGGAAGATCACATAGTACTGTGTCCATGGCCAGGGGGCTACAAGGTTGCATTAATTCAAAGTTAAAGAGCCTTTTTTTTCAATATTTACCTCATAGATGATTTAACACACTGTAAAGAGAAACTGAAAAGACGAGGAAGGGCACCATGCAAATTTATGTTATATCGTGCTCTGTGCCTCCAATGAACACTTTTGATCTCCATTTCTGCTTCCTTACACATGTGTAGAAACATCTACGCATGTTTGTTTGTGACACAGGCTGGCAGAGATTTCACACGTGGATCTACATGTAGGTAGCAAAACAAATGTAACCTGTGGAAATGAAATGGGAAGCTGCCACCAAGACATAAGACCCAAATAATTGTTATTATATGTATCATTTCTATAAATAAGACTTATTGGTTTATAATAACCTGATTCAGGTTTGTCACCCATTTTATGGACGGATACTACATTAGCATTTTATCAGTTAAAAAAGTTGTACCTCTGTCTTGAGTAACTGTTGGAAGACTTTTGCTACCAGTGTATGAATGAAATTACATTTCTATATATGCATATAGTAATACCATGATGGCTTGGAGAATATCTTTGTCTTAAGTCCTTCTGGTATCCATAACACTTCTTTCTCTTCTATGCTAATATTGTTAATATTATTTAATGTATAAGTTTGTCATTGATCAGCATGTTGTCCATTTACTTCTTGGTGAACACCTGAGTATTCTTTCAACACATCAGTCATTTATTTTTTGCCTTCTGGAGGTTTTCCATTACTATCCCAGATAGGCATCATTTAAAACAATTTGTGGATCTTCTAATCAATTAGATACTAGAAAACAAATAAACTAGGTGAACTGAATGGGCTCTTCTCTTTTGATACTTGTTTTTTAAGTTGTTATAGTGATGTTGTACTATTCTATATATTTTGAGAGGCATTACAAATGTAACAAATAATTATTGAAACTGAAACAAATAGCACTTGTTGCAGTTACATTTTAGCATATGAAGCAATGCCAAATCAGCAGTGTTATATGGTAGTTGAATGGATACCCATGTTGACTTGCAAGTGCTTTATGGGGTTGGGATTTAATAATAGAGGGGGCCATCTTGTGAAACAGAAAGCCTTGAGTGAACCTTAACAGAAGGATGAAGCATTGGTTTGGTTAAAAAAAAATTACATGTTGATGTTAGGGCTGATGTGTCTAACAAGTATATAATTAATGTCATCATATTGCTGATTTCATAAGTTAGTACTAATGCCCCTGTAAACTATTACCTACTGCCATTACAGTGTGTCCTCAGCAAACCTTTCATAGGTTCTGTGTTTGGTGCATGATCTATCTTTGTTAAGTGAGTGATAGAATATGGATACTTTGGAAAACGTCATGCTTATACTGTAGGTGATGTCAGCAGGGTTAATGAGCACATTGCAGTTGTACAGCATTGTGACATTAAATCATTATGTTAACATTGTAGGGGTGCCTGAATTGGATACAGGCATCTCTGAATCATCTGATGAATTTTATCAAAATGTATGGTCTTCCATACCATCCTGTACCATTAACAACCATAGTTGCTAATGTGCAGAAGTGACCCTTGAGGTCATCCCACATACATTCTGTTGTTTGGTCATTACACATGTTCGGCCAAATTTAGATACTTTCTATCAGCTGATTCTACTGTAAGAGTCTGTTGATAGTGGATGGGTGAACCCACAATGCCCTTGTGACTTCATGTTGCAAGATTCCTGTCAGCAACTCTCTCAGAGTTGATTTTTTTCTGTCTTTCATTTCTTCTCTTTCATCAAGTGTGTCATTGTTGTGTTTTGGAACAGAGGGAGGTAAAGCTTGTGCTGAAAAGCAAAAAGAGAGAGTACAACACAACATTTTGGCGGTGGGTTCTTCTTCAGATATCTGGAGGTGAGATAAGGAAAACAGAGTTATGCGTGAAAAGGCTGAGAAAAACAAAAAGAGGGAATGGGGTAGGTAACAAGGGGGCTAAAGAAATGGTACCCTGGGAGATCTATTCCGGGAGTAATCTGTAAATGAATGGGGAGATTAAAAAGAGATCAGTCATTCACTGAGTGATGGGAAGCTTTGTGAACCCAGTCTAGGGATGGCTGTGACTTCAGATGGCTATTTAGTATAAGAGTCCGTTATTCACAGAGAAGTCAGCATAATTATGGTTAGGATAGATTCCACAGTATCCCATCTGTTCCACCATGAAAGGAAGGGGTTTTAGCATATTTATTATATATATTTTCAGAAACATTTTTTAGCATCCGTATTTGTGGATGGAAGGAGCTGTAAAAGGAGGTAATTGTGTGAATCTGTGGTCTGTATCCAGGAAAACAATAGTAAAAGAACATGCATTAACATTGAATTAGAGAGATGGATGGAAGTTGGTGAAATGATTTTGGAATTGCTGTAGTTAATTGCTAGAGCAAGTGGAACTGCCAAAACAGATATCAATCTTGTGCTTGTCGAGTTTAGGAACGAATGTAGGTGGAGAAGAATCGTTTTCTGTTCAGTCAATAAAAATATTAGCATAGGTCACTCCCATCTGAGTAGAATTAAAGAACTGGAAAAACTGAGGGCTTGTGTTTCATCTTGTAATGTATCTTATAGTCATGGCTCTCATAAGAGGAGGGTGCCCTTAACTTTCTATAGAGCTATGGAATAAACTAGTATTGTGCTGCTACTAAAGTATTCAGTTTTTTAGATACTTGAACTGTGTAGTGTTTGGATCAATAATCAGAGAGAGCCTCCGTTGTCACATGCTTTTGAAATCTTTCTTAGACTATCTTATATCACTCTTGTTTTTGTGTTAGAAACTTTGCATCTCAGTAACCTAAATACAGTAGATTGTTTAACAATATGCTTATTTTTTATATTTTACCCAACATGCTTAGTCTGCAAAACTGGACATCATTAATGCAATTAGTCTTAAAGAAGAGACCTTTTGTAGTTCTCCTCATTTTGTAGCAGATAAAAAAAATTGGGTTTACCAAAACCAAATTGGGTCTGATGTACTGTATACGACTTTGGCTGGACTTGAATCATGATGGGAAAGGACATATGTTTTGTTACAATTTAACCCTGGCGCTTCCCCTGCTAAATAAACCATTCCTTTGCTGCACAGAGAAAACTTGGTTGTTGAGAAGACACCTCAGCTTCTGTTTGGTTTAAGTTATGCAGCTTTAGTGCATGCATTCATGTTTTTAAAGTATGTATGCCTCATGTGCAATTTCAGTTCTGTGCCGGGGAGCTGATAATCAGCAAATGCTGTTTCACAGAATTAAATGCCATTGTGTTTTGGAGGAATACTTTTTTTCTTTTTGAGTTGCATGAGAGTGTTAAAATGATAATTGATGCAGAGTCTGGTGTACTTAACCAGCTGCTTGATTTCTCTTGGCTGGCCTTATTGGATGTGTGTTCTGTCTGAATTCAATTAATGCGTCTATGAGGGAGGACCATGCCAAGTTTCTCTTATTAGAAGGCAAGGCAGTGGTCTCATTTCCACAGTGTGGTGCTGACATGATTCATGCCACTGAGTGGTAAAAAAAGGATACAAAAGGCTAAGATAAGACATGAAACTTGAGAATGTCAACAACCCCATTTATTTCGGAAAACCTCTGTGTTGTACAGAATACCTATGCTTGAAAGAAACTGAAAGCTGCAATCAATACCATGTAACCTAGTTTGATATGCATAAAATTAATCTATTGGAATGAAAAGGGAACATGTTGGTACTAATTGGCATTAGTCTTATAAATGGATGTTGTCTTTATTACTCTTGAAATTCTTGATTCATTTGCACATGGGGATGTGCTGAAGAGGATATGACTGTCTTTTCAGAGATACCATATCATCTTTAACTAGAACAAGCAAGCCACCCACCTATTTGAGAATATAACAGTCCAAGTGAATATTGCTTTTCCCAATAGAGATTTTTGTTTCTTCAGTGTTATAGTGATCTATTGATCTAATGAAAATAACTAGGCCAGATAGATTTTATTTTTTCTATTTCATATCCACCTAGTTTTGAATGGCTGACTAATTATACACCTTCTGCATGGGGAAATGCAGACTCCTCGTTATTGTTGTAATTCCTTTGACATATCTACTTAATAACCATTTATCATTTAAGTTACTGTGAGCTCAGGCATGCTTTAGGAACAGGAAGACACAACTAGAAATGTTTCTGTTCAACTAGCTCATTACCAGCGAGTTAGTACTGATTGCAGAAGTACTTTTCTCAGTGACATAACTGCACATTTAGCAGGTCTCCAGAATCATCGGTTTTGAGCCAAAAGCACAGAGATCGCTAGCAGATATGACCTCCATCCAACCCCAAGCTGCTAAGCCAATTGTGGACCACTGCTCTGGAATTCTGAATCCCAGCTGGCCAAGTGACACAACCCTGGCTTGAACTAGTGATTTCTAAAGCACAGGGTGCAACTTGTTAACTGTGCAATCACCAGTTTGCTCCTATCAGGAGACTATGTTAAGAGGATTAGTAAGTAAAAAAGCCAATACAACCATTCTGTTTCAGAAAGCCACTTATTCCTGGTAAGGGTTTCAGCAACTCACTCTATCCTGGAGATACACCCCACAAGGTAGGACTAGGAATGTATGTGTATGCCTAGTCCCTTGCTGGGTGTACATATAGCACACAGACAATTTAGAGACACTGATTAACCTGGTCCGCAAGGCTTTGCAAGGTGAGAAGAAACTGGAAAGCCTGTAGGAAACTTATATAGATACAGGAAGAACATGCAAAATCGTCTCGGCACAAAATTGAAGCCGGAGCCCCAAAAGCAGTTGAGGCAGCATTACAAAAAGCCACAGCATGAAGCCACAAAGGCACTACATTTCTTTTAAATTACTATTTTCCCTTCTCTTAAAGCATTTTAAAATTGATTAATAGTGTTTCCTTGCAAGGTCTAAATGTCAGCAGCAGCGCTTTATTTGTTACCCACGTCTGACCAGTTGTAAAGTATATTTTCATGAACATTAATGCCATTTCGTTTCCTTAACATACCTTTACTGTTTGACAATAGCTTTCTTTTTACTTAGTTCATAAAAAATGTATACTCAAGCAATATATTTTATGTTGAATGTAGAGAGTGTGAAGATTCAGTTAAAAATCCTACATAATGGGATACATAATTAGCTCCCAAGGCCTTGCTGGTGTCTGTTTGTTCCCTGGGGCTTTCAGCTATGTTTGTATGGATGTTTTATCTTTGTTCTTACACGTCAAATGTGCTTTTCTCTTCTACCTTTTTTTTAAGTATCTTGCGCATTGTTAAAAAAAGATCCAGAACACATGATGCAGAAATTAGGAAGATTATTTGAGGTATCCTAATATGAAACCTACTAAAATTGAAAACATATGGTATATACAGTAGTGCCTACCACATATAGAATAGATAACACAACAGACATGTGCAATTCAAACCAAATACATTGAGATAATAATAGTGCCATGCATTTTTTTATGTGCCTTGGTTTATAATATGTGTACACATATGGGGAAGCTTAATTTAATTTCGGTGAACTTTGTTGATGATAGCCTAATATTTTCTTAACTGATGCCTAAGCTGGTGAAATATCTTTTACGTTATCTTCACCCGTATGTCTGCAACACTTTCAAGAGCTGTCTATGGTTTATAAAACTCCGACCTGAAGAAGAAAAAAGAATATCAGAAGAAAAACAGAGAAATATTGATTGTGATAAGGCAGACTCTTGCTTTGTCTAAACAAAGTATGGAATATTTGTCTTCTGTGCATTTGCCTTGGACTGTCACCTATTACGTTTACGTAAACACAGTACAGTTAAATTAATCATATAGTGCATGATTATATGGAGTAATAATAATTCTTTACAGTTGTATAGTGCTTTTCTAGTCACTCCACACCACCACTGATGTGCAGCATCCACCTGGATGATGCAATGGCAGCCATAGTGCACCATAACGCTCACCACACATTAGCAATCAGTGGGGAAGAGAACAGAGTGATGAAGCCAATTCATAGAGGGGGATTATTAGGAGGCCATGAATGGTAAAGGCCAATGCGAAATTTGGCTAGGACGCCAGGATAACACCCCTACTCTTTTCGAGAAACGCCCTGGGATTTTTAATGACCACAGGGAGTCAGGACCTCGGTTTTACGTCTCATGTGAAGGATGGCACTTTTCTACAGTATAGTGTCCTTGTCACTATACTGGGGCATTAGGACCCACACAGACCACAGGATGAGCACCTCCTTACAGGCCTGCCTAACATCTCTTCCAGCAACAGCCTTAGTTATTCCCAGGAGGTCTCCCATCTAGGTAGTGATCAGGCTGCTAACAGTTACTAAAATGCACAGGAATGAATAATGTAGTAGACGTATCCTTCCTTGAATAAAAACAATAGCACTCTAAGAGAAGCTAGCACTTTCAGTCGTACTGTCTGCATATTATTAATTATTTGATCAACATATACTATTTGTCCCGGGTTGCTTACATTACATATGGAATTTACTTTAGGTAACAATTACTGCATGAACATAAGTTGAATTTTGTGTTTTTGTTTACTTACACAGCTGGGGTACTTAATCAGTGCTGTGCAAGGCAAATGGTTTAAATCAGTATACAGACAGTGTGTATACTAGTGTTAGAGAGTTGCTCTGTACAGGTGCAAGGTGGGATTATATTCTACATGGGCTGCCAGTCCATTACACACACACACATGCCTATGTGTGGCAATGTAGAATAACTATTTAGACACCGTGTCTTTGGATTCTGCAGACACAGGTTATAATAAATAAGAAATGCAAAAAAAGCTACTTTCAAAGTCAGCACAATCAGGCCATTAAGGTCCGAAACTCCATTAAACTGATTAAGGTACCATTATGAATTTCTTTGAAGTTTTCATTCTTAAACAGCTAACTTTAGATATAAGAAAGCATTCCAACAGTCTTATAAGAAAGTATATAGTTATACATAATTTGATGTTAATATACATTTTAAATAACTGGAAAACAAGAATAGAAAAGCTATTATAATACATATAGTTTATCACAGCATAGTGTTGAAACTTAGAGGGTGATGTCAAAATAGGCAGAAAATGAATTGTGACTATAACACTGCCATATGGCCAAAATGGTTGTAAAAGCAGCAGTAATGCAAAACAGGAACCTTAGAAGCCACAAATGTGGTGTCTGTCAAGAAAGGTGTTAACCTGGATGTCTGCACCCACTACAGAATTAGCACTTTCCCTTTGTTTAACTATGCAAATGACACTATGAAATACATGAAATATGTGTAATGAATAATAAAGGGTTAGGAATGTGCAGGGATCTGGAACAAAAAGGAATCCCAAAGATAAAAGTGAGATCTTTGGGTTTCATTATTTAATTGACACATCAACTTAAACAAAGTGATTAAGAACTCCATAAAAAGCATCTTCAAAGAGCTGATTAATCACAGAATGGCAGCTGTAATATAGTACATTGCTAAATGTTGTAAGGAGACAATACACTAGTTATGCTTGATTCACATCTTGCTCACCTTCCACAAGTCATAAGTGTGGTGCACTCAGAGCCACTGTGATTTTTTAATCTGAACAAGACAGTATTATTTTGGTATCATAAACTGAACAAGCCACGGATGAGACCTTGCTAAATTATATTATTCCCTCTTCCCGAAAAGTAAATTGTTGTGAGCGCCCTTCTCCCCTCAAAAGATATTTGTCTGTTTGTTTAAAAACAATAGCTCTCCTTATGCCCTTTCAAGAGATGGCCGCTCCAATATCCAGACAGCCTGGCACACCCAGCACAGTTGTAGATGTGCCGTGCCAGCTGTGATGTTGATGATGGCCCAGCTGTTAATAATAAAATTCATTTTCAGTTTTGCTATGTTTCACCAAAGAAGGTCTTGCCACCATTTCTTTACTTGTGTCATGGTCCTCCAATGACTCTCCACTACAAAGGACCATATGGCTTATGATGGCAGTGGATTGTTTTGTGCTGTAAGGATTCTCAGGAAACGAGTTTGATTTTCATGTTGACTTTGCCTCTCTTCTCCTGTTAATGTTATTTACTTTCATTTTGTGCACTGTTGTGTTGCTGTGTTCTCTAGACTCACCTTATCACTGGGCTGTAGAAACAGCTGATAAGTAAGCAGATGCTCTTGGTGATCCTTATTGTCATATTTGCAGCTCCTAAACTGTGTGTTAAACAATTTCCATTGTTATTTAGTTGTTATAGAGAACAGTGAAAAATAATGACCAAAACACAGTTAAGTGGCTACATTTTGTGCAATGTGCCTGGAATGACTCCTTTGGACTTTAAGTCCATATGCTTACAACTTAGTCTCCTATATCATACAATTATTCCTGCTCAAAGTGACTCATACATAGTATGCAGTATCAGAATAATGTGTCACTGACCATGATCTGATTCATAAAGATCTGTGGCTCAGTTAAATAACCGCATAGAGCCATATGGGGGAAAAAGCATTCAGCACTGGATTTTCCTTCTTTAGTTTATGTTCCAAGGAACATTTATTAAGGCTCATGCTTTCACTGAGAATGTTTATTTAAGAATTAGTAGTGTTGGATGAATTAGATTATTCTGTTATTGTTATTTTAAATTAAAATTATTTAGTTACTTCTCTGACCACAATAGAATATTCAGTTAATTATTACCACATCACTGCAAGTGACCTGTTTATTTATTTGCTTTGCTTTTCATGTAGAAAATTGCAGGGCTCAGTGCACCTGTGTGGGCTGGTAATCGTGTGAAAGGAGTGTCTACAAGATAATCTTCCTTGATGAGTGAGCTGCAAGTCTCCCAGTCTTCTGCATCTACAGTATCTGTATTTCGCTAGCTGTGGCATTCCAGTTTAGAACTGGAGAAACACGGAACACAGCACACTAATGTGGACTCAAGGTTCATCCTGAACATGAATACATTGCAATTAAGGTATACTGTAGCTTCTTCCACTCCTGTAAGACTAATAAGCTCTTACACAGTACACAGAAAAACAACTCTAAACATGATGGCCTGATTTTATTTTTGTCATTTTTTAAATAATTTCTAGTATTGTTGAGTATTGTAACTCACTGTTAGATCTTGTTTTCTGCTGTAGTGTTAGAATGTACAATCAACAAGCACTAATCAGCCATAGATTATTTTGTGATTTTCCTTGTTCATTGTTAGAACTCGTATATTTTTCTATAACATTCTTGCAGTGACACAAGGGCCATAAACCAAAAGAGCCTAAATTGCAGGAACTGCCAAATGGTTCTGTTGATACAAAGCTTAGTGTAATACTGTTGTGAAAATGGAGAACAAGTGGAAAAACTGAAACATAAATGCATTTCCCTCATTCTGTTTAGTCACACGTTTAATTGTTTGCATTTGTTTATTTAAAAGTTAAACCGTCCTTACCAAAACATCTTCCCACGGTGGTAGTCAGTATATAAATTCAATGTATTTTTACTTTTTCTTTTTGAATGCTCTAAATTGCATTTCACTCTGCCTTTCCATTTAACCCAGTTTTGACTGGTTACATTTGGCATGTTTTGTAACCATAGTAACCTTAGCCAGTGTCAATGCAGGGCTAATAATAATAATCATAATTAATAATTTCTTACACTTATATAGCACTTTTCTGGACATTCCTCTCAAAGCGCTTTACAGGTAATGGGGACTCCCCTCCACCACCACCAATGTGCAGGGCTAAGGTGTCAGCAAATTTGCTGTTTAATTGTAAACATTTTCCGTGAACTGCAACCATTAAAAAAAAAATACAGAAATCTCCAACCACTGACGAATGTTTATTTTACAAGAAGCAGTTGCATATAGTATCTGAAAAGATTGTAGAGATTTAAACATGTAAGTCTGTTGTATGTTAGAAAACTAGATCAACATTTTTTAGTTTTTTAATTAAACATAATGTAACGCAACGGGGGCTCAGGCGGGCGCCCTTGCCGCATCTGGTCGGCCCCATCCCGACTGAGGCTCGAACCCGGGACTTCCGCGTCTCTCTGCAGCGACCTAGCCCCGTGAGCTAAAGAGAGATCTCTCTACAGCCCAGTAGCTGTAGTCCTGCTATCACAGGGAAGGGCGGTGACGTCACCTGCTCTGGTACGCCGGCTCTTACACAGTGCCTGTCAGCCGTAAGCGTTACAATAATATATATATATTTTGATTTATCATGGAGTACATTGGTTATATATTTTCTTAATCTAATCTTTTGTTTTACGTTATCAGTTAATAGTTTGCCTGATGTTTAAATCAGTTACTTACTACCTCAAACAATATTTCACTTTTTATAAAATTTAATATAGTAACTTTTCAGTTACTGAGATTTATTTGGGATTAATGGGTGAACAAAGAAAAATTTTCACAACTAAGAAGATCATAACTAACTGTACGTGTTATATATCATACATTGTTTTTTATGTTAAAAAGTAAATAAACATTTTGGTTCTTTCATTCTGTCAATTAAGAGTATTTATTTGACTCTGGGAATGTATCTGGTTGATATTCTCTGATTCTAGAGCAGCAAAATCTTTGTTACAGTGTGGTGACCACAATTGTTCGCAATATCGTACAGATTTCGCATAAAAATCCCTTTATTTAATTATACACTTTTAACTATATTTACATTCTGTTTGCCTTTTCATTTGCTTCCCCACATCGTTTACTAGATGAAAATGATGTGTCCACAGTAGTGATGGAACTTTACAATAACGAGCCCTGGTGCATTTCCCCGGCTCACTCACACACGCTCCCCTGGCATCACATACTAACAGAACTGTAAAAGATAAATAAATAGCCTGTTCATTTCTTTCGAATTTATCCTCCGAGCCTTACACTCTGAAGAGTTGCCATTGATTCCTTTGTAGGGCCCTATGATATGATATTCTGCATTATTTTCATTTTGAAGACAAAATTGTCTTCTGTTGGTTGGATAAAAATGACCCTGCTCCAGTTCACTGCCCGTGGAGGTGCTGGAGATTGCTGGTGTGGTGAATTCCTCATCATTGTACTGTTGTGTCATTTGCTTCCCAGTCTCCACATGAGCACTGCTTGGTGGGTTTTCCAAATGGGCAGCCAGCGCTAACAAAGGCTTCATGCCTTTGTTTAGTTGCAAGCCAGAACAATAATTCTGGCTTACTCAGTTTGGCTACTACCTGAAACTGCTCCCTTTTAATTTTTCAAAATTAACTTGCTTAACTAGGCTCTGTGGTGATGTCCTAATTTTATAAATCTTTTGCTCTAGGAAGAACAAGCATTTTGTTATAAAACCTTATTTTGTCATTACCAATTTAATACACATACAGTATATTTCTCAGAAAGGTTTGTTTTATTGCACATGTGAGTCTCATGATTGAAATAAGTTAAAGTAAGATTTAATTCAATTTTATATCTAAAAATTTAGCTCTGGTCTTAGCTGGACTGTTTCAAGAAAAAAAAAACATTAAATGTGAAGAATGAGACAAACATTCAATAGAAGTGATATAAATGCAAGAGATTCACAATTGGTAAAATACAATAACTATTTTTCTGTTACTTAACTATTTGTCATACCACGAGTTTAAATTCTGCATGCGTGACTAGTTTACTAACTGTACAAAAAATAGTTAAATAAATTAAGAAGCTCAGGGGTTCTAATACAGCTCCTTGTGGTACTCCACTAATTACATAACTCCAATTTCAGTATTCCCTCCATTTATCTGTACTTTATATTTTCTTCATTAAACCCATTATTCAGATCTAACTCCACAGACATTTAACTGCTGCCTGTAATTTGGGAATTATCTTTTATGAGGAATATTACCAAAATGTTTACTGTATGTAGATCTAAATCTAACATGTTGTGTGCTCTGTTTGCTGTTGTTTGTTCAAAGAACAAATTTAATGTATTTTTCTAAATCCATGTAGAGTATCCCTTAGAATCCTTTTTCCATACAGGTGATCTTATAATTTGTTAATTGGTCTGTCTTTTCTTGATTCAGTTAGGCCACACTTTTTTATAGATAGTTGCTATATTAATGCTTTTTTGGTCCTTGAATACCTTTCACCTGTTTAGACCTATTTTGTATTTTCAAGCAGAGCATCTTGAAACTGTCGCTATTCTTTTTCTACCTCTTTCATACCTATTGTATCCTATTTTGCTTCACTTAAGCTCTGTCTCATTCCTTTGTAAGCTGCTTTCCTGAAATTAGAAACCTTTGTTTATGGACTTTATACAATTACAAAATAGCCTTAAAAGCATATCAAATTATGGTCAGTACAGAGTTCTGTAAGAGTGTTAGGAAAAAAATAAATCAGTGCAGGCATTCTCTCTGGTGTTTCAACTAGGTTGAAGGCGTTAGACTGAGAAAACATACATTGTCAGAGAAAATGTTGGATGGCTTATCATTACCGTTTCACAAAAGAGCCTTTTTTATTTATTTGTATTATCGTACAGACCACTTCAGTACACTTAGGGACAATTCAAAAATGTATTGTTTCGCAATGCACAGTTTATTACATTTCAACTCTGAGATGCCAGTTCCTTGTAAAGATCAATGCTAAATGTGCAATATGCAAACTAATTATTGATTTTTCTTCATTAGTGTGAACAAGTACACTGGCCTGACAGCACATCTGACATTATAGGGGTCGGTCCGTCTCTGGTGGCGATTACAACTGCGACACATCCTGGCACATTTCCACTCGACATTCATCGATGTCTATGGAGATATGGAGCCACGGGAGTGTGTTTTCTTTCTTTTTACTTTAGCAGCTTCTTGTAGACCCAGCTGCACTTACAGTTACTGTCTTTTTTTCTATCTATTGTCAAGGAAAAGGCCAGGTCTGCAACTATTTTGCAGCCCTGGGAAATCATGTGACACACAGTGTGGTGGGCCATTCCTATTAGTTTAGACAGGATGAGTCACCCCTATGGAAAACAGTATTTTCTAGTACTTTCATATGGTGTAAAATGCAATGTCCATTTTATGAAACAAATCCTAAAGTTGGCAGAATCAAAGCTCCCTTCTGTATTTCCCCTCATATACGGAGATGAATGGACAAAAATACTTCCAATCCAAAATATTTGGTCACTCATTGGTATTGGTTCAGTAAAATCCTGTAATTGATTGATCACTTGTGCTCAGAATACTTCTTGGAAAAAATACAGCTTATTATCACAGTCCTGCATTTGTTAGGAAATACAGAGCTTTATGATACTTGGAAACCTACATTTTGTTTACATTGGAATACCAAATAAATTAGCAAATCACATGCAAAATGTACTTCTTTGCCTTGTGCAGGAATGTCTAAATCTTTTCTAAAATACTGGTAAGGGTTCATTTTTATATATCTGTTCAGACTTCTCTCGGAAGTGAACAGTTGAAAATGTCTGTCATAACATCAGTGATATAATAACCTGCTGTGGACTGGTTTCTCTACTGTGTTCCAAAAATTATGCTGAGAATGTTATTGTCACAGATGTTAAAACACTCCGGTTTATAGGCCGAGGACACTGGGCAGGATATATTTTATCGATTCCTATTGTTCATCGTAGCTTATGTGTACCAGAGGAAAAGGGCGAGTGACAGTATTTATGGGGATTTCTTGGACTTGTGCAAGTTATTTCCATCAGCATGTCCCGGGACAGGAAGTTCAAGGATAATGCATCCTGCAGGTGTTTTTCACTGAGCCGCTTCCAAGAATGATGTGGTTTATATGGCATGTTCTGCCTCAGTTCTCTGCAGATTCAGATTTGACTGTGGTTTTGCAAATATGCCTATAGAGGAGGGCTACACAATTAAGGTACCTCATGATCAAAGCCACATTTCCTGTTCCATAAGTAATGCAAACTAGTTGTCTATTTGACAGCTTATTAAACTTTTAAATGTAGGGGCCTTGCCTGTTTCAGCTTATTCTGTGTCAGAGGCACAACAAATACGCACCAGCTGCTAAATGTGAGGCATTCAGTAAAGCAGTCATCAAAGGATTGGTTGCTGATTATACAAGATGTTAAAACGCCCTGTTCAAGTGTGAGTGCCCCCTTACGTTGCAACATTGGAACCAAGAGCAGGGTAAATATTATACGTATACTATATATATATAACAGCAACACTACTACTTTGTATCCTAATCTTGTCAGGTTTCAGAAGCTACGAAAGGTAGGGCCTGGTTTCTACTGAAAAGACTTCAAAGGAAAGTTTTCTGCTAGAAGGGACATTGGTCCACCAATGGTCCGTCATTGGTGGACCAGTAGGTGGCCCTGGACCAGTATTTCCAAAGATTTCTTCTGTATACTATGCTGTAGGAGGTGCAGATAAAACCAAAGTCCAGATGGTGATTAGGTGCAATGACACTGTTTGTGACTGTAAAGGTGGTGAGCTCAGTGTTCTAATTAGATTTTACTCCAGGTCTGCAGAGTCTGGTCTCTCTAAATTCACCCGTTTATTCAACCGGTGAATGGGGGCAGGAAAGCTGCTGTTTATCACCTATAGTAAGTGGGTGCAGCACTGCAGTAGTGAATGAAGAAGGTCCTCTTCAAATTATGAAGTGCTTCGGGATCTTCTGGGATCAAAAAGTGTCATACAAATGTAATTTCTAATTAGAAACTACAGTAAAATTTTAATTATAATCTTATTTTCCTTTTAGCTTTTAAGGTTTCAGTCATTAATTCTCTGAATATCGTATTCATTGGTGAATCGGCTGTGGGGAAATTCTTAAACATTTGAAGTCAAATATTGTTCTACAATCCCATTACAATGTAAATATAGGGTCGAAGCAAACAGTACTGCATTAATTGAATTTAAATAGCTAGACTTAGCAATAGTTTAATGTGTGTTGTTTTGCCATTGAGAATTAAATTAAAGTAGATCACATGGGAATCTAACTTTCCTGTAATAGTATTACATACTTTTTGGCCATGCCCATGTTTAACATATTTAACACATCCTGGGCTGCTCAGTATACTGATGGTTGTGCTCATGAGACACTCCAGTTTGCTCAGTATGGAAAACAAAATAGAGGGAACATTCCTTGTGACTCATCACACTCTCTCAACTCTTTTATTCTGCTCATATTATTTTTAGAGCAGGCACTGGAGTATTCAACCCAGTTTCCTTCATGTTGCCAAGCTTTCTCCTTAACTCTTCATTAATCCAAACACCAGATACTGGTATATTTAATTCCACTTGGTCACCCAGTTTTTTCAGTATTCACCAATAACATTATGTCTACTATAAATGGGTTTGTCATTTCCTTACTCTCTTTCTCATATTCTCACTCTCTTCCTTTCTTAATCTCATGCTGGTCAGTCTGCAGCTTTAAGACATAGGGAGTACTTTTTTATTTAAACTACCACATAGCCCGGCTGTACAGAACCTGTGACATCCCTCTGTTCAGGCCTGTATTTTCCACAAACTACTTCGTAGCATGTAAACCAGCCCAGCCTGTCACCACTAAAAATGACCAACACTGGAACTTGCACTCTCTGTTCTTCTAGGCAGGAGCCTGGACAAAGACCCCACAGGTCTTACAAGCCTCTTAATTAGCCCAGAGGAGTGGCATTCCATGTAGATCTTATCCTGACAGCTCGTTTTCCTCACCTGGAATCCAGCTCCCTCTGAGTGCCAAAGATTCGACCAGCTATGCCATGTTCTGCAGCCTTTCTCAGTTAACTGGTGACCATGTTGGCTCAAGGCCACACCATTGGGCCTACATTTCAGCCATGATGGTGGCTTTCACACAGAGTCACCTCTCAATACATTGCCATAACCTTTTTGTAATTGTTGTATTCAACGAATATAATTATGATATTATTCAATTGGATTTTTTATTTGCATGTTGTCCAAAATAAAAAATGTTTTTGTTGTCTTCCTTTAAGGCACACCTATTAACATGAAAGATTAAGTTTAACATGAAAAGAAAGGTGCTTTTTAACACAAGTATCAGGTACACTGCAGGGAAAATAATTTCAAAATATACAGTAGGTTAAAATGTAAAATTACAATAAAATTATAGATGCATATTATATATAAAAATTGCATTAGCATTTATTCAGTCTCAATGAATTACCTCTGTAATCTACATCAACATTTGATTAAATGTATTTACTACTACTAAAAACCCCTTTCACATATTCTGGATCTGTCACTTGCTCATTAAAAATATACCATGCAGCATTTAAGACATTTTGATGTTTTTGCAGGAAAAGAAGAGCAAAAGATCACTCCTCAGTTTAAAGCAAGTGGTGACAGTTATGATAGAAGACACTAGAGGTGTATATGCCAAGGGGGACCTGTGAATCCTTGATAAGGGCAGATCTGTGAACCCTAAAAATGTCACTGGAGTGGAACAGAATGAAGAGATTAAATGCAGATAAAACAAAGCTCCGCTTCAGGCGGCCACTCATCCAAGCCCCTATTCTCATCATTGTCTCGGCTGGTGGAATCTTTTTAGTCATGGCTATGTGGAGATGGAGGCTCAGCACTATACCATTTTCGACTTGTCTGGGCTTTGTATTTTAAAACTTATTTAGATTGCTGGAATAATTCCCTGCTTATGCTCGTCTGGTTTTTAAAACAAAATTCTTTATTCACGCCTTTTACATTGCGAAAATACTAAATATATCACTGGAGATCAATTGTAAATCAATGTAAAATGATATACAAAGCACGAAGTAAATGCAAAAAGGCACAAACAAGAATAAATAATAAGTCAAAAAAGGAAATCAGATCCACCATACT
Organism: Lepisosteus oculatus; assembly: GCF_040954835.1. Classification (NCBI taxonomy): domain Eukaryota; kingdom Metazoa; phylum Chordata; class Actinopteri; order Semionotiformes; family Lepisosteidae; genus Lepisosteus; species Lepisosteus oculatus. The sequence continues at coordinate 53,954,209 of NC_090698.1, read as the reverse complement.
TTCCACATGTCTAACTGTTCACTAGCACAGTTTACGGAATTAATGATACATCATTCAGCTGTATATGCTTTAGAGAATTAAATAAAGCCACTTTCATGTACTCTTTAGCTGTTCCATTATGTTATGTTGTGGAAACATTTACAAGTAATTAATATCTGTAATGAATTACTTTTGAAAAGTAACATTCATCAACACTATCCACATTTCACCAACTTGTCAATAGTAAGGAGCTTTACACGAAGGAGAAGTCCCAGTCACCTGCTACTGAGGTGCAGTAACATTGAGTGTCAACAGCCAACACAACATGGCAGATCAGGGAGAGAAGTGAGAAATTGCTTTAATTCTTTAGAGGGGAAATCTTTCTGCAACATTGTTTGGCTTTGAATTTCTCTGATTGCTTTATTTTTTATGTATATTTATTGTATGTACTTTCTTTAAATTCAGCTAAGGTTAATCAACTAATGTAATACATTCATTAACAATTGTGGCAACTCAGTGGATTGTTTAAATTAGGGAATTCATCTGCACATTGATTATGATAAATTACATTCCTTTAACACAAAACACAAAAATCAGTTTAGTACACGTCGGGTACACAAGGACATTATTATTGCAATTTTTTTGCTTTTTTGCAGCCAAAGTTTTTTTTACATGGAGATTAATAAACTGTTAAACCACTAAATCAACAAACATTCCTGGACAAAGCCTATCTCTCACAGTAGGCAAACTTGTGTGAAAAATTATATATATATTTCAAATATATTTTGTAAAAAAACTGAAAAGCGATACAAAAGGAGAGTATTTAATCCATATAAATGTTGGTTTTTATTGTTCAAAACGAAATCCAAACTTAAAGATTTTTTTATTTCTTCTTATACAGTAACACATTCTATATCTGCCACTCTAAAAAATATTTTTTAAACATGAAACAGTACATATCTAAAATAATTGCCACCTTATCTATATATATATATGCAAACAAATTTGACCTAACAGAAATAAAATAATAAATAAAGAAAATAAAGAAAAATAATAAAGTTATACTTTATAGGTATTTTGTTCTGTGAAATGTGGGCTGAGGAAAAAGGCATATGCTGAGCTCACCAGAAATACTCATTCATGGTCTAAAAGTACGAAGTGGAAAAACTCGGTAATAGCTGATTGCTAGTGATATCCTAAAACAGGATTTCTGAGAAATGAAAATGACTAGCAAGATGTTATTGAAATTGTGGTGATTTATTTGTTTTACTTTCAGCTGTGTTGGTTACATACAGTACAGTAGATCCTCTTAAAATACAGTACTCTAGGAAAATGGAATTATTGTAATTTTGTCACCATGTCTGGAAATATTGTAATTTTGTTACCAGTGATACTGAGTATGTCCCTAAGGTTTTATCCTTACCATTTTAGTGACATACTCAGTATCATTGATTACATAGGATCAATTAGAGGTTAATAGTTTCAAATGCTGGTCCTTCTTTGGGTGTGGAGTAACCTGCTAATTGCATTTGATTGAAAGATTTCAAAACCTGTCTGTATCTTCTTTGTCGTGACTTTGCCGTGCTTCTGGGAGTGTTTAATTTGATGCTATTTGACCATTGCATAAGATCCCCCCTTCAAAAGAAGCAAATGCACTCTTAACCTAATTTCTTCTTTAAAAATAGCGTTTACTTTTGATTTAGCAAACGGTTAACTTTTTTAAATTGTTTCATTTTATCATTATAATAAACAGTAAGAAAACCTAAGAAATTAAACAATACAAGATTTGAGATGTTTTGAATCAGTTCCTGCTTTCCATTTCATTGAAAATGTACAAACAGAATTACAGGAATTGCTTTTTCTATAGAACAGCCAGGCAATGTATGTCAAACTCAAAATAGAAAAGCCTGCATACCACTGATATCCCTCCTCTTATTGTATTTCATAGGAGTGTATTATTTCAGTCAAGCTCTATGTTGAACTGTGTCCCATTTTTTAGCTTTAGCTTCAAAATCTATAGGAAGGACATTTTTTTCTTCTTAACAGTATTACCTCAGTTCTCCTACAAGATGTAGTAACCTTGCCAAGAGTATTGATTATTACTGGCTGAAATGCTGACGTAAGCCATTTTGAAATGAATCTGGGTTACACAGTGAAGCTTTTATACAGATTTTTATCTTTTAAAGAAGATCTCATATGAATCCTACTGCTGCACACTTGATGTAGTGACCCAAAGTGTGATGTCAAAATGGTGAAAATTGCTCCTATGAAGCAAAAATGCCATTGAGATGAAGGTATTACCGTTATTTTTTTTTTGTCTTCTCGGGATTTGTAAAGATTCCAGGCATGGAATTTGGCGTGGTTTCAAGTAAAATAAAATAAAAGTCTTTGTTAAAAAACTTCTGGCTTCTCCTGTGCCCACAGGAAGTGAAAAGTTAGATATACTGTAGGAATGGGGCACTAATTCAGCTGTTTGTGTCTGCAGGCACTGTTACAATTGTAATTGTGATAGTAGGTGAAATAATGATATTAACAGTGGTATACACAATAACTTGGCTTCTATCTGAGTCCTCTGATTTTGAGCCTGAGTCAATATGTTTCTAGTCTATTGTAAGTTACCACGGTTTGAGTCAAAGACACATGATACCACAGTCAACATGGTCTGTGTCAGAAATCCCTGATATCAAGTCAAGACTCGATCTGAGATATTGGGGGGGAGGGGAATAATTTATGAACAAATACATTTCAAATGACAGTTTTGCTTGTTACATTTTTATAATTATTAAGGTGGCTGAGCAATGAAGTTATACTTCTTTATGGTTAGGATTATTTTTGGCCAAGTTCCTTTAAATGTTTACAAAATCCATACCAATACACAAGATAAATTACCTTCGTTTATTTTAAACTTGCTTCACAAGCCATGCAGATCTCCTGTTTTGTGTTTGGCTACCATCAGCAGTCCCTGCTGCTTCTAGGGATACTTTCTTTTCTCAATGGATAATTATCAGCATGGAAAATGGAATACCAGATTGTCTTATAGACAATTTGCATCGTCATTTTCCCTGTTTCTAAAGTAAACTCTGTATAAATCATAAGGTATCCATGAGTAGGTCACAGTCTATGAGGATTCTTTTATAGATGCTATGTGTAATTATTGATTTGTAGTTCATTTATTAGACATTTTATGTGCAGATTAAAAGCCTTCAGCAAAATAATAAATAAAAATAAGGTAATTAAAACACCATATTCAAGATGAGTATTTTGATCTCCCTGCACTGTATGGAGTGGTGACCCTGGGGCTTAGTTTGATCATTAGCAGAAAATAAGGAAACTGTCTGAGAATGAAAAGAAACTAGTCATTCAATGAATGTATATGTGAGTTTTTTAGAAAAAATAAAGCAAACAGAGTTGAAATGCGGATTAATTGTTTTTCGGCTTGATTTTCATTATTGGTCATTCATCACTGATCGTCTCACACTCAAATGACTGTTGACTATGCACTAAATCACCTCATTACTGAGAGAATTGATTGATGATTAGGAGGTGAGATTCAGGAAAGAAAAACATGGAAAGGGAATCAATATGCCCCACTTATTAAATGAATAACTGCTTTGTGCCACTGGTATGTTGGAAGCTGGATTACATCGCCCCAGGTGAAAATCGCTATTAGTGGAGCCAAGCCCTCTTTAGCAGTGAATCAAGGTTTTGTTTAGACCACCCTGATGGATGCCGTCAAAGGTAGTGCACACATGTAATACAAAATATGCAAATTTCTGTGGAGAACAGACCACTTGGTGGGGTTGTCCAAAAGAGCTGGGCAGGGTAGGAGTGTCTAGTCTCTATAAAAAGCAACTTGTAGTGTTTGGCCACCTGACTGTATGGTGCTACTCAACTTCCTACCTTCACTTCCTGCAGGCTAATACTGACATGACCCAGCTAAGCAGAACAAAGCATGTCCTGATGCTGCTTGTGTAACACCATCTTCCTTGTGAGATGAGAAAATTACAGTTAATACTGTTCATGACCTACTCGCTAGACGTGAGTCCCACTGAACATTTGTGGTGTTTGTTGTGCCAATATGTGGCAGCTAAGGCTCAGTGACCAGAGAATAGGCACTTGGCTGTGCAGGCTTTGTGAGAGGAAAGGTCTACAATTCTCCACGACAGCACTGGTGCAAAGCATGTGTCACAGATCTACTTCTTGTATTGATCCCACTGGTGGTCAAATAAGCTTCTAGCCTGGGACGTTCACAGTAGACCCTCTCCTCATGACACATATTAATCGGCATAATGGATTTACCTTTGCCTTTTCAATAAAGTGTTCAGGCACACCACAAAAAAAAGATTCTATCATTTTCCTGATAATTTTGTGAATAGGTTTCACTAATAACTGATAAATGTCTTTTGATATTTAATATACTGTAGAATCAATAAATACCTCAGTCATTATCACAACTCTGTGACTTAGCTAAGAAACAGTTATAGTTGGCCTATGTATATTGAGATAGGTCTGGAATGCTAACGTTTGTTTTACCACGATAAGTATTAAGATAAGTATTAGATTACTGTTTGCACTTTGTACAGTACATGGGTGATTTTCGGATCATTATTATTGCTGTAGTTTCTTTGTTGTTCTGTTGTTTTGTTTTTTTATTGTCTTGTAAGTTTTATGAAATTGAATGAAGCTAGAAATTAGTTTTTTTGCATGTTACTTGTTTGTTTAGATGCACTTTCTGAATTCTTTTCCCTCACATTGCCAGGTTACATTTTCATTCTGCATTCACAAATAGTCTTATGTTTTCCCTTTAACATAATAGAATATGAACATTTAAGAAAACAATACCCTACATTCTTTCATTGTCTTTCTGTCAATCAGTTTTTCTTTGATATCAACAGGATACATTTGTATGTTTGAAATAGAAATGTTTTAATTTAAGAATACGTTTACCATATTGATGCTTGCAAACAATTTTGGGTTGACAGGGAAGTGTGAGACAAAAGCACATAATTATCCCTTTAGGAACATTTTCTGTGAGATATCTAAAAATTTTACAATTTTTCAAATATCACTACTTAATCAAGTCAGTTGAACATGAATTTTTTAACATTCCAAAATTACATTTTCAAGGTTTACAACATTTACTCTGTAAATATTGTTTTACAGAAATATATGTATATAAAAACAACAAAATAGATTGCAAACACTGTAATTAAGAACAGTTTGACTTTTCAAGTCCTTGTTTTGTTGACCTTTTTAACACCGCAGTATTTGGAAATACTGGCAAATAAACTAGCACTAGTAAATAAACTACTCTTTGTTTTCTGAAGTCAGTAGTTGAATATCAGCATCCTGCTTTGTCGTTCTGTCACTGCAGTGGAAATCTGCAAGGTGGGGGACACGATGAAAAAACACGTTTCCATACAGCTGACTCCAGTTTCACTAGGGGCAAACCTGTGTTCGTTTGAATAATGTACATAGAGGGTGTGAGAATGTAATGCTGTTGCCGAGTTAGAAAAAAGAGACTGAATTGATACCCTCTCTGAAAGTTTATCAAGAATAATCTACTAATACAGTGCAGACTTGTTGTTTGTAGATGTTACTAGTGGTTCTTGACTTACATTTCTCTTCTTTGTCACTTTTGTTTGTTGATGATGTTGCAAAATACATTATTTCCTTTTTTGGCATTATGCTTAAAAGTGACCTTCCTATAGGTTAATATAGCTAGCTGAGATCCAGGTTTTCACAATAGTGCCAAAAGTTGGGCAGATACGGTTTTGTAAACTGTGTTTATTAAAGTAGTCATTTTTAAACTAAGTTATTTTATATCTTTCAGTACCACTAAACCTTGTTGTTGTAACCAATTTTTAATCAGTCTTCTGATCTATCTAAAGATTGTTCAGAATGCCTGCAGAACACTGCCAGATAGAATGAAGGTTAGATCCTTCTTGCTTTTGTAACATACTGCTGCAAAATATGCACATTTACATATACAGTAACTTACACACATAATCACCACACATCTTTACAGATTATGTATTTTCTTATTTCTTTCAATTTTAAGCATAATATAAGATCACTGTATCTTAATAAGATCAATTGTATATTAGCCATATGCAATTTCTTGCATTAGGAATTAGTCTTTTCGCATACCCCAGCTTGCTCTTCGAGAGACACAGACACACAGACAGGGAGAGAAACTTCGGGTCAGAGCACAGGGTCAGCCATTGTACAATGCCCCTGGAGCAGTTGGGGTTAAGGGCCTTGCTCAGGGGCCCAACGGAGTAGGATTCCTCTGCCGGCCACGGGATTTGAACCGGCAACCTTCCAGCCACAGGAGCAGATCCTGAGCCACAGAGCCTCTCTTGTTCCTTCATTTTATAATGTCCTTATTAAGTCCTACAAAGCAAAGATTTTTTAAAATGTGATTTGTTGCTGTATTTCAATGTTTTAATATCTGGTATGACCTCTCACAGCATTCAGCCATTATTGATATCGCTGGTACATGGATCATATAAACCTCTCAAAATTGTGGAGGTGTATTCTGTCCCTGCTTTTCTGAGGCTGCAAGCTAGTGGCTTTGCTAATGGAGATATCTTTTGCTGATGGCATTGATATTGTGCTCCTAGCCTTCCTGGATATCAGAGGTGTTCTTGTGTTATATTAGGTATCAACGCATATGACTATACGTATATCAAATGTTTGCTTGATCAATACAACATGAATTGTAATATTTTTGCCATTATTTATAAATATTCCAGATTTTTTATCTTGCTGCTATACAGTTATAATTTTCAGATGTAAGGATTATTTTGTAATAATTTACAGTCTGTGTTGTGTATGTCTAGTTGTCTAATATGTCTAATATAATGTTTGTGTATGAATGTGAATTCCTTGTGTTTTGGTGTGACAAATAGGACAGTCCATACAGTATTCATATCTGATTTCCATGCTGATAGGATGATACAGTTTGTCTGCCTATTATACAGAGTGGGTTTTCCTGGTGTTCCTGCTGCTGTTACTGCTAAAGTAAAAAAGAAAAATGCAGATAACTAATGTGACAGTCTCAGCCAGAGATGGATAAATCCTGCTTTCCTGGGTGTGACCTGCTCAAATAAAGGTTATTTGTGGTTTTATTTGGTCAGGTTTGGTGATTGCTGATGCAGAGCTGATCATTCATTCATGCCAGCTGCTATCAGTCGATCACTATTACTCAAATAATATCATGTACTGCCTTGACATTATACACTTTTCCTACAACCTAATTGCCCAGTTGTACTCTGCTCAAAATAGTAGACACACCAACCTGCTTTATACTGAGTGAGCTTCCCAGGAAAACCATAAAACAGTACCACAGTTAACCATAGGATGTATTGTTTATCATTATACATATTGTATAATGTTACCACTAAAAAGTTGTTTTCATTCTACATCAGTGTATTTTTATACTTGAAATGCAGAATTTTATGGATTGGATTCCATTTCAGACCTAAAATAGTCTTTATTTTGCTTACTGAGCTCACTAAACAGGTCTTCAGGATTATATAGCAGTGGAAGGACGTTGCAGATGTGCAGTAGTTTTATTTCCCACAATTAGTCCAATTGAAGTGAAATAAACTACTGGTGCTCTGCAACGGATTCCAAGCCCTTAATATTGTTTTGATTAATAGGAAAATGAAAATAATTTTCATTATTTTGGGGGGGGTTAATTGCATTTGTTTCGGCTCCTGAATGTACATGTAATGCATATTTGCATTGTTACAAATCACAATAAATAATTTGCAGTACAAAAAATACATCTGAAGGATCCTGGATCCTGGATTCCCTCACTTCTTAAGAGACATCTGACATCTGTAACCTTTTTCACCAATTGTACAGTATGTTTCAATTGTGTGTTTGTGCTGTAATGTCATTTATTCAAGTATAACTCCACATGCTCAGAGCCTGCTATTTCAGTTTAAATTATATGCCTCTTTTTTCTTAACATTGTGCCACTGAGAAGTCAGTCAGTGTCTCTCATCAATGTTTTAAGTGTCATGTTTCGATAGTAATAAGAGACAAGGATATTGAGGATAAACTTCATGATGTGTCCTTGAATTCTAAAAAGAAAACAAAACACGGAATAAGCTTAGGAGTTTTGAGTTACAGACATGCTCTCCTGTCTGTCGTGCAAATTGTCCTTTGAGACATCACCGGCTTTGAACCACAAGAAAGGGCTCACACTTTAAAGAACCCACAACACATGGCAAACACAAAAGATACTTTCTAATGAAATAAAAAGCAGATCTCTAGTAGAGAACCAGCAAGCATGCCCCATTAAAATTGAGTCAGCCTTCTTTCAAATGTGCTTGAAGTGGTTCTTACTGCAGGAGAACCCACTTATTAATTTGAGCTGAATCCATGAGCAGGAAGTTATAGCAGTTTACAGAAAATGTAGGCTTAAAGAAAGTTTAGTGAAACAAAATGAGTAGAAGTACCACATTCTGGTATGTTCTTGATTTAACCAAAATGGTTAAACATGCCTCTACCACTATTATTTGACTTATTATAATATACTCCTCCACCAAGTGTTGTCAACTTGCAATAATGATATAATAAACTTGGGTTTACACTGCGCCTGTAAAAGCGGTCATTTCAAATCCCTTCACCAGACAAATAATTCACATCACAGTAAAGGAAAATTAAAAATTACAAAGCTGAAAACAAAGCAGATATGAAGTCAACTCAAACACAAAACAAATCTTCTCTAAATAAGTCAAGTTTCAGGCTAGATTTAAAAGCATTCAAGGCCTATGCCATGGCTGAGAACATCATATTTTTCTGATGGTTTTCCAGCACTTTGGGGAACACCAACAAACATTCCTGTCACCCAGAGAGTATCAACAAACAGTAATGTGTGTCACTGTTATGCTTTGTCTTTATTAATAATTGAATTGAAGGATCTATCCAGTCTCTGTGGCCATGATGGTCCCTCTAAATAAACATTTATGGCTGATTAACCATGGATGGAAACATCTTGTGGGAAATACATTTATATTTTCTGATAGAACTCTCCATTCAGTATCCTAATGAATACTGTATGTGCCAGACCTTTATAGGAATAAGTATTGATTGTGTAGTGTGTATTTACATGACCAAAATATATACAGTAGTTCAATTTATACTGCCAGATACCTATAAATGACTTATGAACTGTTTGTGTTTTAGCCTGTTAGGTGTCATAAATATAGTTTTAAGGTCAGATAACAAAAGACTGAATTATCCATCAAAGTTCACTTTTTATGTTTAAATTTGTGTTTTCGATTTATGAACGCAGATTAGGTCTTGTTAGGAGTAGAAGTGACATGCTCAGCTATGAGAAAAAGTAATCTGAGCCTTTGATGCGTCAGTGAAAACACATTTACTGTATTCTCATGTCTTGAGAACTATAAAAATGGAGTTGGAGTTTGTTTTTCTGCTGAAATTGAAATCTTTATTTTGCTGTTATATGATGAACCTGTATTTGGGCCAGATGGACCAAATGACTGCATCTTTTGTGCAGTGTTTAGGTGAGCATTGCTTTGTTATTTGGTAAATTAGAACCACACACCTGACAGTTCATATTAGCCTTTTAAGAACTCAATGAGAAGTTTGAGGGTGATATAGAAAGGACTGTTTACTGAGAGTTTTTTAACTTTTAGGTTTTTACCACTTTCTGTTATTGACAATGTTGAAATAGCTGGAGATTGTTTCTAATGTATTCATTTTAAGCTTCATTCTGAAATGTATGATTCAATATTTGCTTGGAATATACAGTATATGAATTACCTGCCAATATTATTCACAATTACGACGAACTTCAATAACACAATAAAAAAGAAATGTAGTTTTTCATACATATTTCTGCTCCTTGCAAAATAGAAGTGGCACATTTGGAATAACAGAACTGCTCCTTACTCATCTGTCTTGCATGTACAGGATATAAAGGAGACTGTGAATTGTAGAAACCTTGAGTCTGCAATTAGAAAGCACCTCACAGTTGGTGCCTTTAATCTTTCACCTTTTACCTAAATAAATCTGGAATGAAAAGTATTATTTAAATGACATGTTTTTAGTAGCTAAGTGATAGGAGGATCTCACCCAGACACCTCTTGAAAGAAACAATGTAATGTCATCTTCAAAATGGCCGAGTCCAGACTCCCACAGCCCTGACTGTAAAAAATATATGGGCTTCCTGATCTCAAATCTAGAGGCACATACACTTTCCCTTTTGTATCCTCTGGTTAATGTTTCATTGTCAGTTCTGAAGTAATCCAATGTGTTTGACTTCGTCAGTCCCTATGAGGATTTCGAATACTTTAATCAGGTCCCCCCTTAGTTTTCTTTTTTTCAAAACTAAAAGGCTTCATTTCTTTTCGCCTGTCAGAATAGGCCTGTTCCTTTAAGCCTGGAAATGTAGCTAATCTCTCTTGTCTGGACTGATTCCAGAGCAGCAGTGGCTTTTTTGTAAATGTGGTGAGCAAAATTGAACACAATATTCTTAAATGAGCCCTTGATAGTGTTTTGTATAATTGTAACATAACATCCCTTTGTTTCAATGCTATGCTTTTAACTATATATCTTAACATTCTGATTGGCTTTGTTATTGCCACTGCTTAGGGACAACTTTCTAATTTTCTCCCTTTCTGCAGGGCATGAAGAGCTACATAGGAATTGACGCTAGAGGTGTCTGTAAAATACGGTAGCTCTAGATATGGAAGTCATAACAGTAAATAAACAATTCTGCTGTTTTAGAAACCAATTGTATAGTGTATTCCACTGCCAGGTGAAATTCTTAACATTTGATCGGGAAACCTGTTTTTGATTACTGACATTATTTTTGTCTGCATATTGTGAAATTTTCTGCAAAAAAGCAGTCAGACAGAAACAACACAAGCATAGGGTAGAAACAGCACACTTTTCAATTGGGTCTTTCTGTTTCCTTTCTGGTTCTTTCTCAGATTAAATTAAATTAGATCACATTAAATTGTCCCTGCTTGTATGTTGCTTTGTTATATTGCATTATTTGTTTTTTTTTTAAAAATCTGATAGCATTTACATTAATTGCTATTGTGTGGTAAAATTAGGTCTGTTTTTTCCCCTCTTCTGCACTCTTTTTGTAGCACAAATCCTCAGCTAAAAGTGGTTGCTAACTGAGCAGTTGATATGCATTGCTGTTCTGGAGTCTATAGCATCTCCCCTTCAACAGTTTAATTTATTGATGGGATAATTTGCATTTTGATGGGACACTGCTATCTCTGAGATAACATCATTTAAACTCTTAATGTCTGATAGGTGCTAGAACTTTATGGTAAAATCAATGTGATTTTTCGTAATTTCTACATGTAAACATGGTCATTGTTCCACCAGTACAAAATGATAGTATGCATGAATATTTTATGAGAATATGTTCATTTAGATTAAAAGTTACAGTTCTGGCTTTTGTCTGCTCATTAATAGAGATACTGGAAGATAAGATCACTTTATTGGCCATATACAGTTTCTTGTCTTAGGAATTTGTCTTTTTAAATACTCCAACTTGCTCTCCTTGAGACACATAGACAGGGAGGGAAGCTTGGGTTCAGAGCGAAGGGTTAGCCATTTATACAGGGCCCCTGGAGCAGTTGGGGTTAAGGGCCTTGCTCAGGGGCCCAACGCAGTAGGATTCCTCTGCCGGCCGCGGGATACGAACCAGAAACCTTCCCGCCACAGGCGCAGATCTTTTGCCACAGAGCCTCCGCACCGCCCCCTAGTGTTGTGGAAGTATAATGAAAACAAATATTCAAGAAAAATCTTGGTAGTTATTTTTGATAGACATGACAATAATAATAATAATAATAATAATAAACTTTATTTTATATAGCGCCTTTAAAGGTGGCTTCTCAAAGCGCTTTACAGGATGACAATAACAATAAATAAGAAGACTACAACAATAAATAAGAAAATTTCACAAGACAGGACACAATTATAATTACAACAATACAACAATAACAATAGAGGAGACCGTGGAAGATGGTATTAAGAAGAGCAGAGGGGTGAAGAATGGAAGCAGTTAAGTAAAGGCTTTTCTGAAAAGGAGGGTTTTGAGTCTGGATTTGAAGGAGTTTAGAGAAGGTGACTCTCTAATATCCTTGGGCAAGGAGTTCCAGAGCTTGGGGGCATAGCAGGAGAAGGCCCTGTCGCCCATACAATGTAGACGGGCTTGGGGGACAGTAAGGAGGGCAGAATTTGAAGAGCGGAGGTTGCGAGGTGGGGAGTAGGGCGATAAAAGTTCAGACAGGTATTGAGGTGCCAAGCCATGTAAAGCCTTGTAGGTGAGCATGAGGATTTTAAAGTCTACGCGGAATTTGACCGGAAGCCAGTGCAAGGACTCCAGGATAGGAGTAATGTGAACACTTGCACTAGATCTGGTCAGGATTCTGGCTGCTGAATTTTGGACATACTGCAGCTTGTTCAGAGTAGATTTAGATACCCCAGGGAGCAGAGCATTGCAGTAGTCAATTCGAGAGAATACAAATATTCTCTCGAATCTGGAATTGACGTACGTGGTTTCTTTATCTATCATAAACTAAAGTTTTCTTGCAGTTGTTCATCTGAGGATCTGTAGTCAGTGTTTCTAAGGAATGTGTAGATTGTGTAATCTTTAGATAACAGTTATTCATTTTTATATAATTTTACCCCAAACTATACAGAACTCAAAAGTTGTTACTTCATTATTTTTCATGAGGCTTTAAATCAAGCATCTTGACTTACTGTTTGCATATGTAAGAATTGCTGAATGCCATATCCTAATGTACTTACAGCAATGTCATACTGGAAGAAGGGCAGCAGAATCTGTCAAGCAATGTTGAACGTGCTCACAGTGAGATCTCTCACGTTCTGTCTGTTCTTGATGTGTTTTTGAGTTTACAGTATAGGACATGACAATTAAGTTCTTTGTCTCTTTTTGTTGCACATGGCTATATGCTGCTGTGAATGGTGAATTGAATACAGTGAGACAATACCCTCCAGGGGTGAAGGATTGAAGCAGTCCGGGACGCTCCATGTTACAATAGAAAGCAGTGTACGCAAAGTATTTCTTTGTTGAAATTGAGGACAGAGTGACCAGACAAATTCCTTCAGGGCTTCAGGCTTGCATTAACTTTTTGAAATACATTCAGTGTTTTGTTGGTATAAACTAAAACAGATTGTGTTGGTTAGGAGTCAAATGTGTGGGATGCATGTTGTCTGCTGAGTAGAGTGGCTTCTTTATGTTGCTGAAGCCACAACTGAAGATATGGGTTTTTGTAGCCAAGGATGGAGAAAGGGGAGGCTGTTCGTGTGAAACTAAACCTTCCCTTTGGTGTGGTGTTTGCTCAGATTACAAGGTACACATTCATTGTTTTCTGTTTTAATTAGATTGCTTGCGCTTAAATTACAGAGAATGCTTTGTTCATCCTTCCTTCAATATTAATGGTGTTTATTCGATTCCTAGTGGGTTTGTTTATGAGTGTGTTTTATTTAAGGCACACAGTTTTCCATTGATGATTATGTGTCTCAAAGTAGTGCCACTAATAAGAGTGATGGTTTTCTCTGATGGCTGGCTTTACTGTCGTAGAGTTCTTGCTACTATGATCACATTGTGCTTGGCTTTAAGGTTTATTTATTTAAGGTTTCCTTTGATGCAGGATTGAAGTCCAGTAGATGAGCTGACGTCATATGCTGTGCTCTACTTTCCTACCCTCATATTCCCTAATTGAATTTCAGTTATTATCTGGGGAATGACTGAATGAGGTGAAGCAGCCAAGATACCGAGACTGTGATAGATACATGCTTCCACGAGACGCATGGGATACCTGTGCGTATTTGTGGTTGTTCAAATGCAGATGAAAAAGAAAATAAATCATAGGGTTTTCATGCCGTGATCTGCTGCAACAAGCCCTTGAACCAGCATTATCAGCAGTCTGAGTATGAGGCCGTTATATGAGATAGGAAAGAAGAGAACCACCTTCATGTTCTTGATACATTTAAATATATCTATTTAGTAGTTTATGTCACTTTATTTCATGTATTGGTTTCAAAGACATTTTTTTCTATTCATTCAGACTTTGTTGGGACATTATTGTGAAGGCTAGGGATCTTTGTCATGTTTCTTAAGGGGGTCTTATGTTCCAAATTTGATATTAAAGCTCTTAATGGCTTTTGGAGAGGGAGCTGCTCTGTAATAAAATCATTGGACATTACAGTTCTACACTAAGTGGGTTAATTAAAATGCCTATAGTTGTTTCAATAAGACAACATCCCACCTACGAACTGACACATTAGCCTCTGGCACAGGCTTATTGGCTGAGGATTTGTTTTCAAATAATTTTTAATCCTAACAGTTTTTTTTGCCTAGAGCTTGTTCTACACTATGACTAAAAAGGCCTTAGGATGGGTATTGCCTTTTACTTGATGTGTTTGCTATTTTAAAGTAGTTTTTTTTGATGGAGTGTTTATGTGTTGTTTTTTATCCGGAGAACAGGGAAAACTGTTCTCAGAGCTTCCCCAGGGCCTTTAAAAAGCAGTCTGTCTAAAGCTCTGGAAAGGATCAGTATATTTTCTGTTTTTATGGTACAAAATATGGTTATTATAAGATTAATTATAGTCTTAAGCCAGTGAACTACCTTTGGCTAATGTCTTTTAACATATTAATCTGCAAGGAAAAGCAACCAAACTGAACATTATACTGCAGGACTGTGACATTCATTTAATCTGACATGCCAGGCTCCCTGGACTGGCAGCAGCTCATCTTGCAAGATGAAAGCACTCGAGTCTGGTTTATGTTAACCAGAATTTGTTTATTGGTTACAAGGATTTTATTGAGTACTTAAGTGTAGAGGAGACTTGACACATTGTTTTACAAATTATTATAATGCAATTTTTGGATTGGACTCTCACAAAGTGCAAATGCTGTGCATATCCTGAACTGGGTGGTCACCATGGAAACTAGAGAACGCTAAACAAGGCAGGGCTTTGAGCTACTTGTATAATTGGTAAATTATTTATGTGTCTAAGATAATCCTTTCCCAGTCATAAGCTATAATTGCATTTAAAATATTATTCTCTTCTGTGATGTTTCTTTTTTCAGTTATTATAGGATATCATGTGATGCTTTTTTCTCCTCCTACTTCCATTTTTGAAAACAGGGTTGCAGTAAAGAAGCTTTAAGTTAAACATCAATTAACCAATGTCTAAAAAATCCTGCTTTTATTAGTAATGTATATTTTAGATTTTCCAAACCCCCTGTATTATTATTAAACTTGTACCTTGTACTTATCTTTATTTATGTAAGCAGGAAATTGAGTTGTTAATTTTCAGCACTCTTTAGCCAAAATAGACTCAATTTTAAATAAAACTTGTAATTCTAAAACCCCTTTAGCTAGTTTCCAAGACCACCCATCACTTATTATTTTCTGAATCACCACGCTGCCTCTATTCTAGCTTTTATTCAGCCAATCTAGTGTTTTGTTGATGATTGTTTCAACTATATAGCCAGTTAACGTGATTGTTTTTTGTGTTGCTGGGAAGAATAAATCTTCCTCCCAACATGCCTGTATCTTTTGTCTCACAGTTTTCCTCTGTCACCATCCTGGCCTTTCTTTCATTAGCTAGCTGGCTAAGACTCTACGCACGGAGGCACCAAGCTGCAGAATGCAGGTCCTTGGTGGGGTCAGGGTAAATATGGCACAGATATTTAAACTTGACACTTGAATGGCAGTGACGTGTGAATAAAGAGAGAAAAGATTGAGACAGAAAGAAAGGCATGGTGCTGAGATGCTTATAAAGCCTGATTGTTATGTTTAAATAGACCAGGCCTAAGATGGACGTCCATTGTTTCTCATCCAGGTGGTCTTTTCTGAATAACATAAGCTATGTATAAGGACAGTTGGTACAACTGGGTAATGCATTACAGTCATATTAAGTATGAATTATGATGTCATAATTGAAAAAAATTGAAAATTCTTGTCAACACAGTCATATCTGCAAGTAATTTATCATGTGCTATGCCACAATGAACTCTTTTAATAGCTAACAGTCACATAAAAGTATCTTTACCACATATTTACTTGTGCTTGTCAGTTTTGGTCTATGATGATAGAACTGCACTCACATTTTTTAAAATAAAGTATATTGTGTTACAGAATGTCATGTATTTTGCTTTGGCTGACAGATAAACCAAAAGCAAGAGCTGAATTTTATGACAATAAAATAATAATAAACACTTGACTGGATTAGACTTTACCCTGGGGGTCTGTGTATTATAGCAATAACATCAGGGAGCCCTGTGTGTTGAGATACGGAACATGAGTTCATTAACTGACTTGGGCCGAAAGAAAACGCCAAAACACTCATTAACTGGGGAGACCAGATTTACTAGCCAAATCATATTCAGGACTTTTCATTTGATTGCATTTTAATCTTACATTCAACTTCACATTTCTTAGTTTGATGGGCAGCTGTTTTACTGCCTGTGTAGAAACACTGGTTGGGATTTGGTACACTCTGCTAAACATCTGGTAAGACAAACTGAGTGTTTGAAAATACCACTAAAAGAAGTGTGAACAAGAGTAACACTGTATGCATAACATTAATGCTATAATATTGCATAATGTTCCCTGTTATAATTTTGTATTTGTTTTGATAGCTCATAAGCAGCAGATGGTATAGAAATGTACTACTAGATGCAATACAAATAAACAGAGAGAGATGGAAAATAGATATTCATTTTGGTGGTTATTCTCCAACTATTGTGACTAATTAATGTGATTGTGATTGGCCCCACCCTTGGTTATGCACCAAATAAACTCACAATGGCCATAGTCATTAAGGGAGCTTTATTGCAGAGTTTGTAAAGATTAACAGTAAAATAACTCAAAATTGGCATCCCCATGATGGCCGCTAATCCCTAACCACTAAATAAACTATATGGGAGAGTGTGCCCTCCAGTACTGAACCAATCATATCATTAATCAACTAATAAGCACCCAGTGAGCTTATTTACAATTTTTAGAGGCCTTTTTGGCAGCCTTTAGTGAGAGGCACGTTGTTACAGCAGTCTCTGCCTTGGCTGGCATGAAATAGTGACTGTTCTAGATCTAGGTTTCCTCTCACATCTCACTTCTCTGTGAGAAATCGCACCTAATCGAAGGAGGAAATAGATTGAAGACATCTTCTTTGTCTTTGTCCTTCTCCTCTTTTTCTTATTATTTGTAGGCACCTTTATCCAAGTCAATTTACAATGTTACAATGGAACAATGGAATTACAATGTTCTCATACAATACACTGTATGAAATATTAAATAATAGTTATGTATATTATGTATATAAACTAGTAAAATAAGGCCAGTACAAGCAACAGTGAAGTTGTACCAGGCAAAACTCAACAGTAAGCTCCCAAAGAGTATTCAGACGGACACTAATTACAACTCAAAGCAACCTAGTGATATACACTCCATGTCTACGGTGAGCAGGAGCAAGTAGCAACCATACTGCCAGTCCAGAAGTCAAAGACGCATGACTATGCAGACTATGAAAGACGGCCTAGAGTTCAGGGTTAAGGTTACTCATCTAAACACATGAGTCTGGTGCACTGAAAGGGTGTTCAGGGAGAGAGCAATTCTGATTACTATTCATAGTTCATTCCACTACTGAGGAGCAAGCGTGGAGAATGAATGGATTTGGAAAGTCAGAGAGTGAACAGGGGGTACAGAAAGTCTACTGGAAAAGAAGGAACAGTGTAGGAGAGAGAAGTGACTGAAGGAAGGTAGGAAGGAGACAGCTAAGTAGATTTAGAGTTTTTAATCAAATGCTGGTTGAAATAGAGAATCAGCTATGCAGAACTGTCTTCTACTCACAAAGAAAAATGGGAGAACATTAATTACCTTTCTTTGAATGCATTTCACATATGCATATATTCTTTTCCAGTTTACAAGATCCACAACTACAGAACATCCTTTTCCTAATTTAAACCGTGTGTGTATAATTGCTGAAAACCTGTAACAGTCAGGTAGTCTGTAAAGTCATTGTGTATAATTTTTTTAGCAAAGAAAACACTGCATCAGCAAAATGCAATGTTTATGATGGAAATTAACAACACTACTTTTCTCTCTTGAATAAAAAGTAATTTAAAAATAATAAAAATGCCTAGCTGACCTGCAACTACCCTAGAGTGTTTCATTTCATATGAAAGAGATTATGTGATGAGATCATATCCCAAGTTTCTAATAATTTCATATACATGTAATGTTTTTCATGTTTATCTGCTAATCAGATGTTTTACATTATGTTTTCTGGCAGGAGCAAATCTAACAGTTAAATATATTAGGTTTGGTGAGCAGGAGTACTATTATCCTGAAGCATTTCAGAGAGGCTTATATTGTGAGATAAATTGGGAACATACTGTACCCCATGTTTTTTTTTTTTAAATGAGGCCATTTTATGCACTAACTAACATTTATAGTTCTAAGCTGCTCAGCTACGTTATATTATTTAATTACTGCTTTCTGAGGAATATGTGCTATTTCTGGTTTCAATCATTTCCCCTGCCACAGCTGAAAAATTTAATTTTGAAACCTAGTGCAGAAGAATTGAAGAAAAACAAATGCCCTTTTCACTTCTTAAACCTTTTCAAATGAACTGGTGACAGTTTTTAGTGCCTCTCATGCACTAGTAAATGAGACATAGATCTAAATTCCACCATCCCCAACAAGAGGCAGCTCTCTTGAGTGTTGTTCTCTGATTCATTTTCTCCTGCGGTTGTAGCCCGGACTGCCAACTGAACTGAAATCCAGTGCCAATTCTGCTGGCAGTTTTGTGAAGTTGGTACCTATCCACACATGACCTAGACTGTTTTTATAGAGAATTATTTCTTTTATTGTGCCCTAATGGATTATAGCCCCATTTTTGTATGAGTTCCTACAAATGACAGTGCGTGGATTCTGCAGAAATGTTTTGTCCTAACTTAATTAAAGTACTTAAACTAGGAACTTTGTCATTTTGCATCATTTAGTACATTTACATTTACAGAAGATAATGTTCATAGTTCCACCAAAAATGGCTAATGAACTAATGGTTTGTTTGGCGTAATCAGATTGGGTCAAGAAAGAGTTCTGTCATCTTAACTTTATTTTCAAAAGTGAAAAATTGTAGTATTAATAAAGTTATTTTCAATAAGTTAAATTACGTTGTTTAAATCTATTTTTTTCTGAGAATGAAAGCATTACTGCATAAACTGCCTTTTTAAGGAGATCAGAAATGGTACATTTCGAGATCTCTAAGTATCATGTGCCTAATGCTGGTATTTTATCATTTCTACCTTTCACGATTCGCAATAGCTTTAACATTTATCCTATTATAAAGAAAAAAAAGTCACGCTGTCAGAAGTCCTTTTTTGTATGAAAGAAGTTGGTTGAAAAAGATCAAAATAACACTACAGAGCTTCCACTTAAATAGGAAAAACAGTTTTGCCTGAGTGTATAATTTAAGCTTCTGAACTGTTTATAACTGTCCATACTTTGCATGATAGTAAAGTGAAAAGTTTCAGTACAGTTGCAGAAATGATGTAGAGAAAGAGTTTAAACAAACATCTGTTTTCCTTATATAGGAATCCAATCAGAGCATTAAATATTTAGTCACAGACCACGAAAATTGAATTGCCAGTCCACCCATTAATCATCCATAAGATCTGATCTGAAAACTCATTTTATAGCTGCCTCTATTTTATTTGCACTGTTTGCCATTTAGCTAAAACTTTTATTCACTAACAATCCACTATTTTCTTTAATGACGCATTCATAGAACAAGAGGTAGGCACTGTAACTGTTTCCTATATAGATTATACTGTATATGGGTTTCTTTTTACCGTAAATGACACAAGACACAATAGCACAATGTCCATTTGCTTTAAATCAGTAATGAGGTTGTTGTTCCAAACAAATTTCCACAGTGTTGTGATGAGTATTTTTAAATGAAAGAAGCTGTAAATATTGCCACACAATAACAATTCAGGCAAAGTGTTTTTGATATGTCATAGAATTCCCATCAAGAAGTAGGAAAAACCCCAAAGTTTAAAAAAATGTCTTCTGATATATAGGCATTAATCTATAATTTCTCTGTAAACTAGATTGCTGTTCAGAGTGTCAGGTTACAAGACATTGTGTCATAGGTTATGTACACTGTTATTCACCAGTGTACAACATCATAGTGCTTAACACTTACATTGGAAAGTCATATATATCACATTACTTATGTTTTCCTTGCCTCTAATCTTTAAATTCTTTGGTAGACTGCAGTAAAACCATTATGTTCACCCCAGAAATGTTAGTGCTGTCGCGTAATTTTTTCATCTGTTTATAAAAGGTTTTTCTCATTCTTTTTAAGCCTTCCTGCTGACATAATGGAATACTCTCATTTAGTCTTTATCTTGACAAATTGGATTTTTAAGTTCTTTATTGTAAATTTTAGTTA
Organism: Lepisosteus oculatus; assembly: GCF_040954835.1. Lineage (NCBI taxonomy): Eukaryota > Metazoa > Chordata > Actinopteri > Semionotiformes > Lepisosteidae > Lepisosteus > Lepisosteus oculatus. The sequence continues at coordinate 53,933,728 of NC_090698.1, read as the reverse complement.
ATCAAAACATATAATATGTCAGTTTTGCTGAATTAACTTTACATCTCTATTTGAAGCTGTTGTATCTCTATAGTAGTGTTAGGTACAAATTATAATAGCATGAACCTTATTAAATGCAAAGTATTTTAAGAATGGAATGCTCAGGACTATTTTATTTATGTCCTTTTAGGTCCTAATTTCTGATTAAAGACCCTAGTTCCTCACAAATTTAAACAACAATTAGGTTTGCCTAGGTCCCCACTGAGATTGAGCATTTTAAAACCAATTTACATTGTTAATTTCTGTCATTGCTCTTAAAAGGCATACTTTATTTAAAAAATGTTTTTTGACACAATGCTGCAAGTTCATATTTTCACCCTCAAAATGACAAATTTTAAAAATAATTTAAACCTACAATATGTGAAATTGGGAATTTGTAGATTTTTCTTGGTCAGTGCTTGGGAATACAAATGTGCATGAACCTGGTTTGTAAAACAACTGTGAAAATGACCGCTAAGCTAAATTACAAAATTATATTCTGTGAACACTAGATACATTGATTTGACATGCTAGTACTATTCTTTCATTGGTTTCACTAGATTTGTTAAGCATTTGTTGTCCTTTATTTTGGGATAATAGTACATAAGAGGATGCCATTAAGCCATAACTCAGTTTTTACTGTTTTCAAGAACTTATCCTTCTATTAGGAAGGTGTTTCCAAAGGAAATTCACTTGCCTCAAAAAGATATTTCTATGGCTATGCTGGATAACGTCTCGTTAAAGCAGCAGCACCTAACGAACAGAGGGAAGGTGATCTAGTTAGCCAGTGACCAGCTGGTTTAAGAGATGAGTTAGAATGAAAACTCATAGCCGACTCTAGGCCTCCAGGACCAGATCAGACAGCCCTGACCTGAGCTGTATACCATATGAAGCAGCTAAATTAAATGAGAAACAAAACACAGTACTTAAGTATGTTCAATGACTGAAACTTTGGTATCCTTAACAGAAACCCGTTAATTTTCTATGAACTGGCTTCATTACTCTGCTCTCCTCCCCACTAATAGCATCATCCAGGTGGATGCTGCACACTGGTGGTGGTGGATGGGAGTCCCCATTACCTGTAACGCGCTTTGAGTGCAGTGTCCAGAAAAGCGTTATATAAGTGTAAGAAATTATTATTATTATTATAATTTTGTATTATTAGTTTTTACCAGCCCATGCAGTTGCTGATTGAGTTGCAGTAAGGGAGGAGCAAAGGCTGATCACTATACACTGTGCTGATAGTCTGTAGTCTGGGCATCTCTGCTTCAGGCCTGGGCTGCCGCATTAGATAAATGTCAGTGTGATTCCCCAGGCAGCAGGGCACCACGGCAGAGTGCCAGGTGGGCTTTATACAGCCAGGCTTCTCCCGGCTTTCAGGATAACAGAGACTCCTGTGTCCTGCCAGCGGCCGAGAGTGACGTCAACATCATCTAATCTCTGGCATTAACTCTCCTGTAAGGCACTGTGTCAAGTGACAGAAGACTATGACAGGTGCGAGCATCAGAGGAGCACGTCTTTTGGTCCTCTCTCGCCCTGTGCATTGCAGGTGCTGTAGCTATTAAACCAAGTAGACAGACTTTGTTCATTCCAGGAAATGTTGGGTGCTTCCAAATTTATCAAAAGCAAAGTTCAATACTAGGCAAAAACGTGGCAGATGACTTTTCACCTAGATGAGTGATGTGTTTTCCATGCATTTTGGTATAACCATAAACTGTGTACTGTACATAAGATAGGAATCACTTAGATTTTAGAAGGTAATTTTTAAAATTGCTCAGTTATTTTGCCCTCTAGGCAGAATGAGAAAGCAGTAGAAGGGAAAACAGAATCTTAGGATATAATAATAATGAATAATTGTTTACACTTATATAGCGCCTTTCTGGACACTCCACTCAAAGTGCTTTACGGGTAATGGGGACTCCCCTCCACCACCACCAATGTGCAGCATCCACCTGATTAAAATCGAAGAATGGAAGTCAAGGGGTGTTATGTTAAAATGTATAATGGGTATGTGAAAAGATATTTCTGCTTCAAAGAGAATAGACCAGATACATTCCCAGGCATGCCTCTAAGCTACTAGAGAAGACTATGAGGTGACTTGATTATAGTATTCCAGATCCTCAAAGGCTTTGACTTCTTCACAGTCAGCAATGACAAAAACCAGATGACACTATGGAGAAGTGCATCTAGAACTCAGATCAGACGGGATGTTTTGCACAAAGGGTTGTGGGAGAACAAGCTAGCCAGCGTGTTGTGGAATCTGACACCCTGGCTTCTTTCAAGAAGTCACTGGATGAGATCCTCATATCACTTAACTAGTAGTAACCAAACAAGCTAGAAGGATCAAATGGCCCATTTGTAACCCTTGTTATGTTCTGATGCTGATGTTTTGCCTCTTACATTTAGAGAGCATATGGACCAAGCATATGTACCAGTCATTTGACAAAAGTGAAGAATACAAAACAGAAAACACAGCAACATTGACTTCTACTATGGATGACGAAAGTTATTTTAAAGTGGTTTCTGACAGGATGAAAAGTTCCCATTCATCATTTTGATGATAAATTCCTATGTGTCTTTCCAGGAACACCTTCTTAGCATTTTTATACCAATGAGAATTTACATTCCATTTTTGTATAGTCGAAAATGTCACAAAATGCTAGTACATAGTGTATATAAAGAGAGAATCTGAAATACATTTGGTGGACTGTTTTGCTAATGCTGCACTTTCTTTCCTGACAGAACACACAGAAAGTTTTTTTGGAATTCAACCACAAGGAACTTCTTGAATTTTACAATAAGGTTAGTGAAGTTTTTAATTTTTATTTAATTTATTTTTTATTTTTTTTAATCTACCTCTCTGTCTATATTGTTTAATATAATATATTGTTATTTTTTTATCTCACAGCTAGAGACCATTCAAGCACAGCTGGACTCCCTCACATGATGCCATTGAATTTGATCTCCTCCCGTCATTCCTGTGTCTGATGTTATTAATGGATGACAGTGCACTTGGAATAATATACACATGGAGTTTAACCTTTTTCAAAACTAATTAAAGCAAAGCAGTTTTTTTTTCCAGAATAAGAGATTGAATGTTTCCCTCTCCTTCTTAAACTAAAGTCTATTTTTCATAATTTCATTTAGTTCAAGGGGCACAGCTGTTTCATTTTTTAAAATTAGCTGAATGAGTTTTATTTACTGGATTATGTTTGTTTATATTTTATGCTTACTACAGTATGTTATGAATTGCTTTTTTCATATTCAATTAAGAAGAAAAACAAAGGACTGTACAATCAATCATTTTTTTTATTGAAACTGTAGAAAACTAACCAGCACAGTGCCATTTTTCACTACATCACAAACCTAGACTTTCACTGTAGGCTACTGCATTTGATATGGATTTTTTTTGTCCATGTACATTACTATAAGAGCTGTAAAGAAGTTCAGTAATGCTTTGCTGGATGCCAGCCAGGTTTTGAAAGGCGCATGGTATTTGTACAGTATTTGTCTTGACATTAGTTCATAACCAAGACTGTTCTTTGCAGTTTGTTAAATCGAGCCAAAATGCATTTCAACATATTTTTATCATGTGTATTCAAAGGCTTAACGAGTAGAAGTAAAAACATCTAATTTTTCTCTCATTATTTGACTGCTTAGTGTACATAGTTCTCTAAATTGTATGTTAATCACCCATATAAGAAGAACCATAGCAGAAATTCAGAATCTCATGTAACAGTATACAGTATTTCAGTTTTTAAATCTGCTACATCTGTAATAAATTGGCATTGTAAACCAATTCTTGGTACATTCTTATGTGGTCGAGGTGAGAAATGTTATTTTGTTTGAAGTGCTGTGTATCTTGAGACAGGAGAGACTCCTAATAATTCAAGACCTGACTGCAGCAATGTATACTTGAAACCAGAGACTAGTTCACATTTAATAAGTGCTTGATTTAAAATCAGTTAGGAAAGTTACTGAGACTGATGTGGTTATTTAAGGAACCAGGCGCCCTGCAATATTTTGTCTCACTGCAGTATACATTAAAATAATCTTAATCTATTTGTTTTTCATGTAATTTTGTTTTTTCTACCAATTACTCAATGCTAAATGTAGAACTTGGTGATGGCAATGAGGTGTTAAGTACTAATATGAAAGTGTGAATATAATGTGAACGTCAGTGACTATATCTTATAATTACTGTGCCTGGCTATACATGACTTTGTATGAAAAAACTCAGAAGTCATAACATGAAGAAAGTATTCTGTTAGGCGCTATGCATAACAGATGGTAGTTTGTAGATAAGAAGACGTTATGCTGTTTGCTTCCCATGGAGCACCAGTAATACAGACAGAAATAACACTGAGACTGATCTGTCACTGAATTAAAGGAGGCCAAGGAAACATTATTTTTATATGAGAAAGCAACATCTCGGTTTGTGAAAAAAATAATTAGATCTACAGAAGTGTGGAGGATTTTCAAAAAGCTGCGTCTCTGAGGAGAAACAATACCAATAAAACAAAAGCAATGTACATAAACAAATCAATGATGTTGCATTAACCACTTTTTAAATTGAAATGAAAACAAAAACCACTGGATTGTCACGTATTCTAAGTAAATCTGAATGATGATTATGGTTAGGTAAAAAAAACTTTTAGCGAGTTGCAATTTTATGTAAGTGTACAATCTGGTTGAAGGTGCTTAGTTTCCTTTTTGGAAATGCTATTATTTTAGACATATACCGTAGTTTAAAAATAAGTTTGTGATTTGAAAATCAGTGTAGTTCTCAGTTTATGTGATCTTCATTTGTGAATTTTTGGTTGTTCAAGTTTATATAGCACTTCTTAATTTAGGGTGGACATGTTCTCACTTTAAAGCTCTTGGGTGAGGGCAGTGACAATGACCTTGCTGTAGTGTTTTTTAGATGGTATATGGCTACATGTACCCATTTACTACTGTACACGCTGGGATGAAAAATGTTGTTTAGGTGACACGTAGTGTACCTGGGCAGTTGTTACCAGTGTTCACCCAGCCAGTTTTTCTCCCATTGTCTCATGCTTCATAAGGCTTTTTTTTGTCTTAGTCAATTTATGCTGTTTAAAATCTAAAATAAAATCAATTAAATTCTAAAACAAAGTACATTCCTGAGTGATAAATCTTAAGAAAATCCACACCCACAATTTGTGCCCTGAAATGTGATTAAAGTCATTTAATAAAACATCAGAAACAAAACTGTCATCCTTAACACTCTCAATAAAGATTAAAAAAATAAAAAGTCTATTATTTTTGTCTGAAACCATAAAAAAGAAAAAAATGTGTTGCTTACAAGACTTTAAAATAAAAAGTATTTAAAAAGTTTACTGAGAGTTAAAGGACCTCAGATAGTTGCACAGTCCAGATGGTCTCTAAGCTCATGACTCTTGCATTTTCCACACTGCTCACTACCCTCCACTAACAACAGTCTTCTCTTCAATTTTTACACAAATCTGAGAAACATGAGTAATCATTGAGTTTAAAAATGACTCTAATTACAACTACATAAACATTTGACATGAATGAATTCCTGTAATTGAGTTTAAGTCTAGGAATGGACCCACAATGCATCCCCCTTATTTCCAAGCATTCTTATTGCAATTTTCTTACACAGTATTTTCTTAGGAATGCATCTTCCGCATAAAGCAAGAACTGACTTCTAGTGTTTTGCCCTTTTTCTAGCAATATGATTTTGAAGTATACAGTATATACTGAAGGATTCATTACATAAGATAGTTATCCCAGCAGTACGTACTTTATGATACATCCCAGGGGAGTGTATGGGGAAACAGTGTTTTAAAGCAGAATTAATTTGCTGGCACGCATATACTGTACTTAATGTGAAAAGGGTGGACCATTAATGTCACATTTGTCTTTTTTCTCATTGTAACATAACAACCTAATTAACATTTTCTGACATTTCCATTAAATAAATTAGTCATAATTGAGGGTACATTGTTGGTTTCCTCAATGTTTTTTTTCTTTTTTTCCATTTAAATTGTCTACAAGCCACAGAGTTGTAACTCTAAGAACTCTTTTAATGCTGTTTTTTTTTTCTAGGAGACGTCTGACTCTAGACAGGAAACTCTTAAACCTGTCATGAAGCCCCACTGATCAAGGACCATATATGGCTGTGCAGGAATTTCTGTGCATGTCCATGGGGCTTTATTTTGATTCCTCTGATGCCATAGTGAGCTCCCTGGGGTATAATGAAGTTGAGTTAGCACAACAGTGGTTAAAACCCACTGTTGTAAACATTTAAATAATGTAGAAAACACTCGTGTTTGTACTGCATAGGTGATAGCTCTGACTCTGTCTTCTCTTTGGCCTTAGTCTACATACAGTACTACTGATGGTCATGAGATGGCTCAGGAAAGTCTAAAGCAGCCAGCCATAACACAGGCATTGCTGTCCCTTGAGGCCACAACACCAAGGACTTTGACAGATCCCGTTTCATCAACCTACATTTGGTTGGGACTCACATTTTTGCCCGAAGCAATACCTCTACATTTATGAATTCTCTAGGTTACAGTATCTTCATGCCTGAAATGCCTTGAAAGCTTCATATATTTTTTTAAATGTCTGGATATTATAGGTGTTGTGGTGGGAGACAGTCTGTGCCTGTATCAGTCCACTGAATACCCTAATAGTCAGAAGTACTGGGAATGTCTGCTGAGTTCTTCCTCTTCAGGGTTTTGGTTTGAATTGAATTCTGATGCTCTGCAGATGTTCAGCAGGGCTACTCTTGGATAATCTCCAAGAAAGTTTCCTGCCTGCCTGTATGAAACAGAAATGCACCTCATACTAAGTTAGTACCCTTAAAGTAGCTTAGGTTTGAAAGTTGTGGTAGGAAAAGAAGTGTTTGCAAGATATCAAGATAGAAAAAAAGAAAACACTGCTGTCCGTACCCATACAGAATTACCTTTGGTGTACATTGTACTAAGTGGGCAAATGTTTAACTCAAGCATTGAAACCCTTCAGTATCCACTTCAAAAATATGCTTTTGGTTTAGCTAGCATCTACAAAAAACTTCAGCACTGAAACATTAAATAGACCTCTACCAAGGCAAAAACTATTTAATAGATTAAAATACCTGTATAAATGTCCAGTTTTCACCATAAAGATTTTCTATGTAAGAATAAAAGTCTATTGTGATTCCAGTTTTGTGCTGCTTTAGCTCATAGGGAACATGACTGATAACACAGATGGTAGTCTGTGGGAGTCATCTTTAGAATTTACAGGAAGTATTTCTCCTCTGATGATCCAAATAGCACCATAGTCTGAGATCACCAGCCCCAAGCTACAGTACCATCCTATTTCTCAGGCTGTGAAATGTGACAGTTTTAGGCCAGCATAATAGAAGGATTACTGTGAGTCTTCAATTACAAATGACCCTATGTAATCCATTCTCTAATTTCAAGAACTTCTTTGAAGTACACCTAGTAACTGAACACCTTGTAAAATATGTACAAGGGGGAACTCCAGCTAGCACATAGACCTTTTTTTTCTGGAAAATGTACCAGCTTATGAAATGTATATAAGGAAGTGTCACTGAAGATAGAATTACACTTAAATCTTACCCAGAAAGGTCATCCAGATGGCTCATTAAAGTAAATTGATCCACTCATCTTAAGGGTTTTTAGGCATCTAGGATTTTGTTACATTATTGTTTTACTAGTCTTTAATAGGCATTTTTCAACATGTATACATTTTTGATATATTTAAATAGCTTCTATTGATACGAAAACAAATTTAAGGTCCCACTTAGATCAGTAGGAGTGTTTATAAAAGAGTGTTGATTACAAAATAAAGAACTTGTTAGGTATCTCCTTTCCTGTACAATTATATTGACAACTTAAAGCCTCCAACTGTTTAACACCATGAACTGTTTTGAAAACGTTTGATTCGATAGATGAGGAGAATATAATTAAGATTATGATACATCAGAAGACAGTGTTGGAGAGGGGTTGGGATTTAGGTAAAAAATCTCAGGACTAGTAGCAATTAATTTTTGTATCAGATTTCAAGATGGAATTGATATTGTGATGCTAGGGAATAGAGGAAGTTAATTAACACTTTGTAAAAAAAAAAAGGAATTTTGAGCCTCCCCTGTGGCTCAACTGGTAAGAAAAAGGTGCTTAACCGTGTGCTGGTTGAGAAGAAGTGCTGCAAGACAGGAAGACAGCTATTCGAAATTGAGTGAGTAGAACAAAAATAACAGCCATTGTAAGATTTAGAAAGCTCTTCCATTGTCACAGGGCACATGGATCACCTCACTTGAAAATTTGATAACGTGGTTAAGAAATGATGGAAGATCAATTTGTTATAAAAGAATTGTACAGGTTTAACAAGCACAGATTGCTAAGAAGAGGACTATTTATCATTCCTAGTAGAATTCTACAAAAAGCTGTTTCTTGATTGTGTAATTGACAATTAACAGGATGAAAATAGCTGGAAGTGCTGGTTTATAAGGTGCAGCAGTGAAGTGGATGAGAACAGCTGTCAGTTGAGTATATGTGCCTTAGAAAGAAAGCCAAAATTCTGTTACTATGGCAATATAAATTTCCAAAATGACGTGTAAGGCTATACCCTAAGCAGCGATAAAAGCTTTTCTCAGATTTTAGAGTGTAATCCAGCTTCACTCACCCAAGTATGTTACAATGCATCAAAGAGCCCCCAAAAGATTTTTTTTGCCTCTCCAGGTTCCCTACTTTGACCTCAGTGAGTGCACATCCTTTTAATCTTTGATGTGAGGCCCATATTTAATCCTATTCATCTACCTCTCGCCACACAGGGCAACAAAGTACGACCTGCTCTCACAAGAAATATGGACAGGTAAGTTAAAATACTGCACACCATGAAAGAAATATAATTGGAAAGTAATGAATGCCCTGACTTGGAAAGGTTAATGCGAAAGGTTTATTCTGCCCTAATATTACTACATTCATGAGTCTGATTTATTACCCGGCGAACATTTTTAAGATCTGTCCAGTATACATAAGTGATTGTTTTAAATTAATTTCTTGGAAATTAACAGATAATTATTCTTTCATTCATTTTCTTACCGTTTTATCCAATACAATCGAGGGTGAGCCTGAGCCTACCCTGACAAGCTACCGGCGCAAGGCAGGATACACCCTAGATTGGATGCCTGCCAATTGCAACACCAAATTGTCACATTTTTGTAACTGATACTGAAGCACTAACTGACCTAGATTTGAGTTATACCTCACCCAGAGAAATTGAGGTAGCATTGTCCAGTTTCCTTATATGTCCAGCTCAATTCATACCTGGGTATCTGGAACAGCTGATGTTAGTTACTTGATACAGGAATAAAGTGGTGCAGTGGCTCTGTGGCTAAGGATCTGTACCTGTGTGTGGAAGGTTGCCAGTTCTTATCCCATGGCCGGCAGAGGAACCTTACTCCATTGGGCCCCTGAGCAAGGCCCTTAACCCCAACTGCTCCTGGGGCACCGTATAAATGCCTGACCCCAAGCTTTTCTCCCTGTCAGTGGGTCTCATGGAGAGCAAGTTGGGGTATGCGAAAAGACAAATTCCTAATGCAAGAAATTGTATGTGGCCAATAAAGGGATCTCTTCTCTCTAATAAAGCTCTATGGGCCAATCTCCTCTTGACCTCCTCCACTCCCAAGGCTTTGGTGAAAGGAAACAGCTCCATCACCTTTGGACTGAAAATAGCACTATTACCATGTTCTCTTTCCCAGGAGAGGTCAACAACTCAATGTGTCTGTTTTAAACAAAAAGAAAGTGTCACAACAGATGGTGCTACAGGATGACCTTGAAACTACATTTGTTTATGCTGTTTCAAGATCACCTAATAGTGCAAACTTTTTTTTAACTGACTACTAAGTAAATTTCCTTATCCATTCATACATTTTCTAACTAGTTTATCCAATACAGGTTTGAGGGGGAACCCGAGATTAACCCTGGCAGGATACAAGGCAGGATATACCCTGGATGTAAGGCCAGTCCATCGCAGGGCAGACAGACACAAACACAGATACAGTATGCACACACTCACACTTGGGGCCAGTTTTTCCTAGGAATCAACCTACCACCAGTGAATTGTGGGAGGAAACTGGACCACAAGGACACAATCTGTGTTAACAATAGGAGAGAATGTACAAACTCCACACAAGTACATTAGCACCTCAAGAATTGTACCTAGGGTGCCAGCACTGTGAGGCAGTAATGATAACCATTGCGCTACTGGATTTCTTTATTTATATAATCTACAGATTGGGTTTCTTAAAATCCACGATACAGTTTATTTCACTAGTGCACCGACTAAATATTCTTCTAGACTAGTATATCATTAGCATACTCAAATCTATTTGAAAATTAGAATACAATCCAAAATGCATTCTTTTTTATGATCATGGGGACAGCTGGAAATAAGACAGCACTATATAACGGATGTATCCTTTGCAGTTTATATAGCCAATGTAAAGTTATATAACAGACACTGTCCACTACCTATGATTTATTTTTGCAATGCTCTGAAAATGGTGTGTTTATTTAGTCCTTGACCTCTTTTTTGCTTGTCAAATTCTGTTTGAAAAGACCCATAAAACTGAGCAGCCTTGATTAATATTCATGCAAAGAATAATTCAAAAATAGTAATAAAAATAAGAGAAAGTGTAAATTAGTGCTTTTTAAGACTCGTTTCTATTTTTCCCTGTCCAAAGAACGTGCACTTAAATGCTCTTTTTAGCACTTGCAGTACCATTACTGCTAATCCTGTTTTACAAACCTCTGCACCTTGGCCTCCCAGGAGAAATTACCGCTGCCTGTGTCTCTTCTCCATCTGTTTATGCATGAAAACACTATTGCAATATACAGTACTCCTTTGTCTTAAAGAAAAGGATCTGATTTTAAGATTTTAAAATCACTTTATGTCACATTTCATTATTTAAAGCTGCAGCTTTACACAGGTTATATGCTTTCTTTTATCTAAAGTTGTGCTCATTTTGTTTCATTGGAATATCTTTATAGATTTAAAACTCTTATATTTTATAGGCTGAACCGATATTATTTTTATATTCTTTTATCATTTGAACCTGAAGGCTTAAGACATGCAAGTCTTTCATTAGTTGTGCATTTTCCCTGTTCTTTAAAAATGTATGATTAATTGTCAGACTGCCTACGGTATATGTTCTTTTCTTAGTTTCAGTTTGTTAATCTAAAATGGGCTCTAGGTGATGCCTGTAAAGGCACTGTTGGAATGATCATTGGCTATAATTATAGTGCATTTTATTAACTTAAGGGAAGTCATAAACCACCTTTTATAGTTTCTGCTGAAAGCCTGTTTGTTGGGTTCTCAGAACCTGCTTTATTTTGTAGAAAGGCAGTGCAGAACATCTGACTGAATGTACATGTAATATGAATCAGTACAAAGCTTTGATTAGGAAGGTATGCAATGTATGTGTCATCGTATGTCTTCAGGTATGTGCTAATGGGATTAAGTGGCTAGGGGTGCCAATGCCCAAAGCTGTAGAGCAGTTTATTGTAGCACGCTGGTGGGAAAATTCATGGAACAAGGTGACTTGTAAAAAGCATTGTTTGCCATTTGTCTTCAGAGGGTTAAAGTAAATGTATGTGAACTAAAATCTAACCTCTTTCTTTCTTTTTTTAATAAGTACAGTTATTTAAATATACTAGATTTTTAAATATGTTATTCCTCAGAATCTACCACTTAAAAAAACATTATGAATGGTATCAAGCAATGTTCAGTTATGGGGCACGTTTTCATTACATCACATTCGAAGGGTTTTACAAGTCATTCTCCGCCATCATGTAATTTAAATACAGTACACCAAATTCTCTGATATTGCAGAAATCGTTTAAGCAGTGATTGCTCTGAAGTGATTTTGACATACAGTAACCAGTAAAATATTGATATTTATGAGGCATATTTGTATGTTTAAAAGGAAAAAGGAAGCTGCTCTGTCTGATATTGCAAAAATGTTTTAAGTGGTGATTTTGACATAACGAATAGAATATTGATTTTTGTGGTATTTTATGTATGTTTAAAAGGAATAGGAAACCTGCCAAGTATAACTTTTTTAGCTTTTTCTTTGTTATGTGAGTCAAATGAAAGTCAATGGTTTAGATCTTTTATTTTTTGCGCTTGTTTTACTTATTTATTTTAGTGCAGCTTCCATCTGCAGAAGAGGAGATATCCCCTGGGGAACATTGATCTGTTCCAGTGAGCAGTGCTGCCTTGAAGGTTTCTCCAGATACTGCATTGTATGCTGCTGATCTGAGACATGCAGTCCAGCTGCTCTAATGGAAAATAGGGTTTATCCTGGTCGGTCTAAGGTTGAAGAATTTTTATTTATGGTTCGCCACATTTCTGAATGAGATATCTCCTCAAATTCAGATGAATGCAACTTCTCTCAGTATGCTTAGAAGCTAAAAGACGAACAGCGACTTATGCAAGCAATTATTCTTATGTGTTAATCTTCCTATACTCCCCACTACAGATTTAAATAAATCAGTGAAAACAAAGATAGTGATGTGCAAATGCTCTTTACATGATAATAACAGCAGTCTTCTCAAAAGGACTGCTCCTTAAATATATGAGTAGTTAATAGATGAAGATCTATGTGGTGCAGTCTCATGCTGTATACTTAATCCATGATTTGTGTGATGAAAGCATACCTAAATTGGTATGGTGTTAGATCAGCTGCTGCAGAGCATTACAGGAGCTGGGGTGCCTACAGAACTATAGAATGGCATCATCAGCATTGCAAATGAAAGACTGTAGTAGGCATGCAAATAAAACAGAGATTTTAGGCAGATGGATATGTGGGAGAAAACCTTCTGGGACTCCTTAGTTCACCTCATCTATCATGGAGAAACTGCCTTCGCCCCAAAGACATTCAGCTGTGAAGCTAAATAGTTTTTTTAGCAGTTAATACATATAACAGTATACATATAACAGTGGAAATTCTAGATAACATGATTAATAAAGAAAGCATGAGGAACATTTAAATACTTGTTCAAACCATATGGAAACAATATCAACCTTAAGCCTTTATACTATCTTCCAGGGCCCAGGTTAAGTGATTGGATGTTTGCCAAAAAAGCACGATAGTTGTATTTAATTTTCCATGGCATGTATCAAAAACACTTATACAACATACTGTATATGTTATTTTCAAAAGTCAGCTAAATATTTTTACTCTGAGAATCCCAAACATTTTTAATTCTTTCACTGTGTAACAACACTTTTCAGTGACATTTTGCGTTATGCTTTGTGACAGTCTCTTATATATTCTAGACTATTTGAAACAGCTGAATTGTATTTTCCATGAGGTCCATACAGTTTTAACCATAGTGATATCTGGATGTTGTATATGGGTTTTATCACTTTAAGCAAAACAGAAAGGAATACATATAGGTATGTCTTTTACAGCACCCCACCCAAGATATTATTTATACAGTAATTACATTTATATACTGTAGCACCTATTATACCCAGCCACTTTTAGGTGGTTATGACACTTTATAACACCTATTATCCCCAGCCCCAGTTTTAGATGAACCTACTTAATCTAAAACTGAACTGCAGCACCCACCTTGGTGCCTTGGTGCCATTATGTGCCAGAAGCCCCTCTATACAGTTGAAGTGAGGAAGTGAACAATTACTTCACCAGCTTTGTGAAAGAATTGCACCTCTAACAGCACTGTGTCGCTGATCACCATACTGGACTGGGATGTGGATTTCGTAACTTTTGGTGCAGCAGGAATAGCAGGGAAAAGTACCACCAACTGAACCACAAGTACCACCTTAAACAGCAGCTTGGTTTTTCTTTGAGATCTTCCATCCATCTTAGCACTGACCTGGTCCAACCTTGCTTACCTAGATATAACTTTACTTACTATTATAAAATGTGGACTGTGATAAGTGTAAAGTGGATTATCACACTTTTTCTGCAGGTGTTAACTATGTTACAATCCTCCAGTGGCAGTATACAGTGCTTTTATAAATATTACTGTACAGTATATACTCACATCATTGTGAAGCAAAATTCATATACTTACTTTATTCACTCATCCATCCATTTTCTAACCACTTTATCTATACAGGATCACAGAGCAGCTATTGTCTATCCCAGCAATTAACTGGCTCAAGGCACGAAACCCCCTGGATGGGATGTGTATCCATCTTGGATTACACACAGACATGCACACACTCACACCAGGGCCAAGTTTCCTAGAAGCCTGTTAATCCACCAATATGTCTTTGGACTTTGGGAGGAAACCCCTGCAAATACAGGGAAGACATACAGACTCCACACAGATAGTAACCCAGGTCCGGAATAGAACCCTGAGCCACAACACTGCAAGGCAGCAATGCTAACCACTGTTCCACTGCGTCACTCTTATACTGTTTTTTGTTCACATTTAAAAAATAAATGAGATTATAAATATATAATTATAATGAAACACAAAGGTTCTTATACTCATTTATTGTATTTTTACTGCCTCTTCATAAGGCATAAGGTTACATAAGGTTATTCTTAGTACTTATGTGTAGAAATCACCCCTCTTTTCCCCATAATGGAATTGTTTGCTGAAGTTTTACTGTCAATTTGTGTAAAATGTATTTTATTCTTTTGTAACAGTAATTAAAAAATGAAACCCAGCTTTCTATTTCAAGATATATATCAGTGAATGATGCTTACTCAGCTTTGAAAAACAAATCTGTCATATGATTCTTCTGAATGTCATTCAATCTCTCTTCAAGATTATTTTTTCATCGCTGAGCTATTTTACATACAGATATTTCTGACTTGCTCCAAGATTGCTCTTACTATAGATTTAACAATATTTTTTTTTCCCATCAGGTTTAAAAATATTTCCCCTCATTTGTTTTTAATTGACTCTGCAGTGTAAATGTAAGTGCTTTAATTTAGGCCTTACTTTGTACTTACATTCCAAGAATCTAACCTTCAGATACTCAATAGCAGTATAAGAAATGTTTTTGGGATTTTTAATGTTACGCATAAACATTATGATTTTTATCATAGTGCATTCTTATGATTTCTGATGTTTTGTGTTATTGCGACATTTAATCCAGTTTTTTATTCACTCAGTTGTTTATATGCTTGATTTTGCCTGCTATGGTTCTGGCTGGGTCATGTCTGAAAATTTATTGCACTGGTCATTACATTCACTTGACTTCCAAAAGCTAAAACGTAAATAAAATAAATGAGATAAAATGTTTCTGAAACCCTGAAGTCATTTCTCCTTGTCAGACTTTAGAGTCTTGAGACTTCAGAGTCTTGTGTTATTACACAGCAGCTTTTCCTCTTTTGCTTTCTACTCCATTTGCTACCCGATAATGTAAGCTCATATTATTCAAAAGGATAATTGATACATCGGTGAGTAACCTTACAACATACCAGGTAACATGAAAATCATTTCTCAGTTTAAAAACCATTTGATCCCCTCCATTCTCAGTTCTTCTGACAGAAACTCAATTAAATATCTCGCCTCAGGGGCACCTGTGCTATATAATTGTGCAGCAGGGTTTGTGAGTGTGACCTTCTAAATCTCAGGGAATTGTCATTTACCAGTAGAGGGTTCTTTAACCTTTAGCAATCTGTAATGTGGCGGTACTATTTTTGCTCAGGAAAAGACTCCACTGATTAGGATAAAAATGATGGCACTAGAAGCAAAGCCCTGAGAGCTGGTCATCAACTCCCATAGGTCCATTTGACGTGACTGAAGGCTTGTAATTGAGCTGAAAGGAATCCAGCCACACACTTAGTTTACTTCTTGCAGGGTATAACTAGGAATTGGAATCCAATACTTTAATCTTCACTAGCCTTTAAACTAGAGGTTCCCTTTTTGTCTTGTCTGTGCAATCATATGGATACAACATAGCAGAAAACACATATGTTCTTAGGTAAAACTTGATAAGGATTTGTAAAATCCAGCATTAGGATTATTTAGTCAAAAAACTAAAAGCTTCAGGAAACTTTGTGGAGAATCTTAGCACAACCACCTTCTGTGTTAGATAAGGGTATGTAATACCTTTGCCCGCAATCTTAGATTTTTTGGAATGTCTTCCAAGATTTGGTTCTTACTACTGTATATCGTGCTGATAACTACCTCTTTGAAAGTAACATTTGAAGAGATATTAACCAAGCTTGCATACTAAGAATGATCTTGCATTCACTATAAAGTAGCCATTTGTTCATACTCTGTACATTCTTTTGTATTTATGGACAATAGGCATGCTTTAAAAAATAAATGTGCTTATCTCTTTCTTTCTTTTGTACCTCAGATAAACGCAGGACAATTTTTGTATGGTGCCGTTTGGTCTCACTCATGATTCATAACAAACATAACTCTCCAAACCCTGCACGTAATGATCAGATTTGTCAAAAACATTCCCAGCAAAAGGAGACAAGACACAAGTAGATACAGGATTTAGAATAAGGGTCTCTATATTCACAATGAGTTGGAAGTGAATGGATCAAATTGCTAGTGCATGTTGTAGAAGATGCAGGACCTTTCTCAAAATATTTTAATGTTATTTTTCTTGCTTTTGGAAAGTTTTTGCATGTATTCTTTGCTTTTGAAAATAGAAGATTTTTTTTCCACACATTGGCTGTCAGTCTAGATCTTACACAAGAACAAAAGAATCAGAATACAAAAGTAGCAAATGTCACAGCACTAAAGAGGCTAATGTCTCTGTATCTGATACTGTCTCAATATAGCAGAAAAAAAGTATTTTTAATGAATCTCAAATGAACCTGTGAAATTCAGTTTTTTTCATCTGAAAAAAGGTGATGGTGGTGATGATTTTTTAATTAGAAAATACAATTCCTCAAAATTGTATAAGCTTGTGCATACATAAAGCTGGGGTATGGAATCTGAACTCTTTTTCAGATTACTATAATTGATTTGACTGATAATTTACAATTGCCATATCTTTATGGGTTTAAAAAAATCATCTGACTTCAGAAGCAGGGTTTATTACTGTAAATGCAAATACTCTAACCCTGCCATTGGATAGTGGCTCTTTAAAAGCAGTCTATTCCATATAACAGATAATGAGAAGTATTTGAAAGAAAAGCTAATGCGATCACCTAACTATTACATAAGTATTAATATCACAGAGAATATTTCCATACAGATGTTAAGGATATAACTGTCAGTTTTAAAATAGTAAAATGAAGATGATTAAAGGTATCCTTGTAAGACAGTTTGTTAAAAGAGGCTTTGTCCTTGCTGTTCAAAAAGTATGTTTTTTTTCTGCAAAAAAAAAGAGAGGCAGCCAGATGAACTTGCACAGTTAAAGATTTATTAGGCAATAAATGTTATACTACATTACTGGCCCTTAGTCTCTCCCTTTCAGGCACCTTTGCTATGAAAATGATTCATTAGTAAGTTTGACCAGTTACGGGGCATGGAGGCAATGTGCTGACTCTCACTCTGTTGGTTGACCATAGTGGGGAGACTAAGGAGGAGAAGGCAATTCAAATATGCAATGATTGCTTGAACAAGGACATTGAGTATGGATGATAGAATGGGTATGATCAATGTATCAATGTATCTTTGTCAACCAAAAACAAATCAGGAATATGCTTTGAATCTTTCCATGTTGTACACAAAAGGCTTAAGTGAGCTCCCTGCCCCAGATTATTCTCAGATCATCTCTTAGCATAGACAGTCCAGTTATAAAGACATCAGGAAATTTAATGGAAATGTGATCAAGTAGTATAAAAGGAAATACATAACTATAAACCCTGCTTAGTACAATACATCCATTGAATGTCAAACTAGTAGAAAAGTAGACAGAAATACTCTCTTTACTCCCACAATCTTGTGTAATACAAGGCCTTCTGTTCATACTTGTGCAGTAGATGTACTTTCCCATAGTTTCTTATAGTCCGCTTGTCTTCTCTTCTTCACATCTTTCTGTATTTCACTATTTAAATGTTTGATCTCGATAGACAAGGCTTCAGTGAGTTTTTGGCTCTTAATCATGAACAAATCTTTCATAAAGGAATAAAAGCAGAGGTGAATTTCCATGCTTCAAAATAAAAAGAGAAGAAAAACACAACTTCTTGGCAGTAGAGTCTTCTACTGGCTTCAGGCAGTTACATGCATCTAAAAAAGGCTCCACAGCTGATACCCTTTGTGCTTTCTTCTTCCTTTACAGTTCATTGTGGAATCTGCTTGTTCCTTTCCAGCTCATACACTAGCACAGCTCCCCACTCTATTCACCATGTTAATATATAAAGAAAAATGTTTTAAAACGCATTTCTAGCGACAAATATAAAAAAAATAATAATCAGGATTTGTACTTGGTAATTATCATTCATCACAGAAGGAAGGTCTTCACTGTCTAGAATTTTAATTAGAATAGCTCATACTCAAACATATACTTGATTATATGAACTTCCCATCATATTTTGATTAATTGTTTTTAGCTTTAGGACTCTTTGCATATTAACCAAAGGGCAGCTCACTTAATACTGCTTATATTTGTGTCATTAAACCAGATATTTACATTTTCTGAAATAATTAAACTTGTAATCACAGACCAAGGAAATGCAGCATCAGTTCTGAATGCTACCTCATATGAGCTGAAGAGTGATTAATTTAAAGTTTTAATTTCACTAAGGACTCATTTATAATTAAAAAACTTACTTTGTTCAACCAGAGGTGTAGAATAAATTGTAATCTGAGTCCAAACACAGAACCTTTGAATTTGTATTTGTATGTTAGACCATTGGAAATCAGTCTTTCCTAGCGTTGCCACTGACCATGAGCTCAGTGATCCTTACGTGAAGAATACCACCACTTTTTGGCTTCTTTAGTCATTTTTCCGAAACGGCTATATATGAAGTGGTCATCTTAGAAAGTATTTATCTCATTGCCTTCCAAGTTGTTGTTGAATGAGGGAGTCTGTAAATCTTAAATATCGGATAATGGTGCATGATGTGATGCCAATTCTTCTCCCTATATTTTCGAGTGGGTTTCCTCGAGGTGCTCCAAAGTCACACTGTTAGGTTAATTGGCTTGAAAAGAGAATTGTGTGTGTATATGCTTGTATCTACATGTGCCTTACGATGGACCGGTGTCCCACCCATATTGTATCCTACCTTACAACTGTTACTTGCTGGGATAGGTTCTGGCTTCACTGCAACCCTGTATTGGATGAAGTGTTTAGAAAAGATATGGATGGCGTTTTTCATGGCTGTTTTTGGCACTATGATGCTAATAAATAGTGCTCGTGCAAACCTATGATGTTTAGCTTGTACATTACCGCTGGAAAAGTAGAATACTCTTGGAAATACTCTCCTCCCTTTTATTTTGATGTTGCAAAAATCTGCACTTTTTTCTGTAGCAAGCGCAGATAGAAATAAAAGCTTTCTGTTAATCTCGATAAAATACAATCAGAGATGGGAATAAACTAATATCAGCAGTTCAGACACATCTTTAATAATGTAATGAAATTATGGCACTAGTAAAGACAGAGTATTAAGATTTAGCTTAACTAACCTGGCTAACGAAATGGCAGTCTGACCATAAGGTCAAGGGTACCAGATATCGAAACGAGATCAATGAAAACCCAAAGCACTGATGCAGAGTTCTTCATTAACAGAGCTTGGCATGTGCAAGCATCTGTTTGATTGGCACAGTTCCAATCTTGGGTCCGATTAATAGAGACTAGGTATCTCTGATGAGATGCAGAGATGCTGGCTCAATGACTGGGATGCAGGGACCATTTCTGGTTTAGCCTGTGAACAAGGAGCCAAAACCCAATACAGACTGATGATATGAGCTATCCGCATGGCTCAGAATGACCATCAGTGATTAGGTGGCTTCTACAGAGATAGCAGTGATAGCAGGGAAAGTGGAAGAAACAAAAAGATAGAGATACAGGAGATACTGGCTTGGACTAAAGATTAGATGAAACTGATGATGTAACAAGACAGAAATGTAAGAAAGAAGAAGAGTCAAGCAGGGACCGTGGAGAAGAAGGGAGGAGTAAGAAAAAGGGGAAGGGTGATGTAAGACAGCAGTGCAGTTGTTCTGAAGCTCCAGGGATGGGTGATGATCTCAGAAGGAGCTGGAATAGGACTGTGGACATCATGGTAACTATGGGGAGCCAGATGATTAGAAGAGCATGAAGAAGCAGAGGTGGAAGACTCACTTGGTCAAGGTGGAGTGAGAGGATGACTTCCTTCCTCAGCTTGAAGGAGGTAAACAATAGTTGGATTGCTAGGTCTGCCATTAGAATAGTTAGAATTGCAAGCATGGGGACATCAGCTAGCAGGATTGATGGAAGATGAAAAGTTTGAGATGGAGTATGGGAAGGTAAAATCTATTTCAGGCAAGAACAAACTTTAATGCGCAAGAAAGGATGGATTTGTAAGAGAGTCGAAATAGGCAAGTTTAGAAATTTGACCTCCCGAACTGTACAAACTCAGTAAATATAACAAAAAGATTGCTTAATGGTTAGCAAATGGTTTCCTCAAATGTTTCACCCATTTTTCTCCAAATGTGTCTTCTGTGGTTGTGGTCATGACGTTCTTCAGTCCACTGCACTTTGTTCTGACAACTCTCCCATGCACATCATTTATGTGTAAGAAATGTTGTGCTGTGGACTTGTGGACAGGTACTCCAATGTCAGCTAAACGTTTCTGTAGGTCCTTTGCAGTGAGCTGTGGGTTCTGCTTTGCAGAAGTGACCAGTTTTGAGCAGTTCTGTCAGAGATCTTTCTGGAAAGATTTATTTTTTCCCAGCTCTTGCCTCGATTCCAACAGTTCACCCTAACTTCAATTTTTTAATGATGTTTCTGACAGTTAAAATTTCAATCTGGAAGCATTTAAAGACCTTTTTATAGCCTTCCCCTACTTTGTAACAGTGAATTATCTTTATTTTTCAAGTCCCCAGGGTTGTTGGTAGGTAGAACAACTATCACAAGCTGAGAGGAGTGTCAGAGTATTCGTTCAACTCTGGAATTGCCTTCACTTAATTTAAGATGTAACAAATCAATCAAGATTTGGGGCCTTTGAAAAACAAAAATGAGAAGAATAGTATCTACTGGATAATCAGCTATACTATGTTTTCCACCCATTGAAGATTAGTCAAGGGCAAAGTGAGTTGTATGTTGTTTTGTTGGCTAATGCTCATAAAGTGCTGTATCATACTTATTTGAAAAATAAATCTAGATGTTACCAGTTTTCAATATATAAGCTTGTGTAGTTTACTTGGATTTTGTCTGGCAGCATTCAATTTTTTAAGAAGCTGTAAAGGTTCAATTGAAACCTTTGAAAAGCATAGATTTTGAAGTTGATACTAGAAAGCACAGAAAGCAATGTATGCATTTCTGTCAGAGGAATCTGGGGATGAGAATTAATATCCTTTTCTATTAAAGAAGCAACTGTGCATGTGATTGAAATATACAAAAATTGCTTTTACACAATTACTACAGTACTATAAATCGGAGTTGGAAAAAAAGGAAAATTTCTTATTTATGCAAAGTTATGGTAAAAGATTGATCTATTTCCTAAGAGAATTAATTTTGCATACAATCTCAATATGCATAAGAGATTTAAATTTAAAATGTTGAGATGAGCATGTTTAGAGCATAATTCAAACTTTGACCTTTATTATCAAGGTAAAATGTCATAGTAAATTTCATTGTTCTGAATTTCTCTACATTTGCATTTTTGAGTCTGCAGATTGAAAATATTTTAATTAGAATGCATCTTCTCTAGAATATCCTATGGGAATACTAAAGATCACAAAAGCAATGTACAGGAGTTAAATTTGTATTGAAACCATGGTATTCCCTGAGTTAATAATGACAATCACTGTTGGATTTCCATAACCATCACAGGCCACAGTGAGTCTTGGCAAAATATCAAATACGCTGGCAGACGGAAATAACAGAAGACAAATATGTAAAACAAAACCATCATCCGTCTAATTTAACATGTTCGTAGTTGTTAAATGATGAATCTCTTTGTTATGTAATATGTGATTACCTTTATTATATTAAATTAAAATCCTCTTTTAATTTGAATTTTAGATCTCAAAGCACAGTGAATTATGGCATGACAAATTAGGTCTTCTATCTTCAGAAAAGGAAGAATGGTCCTGAATAGTGTATTTAAAGCTGGAAGAAGCATCCTTGTGAAGCAGCATATTTACTTTTTCTTTGAAAATATTCTACGTACAATAGAATGGACAGTACTGGGTAAAGTCAACTTTAAACAGATACAAACCGTCAAACAGATACAAACATTCCTTTGTTCCACTATCCATTGAAGCTGTCAATGCAAATGTCAAGGATAAACACAATTTTGACTCTTCCAACCCACTTGAATGCAATATGTTTTGTGATGTGTTATAAATGTTACAAATGTGCAATAGAGTGATGTGCAATGTCTTTCTTATTTTTTGTAATAAAATAATGTGCAATGTTTTTCTTTTCTTCATTTTTTTTTAGTTTGCATTCTATTTAAATGTACAGGAGTGCTGTGTGTCCATAAAAATCAAAATCTTATCTTTAAACCATAGTGCAAAGTTAAAAGCAACTACCGTAAGGCATTGCATTTTAAAATGAACCAGAAGTTGGGAGAAAATAATAGTAACATTTTAGTGATCTACGCAGTGTGCAGTTACTTTTAAGTTTTAAAGGTATTAGGTGTTTACTGTACTATTTAAATTTACCCCCTTCTTATTAATTTTTAAATTAAGCCCCTTGCACAAGTATAGTACTGTAGCTTGTAACTGTGAAGAATCACCTTTACAGTAACTCCACAACACTAGGAATGGAGCACAATAGTTTAAGACGTTTATGTATTGTATGACCAAACCGTAGTCCTCATACAATAGAATGTCATTTAAAGCTTTCAGAAAAAATGACATTCAATTAGATATACACTTCCAAGTTCTCTTTTCCTTGTACTTATCTTCTATATATGTGACTCACTACCATATCAAAATAATGGTGAAAAGCCTTCACCCAGTCAGTCAACCTGCAGGCTCCAGACTGATTCTTATCCAACTATTTATATATAGAAAGAAATACTCCCCAAGATTGTAGATACACTTTTTATTTGTTTTTTCATACTGTACCTGCACGTATGCTTAGCTTAAGATATCACAATCATATCTGTTTCTTCAAATACAGTTTGTCCATTTCTGAAACTGAACGCACACTGAATTCGGAAACACTAAACTTTCAAGAATGGTTTCTTCAATTCCTTACAGAAGTTAAAAAAAGTATTTTACTTACAGGTAGGTGCATGTGTGTGCTCGCACACATACAGTAGCATGCTAGTGTGTGGTAATTCAGAATTTGATTGAACTGTCGTTCTGCTTTGACGTTTAGAAAACACTGAAATACAAACATGCTTTCATTTGTTTTTATTACATTTTTTCAATTATTAAAGAGAATTTCTTTACAACATACATTTAGCTGTGAATCAGATGTTAAGAAGGTGAAGAAGGGGAAGTCTGTGACATCACAATATTTTACAAAAATCAAGAGTCTGACTTAGTTGCTTCTAGCAGTGTATAGCAAGGGTGAAAGACGAAGGCACACTAAGGGACTCATGGCCTATGAAGATGCCATTGACACTGTGGGCAGTATCTCTGGTAATCTGATAAACATGTTGATTCAATTCAAAATGAGTGTCCCTATATTAAATACCTGCTGCTGTTTTAAGGCTGTGTAAAAACACCACCAAAACAACCCAGACCTAATTAAGAAATAAATTTGGATGAACAAGTAAAGGTTAAACAACTTGACCCCTTTCGACTGTGAAGAAGCCACTTATTGATTTAATTCACTTTGGTTGTTTGATGACAATCAGCCAATTCTCCACAATTTATAGTAAAAAGCAGATTTAGTTGAAAAACAGAGTATGGGGAAGCAAGTAGGTGCATACACCCTTGTTACACACTTTTACCTAGCTGATCTAAATTATCTATCTAAATGCTAAACACTACCTGATGAGCAGTCCTTCTGTCCATTTGGGGAGAAAAAGGGGAGATTGAAAATTAGGTATAAAAAATTGAAATAATACAGATTAGTACATAAAAATAATCCCTACAGCATGTTGATAAAGATATTTAATAGATTAAAACATGCTAATCTGGTTGAATAAAAAAAGCAAAAGAACCAAATATTAAAACCAGCTGTCCAATGAATTCTTTTCTGGGAGAAAAAAACCTTTTGGTTGCCCTTATTTTGCAGCTTTTCATTGTTGCAGGAACCAGCCTGCATCTACTGCCTGGTTATTGATTTCTATAATTTACATTATAAATGTCATGGTGCCCTTTCATCTACATTGCAGCCAATCAGATAGTGTTTCATATATCAGTGCATCACACAAAAGAGGCCATAGTAAGAACTCACATCTCTCATTCTTTAACAGCAAAGAAGACAAAAAAACAGGACTCAATGATTAAAAAAATGCCACCCACAGCACTGTCTACACTGCCAGCACAACAAGGGGTTTGTTCAAGAGCAATGTTGGCACAATTAGAAATGAACCACGATGAAGGGTGTGGTGCTACCCCCGAATATTTCTAGGGACCAGAGTTACAACAATAACATCTACATTCTTTTATTTGCTTTAATCAGACAAGGGAAAATAATTTAATTGTTAAAAAAACAACTGAAATTGAAAGGAAACTTATTTAACAGCTAAAGAACTATGCACAACTCAGGGTGTAAGGCACAAATTTACATGTGGAAGAAAAAACAGGCTATTCACAGATGTATTCCAACTAAGAACCCGTGTGATAAGACTACAAATTATGCATTTTAATAGCTGGCATATAAATGTTTTTCACACCTTTAGTTTTGCGTGGTATTCTTTCCATTTTTTGTTTGCATTTTTACATGCAAATGTGAAATGAGATGGCACGTCACAAGCCAATGCCTTTTCAGAAAGTATCAACTACTGACAAAAGCCATATTACTGAATGCTGACATCAATGGTGTGATAAATGTGCAGTTTACGAGTTCCTTTTGTAGTTTGTTTTACGTTTCAACCTTGGAGTTTTTGCTTACTGACGATCTCAGATCCAATCAGCAGCCACCTGGCACAATTAAATAAATATTCCCCCTTTTTCAGAAAATTCATGTGTGTAGGAAAGTCCAAACAAAGTTCAAGAAACCAGCTCCACACAGTTAGTGGACCCATTTGCTAAAAAATAAACATTGACTGGCTCCAGTTAATTGACTTTAAATAATTTCACACTTGATTAATTGTCTCAAGAGATTTTTGTAGCCTCAAAGGCAGTCTTTTTTCTTTTTTTCAAAAGCACTTAAATAATAAATACAAGGAGCTATTAGTGTTAACAGTCATGTGTTATTCAGTAACCAGTAGCAGATTTTTCAGGCCAAAGCCTGGACCAAAGCAGCACTTGATTGCGATGACCAATTGGTGTAACACTGAGAGGCGTTTCACAGTTATCTGCACACAGTAAACGTAAGCCATTGTTTAAAGTCTGAGTCAGCTTTGTCAATGCACTTTTCTCCTCTCTTCTCACTGAGCTGAGAGCGAGCTGTACAGTACAAGAGTGATTACACATTCAATGCAACATTGTGCTTTTGGCCTGTTGTTACAAAATTTCCATTGGGTTGCTGTATAATGCTTTGCTGCCATCTCTTACAGCATTGAAGGATGGCGTGGCTTATTTTTTTGTTGTTGTTGTTCTTTTGTTTCATCGTAGTTTGTAGGTTTCAACAGAAAATATTCCACTTTTCCCAGGGAATGAGACCAAACATCCTGAGCTCAACAACAGCCTTTTTTTTTCCTAAAAAAAACCTTTTGTTGCATTTGCTGTACACAGACAAGAGACAGTAAAGTCAATGCAGTTGCGTTCCCTGTCTCTCAGGTGGTAATTATGTACATGCATCATTTGGATTGATGTTTGCTGAAAGGGGAACTAATGAGGGTTTGGGTGGTACATCAGGCTTTAAGGAAGGTGTGCGTTTCACCCCCGTCCTGGGCAGAGAGCTGTATGAGCTCATGCTTGGCTGTCTGGACACAGTCACAGCCTGTGCCTGAGCATTCATATGTATGGAGTCCACTCTCTGTGGAGCAGGAGGTGGGTTTTCCACCCTGTTGAAACTGTGGTTTCTAGATAAGTGTGAAGAATTTGAGGAGTTAGTGTTGTGCTTTTTGAGAGCAGATCCTTGATGGCTTTTCTGCTGAGAGCTTAATGGGTACCCCCTCTTGTAATCGTGGCCATATGCAGAGGAATGCACTTCTAGACGTTTTCCCATCTGAGGTACTCCAGTGGGAGGCCCCAGGGATGCTTCTCTCTGAGGAACTCTGGGCGGGATGGCGTCGTTTTCCACTATATTTAAGCCATGGCATGGGCTCTTACTGCCTAGGTGTTCTTTAATAGCCTTATATTCCAGTGTGGCACTCTGGTCTTCCATGGCAATCTGGTTCATCTCAACCCTGTGGGGCTGGTCCACATATTCATGCTGATAAGACTGCTGGGTGATGGGGAGGACCACCACGCTGGGGATGTGCCCCGGAGACGCCCGCAGCGGGAGATCCGTGGGGATGACCGGAGAAGCCATCGGAGCCAAGTCTTTTGTGCAGGCATTGATCAGGTTTTGGTTTCTCTCCCATTCACGGCTGCCGCGGCTCGGCTTCCGCTTCTGTTGTAAGGTAGGCGTGGACTCGGGAGTGGGCAGCGCAGTGAGGTCTAAGTGATGCTGATCAGCTTTAATCAGCATTTTCACTGTGCCATTGGGCGTCCCCATCTTGCCGTTATGCATCAGTGGGGTGAGGATAGCTTCGGGCTTGGGCTCCTTTGCCTGGGTCTCGAACAACCCTGTGAGTTTGGTGACACTGTTCATTGACCCTCTTCTTGAGTGCACCGTTTCTTTGTCTTTCCTCCGGACCATCTCCACATCCCTCCTCCGATGGTCACACACACAGTAGACGATGATTCCGGAGAAGATGGCTCCCATTACAAAAGCCAGGATGACTGCTATCGCCAAGAGGGTGACAGGAACGAGCTGATCACGACCCTTCTGGTAACTCTCTCGTATCACGCCTGTAAGAAAGTTAATACCTTTAATAACACTTTGCAAAAGAACACATTTGTTTATACTTCAAAAGAAAATCCATACTACCTCTTAGTATAACTTAAGAACACTTGGCATCGCTAACTTGGAAATCCCCATTATTCTTCACTAATACTTAATACTTGTTGAAAGGCATTTTACATAGAGATCCAGTTGGTGTAAGCTTACAGAAGTACTTAGACCTGTTCCTGCAGATTTAACTTCACAGGAAAAAAGCTATAATTAAGACTTAAGAACCTACCCAAATGACTTCTAATGATTCTAAAAAACATTTAACAAAGAACTTCTGATTAATGTTGTGGGCTTGGAGCAGCTGTGCTTTCAAAGGGTGGTCTACTTAAGCTACTTTGAGTTTGATGGGGGTCAAGGTTAACTGAGGAGGAGGTTAGGACTAGCAGTTGGTGCCATGTGCTTTTGAAGAATTACTCAGATGTGCTCAATAATTTAGAATTGTATCTATTTCTCATTTTTTTATTAACTGGAAGTACCTGCACAGAAAATGCATCAGTATCTTTAAATGAAAATTGTTGGGATCGTTAATCATCTTGTTGGGAAATATAAATCTGTTGACATACATAGTAATCTAATGTTTTGATTGTAAATCAAAACAAATTTGTAGCAGCAGCTAAGTATCAGCTTTACAATAAAAAATAAAAAAATTAAAGTCTATTACTGGTCTCAGTTGTTGGAGATTGTGATTTTTATAAATTGTAGCATGATTGAAACTGAAATATGAAAAATATTTTGACTTACTTAGTAGAGAATGTGAATATACCAAGATAATTCTGCCATTTATCTTAAAAGAACAAATGAGAACAATATATTCCACAGAGTGTTATACTGTACTCATTTTATATAAGACAAAATATATATATATATTTTAGAATTCACAATGATTACTATATTGTACAGTAACTCAATTTTTAAACTTTAGTTAAAAAATTCAAGATACTCTTTATTACCATAAAACATTATTACCTCGATTCATTACAGTATTTTGAATATTACACAAACAATTTAATATTTACTAAAACCGGGAAATACAGTTATATTTCATTACAGAGGTAGGTACCGCTGACCAGGATGTTGGAAACATAAAAAGTTGACCAGTTTAGGAAGAGAATACTCTGAGTTGGTTCAGTTAATTAATGATTGGTTATCCCTGATATAAAGCTGCTTTTATTTTTCTGTTTCTAGTGCCTTTTCAAAATACAGAGAAAACTTTTTCAGTGAAGTTGAACCATATGTCATGGCATCTATTTTGATGATCATACTTCACACGTTCCATAGAAAGAAAACTCGTTTCTGGGAATGTCGATCTGGTGGTTTGCTAAACTTAAGTTAGTGAGAAGCTAACCTGCCATGACTTGACAATGTCAGTCTTTACTTGAGAGGGATACTGTTAAGCCCTTTGACCTTGAGTCCATTTATTTGGTGCTTGAAGAGATTATGTCTATTTTTTTTCTAGCTGGATATTTCTGGCAAAATCTGTTTAATGCTAAAAATATTTACATGAAAAATATTTTCATAAGAGAGAGACCTCTCATACCATTACACATAACAAATGGTCACCTTCTTTGACATTTAGGTTTTCATCTGCGTCCAGTCAGTAACAGAATGACATGCATGTGGAGAGTAAGTATCTGCTTATTTTCAAGGCTATCATCAGATTTTGTTTAAATAAACTGCATGTCCTCTTTGTATTTTGGCATGGGAAAACATTAACTAAATAGCCTCTATATAGAAGATGTGGTGAATGTGTGGATGGAGTAAGTTTTTAACTCACACCTGCAGTTAAGGGATACTATCTTGCTCTTTACCATATTGACATCACTAATAGAAGGATGCAGATCATTGACCAACTCATTTTATCTGTGTTGGATTGATCTAGCAGCTGCCATGAACTGGAAATTACAAGGGAGACCTGATTATCAGGGAAAGCCTAATCTGTAGAAAGAAAAATGCCAGCAAATTCTTTGATTCATCAGAATGTAAACAGTGCAGAAGGCTATTCACTGAAAGGGCCAATCACTCATCCCACAATCAGTCACTCAGTTCTCTGCTTCACTGGACTGAATGATAATAGTCAGTATCAGCTAAAGTGGACAACTTACCTACATGATGAAAAAGCCTTGTACAATCTTGTCAAAGAAGCTAGCAAAACTGAGTTAACAAGACAATATATATACAGTGAAGTTTTTAAGGCAGCAATTTGTTTCTCTGATATTCATCCAACAAATTTGCTTAATTGTTTTCTATGAAAATTAGACCTAAGCCATTTTTGCATCTATGGTCTAATGGATAGAACAAGATGTTTTTAATAGTGTTCAATGTAAACAATAGGTTCAATGCAAACAAAGTATTTTTCTAAAATAAAGACCTGATTTATTTCAACCCACGTAAATTATAAAACCAAACATTTTGGAAACGTTTAGATGTGATCTCAAGTTACTTACACTGCTTCTGATTTGTTACAGATATAAAGCTTGAAAATGAAGCTGCTGAATCCAGAGGATTTTGGTTTTATTGCCCTTTTTATGTAAACACCGTTCTTTATACATTTGATTAAAGTTTTAACCTTAGGAGGACTTCAGAATGTATAGTCTAAACACGTACTATCATTCAAATGACATACTCGCTATATATTCTGAGCCATACATAGAACTGTGAATGCTCATTTAAAGCAGTGCCCCTCTGTATTTATTTTCTCCACATATTATCTTTAAGGGATAGAATTTCACATTTTGGAATGATAAACTAGTGAATGTGACGGCAAAGTTTTAAGCCTGTCAAAGCCCAAGTTCATAATGAAGAAATAAGAGTCCTGTGGTGCCCATGGCAATATTTATCTTTGCTGGAAAGAATAAGTGGAACAGTGCAATAAGGATCAATGCTCTAGGGTAAATTCAAGCAACGTTCTCATTATGGAAAAGTGAAAGAAACATAAAATTTACCTAGAATGACTCTGGAGATTTTAATCTTTCACTTACTAAGTAAATTGTTTCTCATCTAAGCTGCAGATGTAGACACAACAGTCAGATCTTAAGGCCACCCAAAACTATAACTGAACATAGAGCTGCAATACAACTTTGTCACTTTGACTTTTTCAGTGAAACATTCTACAAACATACAGGTAAATTCCACATTTCTACCCTAGGCTGTGTTAAAATAAAAACAAAATCTGAAAGGGCTTCAATGCTTTTTGCCAGCAAGCATGTCCTGATATGAGATCACTTACTAATGAATTTGGAGGAACAACCTAAAACACCTCAAAGTACAGTGTAAATGGTCTACACTGGATTTTCAAATACAAGTATACTGTAACTAATCTGATATGTGTGATTGCTCCTGTAATGTTTTCCTTGAGAAATAAACAGAATCTTTTTAACATTTATTTATATTATGTAAAATATGTAAACATAACACAGGATGTTCATCACTGATTATAGGAAAGGTGTGTTTCAGACTTAGAGCAACACAAGAGGCATCTCCCTAACCTACAGCAACATGGAAGGTTTGTCCCTAAACTACAGCTAATCTGATCTTTGGGTGTTTTAGGAGGTACAGATGTACAGTACATTTGGTGCAGGATACCTTACCCAGACTTCCCTTTATTATGCAATTCACGTCTTCACTGGTTTTCATATACTTGATTTTAATATATTATTATGTCTTAGTTCTGAGCCTAAGAGGGAGTACTCAAATGGTTTATTTTAAGCATAGAAGAGTTTCAGGATTTTCTGTTTTATGGATGCATGAGCAAATATGATCAGATAGGTATAATACTTCCAGCCAATCTGAAGCTCAAAGTAAAGTACAAGCAATTCACATCCTATTTATTTTTGTGAAATAAGTTCTGGGGAATGAACTTTCTTTTGCAGGCAAATAATAACTTCAGCATATGCATGAACATTGATTCATAAAATACCTACTGTATGCAGAAACAGCTAAAGGTTTCTGAGCTCTTTTAAGTTTTACCTGATGTAAACTGCTTTTTTACAACAAGGAACCAACACTCACAATTATTACTCTCATTTTCAATTCCTGTGTCAGCATTAAACAAGCATTTAAGACCATTCCCACATCTCTTCAGACCAAGGTCACCCATGCTTAGTACAATATATATGCCCTGGTTAATCCTTCGTGGGCATGCAAACAAAATACAGAGACCTTTCTATATTTCAATCCCTTGACTTCATCCTTACTCATTACAACAAATACTATTCCCTCTGTCTATGGGGACTTCAAAGTAGACATTTTATAATGGCAGAGGTTCCATCAAGGCTGTTAACTTTGATCTACTACTTTAAGACTAATGAATTGGAAGCCATTGTTTGAAAAGAAAGAAAGAATTCAATGCTCCAGTATAATCTCCCAAACAGAACAAGTGCATTTTGTTTGTAATTCACCATTATAGCTAGATAAAAAGATAGATGGATAGATACTGAAATGATTCACAATTAAATGGACAGAAAACAGAGGGATTGAAGTGTTCAATAAGGTTTTGTGCCTTTGATTAGAATCCAAAACCATATAGATGGTAAAAAAGTAAAATAAAACGATTCTATGAAAAGCCCCAATAAGAAAACTTGTTTACAATCCTGTACCCCAAAATGTTTCGTGTTGTGTAAGACTTCTTTTAAATTCATGAAACTGAATGGCAGCAATGACAACATGAAATTCTTCAGTATGCCAATCCACTAAAAAATACACTTAACCAAAATACTGATTTAGCAACATGCTGTATGATTTTAGGTTCCTGTGCATTAGATTCTGCAATGTTTAGACAAAATCTCCATTATTTTGCTGTTCTATCTCTAGCCTTTCCCACTTTTAGTCTCTGTCCAGACTCTGTCCGGGTCAATGGGAACTTTGCCCAAAATATGACTGGATAATGACATGACTCTTCATGATGTCATGCACACTTTACAGCTCCAGCATAGCCTTAAGGCAGGGGTGTCAATGAGGCTTGCGGGCCTGGTCTGGCCTGCCAAGCCAATTTGTTCGGCCCAAGTGGAAGTTGCGGGCAGAGCTATCGGCTGGGATTCAATTTGTATTTTTTCAGAGCCCACATAGCCTACACACAAGTGCCCTTAGTGATGTATAGTTGTGCATGCACTGCACTCCCTGTGGTTCTAAAATCACTGTCCATTCCTGGCCCCCATGTTTGATGCTGTTACAATGAGTTTGACAGGGGCATGTTTTTATATGAAAACAGGGAAAAGGGGAAAAATTGACATCTGTGAGACCTGAGCACACACTTTCTCTAAACTCCAAATTTCAAGCCTGACAACTTTTGGCACCCTTTGTCTTACTGAAACTCTTATGATCTCAAAAGGATGTTTTGTTTCCAAAAGATGACACAGTTGTTAAAGTGAATTTATTGCTGTTTTAATAAAACTTATATCTAGGAGATTTGTGAGTGTTCTGTGTTCTCCAACTTTCGTTGTTTGTTTCAGTCAAGCAACATCCTTCTAACTTTACATTTTGTTTATTCTGTTTGCAAGTCAAAAATCTTAAAATTAATAAAAAAAACAAGGCAAACCGCTTCTCACTTGCCATCACAGCTGTTTGTAAAACTTTATAATTTAGCCGAGAGCCTGTATAACATGCATTTCAGTCCTGCAGTTTACCAATTTATATATATGCACCCTCCCATGGTTTACAATGGTAAATTAAGTTTCCATTACTTTATATGTAAAAGCTTACGACTCATTTTTGAGGTCTAGAACTTTGCCAAATATTACGCATTATTACCTCAAAAGTACTGAATCACCAAAGAACATTCTTGGGTGTGTATAACAATTGGCCCATCTAACTTAGTCCTGTAGTTAAGAAGACAAATAAGTACTGTGAACAACAGTACTGTGCAGGTCAATTCTAGACTTTCGACCCCTCTTCTTTCACAATGCCTTCTGTCTGTTCTACAGCCAGGGGAAATTTTTCTTTGTTATTTTATCAATTAAAATGAAATGGATTTTGCTGACATGATGTTAAAAATAAGGAGGATGTTTGATTATAAAAATCACTTAGACAAAACTGGAAGTAGCTACAACGAAAACAGCTTTTGATGTGAAAATTCTTACATCTAGTGACTGAAAAGCAAGTGGTGGGTTATACAGTTGTACATTTATTTTCACCAGTTATTGAAATGCCCTGACAATGTAACTTTCAGTACAGATTTACATGGTGTACAAATATCACAACAATGATATTTTAAATAATTAAGGTTAATAACGCAAAACAAATCTCATACTCAGAGGGTAATGAGTACATTTTCCTAAACTGACATCTAGTGAATATGTAAAGCCTTCTAATTGAATTTTAAAAGGAGGTATATCATTGTGATAAACATCCCAAAATAATAATACAATAAATAAAACTATATAATGGTTGTGTTTAATTTTAATAATTTCTGGTTCACTTGAAGTAGATATAAACAAATCTGGCCACAACAGCAAATGCGTTTGGCACACCTGTCTTAAAGCAGCATTTCAACAAAAAATCTAAAATTTTAATAAATGAGAAACTTCACATATGTAGGAATCCATGGTAGAACGAGTGCTCATTCATTTCACAAAACTGCATCATCCTGGAGCTGAAGAAGTCAAACAAAACAAAACCTTTGTTTCTTCTGATGACCGACACTAATAGAGAATTTTCTACACATTTATGTGTAGACTACAAGAGGTGTAGTGACAAAGTAAAGATATTGAAGGAAAGGAGGAGATATTGTTTTTTATTTGACATTATTACTTCTGCATGTGAACAGAATGTACAAAATCAATAAAATGAAGGATACACTGTTCAATGGAGAGAGGTCTCTGAATTGCTGAATATTGTTCAGACAATGGTTAAATATTAATAAATAAAGAAATTAACTTAAAGGAAACCCACCCTTTCTTAAAATGTTTACAAACCTGACTTATTGTAGCTTCATTCTCATTTTCCTCCTTAGCTATATATTAAGTATATACAGTATACGGGCCCGAATTCACGTACTGCTTTAATGTTTCTTTGTGAATACACATGTTTCTGCTATTCATTTGTATACCTGATTTTACATTTCTTATCTACACTTTCCACCTTCCTGTGAAGCACATTTTTTAATGTCATATTTAAAAACGTTATTTGGCATATTGCTGAAGCTTTGCAATCACAGACTCCTTTCCAGATCCAGATATCTTTAACTCATTGAGTTTCTGTTTGAGATTTATAGAATGACAGGTTCATCAGTATTAGTAGTGGTGTGTGAAAGCAATCTTTATCAATTCCTCGATTCCTAAAATTCCCTAAATTGTTTGTGCCCTGATCACTCGCATTAACTGTTTCCTAACCCCTGTTTCCTCTGAGACTTGTAAATCTGTCCCTTTGACTAAAACAATCTATATCACCCTTGACATCTTTTTTTTCCAAATGTTTTCAAATGTCACACAATTAGCCACCTTTTGGCTTTGGAGTACTGAAATAGTAGATCAAAGCCAGTTGGTATCTCCCTTTCTGCTCCACAGATCTAAATCACAGAGAACCATGATATCATTGGTATTAACTTTCATAATGACCTGTTAATGGTAGGTGGCCTATCAAGAAATGTAGGTCACAAATCATGCTCATTTGTAGGAAAAATAGAGCTAAAATTGTAAGTTGAAAACTTCATACTTCTGATTCCAAGAAAATAAAATTTATAGTATTTCTGCAAAATAAGAAATCCAGTACTAAGACTGGCTCATGTTTATTCTTCTCATTCTTGGATTTCACCCAAGCACATTTTTATATACACTGTTCAGGAGCAGTGTCAAAAATATGTGCAATTTAACTGCACATCAGAAAGCAATTATGTCCCATATATCACAGACATGACATTTTATTTAATATGACCTGAACATGGCCAAAAACACAGGATTATCATACAAGAACTGAAAAATAAACCTTCTGAGATATTCAAAGATTAAAGCAACTAAATCATCGTCTCTGAAAAGTTTCTTGATTCTTACATTTTCTTCTTATAGTATGGTTTCCGTTCTGCTATTTGTTTGAAGAAAGATCAGGACATGATATGCAGTCAAGCAAAATACACGGCATACTTGTCAATCAATTGTTTTGCTGGTGTTTGACAAAGTCAACACTATAGTTAAAGACTCCAGACGACATACTGGGTGACAAAGAGAAGTCTACAAAATAGAAATATATACAAGGATGACCACAGGATGAGGGAAGGGAAAAAAAGAGCAGGACAGATTTCATTCCCCCGCACAAGAAAGAGATACAACTTTGTTAAACTAGTACAGATGCTGCATCAATATGGTTAGTAATACAATTGCACTACATAAGGTAAAGCCTTGGAACATTCCATCTCAACAGATGAAATGTCCTGTGGAAGGGAGACTAATTACAATGGTAGCAGATGGGGGAGGGAGGTTTAGTTAGGTGGGGGAATGTGACTGGAAATCACTGTAAAAAAGCACAACACACATTAAGATTTGCTCCGGAACAACAATGCTCAAATATACTTTGAAAACCACACCATGCTGAGGATAAATCTTATGACTAAAAATGCACTATAACAACAACAACAACAACAACAACAACAATAATAATAATAATAATAATAATAATAATAATAATAATAATTAAGAAACCTATTTTTTGTGGAAAGTAAAATATTAATTTAGATTGCTATTTTAATCTGAATGACAGGACATCAGGACATCCCACTAAGTACTCTCAGTTTAGTTTTTTGGAGTTAGGGGTCCTCTGAACAACATGTTAGGAAATTAGCCAGGGTGTCTATGTCATTCCCTTTCATTTTTTGTGAAAAACCTCACCACAACAAGGTGGTGAAAAGAAATCAAACAGCAGCATGCAACTACTTCTAGGTACTTTGGAGTTCCCAGTTTGGGTGTTATCTGTTTACAAACTATGCTGGCTTAGAGAGATTAGAAGTCTAAGGTTCTCATGGTTTGGTGGTTTTCAGAGTACATTAAGCAAAGGTAGAACTGGAAATGTGTCATAACCACATGCACCTACTAGCTGGAAGACAAGTCTTTTAAGTTTACTTCCAGGATAAGATTGTCTGGATGAAAGCACACAGAAGTGAGATCACCAGGGGAACAGCTTTCCCACAGAAAAAAAAAACCAGGGTTGATCGGAATATACAGTGCTTATGAAACACAAAGGGCTGAAAGCAGGGGAGTCTATAAAGATACCCCAAAACAGCAAGAAGAAAGCCATGCAACACAACTCCAAAACAGCAAAATTATATTTCCAACAAAATGCTCACTGCTAATTAAATCAAACACACATATGTGTACAAATTGAAAAGTTTAGTTCTAAATAAAACAAAATAAGAGTAGGCTTTATTTTAAAATGTGAGACCCCCCCATTGCCTTTACCTAAATGATGTGTGAAGCATGAATTTGAATCGGTAATGGCAAAGGGGAGAATAACGCAACACATTAATGCAGTATATCCATGCAGTCACCTCTGCCACCATTGCTTCCTGTCTCTAGGTGTACTGCTTCCAGCCTTGTCAATAATAACTTCTCCTCTGGAGCTTGGGAGATTAAACTGACCCCGTTAAGTAATAAGACCCTTGTGCCATTCTTTATCCCAGAAGAGATTGCAATCGACTGATGCCCAACACATCACCCAAAGTGAAACTGATGAAGCTCAGGTCACTTCAGATGATCTCATACATAGAAGTCAGTTTAATTGCATCACAGTTCAAGGAGATGTGTATTACACACGCCGAGAGAGAGAGCTTCTTTTGTCTGTCCTTCCCCTTGCACCTATTTTGGCAGATTGTAATTGTTATGATTATTAATGAGCAGATATCATTTTAGCCCTAAATTGCGTTCCTAAACAATTAAGGAAATGTAATTTACAAGCTTCCCCACAGAGGCATTTGATTTTTTCTACTGAAATTTATTAGTGGTAAAACCATTCTTTTATATGACTTTGAATAACCCATTTAGCAACAACCTTAGTCTCTGCACTGCAGCTGCTTCATTGTCTATGCCTTGAATTGACCTTGGGTGGACTGAACTTTTATGATGGCAATGTTGCCAATAGAAGGGTCCAGCCTTATAGGTTATTCAATGTCCTGTAAAAAATGAGATCAAGATGGCATAATCTTTTAAAGGAAGCTAAAAACAATTTAGCCAGACTTGAACTGGAATCAGCTGGGTACTAAATTCCTTTGTAGGCATAAAGGTTTTCATAGAAACAAGTGGGCTACAGTATTCTTGGATGCTATTATACTAAAACCATATTGGTTCAGCTGGAAGCAGTTACACTGTAATTCTATTCCCAACCACAGGAAAATAATATTTTTATTCCAAGGCCTTACCATTGGTATCATGATGATTATGGGGCGAGCCTGCCATGTATGGGTCCTTCTTGTCAGAGGGGGCTCCGGTATCTTTTTGATCAAGCATTCGCCCCCGATCCTCAAGTATCTCTTTGGCTGGTGTGTGGGAAGTGGTGAGAAAAGGAAAGCCTGTGTGTCCTATTAGTGCCAGAAACACAACAGAGGTTGCAATATGAACAGCAAGACATTTCATGATTTTATTATAGAAACCTTCTTTTACACGCTGCTGGACAAGAACACTGTGGTACCCCCGACTGAGAGGATACTGCAGTACGCGTGCTGCATGGAATAACCTTGCCTTCAAAACAAGCTCCTTTCCTTTTAGGAATTCCACTAGAAATCTAGCAACTCAGTTCGCCAGTTGGATTTAGTGCATTTTGCAACCTTTTAAAAGTAGTTTTTAATTCAAATTATTATTTCTCGTGGGGAGCTGCAACAGTGTATCTTGGTTGAAAGGAAACAGGTAAAAATTCAACTTCACACAGAAAGTAGAAAGAAAAACAAGATTGTTTTACGCCTTCAGGTGAGAAGAAGCACATCTCATACGTGCAATTAGCTGAACTGCTGAAACACTGAGTTTTACATTTCTACTTTTCAGTGTGGAATTAACTTTTAGTCATTCCATTACTATTATTCTATCAATACATATTGCAAATGTAGAGTGTTTAGGGGATGTGAATGAAGAAACAAACTATACAACTTTCCAACACAACTCCAGTCTTTCTGTCCCTAGACCAATGCTATTTTAAACTGTAATATTTTGAATGAAATGTTACATAGATTTTACTAAAGCAGAAAAGTCTAGGTTTTTTTTTTGGTCTACAGATGAGTATTCTATTTTGAGTTAGATGCCAAATTATTAATTTAGAAAGAAATAGAAAAGAAATTCTTTATCCTAAAAGGCAATTTTCACAGAATCTTAAAGCATAAAGTGAAGCCTTTGATGGAAAAGGGGACACCGAGCTCCAAAGAGACAAACTGCATACTGATCAATCCTTTTGTACTTTATAGTTTTCACAATAAACCAATTCTAACAAACCACCCTATGTGAAAAATGGTCCTTTGAAGCCAGTGTTGTTAGCTTTGGTTCTACCAAGCACTGCACTCCTCCAGACTGCAACTCATAATCATTAAAATGATTTATTTAACAATGTACCGCAGGCTGAAAGATTAGTGTGACAGGGCTATTTTATAATTCATTATCAGCCCTGACAGGAAGTCAGTTTTCAAGCACATGACATTCATACTAAAAAACGGATGCCTAATTTCGATAAACAAACGGTTTGCTTCTGGATCACTTATCCTTAAGGCAAATAAAATGGAGACACAGGAGAGGAATTTTAACAACTAGGTAATACTGCATCAGTTATAATCTGATGGTATATACATTATATTAATTAAAATATAATTTGTGGGGATTTTTAATACTTTTTTCTAACTCAGCATTTTCTGTAATTGTAAATATAATGTGCATACTTATAACTGCATAGCATACTCTTAAATTTACCACCTTTATAAAGCAAAGCATAAGAGCTGTGTAAGACAATTCTTCTGGTCAGTGCTACATTTACAGTTTTACAAAATGTCCCTTTATAGAAAGAATTCAAGAACAATAAGGAGACATGGTTCCAGAAATATGAACAGCCCTGTGCAATTTTAAATCTGCTCTGTGATTTTCAGTGAAACCAAAACAAGGACAGCAGTTATTGTAGAGATTACATATACTTAAAAACAAAGAATAATGGACCCCAGTAGTGCCACAGGACTTTTAAGTCTTTACCAGAGAAAATGTTTGCATTTTTGCTGTTTCAGTCCTTCAAATAAGGCAACTTGCCCTCATTCAATGGGGAAGATTACAAAGTCCTCTGTTACTCACAAAAAATGCAATGATCTATATTCTGTTCTACATTTTTCCAAAAGTGAAAACAAACAAAAATACTTTAGAACCAAGACTTGAGTCTGTTGTTAAAACCAGACTGAATATCACATGTCTGACAAGACTAATGCAAGGTGTTAAGTTTCATCATCAGTCCCAGGTGGAAAATGATGTCACAAATGACAAAAAAACACCTGATTAGTGCGAAAGAGAAGCAAACATTTGTGTCAAACAAGTTGCATTTTGCTTTACTTCATGATTAACACATTGTATTGTGGTTTAATCTATTATTTCTAGGCTGCTGAAAAACAAGTCCATGTTTAGCTTTCTACAAGGGCAGCCACTCAAATTAGCCTTGATTGTTCTTCTAATATGCACAAGTCAGCAAGACCCTAGAGGCCCTGAAGCACCAAGTTCTATCTTATTAACAACTATAGCAACCTAATTAGACAATTAAAGGCCAAGGCAGAATCAATGCTACAGAGGCTAGCAAGAATGCAAAACATGACAAAGAAAGGCAGAAGCAGCTGGGAAAATATACAATATTTGAACTTGTACAAGAGGGTAACTCTAAGGTCAAAGGGGGTTAATTTCTCTGAGCTAAAACAGCAAGAGAACTAAAGATGTGGGGGGAAAAACTGACCATGCAGAGAGTTTCGAGACTTTTCACGACCTTGAGGACTGGTTGGAATGTCTATGAAAAAAACAAGAAGGGAATTCAACAAAATGTATTTTAAGAAAGTAAAAAAAAATGTATTTGTGGAAGATTGCGAAGCCATCTACTGATAAATGCACAATACATTACAGAGTTTGCATCATAGATTAAAAACGGTATGCTAGCTTACCATTCAAAGCCACAAAAGAATCTGTAAGTTAAAAAAATAGAATGTCAACACTTGTACATGAAAAAACATAATAACATCACCAGTGTTATTATAAGTACATAAAGTAGAAAGATATTTTCATTTCACCAGCATTATACTAATGTAGGTTTTCTTGAGGAAAATTTTAAAGTTCAACTTTTGAACTGAAATGTCAGGTTTGTGGCTCCCTGCAAGTTGTAAAACTTAATGGCCTTAATATACATCTGTTTTATTAAATCTTGAAGGGCTTTTTTTGGGCAAATTATTCAAACTCCCTAAAAAAGTATTTCTTTAAAAAGATTAATTATAAGTCACCATTAAAAAAATGAAAAAATTAAGTGCATGTTAACATTTCATATTTATAGAAAAAAATATAAAAGAATAAGATACCCATAACAAATGATCTTGACTCGATATTGTTATGGCCTGTTCTGAGATGACTAGACATTTTTCAAGCTATTTCTGTATCTCCTTTTTCGTTTATACATTTTCTGTCAACATAAAGCTGTTCAAGTAATATTGTTCCTACACTGCACAAAAAAGACACTTTGACCCAAGATAAACAGAGGGAAGAAGACTTGCTTACTTTGGCAGTCACCCAGCCCATCTGTGTTGCCGTGCTCAATGTCCTGCTCAAATGCCAATCTGCATAATGAAAGGAGACATCATGGTGAGCATCTCAACTTTCAACAGAAAGGAATACCTAATAGGATAAAGATGGCAAGACTCGAAAGAATATGTTCAGCTTTTTCACAGTGCCAAAGCCTACAATCCACTGTTTATACAACAAGCCTGGTTTAATAATCACACGTTGCCTCCAATAAGAAGAAACCACTGACAGGAGTTTGACAAAGCAGGTTGTGCATCCAGTCAATGGCCATTTGTTTAAACACTTCACAACTCAGTGAATAGTGAATAGCCTGTGTTAGCATCACCTCACAGTGATCAATTGTCCCCACCTGAGAAATGCATTGTCTTTTAAGGACCAACACGTATAAAATGAATCAGAAATAAGAACAGACCTAGACATTATAGTCCACACTTTATAAAACAACCTTGTTTTCATTATGGTAATAATAGGCTTTCTGGTAATTAGATGACAACTGAGAGCAGAGAAAAAGAAAGTTTGAAATTTAATAACACTGAAAAAAAAATAAATGCAAGTCATTCCTACATGTGAAGTTTCTTCATATGTAATTTGAAAAACTAAGCATTTTCTTTTAGATCTGCTACTCAATTACACAGCTAACATCCATGGCTTCTACTTATTAAGTAATTTGGTTACTCCATTACAGGCATTTGATAATGGGTTATGCAAACCACAGACACCCAATACCTGAAAAAAAAGCTAACCAAACCTTATGCAGTTTTAATCATGAGCATCCTTAGCTATGTATCATTTTACAACCCTAGTCTTTGAGCACAGGAAGTGGTCGAGTTAATGGGGCCCCAAAGACATCTTTGTAATGTTAGTCATTATGACTAAGATGAAGCATACAATCATGAAGTTGTTATAAAGGTTTGCTGTGGGCGTAGCACTGGTGATAAGGGGCCAACCTGTTACTGAAATTTTAACTGGGATTTCAAAAGGGCAATAGGCCAATTATCAGCTACTTCCAGATGGCACCACAGTTCCGTTGAGAATTTTGAAAGGAGCTTAAACGAACATGCTGGCAAAGTGGCCTTTACAAAATTTCCACAGTCTGTTTGAATTAAACCATTTTTTTTCTTTTTTTAAACTTTGGAGTGCTTATGGTCAAATGTTTCCAGCAGCAGACTACAAGCTCAGAGATCATGATTGTTTAATCCCAGCTCACCCACTTAAGAATACTGTAACGTCAAGGTCACGTCACCTCTTAATGCCTCAGTCCACCCAATTCCCAAAACAGACTGAAATGGAAACTCTATCAAAACCATCAGAGCTCTGCTCAGAAAATAATGACAGATTCTGATGAAATACAATATGCTTTGCAGTAGTAGCTGTCCTATTTTTACAATTGTAATAAATATCGATGGCAGATGTTGAACTCCTAATGATTTTTAACTATATGTAGTACTAGGAGGCAGATACTCTTTTAGTGAATAAGATAATATGACGTGTTATAACGGTTATTTCATCCATCTAGTGTGGTAGGGTTAGCATTGACTTACATTATCCATACATCCATTATCTAACTGCTTCATCCAGTACAGGATCGTGGGACTGCCACTTCCTATCCCCAGGAGGACACAACTACACAAGACTGGATACACCCTGGATAGGATGCCATTCCATCATGGTGCACACACAGATACAAACCTGCACACACTTGCACCTAGGGGCCACGTTTCCCAAAAGCCAAAAAAACTACCATCGTGTTTTTGGACTGTGGGAGGAAACTGAAGCACCAGGAGAAAACCCCCATGAACATAGATAGCACTCCAGGTCTGGAATTGAATCCAGGGCCCCAGCACTGTGAGGCAGCAATGCTAACTACTGCACCACAGTCCATTCATTTATATTTTTTGAACATTTTCTGTATGTTTAGCAACTTGAAAAAATGCTAGAAATCACTCTTACTATGCTATTATTAATTAATAACAACCTGGCAAACAAACAGTAATGT
Organism: Lepisosteus oculatus; assembly: GCF_040954835.1. Classification (NCBI taxonomy): domain Eukaryota; kingdom Metazoa; phylum Chordata; class Actinopteri; order Semionotiformes; family Lepisosteidae; genus Lepisosteus; species Lepisosteus oculatus. The sequence continues at coordinate 53,890,837 of NC_090698.1, read as the reverse complement.
TCAATGAAATCAAATGCAGTGTGATAGCTCTGTCTTACTTGGTGTCAGGTGAGATGTCTGTGCATGTTTCTTCTTTTACCCATCCACAATAGGGGTCACGTGATGCAATGCATGCCCTTTAAGAGAAAAGATTTAAATGATCTATGTTTTCAAATTTACATTATAATTACATTGTGTTTTGCAAACTCTATTGATGCACGTTAATTACTTCCATGTTAATACTAGAATTCAAAAGATGCATTAAAACCAATAAAAACCTCTTTTCCAATTCAACAACTCTTTTCTTGCAGTGTCCTTTAAGACACTGCTTATCATAGCTTTTCAAAACCAATGCACATAAGACAATCTCAAAAACTGAACTACACTAGCCAGTAAGAGGATTTGGAAGGTTTAAAACAATATATATATGGACTGCATACATACATGTGTGTGTTTGTTCAATTACAGAATAATAAGCAAAAAAAACTTACTTCTTGCATTTGCCATGACGTTCACATCTTGACAGTGGCACTTTTACGACACAAGATGTGAAAGCCACATAAAGGGAACCCCCTTTTTTGTCTAACTGCATACCAACAATTCTCTTGTCCTCCACACCATCAATGCTGCATCTGGCAAAAACAAAAGACATGTGCATGGTAAGGCTGAGCAATTACCTTTAAAGTTTAAAGCAGCAGTAGTTTAAAGATAAATGTTATAGTGCCTCTGCTTGTCAACCTTAATTTCAGACCTTATGCCAAGCTACAAAGAGCTAAGAAACACTTGGACACAAGAGCTTGAAGGCTGAGAGACTAACTTTGATCTTAGGGTAATTTATCTAGAAAAGAGGGAAGTCAATCTACATCACAGTTCTCAATTAGAGCTTACATCTAGGCTCTGTAATACAAAGTCAGCACTCGCCCCAGTGATTCCTCCCTTGCAGAGTCACTTTTACACTAACCGCTAAACCATATGACTTACAGCCAAGGCATTTTTTGCTGGTAAAACAAGAAAGAGCTGGCTTGTCCTTCAGCACACTCTACCATTACTAAAAGCCTTGCACTGTGCGACAACATGCATCTTTTAAATGACCTCAATCAGTTCAAAGTAAAAGTAAAAACCTTCCCTGCATTTATATTTAAATCATTAAAGTTGTAAATGCAAAACCTACCAAGACGACATTTGCTTTTCATTTTAAATAAATCTGTTCTGCATTTGTAAGTATAGCTATCTTCAAGAGGACATTAAAAGGAATGTCTAAGTTGCCTTGAAAGGCCAACACAGTTTCAATGTCTTTTTTCTTGACTAATCTTCTATTAACTATAAGCAGGGTATATATGGAGGAACTTCAGAATACAAGTTCCACGAGCTCTCTAATTTACTAACCACTGTATTGCAATGAAACTTGATAAAATTATTTAAATGAAAGACAAGCCATCTCCTTGGATGACTCTGACCAGGGATCTAATGAGATACACACTTTTCTGGGTTGTAGACATTCAGCTCCTCCAAGAAAAGACTGTCATTTAAGAAACCACTGCTCATTTTGGCCAGGAATTTTAAAATGATCCCCCTCTCTGATCCAAGGAAAACGACGGTGTGATTCTGATAAGGTCCTGCAGCATTATCCACAGCAATGCGGGTCAGTCTGTATCTATAAAGAGACAAAGCAGGTTTCATTGTTTCAGACTGGTTTCATTGTCATTTGTCCAACAGGATAGTACATTTGAAAGGATTTAGACTGCCGATCAGCTCTTTGGTATGGAAACGTGTACAATCTGTAACAAATGGTAAGGTGTGCTATACTTCCTAGACCTTAGGCTTCTCACTTAGACTTCAGGCTTCCACCTAGCTGAAGTTTGAACTGTGGCCTCTAAACCTCCTGTCCTCCTAGTGTTGCAACCTTCAATGAGAAACGCTTCTATAAACAGTTTCATAGCTGATAACATTTATAAGCTTGAAACTTGCATAAAATAGGGTGTACTGATACTACTAGAAGTAACTGAGTACAATTGTTACAGTAGATGTGATCTTCAGGTGAATTAAGTCCCTTATTTTCTGTTTGCCTCGGCAAAGCAGTATGGATTCCTTAATAGTAGAAATAAAAATCCCCATTCATAGCCTTGCCAATAGATTCAACTATCCTCTCCAGTCTGTAACTGTATATATCTCCATTACGTGTGAAAGCTATGCATTTGTATATTATTTGTTAAAGCTTTTATTGAAGATCCACACTTGCACTCCTTTTTCTATCTCCAAGCGAATTAATTTACCAACAATTCAGTAGCATCATAAATATTTACGTCTCCTTTGTCCAGGCATTTACTATAGAAATATTTTGCTAGGTTTGTACAAATATAGTATTGTTGTAAAACAATTTATTTTTTAGAACCAAAACTAGTTGTTTTCTTGCACATTGTGAAGAAAACAGTTTTTTAGCATGAGCCATGTAAATATGAGGTGGACATGTTAGGAATTTACAAATTGTATGCATTTACCTTGATTAAAACCACTGTATTATCGTAATTAGCTAATTGCTAAGCAAATTCTGATTATAAGAAGAAGAATGACCAAGTGCCAAGCCTACATACAGATTTTCATATTTGTTTATAAATCAAGGTTTCCTACATAGAACATGTTTTCTGATATGTGATCCAGAATACCAATGTGCTACCTGGCATCTTTCAGAAGCTGAGAGAGAGTTTTGCACTTTAATTTGAAGTCATATTCATTTGTAGATTATAAAAGCTTTAGAATACTTTTGCTCTGTGAAATGATTCATGAGCCTACAAATATATACTGTATACTTTGTAACATTTTGCAAAGATGCATATTAAACATCATTTTGAACAATGCGAAGAGGGAACCTCTTGTTTGGATGAAAATGTTCTTTGAATGCTATTTAACAAATCCAAAAATGGAAGTCTAACTACCTTTCCTGAACAACTCAGATCTCGGACATGACGCTGGTAACATTTTGCACCAGGTTTCAGACCTGGACATTCATTGTTTTAAAAGAAGATCTTTTGAAAATTGTGAGCAATTCCTGAATCTGCATAGGGAAGTGACATCCAAATAATTCACCGTGAGCTGTAGGACGGAGTTTCATGAGTATGGCGCACTGTACCACTAAGACAAAATGGAATACAATGCATAAAAATTAAATACACCTTCATGTTTAATGACTCATGCTGCCAATGTTTTTTAAAGTATCAGCTTGCCAGGAACAATCTTAACAGACAACATGGCCCACTGATGTATATCAAGTTTCCCCTTGTTCGGCCTCATGGCTTCACCAGAGAACTTTTGTTTTTGCCAAACCCAAGAAGGAAGTCAAACCTTATGGCCAGTCATCTTGTCGTGAACACTTTTTCATCATAAATATGTCATACCATTTTGATACAAATCCTATATGGAATGCAAATCATCAAACCTACCAGTGCAACTTTCCCCAAAGACCTAAACAATTTGCCAAATTTAATGAGTTTCATGTGCATGTGAAAATAACAGCAGAAGGAAGAAATCCTAATCCTACAATCCTCACAAGAAAAACAAGGTTCCAACAACTTAGTTCCAACTGTACTAGTAATAATTCAGATGAACTTATATTGGATTTTATACTTAATTCAAATTATTATACATATCGGAATACATACTCAAGCAACCTGACAACTACTGCAGGAACTCCTACTCACCGAACCATTGTCTTCAAGAACCATGGTCTGTTTGCAATGGATGACACTGCTTCATCCATTAGCGGGTGCATTTTAATGAAATTTAAGGTATCATCGGGAAATTCATTGGACGTTTTGTATTTCTCAACTGATGCTGACCCAGCACAACTACCCGGCCTGTTTGATGGGGACAAAAAGAGTAATTGTTGAGGAGACAAAACAGGCAGAGTTCTCAATGATCTGCTTAGTAAACATGGTGAGTTATGAACACAAATGCCATCAAGCTTGAAAACAAAAGGAAATCAGTTTATTTTTTTTAAGAAGGAACAGGAAATCCTTTGTATGTGTATGATTTTTTTTCTTTACGGGAACTTGAACGCAATTTCCCCCTTGAATGGGAAATACATTTGGCCATACACCAGTATTCTTAAGTTGTCTATAACAGAAAACAGTTTCATTTTTAAATGTACAGTACAATTCAAATCTTTGCTTACATTTTGTCTTCTCTAAGACAGAGTTAATTGATGCATTCATAAAATTAAGTGCTAATGTTTAATAATATTTATTTTGTAGTTTTAAATAAAAATATTTTTTAAAAGGTCAAGAAGAGAATGAACATTCCTTAGACCTTCTGAGAATTCTCCTTTTCGTTTATTCTCAGATTTTATATCACACCAACACCTGACTTTACAAGATACTGGGAATGATTTTATGTTATTCATCTATAAAATATCCTGCTGCTCTATCTCTTAACAGCAACGTAAGCCATATGGAATGTGCATAGTAGCAATTATCCTGTAAAGATCTTTCTGTTAAAGCTATTTTTAAGACACAAAAGGTCCAAGGAACTGAATTAATTAGGTACACATTAGAACAAAAGTATATCTGGTTAGTGCAATAAGAGAATCACTAAGCCATCTGTGAAATTCTTTTTAGAATTGCGTTCTTCGTTTATTCAGAGGGAATTATTTTTTTCTTCTCTCCACTGACTGCTGGAACAGGGAAACGAGATGTTTACCTCGGTTTGGGCACTCTCTCATCAGGGACGGGAGTCCAAGTGGAGTCGGGGGACTTCTGTTCTTTGAATCTTCCAGTAAAGGCATTGGCAACATCTGCCATGTCATAGGCACACACTGCAGAACCGGGGATGCTGCAATTCGACATTGCACAAGACATATTTCTTACTGAAATGAGAGCTATGCATAACATTTCTCTGAATCATATGCTAAATTCAACTCTTTTTTTTAAAGGGTAACTTAAAGCAACATTAGATTCATGGCAGTCACTATGGTTGTAGACAAAGGGCAGAATTGTGGCAGCTACAGAGAACTTATTCTATTAACCTCATAATGCGAGTTGTAAATAACACAAATCAGAGAGCATTAGATATGTCAAGAACAGAAAGCAAGGCACTAAATGTATAGGCACTCTGTCAAGATAATGACTGTTTTTTTCCAATTTTATGGCTGTTCTATCCAACTGAAACATAAAGCAATTTGAAAGAAAGCCTTTTCTCTTTCCTCCCACTAGTTAAAATACATGACCTAATCAAAAGATTATGTCCTAGTGCTGAATAAGTTGTTAGACAGATGTTATGCTTATGATTGTATTTCTTAATTAACCGTGCAAATAGTTAAATTTTTAAATTCATGAAACAGAGTCATTGTGCTTGCTAGGATATTCATTCTGCAAGTCAGTGCTTCATAGGAAGCCACTTTTATGTCATTATCCGACTGGTAATGCAGCTCAAAACAGAACAAAGAACGATGGAACTCACTAGGTGACAGGCCCAAAGTCTTCCATATCTATAATTTAATGCAATAAGCAGCAAACAAATAAAGATACAGTTTATAATTTTAAGCTTGAACTGCTTCCACACACAATTTATATAATGGAATACATTAAGATAATGTAAGTATCCATGTATTTGAAGAAACATTTAAATGTTTTTTAATGTGGATTTTGAGGATTAAAAACAAGCCAGGGCATTTCAGTTATGTGATCACTTTGTGCACTGTTCCTTATAGTAATAATTAGCATTTAATCCAAATATTTTTCATGGGTAATTTTACACTTACGGAACAAAAATTGTTCAAATACAATAAAAAATTAAATGTTTGCCTTCTTACTTTAACTGATGATAAAAAAACATGCAACATGATAAATGTCAGAATCATATATTATATTAATAAAATACCAAAATATGTTTTTTTTTTGTATTTGTAGAAAGTAAAAAAAAATACAAATTTAAAACTAGAACTGTAATGATGGGCATGTAATAGGAAGACAGCCAAATCTACCCTCTACAAAATCTAACAAACATTATTGAAAGTCTGTCTATCCTCTTAATTTTGAGGCATTCTGTAAGGCATTCAAGGTAATTACTTCTGCAACAGCCATGACTAAAGAGTAGGAGACAAACCTGAAAAAGTTAAATAAACAAGGAAAAAGCAATACAACTTTTGGCAGAAACATTTACAGACCAATCAGTTTTTGAGTGGTGCCAATAAACAAGCAAAAAGAGAACTCTATCCAAACTAAAGTATTAAATACAAGTTGTTTAAGAGTTCAAGAAATCTCTTATCTAATAACAAAAGCCCTGCAGTTCAACTTGGTAACCTCAGAGAGTAAAAGAACTGTACAATGATACTAGAAGCAGGGAAGAAGGGATGCCAAGAAATGTTACTAAAAACTAGCACATGTAATAAACTAACATATAGAAATAATGACGGCTAACAGTCTGCAGTGTTCCAAGGGGCATCTGTACTCAACCAGCAAAGGTGTACACCTGAGCACAACTGGAGTTCAACCATCCATATGTTATGAATTCTAAGCTGAGTCACATCAGTATTTGACTATGAGTGATTCCATAAAAGGTGGCACAGAATTACCTGAGCACTGCTGAAGGAAGGTTAGAATTAGTTGACTGGGGCTCTTTTGGCTCCAAGTGATGCCTGCCCCTTCTTTGCAGTGTTGGTGTTTTTCCAACTGGCACAGAACTGCCGTCCTGCGGCTGCATTGTCTCTGGTGTGCTAACACATGAATGGTTCTACCGCGATGCCTGCTTTAACTCATTGTGTAGAAAAGAGTATCTGTCGTTCTCGGGCATATTGGATACAAGTTCACAATTGGTTGTGATAACATTGTGAAGCACGTCAACAACAAATTTTAATATAAGAAATAAATCCAAGTATTGGGCTGCTTATTTCTACTGTCATGTCATGTGTTGTCACACAGCTTTGTTAAGTGCCTTTGGGCAACCTTGTTGTGAAAGGCGCTATACAAAATTGAATTGAATATTGTCTATCCTGAACTCTATTTAAATGTAATGGAACTCATGGAAGTTTTAGGTGCCAGGTAACCGATCTATTTGAAGGCTCTCAAAGTACCTCCATAGAAGTATGGAGGATATTTTCAGAAGGATATTGAATACTTCCCCAGTGTCATAAGTAAAAAGCCGTAAAAGACGTCAAACAGGGATACACTAGCACTAACGGTGAGTAAAAGAACGTTCATACCGATAAGTATTTGCAGTGTAGTTCTGTCAGCCACTATTTTGCACTATCATTAGGTGGGTATATGCATTATGTAAGACATAAAAGACAAGGTTTCACAGAGTGCCTGAGAAGAAAATATTTTCAATCCACTAGACTAGACAACAACAACAAAAAGTAATACCTGTTGTAGGGTGTTGAAAATGTTGCCATGACTACATCACGGCCGTTTATCTGGATTACGTTAGTCACAGCTTGGAGGATGTTGAAATAGAAATGGGAATCCCCAGGGACCGAGCAGTTGAGACGAGCTTTGAGAAATGAAGTCCACTGCTTCTCCAGCACCCTCTGAGACCCTCCTCTGTCGTTCTTGCACACTCGTGCCACCCTGGGAAAAACAACCTGGGCAAAAGGTTTCTGGGTCAGAAAACTGCGTTTCTCCAATCGTCTCCACAGTGGGTTTTGCCAGGACAATTGAAAAAAAAAGATCAGAAATTATCTGGTATGTTGAATATTTCTTTCTATCCACCCACGGTGCTATTCCAGCTCTAGAATAATGTGATAAACTCAAGTCTCCGTTTACCAAAAGGACACTTAAACATGTGGGAATAGATTCAGAATTCAGTAACTGAAAAGCTGGAAAGATTCTTTTTTATCTCTTGCATGCAGCAACCTAAAACAGATAATTTTTAGACCTTTTGGTTCTGACATTTATAATAATATCAGAAACCCTTCAGGAGTTTTTATGACAGTAGATATTCAGGAACTCATACGTGCAAAGGTTACTTAGATTCTAACCTTTCTAACCTTCTTATCTTGACTAATTAGGAACTGTAGGTTAGAAATTTCAATATACAATTGTAATCAGTCTGCTCACCTGGAATTAATGTCCTAGATACTGTTTTCACAGACAACAAAAAAATAAATGCTGTTTCCTCATTTTAGAAATAAAATTGTATGCCCTCTACTGATGTTTTCAATATGAAAATAGAATAGTGAATTTGCATAAATTGTTTTTCCTAGCAACTATTTTTTCTGTTTTCATCCTAAATATTGAAATTGTAGTTCAATTAAATGTGCCAAACGGTGTGGGGGGAAATAGTATTCCCTAGAAAATGGGTTTTATGTTATGGAAGAAGTACATCATTTGCAAGAGGTCACATTTTCTTTTTCCTAAACAAATATCTTTACATATAGAATTCTCTCTATGTAAGAATTGATTCAGCAATAGCAGCAAGATCGGCTTAGTCTTTCAAAAATGGTCAAACCCTTTTAATGCATAAAATATTCAGAAAGCCATTATTCCTTTGATCCTTTACAAACATTCATAAAGAAACTTGAACAAATCATTCAGTGATTGAGGTGACTGATATGTGTATGCGAATATCCTGTATATTAAAAATATATTCCTAATGTATTTAAACAGTATTATCATTCTTTTTCAATCACTTTCAAAACTGCAACATTCTGTTTACATCAGTACATAGAATGGACTATTTAGTTTAATATATTTTAGTAAAGTTTATGTTCTTCCTGCAAAAAACAACAAGGCACTCAATACAACCACCTCATTTATGTGCCAATGTTTTATCCGGTTTCTGGTCTTATCAAGGAAGCCAGAGTGTTTTCGGAAACTGTTTTACACCAATATTCTGCTGCAGTGTGAGGCAAAGTCTGTTGTAGCTTCCACGTTCTCTAGCCCAGACTTACCTTCCCCATGCTGTTGTACTCCACTGCAATTTCACGAAAGAAGAAGTAGATGTAGTCACCATAATCCACTGCCTGTACAAAGTATGGCTCTGAAAAAAAGAAAAAGAAGGATTATTACAGGGCAATTTCTAACAAAAAGAATCAAACAGCAAAAAATGAGCCAAATATGGGATATTGATGAGACCTATCCGATGTAACTTTAATTGAAGCCACCATGTTATTTTAATTACAGAAGCTTCTAACTACACAGTAGAAATGAAATACATTTGACTTTAAAACACTGGTTACAGTATTTCCAAATAAATACTAATGCCAAAACTGTGGCTTGGCTCCGAAGGTAGTAGGCTAAATTATATAGCTTGTGTGCATTTCATAAACAACAAAAATGTTTTGCTTGACTTGTCAAGATGTCAGGAATGTTAGCCTAATTTCAGCTGATGAAGGGGGGACTATAAAGCTTTGGAGCCAACATCTAAAACACATCTGATTTACATCTGAAAATGCAGTTTCCTTATTTCCTCGGTGCTTAACAACTGGCTAGCTTAAAAGCAAAATCAGGCATAGGCAGAGCTTAGCTGTCTTAAACATTACTCATTAAATCAACGGTCAGGCAAGGAGGACAGTGAAGCTGCTATCTGAAGCGTTTAGCACGGCAACTGTTCTTACATGCATAGCTCAAACCTGCCTCCAGAACCAAAGAACCCATTTCCTTCTGCCAAATCCCAGAACTCTGTCTGTGACCTGACCCTGCATTCAGACGCATTGTGTTTCCATCAACATTTTAAGAATTGTCTGATGTACACATCGGTTTACTCACCTTTCAGCCATTTTGAGTCATGTTTGACTGTTCGCAGGGTTGGACTGTCTCCAAGGCTGCGATAAATGACAGCATCGATCGCTAGAAAATCCGTTACCGTGGCAGAGTAAAGCTTCCCATCTGGAGAGAAAAGAAAGAGACCAGCACTCATTTTCCCACATCAGTCATACACACAAAGAAAATAAGCTGGATGACTGAAATCATTTCAATACATGCTGGAACACTGGACTGGAAATTTTAACTGCATAATTGGAGAGGCAACGAAAGACTAAATGGTTTGGATTTTTAAATTACACAGAGATTTACAACTCTGTCAGAAATTAAGGGGTAGCCCTGAAATGTTTACCCTGCCATAGAAAAATGGAAAAAAGAGGATAATAATTAAGTTAGCAATTTATATCAATGGGGATGAATTAGAGAATCTAACAGTAAAACAATCTGGACAAGCTACACATCATCCTAAAAAGCTAGTTCACACTGCAGTTTTTGTTATTGTCTTGTTCTTAATGTGAGGCAATCGCTGAATATTCTTATGTCTAATTTTCCACTGAGATGTCCACATTGCATTTATGTAATTAAGTTGAGACCTCCAGAAACGCTTCTTTGTTCATAGGCCCTGAAATATTTTATATTCTCCTCATTAATTCAATAATATAAAATGGGCATGTGCCAATGCAACAAGAAATCACTGTGAAAGAAATACAACATTAATAAAGGCTAAATTGTATACAGTATATTGAGTGCATTTCTTAAACAACAAATCATTTTGAAATGTACTGTTCAGAAAAGATATTGCATGACCTTTCCAGGCATCAGTAGTTACTATATTTACAACTGATGAAAACAGTACAACTTGTTTGGCTACAAATTTGATATACACAAGTTTATGTAACTCAATATATACTATAAATATAAACTACTGTAAGAGCCTGAAAAAACATTTAAAAATACAGTTACCAAGACCACATAAATACTTTTATTTAAACTTACTTAATGGGCTACAGCTACAGTACAACAAATGTCACCAAGTGAAACCTGTGCTCCACAGAGAGGAAGACACAAGCTGGCCCTTCAACTACCGTTTTCCTTGTTTGTTATCTCTACAGTAGATAATGATTTACAATTCAGCAGCCAATCGATCATCAATGAAATAAGTGACTAATGAACACAATCATACTATGTTTACAGATCACATAGTAACTTTACATGTGACTCCCAGGCACAAGCCACTGTAGTTCCTTATGTATTAGTCTGAATCCTTAAATCCTTCTTTCTTATAATGTGATTTATTATAGACCAGACTAAATAAGTAAATAAGATTATTTTTTTTACGAATGTGAATTGTGTGGATCTGGATCACTTTGGTCAGGTGTTGGAGGAGGGCAGATACCACTGGAAGCTGCATTCATTGGGGACTGGCAACATTATTATGTATAAACATGACATGGATGACAGACCTATGATCTTATTATGCATTTTGACAGTCTGATTAAAGCCTTGTTGAGGCCTGTGCAACTCAAGGGATACGGTGTGTTACGATGTTTTACCACACAAATTTAGAATTTCTCAAAATGTATACACTATACATCAGTGATCTGGCTAGCTCTTCAGGTGCAACGCACAAAAAAAGGAAAAAAAACATAAACATGACAAACTAGAACTATAAATTATAAACATGACAAATGGAAAAGAAGAAACAAAATGAACTTGCTACTGCTAATTACCAATGACTGACTCTGCAACAACAACTTAGCAAGTGAAGCAGATGGAAATTTGAAAGACACGTTTCAGGGGGTGGTGTGAAAGGCTGCAATCTGTAATCGAGTGGAGTGGAATTCATTCATTCAGTGCTTGCTGAATTACCTAAAATGGTAGACACTTTTGTACAGGACATGTCCTTTGGAAGAGACATTAAACAGAGGTCCTGACTATGTGGTCGTTATAGATCTCGTGGCAGTTTGGAATACTAGGGGTAGTAACTTCAATCATCCATTAATCTGGTAAAGGCATTCATCACATCATCTGCTACATAGTGAGGCTGTTCTGTATGATTACAACTGTTGTTGTTTATCACGCAGGTTGGTGTGGTGTGACACATCTGTGGTGACTGAAGTGGACACTCCTATTTCATCACTTGGGATGAAAAGATCTATTGCATAAAAAGGTAATTATTTAATTAAAGCACCTTAATATTTGTGAGGCCATGGCATTCATACAACTTTTGAAAAACTGAATATTCTGCTTATTGTGGAGCAGCTTAAGAAATAAGGAACAGGGATGTTTTCCAAATCTAGAGAAGCATGACAAGAAGATTTCCATCTGTGGCAGAACTCGTCATGCGAATCTTACCAATATAAGTCAACAACCTCCTTGAATGTGCCTCCTTATCTTTTAAAAATGTGGACAGGGATAACATAAGTCACATAAAAATGACGGTCTCTTCATATAACGTTACACCAAAACTGAGATTTATGAAGGGACTTTTCCTAAAAGAATCAGTTGATAAGTGAGTTGTTTTTGTTACATAGTTTTTCATCAAATATGTTTATTTTTGTTTTACAAGGACTGCAATATGTATCATTTCAAAATTTAATTTGACAGGGGAATTAAAATTACTGCAGTAAAACTGCTAAATCATGTTATATTGTACTACATTACGGTTAATTGTTGCAATTGTTTTGAGTATCATACCACTGATTACATAACATACCAATGTTTTTTTCCATTTATACATAACTCCTCTGTGAATTCTGCCTAATTTTACAGTGACAAGATGGTATTCATAATAATGATATACAGTTATGTGCAATATACTGCCTTTGTTTTGTAATAAAGAATATATAGGCAATATTTATTTTCTATGCTGAAGCTATAATCTTTTTCTTATTTGAAAACTGATTCCTCTTACAGGACTAAGTACACAATTAAGGAAACACAAAATTCTGAATAAAGCACCGTTTTCAACGACAAAAGCACATTTCTATGGCATTCTTCATGGGTACAACACAGACATCTTTACATTTTGGTGTATGAACGTACCAGCGAAAAGAGCAACATTGGCGTGCTTTGCATCATAGGGGCATCGAGCCATTCCACTGATCTCTTCTCCAACGGTGTCCAGGGAATCCATCTGCAAATCAGGGAGAGGGATTTCAGAATATCTCTGGTAGGGCTGCCTTCTGACCATATTTAATTACACACATTGATAAGTGAATGAATGTGTGTGGGTAGAAATTAATTATCCTGTAGTAGGGTTAAATGTAGTTGATCATTTACATATACTGTAAGGTGTTCTATCAAGTGCTAGGTACTTCGTTTAGAATGACTAAGATCTATTTTAGCTTATCTGTGCAGGTTTACAGGCTTTCAAGCTTTTCCTGACGAAAAAGGGAGGCTGGTCAAAATAAAAATATTATGCTCTACTTTTTTAGCATCTCCTTTTGCTCAAATCTCAATGGAACCTGCCCAACATAAGAAGAACTTACAAAATCTGTGTAAAAAAGTCAAAGCACTTAAAGAGCTCTGTTGGGAGCTACTTCTCGAAATTCAACTAATTACCACATAAACCATAACTTTTTTAAAACGCCAAATGAGAGTAAAAAGATAATTGAACCTTGAAGAAGGATAACTGCAATTAAATTTAACAATCTAAATTATTTTTACATTCTGTTTCACACTCCTCATTTTTCATACTCCTAATTTTTTCAAGCATTTTAAGATGTTCCAGTACATCTACAGGTAACAAGAAAATGCAGCTTTTTCAACTCTCTCTCCACCCGTTCACTGGGTGAAAGTCACTGAAACCTGTTTCAGAACAGTTCAAGGAACTTTGCGGTCTGTGGTTTTTGGCAAACAGTCATTGATTTATCCTTGTGGAGAGAAATCGAAAGAAGAGGCAGACAAATAAATGGGACACATATGAGGTCTATAGATCACGAAGCAGGCAAAAAAGAACAGTAAGCTGATTTTATCCGGTAAAGAAATGAATTTTCTTTTTAATTAAATTCAACACACTTCCATCGAGTTCCAGGTTTTTGTAATGCCTAACCTAACACAAATATACTAAAAACATATATACGCATCAAATAAATGTCCTAATTTGAACATATATACAGAAATGAATCTGAATTCTCTACTTCCTTATAAAAGGTGTATAAATTCAGTCAACTACATTTTACAATGCAAGTGAACATCCTTAACTGTAGTACTAAAGAATAAAATAAACTTTCCATCAATCAATCTGAGAATGTAATGACAGCAGATATTTGATGCCAACCCCTCAGTGTAACAAATAAAATACTTTGGTTTATGCTTTAAATCATCTTTCTTGATTTCTTTACCCCATTTTCTTGTCAAATATGATGGCCAATACAACCACACTGCAGCTGCATTATCACCTTGTCAGTTCATCTTGTCAGATCTCACAATCTAAACAAGGCTGGGCCTGGCCAGCACTGGGAAGTGAGACCTCCAAGGAAAATCGTGTTGTTGCTGTAAGTGCTTTTCGTGGACAAGTATGTTTCACTCTTCCCTCTGGATAAGAATTTTCAAGCAAAATCAATGGCGATGTACTGTGAACAGAGATTTGGTCATGTAAGAGGTGCTGTCCTTTGGATGAGATGTTAATCTAGAGGCCCTGACTTGATCATTAAAGAGCAGGGATGTTAACCTTGCTGTGCAGGCTAAAGTGTACTGGGTTCCTGATGCATCAGTGCCATGCATTACCCAGGTGAATGCTGTACTTCACTGGGTCCTCTTGTACTGTTTGGGATACTTCTGAATGAAATGTTCTACATAGATGTGCTTTAATAAATAATTATTTATTATAAAATAATTATCATTCCTAACACAAAGTTCTAATTTGCTGTCTGCAAAACCCCAAAGTACTGTGATGCTTTGAACCTATATGAAAACATTTGTCTTCCTTGGCCTCGCAGTCAGAATAAATTACGATATTCCAATCTAATCTCTGTCATGATGAATTGTGTAATTCCAGTTTAATCTTAGTTTTGGCTCAGAATCCGAGGTGCCACAAAATCAATATCCACTGCTTTGACTTGTCTCAGGCATTTCTCAGTTATTAAGGGTAGGTAGGTCCCTTTTCAGCCCTTCTCAGTTATTAAAGATGGTGAAAAAGAAGTACTGCAAGTACCCATGTGACCTGCAAAGATCAGCACTAAATCCCTAACACAGCGCAGCAACAGGTGATGTCATCAATACTAGCAATATATCAAGGTAGGAATGCAGCTGTAAAAGCCATTAGTGAGTCCTGGTTAACTCATCCTAATAAAATATCAGGAAGAAAACAAAGGAGGAATAAGAAAAAATAGAGGCTGTCTGTGGCAAGAGACTAGAAAGGTGTTTATTGGGAACATTAACTGTGATAAGCAGAGCTGGAAACACAAATATTTGGGTAGGAATTGGAGCTGGCTGCAGATGGGGCTAGGGATGGATGGATGAGGTTAGATGCTGCTGACAAGAACATTTGTACTGATTTTCACTCCCCCTGTCAAGTGACTCTGATTAATGTGAAATGTGCCAGCCCCTGAAACAGAGCTCCATTCAGGCCAATCACACGAGGGAAGAGGAAAAGAAAACTGCAGCCAAGGTAGATGTGCACACGTGCAGCTCCTTCTTTCAGACACTAGAGTTAAGCCAAATAGATTAAAAGGGTTATCTTCTGCTGAGGAGGCTATTGCCAACAGAGCTGTCAATTGAGCTTCTCCCCATTACAATTAGGCTGCATTTAAAGATTGTTCTGTGTCATTCATTAAATCTTTTTGAACTCCAATACTCTTTATTCAGAGGCCTGCTTCGACTTGCTGGTTAAACAATACTTCATCACAAGCCCTGTTTTCTAACTGTTCATCCTGACTTTCATGTACACTACATAGCGCCCCTTCCCTCTAGTGTCATATGATACTTTTTCCATCCGAGGCCTCTATGGCACAGGAGCTCAACATACGAACACACAACTGAAAGTGCCTGATCTCCATCCACACCAAATATGAGCAATTTGACAGATGCTTTTGTTAGTATATTAGTCTGTTTTAATCTTCAATCCTTAGAATTTAACAACACGTTCAGTACTTAAGAATGACTTGACAGATAAAAAATCATAGATTTCCAGTTTTTCTTATAAGTTGTAGAGGTTCTTTATCAATCGAATATAGACCTTCAATTCCATTGCTTCATTAAATCAAATAGATTGATTTGAAAGGATTTTGGTTTATTTTTAAATGATAAGAGAAAGTGCTCTAGTGCTAAAGAAATGTAGACTGTTATCATAATGCCTGCGCTTAAGAAATGATAAATTATTAGAGTCCCGAAGAATAGCATACAGATGAGAAATTAAGATGATGATTTTAAAATGTTTGTAAAATTCAGAGTTACTTGAATTATTACTTGAAAAGTGAAAAAGGCCATTTAAGCCAACAAGGAAACTATTACATTTGAATAATTCATACCCAGATAACAATGGCCAACAGGATCTAAAATGAAGTATTACACTGTAAAAGTGTCACAGATAAGAATTCCAGATGTCCTAGAAATTCTGTGAGCTTGGCATTCATTTGATTCACAAAACAAGATTTCGTTGCATTTTGCTTTTTTCATTTTACTAAAAGATAAACGTGTCTTGCCGTTACATTCCAAAGGTATTACACAGTGCATGGAGTGCATATAGCAAGGTCTAAAAAAAAATGAAACTTAAGTTGTTTGAGGACAGTGTGCAAGACATTGAGATTTCTTTGAGTGTCCTTCAAGGAAATAAGTAGCTGTGTAACCTCAGGTTTTTATAATGGTGTGTGATCCATTGTGAAGTTTTCCATTACTAATCTGGATAACAGCTGCACTCAAGACTGCATGGGATAACAGACTTGAACCATGAGTTTGGAAAACGTCTTTTAAGGAGTACAGTTGAATATGGATAAGGATGATGAAAATTTAGATTAACATCATTGAAAAAAAGATATATGGTGAATCTGAAATCATTACCTGTTACTACATGATGTACAAACGGATTTATCCGCCATTATCTTTACTTTTCAATGATTAATTCTAATTATTTATTTTCAATTACTTGTTTTAATCATAAACTCCATTAATGTTTACCATTAGCTACAAGACTGGAAAAGAAAATAAGAAACATACCTTGTACGTTCGGCATGCAGGGTTGAAGGCATTTGTTCCACATACAAACAATGTATCATTGTTTTGTTGAAGAAGAACTTTTATAAAATTATGACATTCGTCCTTGAAGAAAACAAAGAAAAACTCCCATAAGCAATGGAATGCTTGTATTGCCTTCATGGAAAATGTGTTTTAAGTAGGCTTTGAATACCTGTAACTGAAGCTAAAACCACAAATCACTACTAATATCACAACACATATTTTTAGTATGGAATGTAAAAATAATTTTAATAACTGAAAAAAAATTGGGTCTGTGAATATAAGAATTTTAAAATGTTTTTATATGCATTGCAATCACAGTAAAGCACAGAATTATGCATTGTTTTAATTGGTATGCTTGGAAAAATGGGTAACAATAAAAGTTTTAGAAAGTTCAAGCATTCTCTTATCTTTACATTGAGAGGTCGTGGAAGGTGTGAACCTCATTTAAAGATAAATGACCTTTCTTAACAAAGGTTTTAGAACAGACATTTGCTGTACAGTTACAAGCTCTTCTCAGAGTTGTGAATGATCTGGTGAGGATTCTCTTTCTACCCAATGTTTTCTGCAGGAACATAGTACATGCTGATATTGTCCTTTGACACTGTTGATCATTTTATCTTGCTTAATAGATATTAGAAGGTTGTTGGTCTAATTGAAAATGCTTTATTGTGGTTTAAATCTTCCCTAATAAAAAAAAAACATCTGTTTGAATTGGCCTTTGTTCTTGTCCATCAGAAAGGTTGATCACATTTTAATTCACCATGAAACTTTATTTTAACTCCAAGAAGGCTCCATATCTGAGATGTTAGTTTTTCTTCTTCCTGCTTTTCAGTGTAGAATTAATCTCTACTAGCACATATGCTGTGGGGGCCCATACTCATGTCTTGTGGTTTTAATGCAACTCAGTATATATATATATTTGTTCTCAATTTCAGGTCTTCTAATTACACAATACAGTCTAATGATGAGAATAAAATGGTACTGTAGTTTATAATATGATAAATAGCCATGAATTCTCTCAATAATTCACAGTCTGTGGTACCTCCAACAGAAAGAACTCGCTGTTCAATTCAATGCTCTTTGACAATCAGTGAACCCACACAAGTGAAGAGTAAACACATGGAAACACTAGTTACATTACAGAAGCTTTGAAAACAAGAGACAGATGTGACCTTTTTAAAAGCCATCCTCAAAATGAATCAGCATACCTTGTGCTTTCCCTTCATTCTACAAGTGTCGACATCGCCTTGTCTAGACTTCCATGTCAATTTCTGTAAAGAGCAAAGCAAAGGCAAATCGACAGAGATAAAAATATTGCTGTGGCTGATTTTCAAGGTAAGTACTCTCTAGAGATAACAAGAGTAATGAGCACAATACTTCCAAAAGATTATGGCAAATTCCCTCTTGCACAGTTTGCCTGTTTTTAAAATTATTTCTGAACCAGACCATTTATGTAAGCATACTTTGTGATAAATATTCAAGTTCTTTTTCTGATGGAAGTGAACTTTATCAAAATGAACAAATATCCTTCTTATACTGAATATCATGAATGGCATGGTAAGTTAAGAAGACTAGTATGTTCATGTAAATGCTTTCTCTTCTCCTTGTACACAGGAAGATGACGCATGCCGAAAGAGCCATTCAATTCCAGATTGTATCATGAGCTTAAGGGGGAGTCACAGTATTTTTTTCTTCCTGTCTGAGTCATCGGATCCTTCTCAAGTTCCACTCCATTCAGGTAATTAGTGCACAGCACGTAAGCTATCATGGTACATGGAACAGTTTGAAGGGAAAAACATACTTACTTTGTTAAAAAAAATTTCCTCCGTATGCGATGTATCCATATCAATTGTATAAATATGATCCCTAGAAAGATTTAAAAAAAGGACACATTAAAATAACATAATAAAAAACGAAATAACTAAATTGAATGTTGTATATACAGAAAACAAAAGCAGTCTGTAAAAGAACTATCACTTCTCTCACTTGGAGGAAGACAGCAGGGGCTTACAGTACTGCTGTTTCAAACAAAGGCCGCTTTGTTTTCTGAGGAGGTTTACAGGTGCAGTGCAAAAGCTGGAATTTAGCATGAAGTTTTAACCGTATTCTGTTCAGGTCAGTTAAGCATGGCGTTTGGCCTTAGGAAGTTTAAATTAACAGTTCTTAAATAGTATGTTGCACTTTTGTGCTCAACCTGACATTTCAGGTTTCTTACTATCATAAAAACTATGGAACGTAAAGAAGCTCTGTTTATTTTAGAAATGTTCCCTGACCACAAGAATTTTATAAACAAAGCAGAAAGGTGAAAAAAGAAAGCCTTTAGTTGAAGAGAGGAAAAACAGAGTTCAAGCCAAAAACTCCAAATTGTTTTAGAGGTTTATGATTAATTGCAGGTGTGTTTTTAATCCTACACCATCTTACTTAATGCTCTCCGAGGCTCATTTTAATTATACAATAAACTCATACACCTTTGTAGCAAATTTAGTTCTCTTGCCAAAATTTATAAGCACATGGACCAATGGTCTACTTCAACCTCTGACAAAAGAGAGAAAATTGTAGAGCCAATGGTTTCTTAAATTTCAATAAATTGCTAGAAATTTGGAACATATCTTGCTAATGTTAAAAGACTTGGCTGGATTATGAAAGTTCATTTTTCTTTTTGAAAATCCAATAACTAATGCTGGACTTTATACACTGTCTTTCGGAACTGCTTGCCTTGTACTTGATTCTAAAATTTACTGACTGTTCTGAAACCTGCTGTCTTCACATATTGGGATATATATAAACAGAATTTTTTTAACTTGAGTGCAAAACTATTTTTGTTGAAGGATAAATAAGAATGGGAGACTTAAGGACAATATACCCTCTTAAGATATGACTGCAAATGTTACATTAAGCACTAGTAAGAAAAATTCTAAATGAAAATTTGATGCTTTAAACACATGGCCCTTGTATTCACAGCACTAAGAACAGTATCATCTTGGGCTCCATAAAAGATAACATAACTAGTGTTCCATTAATATGCAAAATAAGTCTGTCTCTATAGAATTACTAAGTAGATAAGAATCAGTTGATGTGTCATTTTAACAAACATCCTGGGAAAACTATTGTAAGCTGTCACTATATAAATAAGGTAAGACAAACAATGTCTGCACTTTTAGTCATACCCATGCAAGTCAATACTTGTTTCCCTCTCTCAGTTTTACTTCCTATCTTCCTTGTGAGTCTTGTAACAAAAAGACTATTATACTATTTTTACAACAGTTGAATCACATTTTTGGACTGAAGCACTCTGTCAATTCCATTATCCCCCCCAACCAAACAAACCAAGAAAATGAATTTAAGGTTATACAGTAGAAGTGAAATATTCTTACGAAACTTTATTTGTAAAAAATCATGAAAATGCACATAAGAATACTACCTAAATGTTTTGGCCCAATCCAAAATTCTATTCCTAAATGTAAAATTATGTTTAAGTGAAAAATGTGAAATGTTATTTTTAAGTTTGCTTTCCACACTTTTTCCACTAGCTTTGATGGCATCTCCATACTTTTCCAAAAACCTTATTAGGAGAAAATCCTACTTTGAAAGAAAAGGTTTGAAAATTCCCCTGTAAGGGTAAGAATGGACAAACAATTGCTGATATGTTCTTCACGAATGAATATATCTTTATTGCTATTGTTATAAGTATGCTTAAATTCACAATATTTGTTATTGCAAATAAATTCACTTTTGGAATTGTAATTTTATTGAATGTTTCAATAGCAAATGTAGTAGATCTGGTCAATAAACCAGAGCCTGCAGAAACTTATGATCTTTGGAAAAAAAAAACTCATTTCTGACAATATATTTATATTTCATAAAGTACTGCACACAAATATCACCCTTCAAATGGAAATAGGAATGTTCTGGCAATTCAACCTATCAGCTTCAAACCTTTGTTGTTAAATGGCATTTGTTATCTTTAATGCCTCAGCTTTATCCAGAAAGAAAATAAAGTGTTTCAACATTGTGTTCATACCTTCAAAAACTAATTTCTTTAGCATTCAGTAAATAAAGGCATCCTGTGAAGTTCTTGTAGGAATATGATAAATTCTTAAATGTAATGCAATTATCCTACAAACCACATACTGGCTCGGAGTAATAAAAAACAAGGTAAAAATGTATTATTTTAAGGCTCTCAAAGATTTTTTGCAGTTTTAATGTCTGTATTTTGAGTTCTGAAAATAACAGCAAGGGAAAAAAGAAGAAGGAGAGAGGAAAAACGTAATTTGTAGCCACAATGTAAACTATGTGAACAGAAGGTCTTTTGTACTGAAGCATGCACTTTGTTTAACTCTGAAATTCTGAAGTCCATGCAGTTGTGCTACGCAGTCTATCACATGACACTTTCCACAGCATACAGTTACTCTGTGATCTGAGAAACGGAACCCTAATTAGTATGCACGAAGCACCTATTAACTTCCAAAAGGTCTTCTCCACCCCCGCTACTTTCTTTACTTTTCATAAATAAAGAATGCATAGCAGGAGACTATTGTGCATTGTATTGTAAAAAAAAAATTCTCATGTGGCACCGGCCAGAGCTAGCAGATGTAATTGTAATCCTTTTCTTTCAGGAGGCTTCCAGAAGACAAGGGGGAATGTTATATATAAAAACGATAAATCATATAAAAGATGCATTTACAGAAGATAAATTTACATAATTTTGTTTGCCAGTATTGTCATTTCCCATTTAGAATTTTAAAACCTGTACAATAAGGTAACCATCAATCATTGACATCTGGCACAGAGAGCTTGAGAAAGTGTAATCCTCTTCATTAGTAGGTTTTAACAGGATTTGATTTTGACACAATAATTTGAATTGATGAGCCTCTAGTGCAGTAATAAATGGTCCAGTTTTCAGAATGATTGAAAATAGTCCCTTAATCCCAACATTTCCGATTTCCCATTTTCAATCAGGAAAACTGGTTTGGGTTGCCATGGTGTACTGTAGCACAGGAAAAAAATTCAGACAATGCCCTGGGTACAAAATAATCCTGCGAAACCTGCTGGTGAACTGGCAGGTGATGACTGAACCCCAGAGCTGGGACAGCCTGAGCACAAGTTTAATTAGGATAAGCTCTGGATTTCTGCAGCTCCCCTCAGACAGAGAAAGAAGGGTTTGGAAAAATTCTCCTCTCCCATCCCCCCTTCCCCTTTGTTGTTTTTCAGTTTCAGCGTTAAAGGAAAATGAGAATTGTGACATTTCAATATTAATATTAATTCATATTTCAACATTGATAGCTGCATGAGATGGAACAGCAGATACAAAGGATTTTTTTAGACATCCATTGATTCCATTAAGATTTCAAAATCAAAGTGGGCAGAGAATTTCATTTGTGACCTGTTGACAGAAGAAGACTTAGTTTTAAAGAGAAAGTCCAAATTACTTCAGAAAAAGAAAAAAGAACGTATGCCTAAATGTCAAACAGAGATTATTGTCTGAAAGTCAGTGAAAATTAGGAATTTTACAGAATTTTTAAATGACGTGCAGGTGTCCAGATTGTTTTTCCATGTAAAAAAGTGGACCAATGCAATTTATTAATTTATGCCATGCAAAATCTGTGCTTTTGATCCATAAAATGTGTTATAGATATGAATTGTATGAACTGCATAGGTCCTCTATTCTAAGTTGAAGTTCACTAACACACCTTTAGGTAACATAAAATACACAAATATAGTGCAGAGATAGTTTTGATTGTCAAAAGACTTTCTTAATGAGCAAACAACTTTTTCACCATGTTAGGCTTCTATAGTACACTTCAATTCTATGTATAATCATTTGTTTATTATAAAAAAAATCTATTTGCACATATTCAATTTTTAAATTGAATTCCCTAAAAGGGAAAATAGATTTAATGTTAGTTGAAAAAATATGAACAAAAGCTAAAGTAGGTAACAGTTTAATGGAGGTTAGATTATGTGTTTTTTTATTAATCTGTTTTTTGGATCTGAAAAACGTTTTGTAGAACTGCACTATAATAGACACCTGGGTTCAGGCAACGTGTTTATTCTTAAACCATACTGCCAATAGCACTGACACATAACAAATGGTGTAAAGCATATGAGATGCTCTCCTTGACTGTTGCTGTCTCTTAAAATCAGTTCACCTGGATGCTTTTGCAGGGATGGATTCAGAACAGTCTACACTCCAGTGTTCACAACCAGTACTTGACTAGACTACTATAGTACTAGTACAGTAGCAGTACTGTACCACCTTCCATGAAAACAATGAAATACTGATCCAATCAGACATATCAGAAATGGACGGGGAGATAGTAATTATTCTTAGATAATCTTAATGTATCAAGGAGAAGTTTTATTTCTTAGAGAGACCACCAATTGTGACTATCTGTTGACTATACTGTACAACATCTGCTTCTGTAGTGTATTTCTCCAAAATTTACAGGAACCACTGGATAGGTCTAGCGCAGAGTTGAAGTCAAGTTAAAACCAGGCCATGGGAGCTGGCTCCCCCATTGACAAGGGTGAACTGAGTAACAGTATTTAAGCCAGGAGAAGTGTAATGTGTCACAATTTCTGCCTGTGAAAAGTTTGACACGCCACTTGATAAGACATGTGAGCTATAGCACTGAACCATGGTTTGATATAACCCGACAGTATGAGCCATCATAAAGGCACTGAGAAATGCTGTAATTAATAAGCACTGCTAGTAAATAAAATGAATTAGAACAATAGGTTTATTCCATGCTGAAAAAAAGAAGAAAGAAAACAACGTTTTGGCTGTGGAGCCTTCTTCATGTGTGTCATGCTTCAGACTCCACGGCTGAAATGTTGTGTTTTCTTTCTTCTCTTTCAGCATGGAATAAATGTATTACTTGTTCCTTTGCAGCCTATGCATGCTGACGCAGCTACCCACCTGAAATATAATGAATTATATAACCCACCCTGTGCCATCTACAAGGTTACTGTGCTACCTTACAGTTAAAGGCAAGGAGGGAGTCAGAACTGAACTCACATGTCTAATTTATACATTTGAAGAGCACAGATGTTTTCTAGACTCTTTAGATTTAGCATATAGAGAGCAACACTGCCAAAAGCATTAAATGCTCAGGGGTTTTATAACATGTTTTAAGTTTGAAGCACTGTAAGATGAGGAAAAAGAAAAAGCTGCACCATTGTGTGGGAAACGGAAATTGAATTGCTTTTTATGGAACCTAAATGCAACATGGTGTAATTGACAAATAACAGTGTCAGAATCCACATGATTCAACACAGTAACTGAAACACTCCTGCTCCGTGTGAAGGATATTAGGAAATTGGAGCTCTTGGACGTTTTTCTCCAGGAAAAGGGTGTTGATGTTTGGTACTCAACCATGTTGTTGAAGCCCCTAGACTGGCTTCTTGCAGGAAATGGCTGGAAAAAGTCCTCAGATCCGTTAGCTACTAGCAACCAAAGCTAGATGAACCTCTCCTTATCTGTAACTTTTCTGTAAGTTCTTATCTGTAAGTTCTTAGGGGTTTCAGAGAACAACATATATTAAATATTTATTTTTGGATACATTAACATTTAATAAATGTGAAAAAGACACTCACAAGAAATCAATGACATTGACTTTGTAAGCTTATGTACAACTGAACAATTTGCTTCTGGTGGTATTTTTTTTAAAACATATTTTTTATTAATATTTTAACAGGGATTATACACTTACTACCAGATTTAAGAAATGTCTGTATGTGCTGAACTTACAAACAATAAACTGAGGATACCAGACAGGGAATCCTATTGGAATATATAAGGGTCATGCTCAAGCATGGTTATTGACAATCGCAGGTCAGTGAAAAAGGCTGTTGATACCAGGATTGCTCAATTCCATTCTCACAGTATTTAAGCACATTCTTGCTCTGCATAAAACAAGAAACAAGCTTCCATAAACAATATTTCAAAGTGCATGCTGGTTGTTTTTGTGTTCCCAGAAACAAATGTCCTGGAGTAGACGTACTGTAGCTTCTCAAAACATTATGCCTTTGACCAATTAGGAGAGAATATGACCAGGAGTTATAAGACTTTGCTTCTATGGAATATCTTAAGAGTGGTGAGCTTCATTAGCATGCATAATACAAAAGGAACAACATTTCATTCTCTTTTTAGTTTTCAGCATGGACTGAATCTCAACTTGTTTCTTCTTTAGCACAGAGGACTTGTTTTTTGTTGTTAATGTGTGCTGCTAGACCATGTCTGTATGATGTGAAAAAAAACATGAGTACCACACCATAAACATCAAAATAAATGGAAACATGAAAATCAAGAAAAAAATTAAAAAGAAGAAAAGGAAAGGCCTTAATGCTTGAAGTTTTCTTATTATGTTTGCTGTCATTCTTTAAGCAAAAGTCCTTGCATATGCCGCTCTTAAGACAAACAATAGCACCATGTACAGTACATTAAAACCCCTTCAGACTTTACCAGCTGTTTATGGTTACAGAATAAGCATGGGCATCTGTATGTCTAATTTCTGCATAGTCAAAACTGGTTGGGTGGCATATAAATATTTAATTGTCATACTCTATTTCATAACACATCTGGAAAAGAATGAGGAGTAACCATCTGAAATAACATCTCCAAGGGCTGAGTAATTAGTTAAACAAGGATTAAATATCTCCTGCTCTTACTCTATCCTTATGCCCACTTTATCCCCATTTGTCATCAAAAAGATACAAGAGCCGTTTTAGGAATACTTTACAAATTAGAATCAATTCAATTTAAGAATATGCTTCTGTCTCAAAGGGATTTCACACTTAACAGCTATTAAGACTATAGTGGCTGTGGTATCTTAGAGGTTTGCAGAAACGAACACTTTAAGCACATAGATACAGGCTAGGGTTAAAACAGGACATTGGCATTCCACAAGGAAAATGTTAATTTGTAACTAGCAATTAATAAAGTAATCAGATGTTGCAGATAGACCCATACTGTTGTCCTAGCCTTACCCCTGTGACCTTCTCATGTGAAAGCGATTATGTCTCCTTGTATTGTGACAAAAAGATTCTGTGGGGCCATTTAAAAGATTCCGTCTCTGCCTTTAAAACAAGACTGACCTAGCAGCAATGTAGAGTGTCCTGTTCATTATCAGTATCAGCTGGATATCCAGTTTATGCCTCTGCGTGTTGTTTCTTCCTGGCTTGTGACCCACGAAAGCTGGGTATTGTTTTGTATCTGTCAAGAAAAGACAAACATATCACATAATACCTGAGTCACTGGTTGGGACAGTTCTATAAAAATACTTATTTTCTCTCTTTTTAAAATTATTTCATGCATGCCTAATGTATGTAGTGTAAGTGTAAGAAGTGTATGTTTAAGATTTTTACTTATTTATGGTTGCAATCAGAAGAAAAATAATGTAATGCAAATGCTTTAAATATAATCTCTGGTATTCTATATTACTAATCACTCTAAAGAAAGTTGAATTTATTTTTTGCCCATACTTTATATTTCATATGGTATTATATATATTGCAAATTATAAAAGCAAATCATTATGGTAACTTTCTCACCAACGCAGACAACATCCTCAAATTTATACCAGAACAATTTGCACATTTGCAAATTTATCATTAGGACAATTGCATACTTTGAGATAAAAAGTTCTCATCTTTTGTCTCATCAGAAAAGACATTTTTCTCAATGCATTTCTGAATGAAATTGTTTAGCATACACAAGAAGCTTTTTAGTTGTGTCTCGAATTTCTTCTAAGGAATAAATCATTATCTAAGAAGATATAACTAAAGGAGAGTTTTGTTCTAGTTACCAATGACCAATGTACATTTCAAGCTTATACAATATGAGGGAAATTCAGGGAGTGTCTTTCAATCAGGCAATACTGAAGAGCTGGTCAAGGTGTACTTACAGTTGCCATGTGCAATACTGATTGGCTCAGAGTCTTCAGGGAATCCAGCCCCAGCGATATGTAATAGTGTGAAATATAGCAGCAAGGCTTCAGACCTCATAGTAGCGCAGCTCGTCCTTTACTTGGTTACTTCTTTATGTTGGCCTGAAAGTGAGCAAGAAAACAAAATATTATTACTATCACTGCTGCAACTGTCACCAACATTACATAACTTTTCTTCTAGATCAAGGCCAACTGTCAATATTGTCTTCTGAGAAATCAAACATGCATGGCAGTACAAAAAAAAATCATCTGAAGAAGATGGTAACATTCTTAAGATTCCACTTGCACATGCTAAGAAAAATGGCTTTCAGAAGCCTGACATGGTATTTGCAGTTCTGAAACATGAAAGCTGCAAATTTGCTGTCTTTGTTAGTTACAAAGCAGTACTTTAGGGGGGCATGATTCCTCCTACAAAATCAAAATACCTTCACTTAACATTAATTGCAATCAATAATCTGGTTTTAACCCTAAAAAAACAGTTTGTAGCTGATTCTTTCTCTTACTTGATAAAAGAGTGTCTTTAAACACCTGTGATATATGTGCTCACATCCAGCTCTTTCTGGTCTTGTCAATGTGGATACAACAGTAATGGACAAATTGTCCTGGTCATCACAGTAGGTTGTAGCTGTTTTTTAGTCAAGTAAAAATACTTAACTCATCAGTGTTGGCAAAGATAGAGCAGTAGTCAATAGTTATGGATCAGGAACTTAAAAGGTTATCCTTCTTATCATTTGGACAAATCAATGCTGTGCTTGGTTAGAATTTTTTTTCCCTCTACATCTGAGAACCACATTAAACATGTTTTTCTGAAGTGTGATCTAGGGAAAAGGCAATCTTGAAACCACAACAATATATTTATTTATAAGTCCTAAACAATTTGAAGAGAAGAGGGACAATAAGAGGGACAATTACAATGAAAGCCAAGTCTCATGACTAATAAAAACATATGAATGCCATGTAAAGATTTATTGAAGAACATTTTTTTTCATAAAGGGCATTAGAAATTATGTCTTGAGATGCTGTTATCCCTGAACCTAATGCAGTAGCGGTTACTTGAGATTCATTCAGTGTGACTCAAAAAGCCCTGAGTGTGACACTTACATTTGAAGTGGCATTTCTGTGGTGATTGTGGAAAATATCATGTTTGTGATATATCAATAACCTGCTCACAGATTTTGACACTACAGTTTTTTAAATGGATTGAATCGATGAGATTTTTGTCTTGTGGATACCTGCAAGTTTGAGGCTACTTCTGGCTAAACCAGACATGCAATACTGAGGATTTAATGGCAGAAACCCAAGATAAACAACAAACTAAAACATGTTTGTTCTTCAATTTCTCCAGACACGCTTCAGAGTTTAATGTAGAGTTCAACTGTACACTTGTACTGTGGTGGATGTAGAAAGGGACATTTAACATGTCCCCAACATTCAACAAGGGTCATTCAACATGTTTTAAAATAAGGCATAGACTTTCAGTTTTTAAAAATATTACATATTTATTTTTTTCTTCTTGCTTAAATTATTAAAATATCTATTTTCATATTACTATGGTCAGATGAACTGAAAGCATTTAATTTCAGTTGTGCATGAAAGTTTGATGTTCAGGAAAAGCAAGCATGCCCTGCAGTATGCATTACATATGTATTTAAATATTATACTGTGTACTTAATTCATCATAATGAGTATCAGGAGATTGCTTGTAAAAAGAAAGCCTATTTCAACCAGATAAATATGTTATTTAACAAATACTTTTAGATGTTTAAATTAACCATATTCTTATGCTTTAGACAGTATGTAATACTTCCTGCAGATTTTATCATTGAAAGGCTCATTTGAATGGTTATACCTTGCACATAAGGAATACATGTCTGATCTAGAACCCTTTCTGAACAGCAAGGTTAGGAGCTTATATCTTCAGGCAATGCAGAATGTCAGTTTGTATTAATAACACTGCAGTTTTAAATGCAGGAAATTGTAATCCCAAGCCTTTCTTCTTCTTTTCCCTTAAGCAAAGTTCTACCAAGATAGCCCATTGATAAAGACAAGATTAAGATGTGTATCACTGTAAGGTCATCAGATATGCTTTATGCTACTGTCTGGAATTAGGCCACTCTGGGTTAAATACAGCCATTTTAGGCAATCATGTTAAAACACGATTGCTGTGAGATTTCCCCCAAAAATCAGTGGAGATAGGTTAACTGCACAAAGGGAACAAAAAATAACTTTATGCCAGGAAAAAACTGTGTAGAGACGTCTAAAATGTTTAGAAATGTTTCATGAAGTTTTTCGTAAGTATACTTTAGTTATAACTCAACATTGTTATGGAATTTGGAAGAAACCTTTAAGATATGATTTAAGATGTTATAAAACATGCTAAAAAATAAATGCTGTGTTGCGTTTAAATGAAATGATTCCTGAGTGAAAGGTCTGCCATAAATGCAAGCAATCACTTTTCAAGTAATGATTCTAAAACTTTAATAAACTTTATAAAATTAGTGAAAAGGAAACTGTTTGCTATTGCTGTAAATGCTTCACATTAATATTTTTGGCTGTAAAGAAGATGAATATACAAGGTGCATGTGAGAATATCAGTATTATTGTACTTCACACAATATTGATCTTACAAATGTTAGAGGAATAGGTCGTCACATACAATAAAAAATAACAATATTAAACAAAGTAAATACAATTAATTTTAGTTGAATCAAAAGGCTAGATGTCACTCCTTGGAAATGTTACAGTACAAACAACCAAATTCAGATTCAAATTAAAAAAGCTTTACAGGCATTACCGATCAATTACAGTGATAATCTCTTCAACGCAACACAACTGTTTTCTTGTTTGCTTTCTGTTTACTTCTCTAAACACATTACAAAACATATATAAAAAATCTTTAGGAGTGAGCATGTGACATTTGTCACGATCGCTAACCCCTCCTCTTAAGGGCGCTCCAGCCCTTCCTTGTTCTGCCCCATTGTCTGCACCTGGTCCCTAATCCCACTCCCCCTTTAAAGCCAGACGCGGACCTTACTCCTGGTTTCCTCATTGATTTCCGTATCGTGAGAGCCCGAGGTCCTGCTGCGTCTGGCTCCGTTATGCTTTTAACTTTCTGTTCCTAGTTCCTGGTTCCCCTCGCCGGTTCCAACCTGTTCCCCCCCACCGTATGGATCGCCTGTTTATGGACTTCAGCCCTTGTTTCTGATTTCCCGTTTGGATTTCCTACATGGATTGTTCGCCTGGATTCACTTCCCCTGGACACCTGCACTGCATGGACACGCCCCCCGTCTCCAGACCCTTTTCCTGCATGACAAGTTTTTGCCCTTGTGTCTTCTCTATTCTGGATCGTGTCGTCCACATAGGGCCCGGAAAGAACTGCTTGTGACATCAGCACTAGATAATAGTGGTTTGATTTTTCTTTCATTTGACCAGACACAAATATAGTATTTAATTTCTTGTGAAAAATTTGCCAAAGCATACTTTGGATAAATGTAACATACTGTAAGTACTCTCAATACCGTAGATGAAGTACAGATCATAACACTTCACAGTAAATAAATGCCCTCTTAAGGCACATACATTTTTTTCTGAACTTCAGGCAAATCTGGGGTTTTACTAGACAATTCTTAAACAGTTAGTCCAATTAGAAATCACATTATATCATGATTTTGGGTCAGGTAGTGTCTTTTGTCATCAGATTGTTTGATTATGAGAGAATATGTGTTTTCAGATCAGTTTATCATGGTACTGCCAGAGATAGCAGAATTAACCACAGACCTATGGTAACACATCAAGAGTACTTCAAGCTCTAGCCTTTTCCTGCAATACATACCCTACCTGCTTGATAACTGTTAGTATAGCAATTTACACTTGCTCTAGCTGTTGAGGCAATCTGGGAACAGCTTCATTGTGAGACTGCAGAAAAGGACATGAACCTCTCAGATACATGTGAAAATATTAACAGCAAAAGGCATGTTTCAGCACAAAACCTCCACTGTTCAATAATCACCTTTTCATTGCCTCACTTGGAACCAAGAATTAAAAGTGCAGCCTTTTCCTTTGTTAAGCATTTGAAATTAATTTGAACTCTTTATGAACTTATGGTTTTGAACTTTTGTCTTTGAAAAGGATTTGGATCACATATCTTGGACAGCATTCAATGGCTGCAGATATAACAACATTTATAGGGGAGAGACGTGAGCAACCAGTTGATTAAACAAAGGGACTAGCGCTATAAAGCTGGGATTTTATTAGGATTTCACCCTGTGCAGCAGTTTGCCAAGTATTACATTAATTTAAAGCTCAAGAGCTATTCCCAGTTGGACATCAATCACTTAAAAGCAATGTAAACAGAAACAACATATAGACAACTCAAAGACAATTACTGTAACAGTAGCTTTTGCACAGAACAACAGCTTAAGATATTGTTTACATATGGCAGCCTCATCCATCAGTGTCTGATGTCTTTAATGTTTAAATATCAAACATTACTTTGGTCTGTTCTACTTGTTGACAGGCTTGTCAATCCAAAGTTATTCAGGGACGCCCCCAACTGTTATCTTGCAACCATTTGATCCTTTAGAAAATGAGGTGGCAGATTAAATTACAGAACCTCTCCACAGTCGTCAATCATTAATAAAAAGGACAGGGGAAATTTAAAAAGAGGACAACAACGAACTTCCCTCCTGATGCAAGACAGCACTGGGATTCTAAAAACAAACTGGAACTACCATGCTACCACAACATCAGTAACACATTGTCGAGAACACAGACAAAATGTATACTAGATGTAAAACATCTAGGAATTCACAAAGCTCTGCCAGCTTCCCGACAATCTGTTCTATGTGGCTTAATGTTAAAGGTGATGTATTTATCTTTTAGGTTAATTAATTTTGAATTGGCACAAGGGAAGCACACTGTATTTTTTTAAGTTTTCACTGAAAAATATGAAATTTTAATTATAGTTAAATTTATAAGTCTTTTGGATATACTGTAATGTGTAAGTACTGTAGCTAAAGAAACATTACAGTATTTGGGAATACTGAAAGAAAGAAAATAAATAGACCTTTAAGACCTTTATAAAACAAGGTTAAATAAAACACGTAGTTGAAAAAAAATATTATCTTAATCGCTTTTAATTGCACTCATTCATACTCTTCCAGGTTACAAATTAAAATACAATAAAATGTGTGTGAAGTTTATGCAGAGCCCCAGTTTCTTGCCCTTGTTCCATGTTTATGTGGAAATTCAGAGACTCAGGGTATTTTGTGGGTTGAATTCTGCTCAATCACAGAATTAAAGACAGACATATGCACAGTTTGATCATAGAAACCCATTTACTCCAGCAGCTAAAAAAGCTTTAAAAAAAGACACAGAAAAGAACATTATTTACATTACCCAGTCAGAAGGTCAGCTAGTGCAGTCTCTTTTATTAAGCAGACTTAATTCTGCAGATATAGTACTATAAAGAGGTCACTGTCTCCCCTCTAGATTTTACAGTGAGACCTCAAAAGCAAATCCAGGATCTTTAGAGCTATGATCCTTACTTATATTAACCAGATACATGTAAATGTCCTGGACACGATAAACATATTTTCTAAATTAAATTAGAGCTGACTTTGCTTTTCACAAAGTAACTTCTAAATGTTAGCTCTGTTAAAATAAAAAAAGATGTCATTTTCTCATAGAGAGAATTTAATTTAGAACGTAAAAAAAAACTTTATAAGCTCTTACAAGGACATAAGCCCAAATTCTTGCTCACCTTATCCATATAACACAAAACTGAATATCTTGAATTAAGTGGGTAACCTTATACAAGAAAGTGATTAAATTGACAATTCTGACTAATTGGAAATGTTATATAACTCATAAATAAACCAAAACTCAAATGGCAAAGTTGACCTTTGGTGATTATGTAGATTAGTTGAGAAAAGGATACATTCTGTAACATTGTACACAATCCTGAAGAATTAGGAAATCCAAATGTCAGGTCTCAATGTGAATATACATTAGATTCATCAAAGCCACACTGTTTCATATCTCTATTAAAGTTTAGTGTGGCTAGCTTCTGCCCCAAGGGCTTGAGATGTCTTCTAGAGAATAAATGACTGCTTTAAATTGAAGGAACCTCTGCTGACCGGCAGCTCGCATTTAATAACTATCCCCTTAATAGGATATTGTCCATATGGTCTGAGAGGCTTGATTACTAAGGAACAAACCTTCCCTAGTAGAAAGGCCTCTGACGTCCAATCAATTCTCCACGCAACCTTTACTGTTAACCATCAGCAGGGATGCCACAGACGGTGCTTCATTGGAAATCCCGATTTGTGAAGAAAATGAAGAAACAGTTTCTTCCAAAGCCAATTAAAATGACTCTCCCTTTTCTTCACTGTAACATGCGACATTTTCCTCTTTGATTTGATTTTATCCTTTCCTCACCCAATTTGGTGACCTTAAGATTCCAAAGTGTATGACATGGATCGTAGTTCTCTGAGCTCCTTTCGAATCCACTTTTTCAAACCCAAAGCAACTAATTATGAAAAGCTGTAAAGGAATGCCTAGGAAATATGACTCTCCTGAATAAAAAAGTAATATAGAATAGTGGCAGGTGTGACCCAAGGAACTGCTGGACTGGTTCATCAGCTTCTTTATTTTTCTACTGAGCAGGAATTAAAATGGGACTGTCTCGTCTCAAGGCAGGGCAGATAGGGAAATTCCATTCGGCATATCTGAATTAGTAATGAACTTTCATGGCAACAAGTTCTAATTTGAAATCAAAATTATTTTTTGCAATCTTTGCAAGGTAACATTAGTGAGGGCATATTTTGCAGTTTTATAAGCATGATGCCAGTTCAGCGTGACCCCCTTTTACAATGAAAGCTGTACTGTATAACTGAGAACTCGGAGAATATACAGTATGTGTTGCCTAGTAAATCAAATTAGGGTTTTTGAACATTCCCCTGGCGTAATGTTAATTAAATCATACTGTTGAATGTTGAATATATAGAGTTAAATAATCTTGAAGCTTGCAGGATCCTGCTCTTGTCTTTGAAATTAAAGCAGTAACATGTTCTATGGATAAAGTACTGTAGCTCAGACTCTCTGAAAAAAAGCAAGACCCATATAATATTATTCTATGGCTGCTGTGAGCTTAATAAACCAGAGCGGATCTGATTAATTAAATACAAAGAGTCAGAAAATCCACAACATTTTCTTGTAAAATAAAAAGATATTTAGCTAGTTTATTTAGTTAGACCACAGTATCGCCATTTAGATAAAATGGATTACAATCCCTATGAAGAGATTGCTGTTCTCACTGACACTGCTTCTAAAGCGTGTCTCACCCAAAATGGTTAATTCTACATGGCACAAAAGATCACATCAGTGTCACGACTATAGTCCCCCCTCCTTAAGGGTGCTCCAGCCCTTTCACTAAAGACTTCATTCTCTGCACCTGTTTCCCATTCCCTGCCCACCTTAAAAGCCAGGCACTGACGCTCTTCCGGGCTCTGCAGCTGATTTCCATATCGTGCGAGTCCGGGACCTGGAAGCGCCTGGTCCCGTTAAGGTTTTAACCCCTGTTCCTGTTCCTTGTCCCCTGTCCGCCGGTTCCGACCCGGCCTTCGTGGTTTTAACGTCGTGTTTTGATGGATCTCCTGGCTATGGACTTACCTTCGTGTTTTGGATACTCTATGGATTACTCTTTGGGATTGTTCGCCTCGGCCACACCTCCCCCGTGCACCAGCGCACCTTGGACACGCCCCCCTGTCTTCAGCCCCGTTTTCCTGCATGACGTTTCCCTAGTGTTTCCCCACTCCGTCGGATTGTGTCATCCGCATAGGGTCCGGAAAGAACTGTTCGTTACAATCAGAGCACACCTACACTATTAAGGCAAATTCTTCCACACGAAAAACTAGCACAGTAATAATATAACCAAGATAAATAAAGTGGAATAGTGCTTTAGCTTTAGGAGATTTCAAATTTAACTTATAAAAATTTGAATTCCATTTGTAGCTAAAAAAGCTACTATTTGAATATCATTTCCTCAGCAAGATGGTTATTTTACTACAAAAACTAAAATCCCAATGTTCAGAGAAAAAAATAAATGCCTGAACTTACAGAAGAAAAATCCTTTTGTTTTGCAAACGTTTTGTCATTTTGTTTAGCAAGCAACAAACTTAATTGATAGGGTGCAAAGGTTGCTGAAGTGTTACTTTTATAAAAACCATAAGTATTTACAATGAAAAATGCTTACACCTGAGTGTAAAATGCTCAACTGTACAATTTGCTGAATCCCAGACAGCTCCATGGGTGGTTTCAGACACGTTTCGCACAGGTTACCAAACTTGTACCTGATGACACTTTCTATTTTCATGTTGAAAATCATTTTACTTTATCACAAGTTACCTGTACAGGTTTACTAAGTAATATAGAAAAATAACTTTTATTGCTTCTGATTAATTAGCTCCAGCAAATTAGTTTTTGCACCTTTCCATGGACAAGTATGTCTACTGAAGCTGACAATAATGTGCCAAATTCTTAAACACAGGAACTAACGGGCACACAAGGGATTGGATATGAAGTGTCAAAATTAACCTCTTGACACCACACCATCACACAGACAAACTGTTGATGTGGAAGAGATACCAGCTGCCAGCAGCCAATCTGAAAGTCAAGAGAGCATTCTTAACAGGCTTTACTCATCTGTTCATGTATATTAGCAATTGGTATCTCAAGAATCTTATAATCTTAATAGGAAGAGCTATCTTTTTAATACCAGTGTCTCCTATTGATCTTCCCATCCTCATTACATATTTTATAGCACTATTAGGCAATAGCTGTAGGATACACCTTCCTTTGACCTCTACAAATGTGCCATTAGCATTGATATAGAAAACATGATTGAACCTCTTAATACCTGCTTTCATCAAATTATGTTGTTTGTTTCCGCAAGCTGTTTTACCTTTCTGACAGCACAAACTACAAACAAATCACATTAATTCACCTGATATGTATAATCAGGATTAAAGACAATGCTCAGACAGGTGTGTTAAAATCTGATGCACAAGTCACATCATCAAAACATGCAGACAAATGCCCCTTCTCCCTGTCAAAAGATTGGCAACACAACTCTGTCAACTCAACAACACCCACAAAAACACCCTCAACTCTTCCATGATCCTAATACTGAAGTCAGAACCACTACCCAATAGTGGTAACAACCAGCATTTTCACAGGAATTCATTTAATCTGTTCCAATAGTGAGACCAAAATAATTATATTTTAGGAGAGCTTCTAAGCTCAAACCACTTATAACAGCTGGAAGCATTAGTGGATAACAAGAATTTTTGTAATTCAAATGAACTTTTTAGGTGCTTTCATTTTTTTTAGCAGTGTCTCACCTGATGTGTGATTCTCTATCAGTGGAGCATGTTAGTTCCAAAATTACAGACTGGAAACCTGTTTTTGAATGATACACATTACACATGATACACATCACCCCTTGCAAAGATGCAGTCTCCTTGGTAACCTGTTAAACTTTTCATTCAACCACTGAATGAGAGCCTTGTGGTGCATTCTGGAGGTAGCGTTCCAGACTATAAAGATCATTTTCATGAATTATAAAACATCCAGGTAAAGGCTGCTATACGTGTTCTGGGATTGTAGATCAACCCCCCTCATCAGGCTCAGTGATAATGCACTCAGATCAGTAAATGTCGCTTCTCTCACGCAGAATGCACATCCAATTTAAATCTTCTAAATTACAGGTTAACTTTGCACCTCTGACTTCTCATATTTCTTTATATTATTTGCATCTAAACTGTCAAAACAGACACTGAAGATAAAAAGTAGTCATTGTTAATTAAATGTAAATGTTTTTTTTTAAATCAACCTACATCTTGTACCACTATAATGAAGTAGCAGATCATAATATTTACATTTAATTAAAAAAAATACATATCATAAATAACCAGATTATTAAAGAAGTACAGTATGCTTTGAGTAACCAGGTAAAAACAACGGAATTATATGGAATTAATTTGAAAAGTCTTTCATATTACATATTTCAATACAATTGGGGACCAATGATCAATGGTCAATCTTTGATGACTGAATGGATATGTTTTACCATTGATGTTGTGAAGTTTATAGGTATGCAACTATACAACAACACTGGGAACAAGGTTCTGTGGGTATTTGTATGATGCTTCTCTTCCCAGGAAACTGAGGAGTTCAGTTTACATAACTGTATAGTACCTTCTAATACAATCTAAAAGACATACTTTCTAAGGAAAATGTAAAATTCATGCATTCAATAATTTCATAAAAAATACATGATAATATGCACTTTATTGAAATCCAAAATGTACCTTTTGTCTTAAACCTTTCTAGTGAGCACTGAATGTTTCATGAGCACACAAGAAAAGCTTTAAAGATCACAAGCAATCAGCTTTTGTGGGTTGCTCTTGAACTAATATTAGTTTCCTTAAGGATGAATTGTTTGTATCTGAAGCAGAAAAATCAATCTTTTCATGTAACTGTTTTTTTCTAATATTGGTCATCTAAGACAACTACATCTTTAAAGCACTTTGAGAATCTACCTTTAAAGGCACTATATAAAATAAAGTTTATTATGGGTATAATTATAATAATACTCAAGATAATATAATATCAAGTTATTATAATAAATTATTATGTACAATTTAATACTAATCAAATATAGTTCAGGTAGGTAGCTGCGTCAGCATGTGTAGGCTACAAAGGAACAAGTAATAGGTTTTTTCTATGGTGAAAAGAAACACAACGTTTCTGCTGTGGAGCCTTCTTCGGGTAATACATTTGTTAGTTTTATATTAATTCCAGAATGTGTTAAAAATGTGGAGTGAGTTATGGTATCATTATACAAAACAAAAATATGACTAAGCAGTAGACAGGATTTTCTTAACTGTATTTACAGTATCTTCTGTAAATACTATACAATTTCCAGCATTACAAGAAGCAAAAGTTCGGAAAACAGTTTCTCCATTCATCTAAACCTGTCATGAGGTAATCACTAGCACTCTGAGCAAAAATTGTAAATGGTAACCATATGTTGCTATTGAATAGCATGCAAGTCCCACTGAACAATCAAATTTCCTTCTGAGGAAGCTAATTACATGCTGAAAGCATTACCTACAGGTATACATATTTTTTCTGATAACTTTTGGGCTCACTCCAGGGTTTTAATCCTCGCCCTGTTCGTTATCCAAATAATATGCACTATCACTCAGAATTTTAGCTGTAAAAATTCTGAAGAGACATGCTAGACACTGGCTGCCAGGGTGTTACTAAACACGAATCTCTGACCCTTTTCTCTCTAGAGTTTGTCAACAACATAATAAAATGCAGCTGAGTGTTAATTTTTTTTTCTTTCATTCATATCCACATGGAGCTTTCAATTTCAGAGAAATATTTAAGTGAGATACACGGAGAAAACATTGCAAGGGTGATTCTAATCTAAAACAACTAAAAACATTTTCTCCGGTTCTCATTTTTCTCTCAATGTGTTTAAATAAGTAACAGGTCAAAAGTGGAAGACATAGCAGGAGAGAATCATGAGAGGGCAGAAAAACACAAATGTAAAAAGTGCAATTTTTAATTACGAGGGTGATTCAGAAGTACACCATAGAGAAATCTGTACAAAATTTAGGCACAACAGACAAGCGCTACAAATATATATTGACATGTAGATTTGAAGAACCTGATTTAACCACTTTTGCTCTTTAAGAACAGCATAGTGATTTGAACATGGCACGATTTTATACATCATGGTGCATGCAATAAGAAAAGTGCACACTGGGTTGACAGAAATAGAGGGTCAGATCCCATTTTCATGCTTAGAAAACATACAGCATTCTTTAAACTACATCGCATCGGGCTCAGTAGCCACCCCGTATAGGGTCAAGACATTTCAGCAGAAAAGATCATTCAAGTAATGTGGTAGATTGCAGAAATCACAAGTTTTGCTGACAGGTAGCTCCTTCATTGCCACAGAAAACAAACTAAAGCACATTTGCTTGTTGATCATTTGGTTTCCTTTGATGTAGACATTTAAAATGCAGTTGGAAATGCACAAGAAATCAAGAATAGGAATGACAGGATTTGTACATATATGTGATATATTCTGAAGCACCATTTTGCCGCGGAAGCTTATTTTTTGTGAACTACTTTCTATTAAGTGACAACACACTGCAAACAAGATAAATAATTCTATTTCATGCTCTAAGAAGCAAACAGTCCAGTGTCCAACCCCATGCACCCATTAGCTAATGAAAGTTCCAGAAACAAAACATACACCAAGAAAAAGATCTGTCGGCACCAGAGAAAGACCAAGGATTTCCTTATCAGATGGAAGAAAGTCCCAACTATTCCATGGGGGCATAGTGTACCTTGTGGAGAATCAGCTAGATGGAGTAAAATTCTTTTGTGTGTGGTTAAGTACAGTACATCATATTAATAAATCTGTAAAAGATCACTTGATGATCTGGGTTTTTAGAGGCATACTTCATGCTTTGCTCCAAACCTTACCATGAAATACTCAATACTCTAATCAAGTGAGAGTTCCCTTGGTTAAAATATTCATAATTTGGAGTGGTTTCCTTAATAAGAAGGAATAAAAGAATCTAAACACCATGAATTACTTCTATACAGAATATCAAATAGCAGTCAGAAATACAGTAAGTATTTTGCCCCAGGGAACTTAATGGGATCACGTTGCAACTTGTACCTGCACATAAAGGAAAAAGGAAGATCCTGAAATGTTCTGAACATCTATACAAACTTTGTGAGACATCAATGACCATTGCTGGGAATCAAACTGGTGATTTCTGGTTAAAGAGAAGCATTATGGAAGAGGGGGATTGTAGAAACAATTTTGATTGCAATTTGATGTTTATCTGCAAAACTAGATTGTAACTAAAAATGAGATAAAAGATCTGAATCACATAGATCATCCGGGGATAAGCAGGTACTATAACTTTTAAGGAGAAACTTCATTTGACTTGAGTTCATGCCATGGATCCATGAAAGAGGGATCTCGGGATTATGGCATACAGTGACCACATGAGGAATGGTTGGCCGAAATAAGATTTCAAAATGTTGTAGAAACAGACCACCATTAGAATTTGACAGAAACATAAAAAGCTTTGGGCCAGGCCATGTGACCTGGTCATAATTTTAGCAATTAATGAATTAATTCTGTCACAATACCCTTTATGACGAGGTAAATGGATCATCAAGCAGACAAAAGTAATCTGAAAAAGTATATTCATCTTAATAATTGACATATGTGCTTGAATTGAATAAGGGTATTGCATCCATTTAAGTTGATCCTTTTTGACATTTTTGTAAATGGATAGAAAATTGCTCTCCACGGTCTTCGTTAGAGGAGGATAAATGTCACCTACAAGATATTTAAGGCGTTCAACTTTCATGAAGGAAGTTTACAGTGCTGTAAGTATAAAGATGTGTATTTCTGTTCTATAATAAATAATAATAGCAATAAGATAACGATAATGTTCTAGCCCAAGAAGTTCTGTCAGATTGGTGAAAATAGTTCTAGTAGATCATATTTTATCTATTTAAGAAGCACATTACCATAAACAGATAATTATACAATCAACTCACCTGTACAACCTGGGAACTAAAACACATCTAGAATAGTTCGTTCAACAGCTACATAACAAACTATTAATACTAAAAGCTACAAGCTAATTAAATCTTTATCTATATCTGTTTGCTGATAAAAGCATAGCTGCTCTGCAAATGGTACTGGACTCTCAGTAAAGAAGTAGTTTACACATGCTTTTTTGAACTGGTTTTAAAATAAATAAAATACTCTTTACAAGCACTTATTGTGTCATTAGCTACAACATTAGTTTAAAATTCAATTAACCTGACTACTATCACCAGACTGATGAAACTATAGAAAGCAAAATGCAAGCAAGCATTTGAAACCAGAATTTTAATGTAATCACAGAGAAAATTTGAGGTAAAACATTTTTATATTAGATTATTTTATTTTTGTTATTTATGCTCATTTACAACAATGTGCCAATTTATGTAAGAAATGTAAGAAAGATCTGAAAACCAGAACCAAAACTTATTTTTGATTGTGGCTATTCATGTTTTAGGTTGAAAAGATCTTCTCTTCCTGTTTTCAAGCAAGAAAAGCTCTATTAACTATATTAAATCAAAAAGGCAAAAGCAGTCATATTTGAACACAAAAACTGGTTATCAATACAATTTGTAGAAAACACCTTATTAAGTATCCCAGAGGAGCCTGAACATTTATTCTTAATTTACTGCTTAACTGTTACATTACAAGCTTATAATCTTGTAAATTCCAAGCTTGCACGTCTTTTAGTAGACTAGTTTTTCTCCTACGTATTGATTTAATATTGCTTTTTTGGATAGCACATTTTTAACATACCTTTTATCTAATTCAACTTCGATATATTATATCCGTACCATTATATTAGTTTGTGTAATGATTTTAGCATATTTTAGCATTAAATAATATGAGCCTAATTTGAAAAGATTTTTACACTTTAAATTAAACCACATTTGTTAAAAGCATTCACATACAATATTATTTTACTCACTGTAGATTTACACAGAATTAATATATATGAAATACTTTTCATGTTTATGCATTATTTTAGAACTTTGCCATCAGTTCTCTCGCATATATTGTGGTTATGTTTAGAAAGTTTTTCTATTTCTCCAGGCTTG
This sequence comes from Lepisosteus oculatus, assembly GCF_040954835.1. Lineage (NCBI taxonomy): Eukaryota > Metazoa > Chordata > Actinopteri > Semionotiformes > Lepisosteidae > Lepisosteus > Lepisosteus oculatus. The sequence goes on along the minus strand of NC_090698.1, from coordinate 53,849,272 downwards.
TAAACCTGTGCACACAGTTCAATCACGAAACGATATGAATTGTTATGCTTGGATGACTTGGAGTGTCTTCACATTTCTTCTCATAAATTTTGTTATTCATGAAGTTATCTCCATTTCTGTTGGGAGCTCTACATGTCAACTGCAACATTTATGATATTCGTAAAAGATTGGACTTATAAACATAAAAACATTACCCAAAGTTACAATTCAATACTACAACCTAGAAAGATTCTTGCCGCTAATTAATTTCATTTGATTAAGAAAACTGAACTGAATATGGTAAGTAGGTCCTGTTGTACCGTAAATGGTGTGTTGACAACAATATTACTTTTTAGTCTGTCTCTCACAGGGGATATCCTTAAATCTAATTCTAATGGCAATATTCCAGAGATAAGTCTGTAATGACAAAAAATGACAAACTGATTTGAAATAGAACCACAGAGGTTCTTCAAGGATCAATATTATACCCTGTAATAGTATGGGACAATAATATTAATCTTCTGGTTTAGCTTAATCAACTACTTAAAAAATCCAAGATAAAAGACAGGAAGCAGAAGCAAGTAACACATGCACACAAAGAAGAAGAACAAGAAGTACAAATAGAAAGGAGATGAAGTACTGTATGCCAGGCAAGAGGAACTCAAATCAACCTTAAAGACTAGATTCTAAAAGTCTAAGTATTGTTTACGAGAGTTTGCTGTCTCATATTAGGAAACTCTAATTTCCTTTATAAAGAATCCCAAAGTTTAAAACAATCTTCCATGGTTAGTGGATGCATTTTAACTAGTTAAAAATAGAATAGGGAAACATTCACTTTGGAGTATTGAGCTTTGGGCTGTATTCTGTTTTATTTAGGATGTAGGTTTATGTCTTTGTTGGCCTGTTAGGCATGGCATAGGATATCTGAGTACTGGGTTAGCAGTCTGGATTTTCTGTTTGTCAGGACATGGGTATATTCTTGGCACATCTTTTATGGGTGTTATATATATAGTTTAATTATTGATCTTACTTAGTATTTTCTATTTTTCTTTCAAATGTATTTAATATCTGTAACAGTGCGGTGCAGTGGCTCTGTGGCTAAGGATCTGGGCCTGTGGCTTGAAGGTTGTTGGTTCAAATCCTGTGGCTGGCAGAGGAATCCTATTCCACTGGGACCCTGATCAAGGCCCTTAACCCCAACTGCTCCAGGGGTGCTGTATAAATGGCTGACCCTGTGCTCTGACCCAAGCTTCTCTCCCTGTCTGTGTGTCTCATGGAGACCAAGTTGGGGTATGTGAAAAGACAAATTCCTAATACAAAGTGATCTTATTTTATCTAACAATATTATTATCTTATACAGGGATATAACAATTTGAGACTTTTTTCTATTAAACTACTTGACACTCAAATCTTTATAAAATGTTCCTCTCTGTTAGAATGCATGGTAATGCAAAATGTGACACATACTAATCAATTCAGGAATTACTATATCATTATATCATGTAATAATCCTCCATGGGCTTTCAGCACTTACTGAACTTAGAAAACTGAGTCAACCACATTTTGAAATAAGGGCTGTTTTAATTTCTTCCACTCAGCAGTTTCAAGTCTTAAAGCAATGCAAGCAATTTCTTTATACAACAACATAAACACCTGTCTAGATTTGTTCATATTTTTCAGTCAATTGTAAATCTGTGCTTTTAGCGACTTCTAGTAAAAAATGAATTATTTGGTGTTTTTAGACTTTATGGTATGGGATGCTGTCTTCTTGAAAATTACTGAAAAATTAATATATTTATCCATGTAATTTATGGCCCAACCAGACAATTCATTTCTAGAATTAAACTTTTATTTTTTTGGTGTTGTATGTATACAGACAATGTACAAAGAACAGCTGTGCCTTTTAGTGGTGAGGAGTCTGGACCAGCGGGCATAAGGCTAGATGGGATTTTGTGCCCTAAATCAATGTTCTTTGCTCAGATCAATCCAGTGAAATCTTCAGACATCAATTTTCTAACTTCTTCTTCCAATTTTTGGGTCACGGAGGAGCTGCAACCTATCTTGACAAGCAGTGTGCGCAAGGCAATGTACACCCTGGTTGGGATGCCAGTCCATCATGGGACAGACACAAAGACACAAACATATACACTCACACCAGGGCCAATTTTCCCAAAAGGCAAATAACCTAGCAGCATATCTTTCGACTCTGGAAAGAAACCAGAAGACCTGAAGGAAATCTACATGAATACAAGTGTAACATACAAAACCCACACAGGTAGTAAGCCAGCTCTGTGATGTGATGGAACCAAGGGCCCTGTTTACTTGTTTGTTTACTCCTACATTGTCTACTGTTTGTTTGTATATTGTCTTGATGCACCGTCTGCACTTTGTGTTTTACACTTTTTTGTCACAATCGAGAGACTTTCTGTGAGTAAGAATTCCATTGCACCAGGACATGTGCTGGTTACATATGGCAATAAAGTTCAGGTTCAAGTTCAAGTTCAGTGCTGTGAGGCAGCAATGCTAACTACTTTGCCACCATCCAGTGAAATGTCCTGCTCTACAAATGGGCATCCCCTTTCTCATTATAAATCAGAATTTATTCTCAAATGACTTTTCAAATTCCCTGTTCTCTTTTTTCATGCAACAAGCTTTTGTTTTATTTGCATGACCTTCTATGGTTAGTACAACATACAGTATATCTAGTTTTCTGCTGGATTACTTAAGATCACAATACCCAACATTTCAGAAATTCTTGGGATTCATTTTTCCAATTGTACTACAAGTGACAATTACTGGTTATGTAAGGGAGGCTGTCTAGTCGCTAGACGATGAAATTAGGTAATTTGGTGGAAGGGTGAATTAATTGTCTGTGGTTAAAATATTATCAGGCTCCATTTTACTCAAGAATAAGATTATAGGGTAATGGTCCCTGATTATGAGCCGATAATTGTTCATGATTATTACTTTATTATCATCTAATTTGCTAATTCTAATGTTCCACTGACACTAGTATTGATAGGATGAAATGCGTGGATCTTAGAATTTGAATAGGGGCCCTATTCTGACTGCATTGAATTATTTGTTCTCCTATAATCACTGCAATCACTGTATTAACACTGCCAGAAAACATACAGTATGTACCTATGCACATTTTATTCAGCAGAAAAGGACGATAATCCCTATTAATTTTTACATATCTCTCAATTATTTTTAAAATGAAAATCTAGAACATTTCTGACCTAAACATCATTCTGTAAATGCACTCGCTAAATATCTCCATAAAACTGGAATAAATTATTGGGAGAGAACACTGATTTATCTCTCCGACATGTAAATGCTATTCTTAGATTGAATGACACGTTCGATATGTAGATCTCTTCATTGTATTTGTAATTCCTTGATTACCAACTTCATTCCTAGCAATTTTTCTGATGGAAGTATTTCATTGCACCAGTGAGTGGTACAATAGATCACATGCCAAAACAACTCCCTTAGCAACTAAGGAGTGACTCACCAGGATGCAAGGACACCCACCAATCAACCCTTTTATCCCAAACATATGGAATCAGGTTAATAAGACCTTCTAAAATAAAATTAAGACATGCAGTCACACCTAAACAAGCACAATCGGGTACATAACTGCTAATCAAAATAATAACATAAGGATAATTATTTTTTACTTTTTGTGGGGGGAGGTCAAGTATAAATTGAACACATCATGAATTAAAGCTTCTGTAATTGTACATACTGTAAATTGTTTCACCTAGACCAATTATTGAATTGCTTTATATATGAGACTGTTGGTTTCTGTGCAGTCACGCATTTAATCTCTGGGTAAGTGTGATCCAGGCTGAAAAATGTAATCATATCTCCTTTGTAATCAATAGAAATGATAGTTTAGTGAAGGATAATCATAATTCTAGGAAATGCTGACTGACAGGAAACTATAATACAGTAGCATGTAAAACAATATATGGTGCAGTGAATATACATACAGTATGCAGGAAACATGATGTCACATTTTGTGAATGTCACAAATCTAATCACAGCAAACTTGACAAATAAACACTGTAAGAGTCACTAATTTCTAATTTTGGTCACCCAGTAATATCACACATCAGGCTGCACACAGTACTGCAATACTGTGTTGAAAGTACGGCAAATCCTGACCAAATGCAAGGAAAAAGTACAAATTCTACACAGAATATGAATATTAATTTCACAATAGTCCAATCACAACTATTACAGTGGACAGAGATATCACATCTATGACAGGTCCTACTCCTGCAATGCTGTGATTGAATAAAGAGTTAATAACATTCGGAACCATAAATAATTGCAATTGTCACTCTACACTCCCACACTAACCTATTATATTATTGCTTACATATATTAAGAAAACATGAACGAAAAAACATTGAGATTTTCAATTGTTCACTTAACTTTCCTGGGTGCTTTTTATGAGATAAAAAGCACATTTTTCACAGTGGTAGCAGTGAGCTGTTATGTAGTAAAATCTGAAAGCCAGAAGAGATCTTAGATAGAGCATCTGCCGTCATATCTCCAGTGCTCGAGTCACTTGAACCTGGCAGAGTACAGTCTGTAGTGTTTGCTTTCTGCAGGGATTATAATTCTTGTTTGTATGAAACCCACACCCTCTGAGAAATACAAGGGAAGCTTTGGATAACTTCAGAAACCTACCAACTGATCCTAAAAACAAGTTATATGGGAGACTTGGATCTTTAGGTGGAAAAAAACACGTGGATATTTAGAGGTGACTGAATTCTCAGGAAAAGTAAATACTGTGCACCCACTATGACCACTATAAAGGACCATTGTTATCTTCACAAGGTATGTTTTGTTTAATTCTTCACAAAGTGTAATTAATATTTATTCACTATCCTGGTATTGTTAAACTAAAAAAAAAAGCCTGCCAGCCTTGTGGTTTATCTACTTCTTAGTGTTTGAACAAAAATTAACTCAGCTATTTTTAGGCTTCTTATCCATCAAGCACAAAGGTTTACAGAACTGCTCATTTCTGAATGTTACTTTATATTAGTATTTTTCAGCTGACAACAGTAGAAAGGTGTTACATTACTCAGTACACTTTACTCAAACTAAACTAAAAATATGTTAACATAATTGGATACATTCTCACATGTAGAAAAAATGTTACTTCCTTAGAAGATGTTTAAAACCTGTTACCCCCACTGAGCATCACTGAAGACTAGAATAGATTACAACAAGATCAGAATCATAATAAGACAAATCCAGCCTCCCATATATGGTTTGAATTCTCAGTAAAAGAGAAAGACATTTACTGACAGCATGTAACCATCCCTACTTCACACTCCACTTGCAAATGTACCAGGGAAATATGAGAAATAAACAAGGAAACAAATTTGTTCCGTTTTATCAGTTCTTATTATTTTCCTGATTGTATCGTTTCTCTCATAAATGAGTTGATTCCACTTGTAAAACAATAATCACACAACATCTAAAATGATCTTGTCAATGTTGTTAATCACACCAAGCTGAAACCCTTGGCACATTAAAGTGTTTTCCAATTGTGATATCGACTCTTTAAATAGGTCAATTGAAGGAAAAACAACAGATCAAGGGAGTTCAGCAGCATTTCTTCTACAGCCAGACACATCCACCTGACAGAAGTTTGTTTGGACACAACACTAAGTGCGCAGTATTTTAGCAGATTGTCTCTATAGTAATGGCAATGCCTATTTTTGCTGGACAATCTGATGGAATGACTTTCATTTGCTTTTTCTTACGTTTCTAGATGGTGAGCAGATTAATGCAGCAGGAAAATTTGATTCATGGGTAAGCTGAGTAATGTAAATTAACTTAATGGAATTGAGGACTCTGTGACCATCTCTTTGATAGTGATTAGGCTCAAGTATCCACTCAACTAATGACTAAAGCAACAGTATAACAGCTGCTGCATCATGTCATGCTGTAGCTTGAAAGACACACTTTTTTTTTCAGTGAGTCTCTGCTTAATGTCCCGCTGCTACCAAACCTGTCAGTGATGCTTTCCGACCACACCCCCACCTCTCATCATGATGCTTAATCCAAGGACATGTCTGACTTCCGGGAAGGTAGTTAGCAATCATTGTCAGACAGCAACCTGAGACTTCTTGACATAACAATAAAATCTGTGTCTACTTTACTGTCGGTCTCAGTCTTTAAGACATAAAGAAGATAAGCCTGCTCATCCTTTAAGCACTTAACTGTTTGTGTACCAATCCATTATGTACCCTTAACATCTGAATCTGCAAGGTTAGCCCAGATGCTTGTTGCTTGAGAACAATGTAAAACCTATACGTAAACAACATCTAGAAAGCAATATTTAATACTTGTAAATGCAATGTATAAACTTTCCAGATGAACACTGTGACATACAAACGGTAAAAATTCTTCTTTCTCTGGTATTTCCACGACACGCACATTTGTTTTTAATTATTTACAGTATTATTTCTAAATTTGTCTATTATGCTGGAAACACATATTTGTAATGCATATTTCACACTAAAATCTGGAACACTACCATTTCTCTGACGCCATACTTTCACTGGTAGCTAGTACTACCAAAATAAACTGTCCCTGTTGGAGATATTCCTTTAATAGTAATGCTGGGTGCTGTAAAACTGTACAGCAGGACAGATTATACAGCTTTTCAGGTAAATTCTCCTTCAAGTGGGCTCATTGTAGGGATTAATATCAGCTTTGCACAGGAAGGCCTTCAGATATAACTTTATCTGGTGGAAACAGAGGCCCTTCCAGCAGGCGCTACAAATCAAAGCAGCTGTTCTTTATTTGAATAAACAAGATTAGACCACCTCCATAACATCTGAATTCATTAACATTTGCAAATGATCACTGCTACTTTTAATTACAAATAGCACTTTTAAGAAAATCAGTATTTAGCACAGGACAAAAAATAGTAAGTGGAAAAGTTCATATCTATTCATCACTATACAACACAGTTATCCCAGCATAAAATCTATCTAAATGAAACAAGACATACAAAACCACAACTAAAACATAACTTCCTCAATGTAATCAGTTTGTAAGATGATTTTGTAAAATTAACAAAATAGTGTGTGGTGCATTAAAACATCTTACTTTAAGTTAAAGGTATTTAACTAAAGGGGGGAAATAATTATGTGAATACTCCAGTTTAGACAAATGAAAAATGAGAGTTATGCAGTTATATGTTTTATGATATAACTCAGACCTTAAGCAAATCAAATTATTTTAATTGGCAAAATCTTAATATATACTGCATACGCAGCTTGGAAGAAATCCTGCAGAACATTACTGAAACTTTGGCAAAACATCTGCCATGCTTCACGGCAATCTGTGGATGGTTCTTGTGAAAGAAGTTCAACTGGAACGTTAGTGAATTAAAGAAATAGGCATTGTCCTTAGAAGCAGATGAACTATTTAAATAAGGGTGACGTATGCTGCTTCATGCAAGGTCCCCATCTAATCAAGGTCCAGCATAAGCTCATTGAGCAGTGTTCCATGCATTAATCAGGCTGCCAACAAGCTGATGTAAGACTGTAATAAAATACTGAAGGGACTACTGGCAGTCACACAAAAGCTGTAACTGACTGAAACTCATTACACCCATTCTATTTAATGAGTGAAATGGACCAGTAGCTGTGTGAGTTTCAATATGAGGCCATAGTACATAACTTTAAGTTTGCTTTCGGAAATGTATGACTCAAATATAGTATCCTGTGTAGCTAAGGAAGTAAAAGGAACATACCTGCAGGGGCTGAATGTATTGTGTACGTATGAAAGAATGTAATGTATTACATTTCAGAAAGCAACTTAGTATAAGTCTTCTTTATTGTTAAACATAAGAGAAGTTCTGAGTTAATACAACTAAGGCTGAGGTACAGAGATGCAGACTATTGTCAATATCAGAACAGAAAGAGCATTTAAATATTCTTTTCAGATTTCAAAGTGCTTCCTACATACATACATATATATGTTTATTATGAGTTAAGGGTATCTAAAAGGCGTAACTTAATTACATGAAATATTCATCTGATGTATTTTGAATGCTGCTTGTCAGTTTGGCTATCATCCAGGGAAGACAAACACAGGTATAACCGACATCTCTCTGATTAGAGAGAAACGGCAACATACATGGAAAGAGCCAAGAGCAGTGAGTGATTAAAGTCGTGAGAAAGGACGGTCAGAAGCCTGTGAAATAGGACGATACATTTTTAAAGAGTGAGTACATAGCCTGGCCCAGAATGTATTAGTGAGTAAACAAGTTAATAGAGAAAACCATTCATGGCACAGGAGGCCAAATATAGACAGGTACAAGGTACATTTGGTTCTGGAAGTGTTAACCAATCAACACTACGGATTTGACATCAGCGGAGTATTGATACACGCACAAAGGAAAAATTCATTTTTTCCATACCACGTCAACAACAATGAATCATGGATTCACTAGTTCAAATCACAACCTTTTATCAGGGTGTGCAGTGACATCAATCAAAGTGATACTCTTAGGTTTAGAGACCTCAGCAGTCACCTTCTGGGAAAGTTCCTTACTGACTATCTTACAGCCAAAACCGTCATGGAAACATGCTGAAAATATTTGTTTGAATCATCTTTCAGAATTTTCACTATGTTTAGAACTGCACCCTTTTCTTTCAAGACAATACTCAATGATATACTACATAGCTATTGAAGCAGCAAATTTAAAAGACGACACTGGCAGTGCTTCCTTGCCTGTACTTATTTTTTAAAAACCTCCTTTTTAAAACCAAAAAAAAAAGTTTATTCTCATTTTCAAATGTTTTTTATACACACAAAATTCAACCTGTCTTTATATGAGAAATACATGCTCGGCATTTAGTTTAAATTCTTATATCAGTTTTCATGTTTAGCATTCTACACTATATTTTTGTATCCCCAAGTATAATGACCAACATTAATTGTACATCTTGCTGCAACCCAGCTGGTCATTAAGGATTGCTGACTTATCCATTTCATTAAACGTTAACATCCAAACAAGCAACCATTTTATGCAGTGAGCACATTCAGCAGACAGGCTACGAGTCAGTCTGATCTGACCAACAGCCTGTGCTATACCATAAAGTTATGGTGTGCAATCAAACTATTCAATTTCACAAATCTCATGATTTGGCATCCCCCATTGGCTGTCATGATCACCTAGTGTTGCTGGGCTCTGAAGTAATATACTTTGAGTTGTGTGGTTGACTCAAACCCCTATTGAATGTTTGGATACTAGGATCCATTCAAATTACATTATTTATTTTTTTCATTATTTTTTCTTGCTATTACTATACATACTTAGCACTGCATGTATAGCCTTTTCTCACTGAATTCTGTCATAGAACCGTCTTTCTAACACATGTTTTGTTTTGCTTTAGAAGCCCATGTTACAGTTTGGAATACATTCAGAGGAATTTAATCAACCCGCTGGAAATCTTATTTCAGCCATGGGATCATAAGAGAATGTTTCTAGCTCTGGTAGAATGACAAGATTACAAGGATGTAATCTCAGAAAAAAGGCTTGGGTTGATAATACAAGGAATTATTTAAACTATAAAAACATGAGAGATGTCCTTTTCATGAACATCTTTATATTTTATTCTTGTAAGAAAAGTCACTTACAATACCAAATAATACTATTTCTGTTAACATCAACACTTTACAAATAACATGAAAGTACTTTATGTAAGAAAACCCTCAGGCTGTGCATATCTTAAAATCAAAAGAATAATTTTATCATTCCGTGAAACAATGTGTACTGTAAAGCATCTTGAGATGATGTGGCATAAAAGTTAGCCTATTTAACACAACATAATTATTATAACCCCACATTTTAAAAACATGGAACATAAACTTACCAATGATATTGACCCTTCCCTAAAGAACACTGAAATGATAATATAATCAATATACACAAAATATTTCATATGAACTACATTGTCCTTAGTCAGAACCATTTAGATATAGGTTGATTAAATATTGCTAACACTAATTAATAATTAATAAAAAAGAATGCTGAAAAGACAAATTACATTTGTCTGTTATTTGTCAAGTACAGTAAAAGTATCCTAAAGAAGTGTTTGAAACATTACATGGACACATATTTAGTGTTTTTAAAAACATTTCTGATGTAGCTGCACTGTACTTTCATCAATATACTTTAAAAATGTAGCTTTGTTTTGTCTTTGCTTTGCAATTCCTTCATGAAGGTTCCTACTGATCCTTACAGTTCTAAGGCAATAAAATAGGTCTTTTAATATGACCTTTAATTGTAGCTCACTGCAATATCCTCATTGAAGTCATTCTAAAATAGAATAATCAATATTTTGCTGCAGAACTATTAAAGTGCTTTCTGCTTAGCAAGGGATCTTCATGTTTTTAATCAAAGTCCTTCGACGGAAACCGACAATGTCACATTTTCAGCTTCTTACAGCCCATCTCACGCCCACTAGACCAGTTTGTTATTGCTGTCATACTTTGCGCCATACACAAAGGTTTGAAAAAGCAAATAATTAATTATACAAGTGCAGAGCTGAAAGGCAAAGAAATGTCTTACACATGGGTGAGTATCTAGGCCACAAATAACTTAGGAGTCTCACTTGATATATCATCTTTATAGACTGCACATACTGTAGTTCTCTCTAATCAACTTGCTATGCTTTGTTCCACCATCCTATGCCCCTCCCCTTGTCCCATCTTTTACTTTCAGCCCACATGATACCCGCGGACACTTAAAAAAAAAACTCTTAGGCAAAAGAACTCAAGCAGCAGAACCAATTAGCAGAGCCCCAAGGGGTGGCAGTGAGTGAAAAGGAGGCACTGTAACTACTGCCCACATAACAATGACACGTTCTTTCAATAGAAATTGTACATGCTAAAACAAAGGTTCAGCACAAGTATATCTCACTTGATCTGAAAAAATAAAACTGCGTCTGTGTTGCTTTGGGGTTTCTTTAAATATAGGCACCACACATTCAGTCATGAAGGTTGCTGTCCTATGTTTTTCCTAACCACCACTGTGCAATTGAATGATTACCTCAGTATGAAATAAAAACAGTGTATACTAACCGACTGGAGTGCTGTCTACTGGCTCAGCAGACACTAGCAGTATCTGATGTCTGGGACCATCTCAGCATTAGCAGATGTTGACATCTCAACCTGATTTACATGTTTGTTGCCAGTGGCTCTTGAACAATCAACACTGCACTCCGCCAGGGGAGTTCAAGCAGACTGCTGTGGACTGCCTTACATACTGTAGAGCACATTGCACAAGAATTGGCATAATGTACCTTTTCCATCAAAGCGAATGCAGTCAATTTGATTGATCTTAGGTGATCTGAATATCAATGCCATTTCAATCACACAAATTGATCCGTTGTGCATACTAAATTAAGCCAAAGCACTCAGTTTTTCTTGTTTTTTTCAAAACATCACATTTACTGAGAAATATTTTAAGAAATGTATTGTTTTTTTTCTAATCAATGCATATAAAATCTGCCATATTTTAGATTTAGATACTGTAACTTAATCTCATATTTTTAACGATATAGTAGATCTCTATTTCAATATGACATTCATTTTAATTGGATACGTATATTTTCTTGCCAGTTTAATAATAAACCAACCAAGAGATTCTTTAAATTAATTTTGTGGGTAAGTGGTGGTATTCTAAGTCACCACCTTGTTCCCAAATGTTGCAAATTATGTAACACTTTTACTTATATTCAAAACATAAAGTTTGTTGCCAAGCCAAAAAAAATACTGCACTGTTCTCATGTTGAATGTTCTCAGTAAAGCACTGCTTGAAAGAAAAAAAAAAGAATCTCAAGTCACATATACTGTATACACTGGACGCCAACTGAGGAGACGTGTCACAAACTACCCACCATACAATCACAGACTCACATGCCTTGATAAGTTCACTTGTATTAATATGAATACATGACATACCGAATGATATGCAGAGAACTCTTACTACTTTATTCCATTTCTTTGGACAAAAAAATCTTTGCATATTGTAGTTAATACTTCTTTTCAAGCTTTGTGTTTTTCATATGTATTTTATATTCAGAATTCAATTTCCTTTGGTTTATTCCCATAACCTTAAGTCTCATATAAAAAATTAATAAAGTTTTGAAGGAACAAAAGAAAGGAGTAAATAATTCTGAAGAATTCTGACTTTTTTAGCCTGTTCCCTATGAGCATGCCAACCAAATAAGTGAAAAGAATACTGCAACATGAGGCCGAAGCTCAAATGAACAGAAACTAATACCCTATTTATAACACCCACACATTGCATGTTCAAAATTTTATGAAACCGCATGATTGCTATTATTGTAATTGACAATGACACTTCTGAAACATAATGACCATGAATTGTTTTAATATTGATTGCCAGCAACTGCAAGTTTTGAGGTTAGGTTGGATCCTTACTTTCCAGTTTATCTGATCACGTTCAACGAATAACAAAGGCAATCAACAAGCCAGTTTCAATCAAGACTGCTCTTTATAGTAAGAAGTGAACATAAACATATGGCTTCATAAAACATTCACATCAATCAGACACTCAGAATGAAACACGGCAGGAGAAGAAGTTTTAAATTACATTTCAAAAGAGCGATTAATGAAAAAAAAAACTTGCCATAGTTTTGGAATGTAAGTTTGAAAATGTAATCTGTAATCTCTTAATTATTCAAATTCACTTGTGTACACACTATAAAAAAGGCAGCAGAGACACATATTTTAAGGTTTAGTCCACCATGGAGAGTTAAGACCCCAAGATTACATTTTTTAACATGGTTCTGCTATTGTCAAAAAGATTTTGGCCTAAGTGGAAGAATTCAGACATCTTATATAAATGCTACCTTCTTGGGAGGTAAACTACTCCTAGTGAAAAAAGGTATAAATTAGTACAAATAAAACTAAACAAGCACACAGAATGGCAGTTTTGTTTCAATGGGATTGGAAGGATGATCATGGAGACTGGAATTTTTGAGTTTAGCGGAACAAGTTGTGGTTGATGAATTTCACACTACGTCGAGTAGAGTTTTTTTTTACAGTGATCTGACACTATTAAGAAGTAAGACAATTAAGCTCTTGGAGGTTCAAAGTTGGAAATGTTTCTTAGCTCTAACTACACGTGCGCTCATCCAGTAATCCCTCACACAGCTTCTCTTGAGGAAGTACACTTTAGTGTACTTTAGTAGTGTTGCTCATTTCCCTTTCATTGCTGTTGGTATTAGTTAAAAGAAAAATGATGCCCACACATTCTTAGTACATGGCTTAAGTGGTACATGTGGTAACAGTTATCCTTTAATAATGACTATAAGATATAAGATAAGATAAGATCACTTTATTAGCCATATACAATTTCTTGCATTAGGAATTTGTCTTTTCACATACCCCAGCTTGCTCTCCATGAAACACACAGACAGGGAGAGAGAAGCTTGGCGTCAGAGCACAGGGTCAGCCATTTATACAGCGCCCCTGGAGCTGTTGGGCTTAAGGGCCTTGCTCAGGGGCCCAGTGGAGTAGGATTCCTCTGCTGGCCGTGGGATCTGAACCGGCAACCTTCCAACCACAGGCACAGATCCTTAGCCACAGAGCCAACGCTTATAAAATTATTTTATTTTATTTATAATAATAATTAAAAGAATTATATTAAAACACAATATTAAGTTTAAATTACATTCTATTTTAGACTACAGCTACTGTCAACACCATCCCAGTCATTATTATTATGTTGTACTACAGGGAAGATTTAAACCCATTTTAATAGAAATAAAAGACAAAATACACTATTGCATTAAACCTTCCTTTTAGAGTTGAGAAATATCTAAAGAAAACAATGTTCACTCAAGAGCTGATAAATATGACATTGAATTTGATAACAGTAATCTATTTTAAAAATAGTGGAGCAATCCAGAATTGTTAAATGAAAACATGAGGTTCCTTTCTCTGAAGTACCACGTGCTGCTCAGCGACTATAGCTGCAAAGCAGGTTGCTCCCGTGAAAATGATGTGCTAAAACAAAAACAAATAGTGCTTTATATGTACTTTGTTAACATTCTACAGTGGCTATGCATGATGCCAGACAATGCAATTTTTTGGTCATTTTGCCTACACAAAAATGAATGTCATTGTAAATTTCCTTACAATGTCACATTATTTAGAACAAAGCAAATGTTTCTTCATAAACAATAAACCAAAACTATGACCTTTAAACATATGGCTACAAAGGACTGTGAAAAACAAAACTCTTCTCGCGATATAAAATTATAATATAAATTAAACAGAACAGACAAAGAAAAAAAAAACCTTGTCCAATAAGAACTATCAGTGGAGGGCATTAAGCACAAGCATACCAATGTGAACTGAATCCCATTTTATTTAAACACACAAGAACTCCTGACTTATAAATTATAGTCCCATGTCTGTGTTTTATAGGTGAGATTCTCTTTCCAAAAGTTTCTAGTTACACTGAATAGCTTTGTCAACTAGAGCTTAGGAAATTCAAGATGGAAGAAAGGAGATACTGCTAAGTACACATATTATGTCAGCACCAATTGGACAAAAAATATTTTAAAGAGTAAAGAAATTTGAAGGTCTTCCCGACAGTCTTATCAATGTGATGTAAACACAGCCTACATGAGTGATGATAATTCTTGTGTCATACTGGCCTTGGGAGTCCTGTTCTCCACAAGCACATTTTACCCAATACATTTTCAACTGACACGTAAAGATAACAAACAGGCATCTGTCTGATACTGGACCATAGATATAAACATTTTTAGGGCCATGCAAAATCTATAAGATAAATCCCAGTTAAATATTACTTAAATTAAATGTTTATTCTTCATCCACAAAATCTGAAGCATTAACACTGGTCTAGTGCATACAGGTATGTAGTGTTACGCCCACGGTTCTTTTGAAAGTATTAGCTGAAAAGCAAGGCAGTAGAGACAATAAATTGTTCCATGTTTGACATGAGAGTGAGAAGAAGAATATATACCCAAAGATTATAGAGATGAGGTTATGCAAAAACAAAATCAATTAAAATAGTAGCAGAGAGTGTGAATTCTTTTCTGTTGGTTTATCTAACGTGGAAAAGGGAAATTGTATAGTGGTGAACAAGATTCTTTAAGCATCATACTTTTTCAGTTTTAACTCATAAAACAGCTGCACAAAACAGATTTTATAGTATGTGACAATGCAAGTGAAGCGTGTATTGCTTCTTATAATGAGCCCTATGCTTTATACATTGAGCGTGTTGGGAGGGGGAACAATTAAACCACCAAAATACCAAATGCTGTCACATTCCATAGAATAGTGCACAATAAGTGACAACTGAGATGAGATTAAACAAACTCAGAACTAGTTCGCATACACCCATTACCATATCTAAAAACTATAGAATAATTTATAACTTTAATATGACAGCTTTCTGCTGGTCAGAAAATATTTTAAATGAAGCTGTCTTGCCTGAGGTTCACAATGAGATGTAGACTTAAAGTAAATTTGATTGAAAAATTTAAGTCTAAGTATGAATTTTTGCTACATGAGTCTTTGTTGAGCATTCAACAGCTAATGATTGTAGAGCTGTAGCATGTAGTAGATGGAATGATTGTTATTTTGAATCTGAAGGAATAACTTTACACATGACAGCAGAGAAATAAGGATATTGGTTAGGTATGGAGCTTTTAGAATCTATCAATAGAACGTAACAGAATATTAGACCTGTAATCTATCTGAAACCTTTTTTTATATATGACACTTGGTAATAAAGAAGATGTACTTTGCCTTTTAGTTGTTTACATATGAAATGAATAACCCAGGATGAAATGGTATCATAACACTGTGCTAAATCCTTCTGGAGAAATCAGCTCAAGCAGTTACATTAAACCATGTTTGTTTAAGATAAGAAGTCTTGCAACATTAAACATTTAGAAGAAGTCAGGCCCAAGCCCCAGCACTGGAAAAGGAACATGAAATGCTGAGGCCTCACATTAAATTTTAAGAAGGATTATAAAGGGTGAAAATAGATCAAAATGAGGCAGAAAAACTTTTTTTTTCCAGATACAAGACAAAAACCCCAATTAAATAAGCTACATTGTAAGGAGCAACATCTTTTCCAGTACATTGTGAAGAAGATTTGGACTAAGTTGTATTAGCTCTCATAAACATTAGAGGGCACCCTAATAAGCTATAAAACCGGAATATACAGTAAGATAGATACCAGTCTACCTCATTACTAATTATTGAGATAACAGTTGTAATAAGAGACATGCTTGAACTCCTGTGTAATCTGTACAATGTAATGAATATAAAGTCTAATACTGGTAAAGGAATCAATTCCTTAATTAAAAATTAAAGGTAAAATACATTTATAAAAATACAAAACATTTTGTGTATTTCACACAACACCACACAGCAAAAATACCATGATTGGACACAGTTATTTTCTCATGGTTTACATATGAAAAAACAAGTATGTAATTACAGAAACCAGTAATTATACATTTATCACCATATGTACAATAAATGTACAGATACCAGACAAATGTTTAGCAAACATTTAGCAGGAAGGTTATGTATTTGGAGGATTTCAGAGTACTAAGTTATTAAAAAATGCAAATAATCAAAGCAGAATGTCTGTAAATACAATAAAATAATTTGTTTGAGAGATCTATAAACATTCACATCAGTAACAGAACAGATAGAGACTGAACCTGTTTAAATGAACCTACAAACATGACTTTCACAACAGGACTTACACATATTAAAGAGGCTGTAAACCCATCATCTATATCACAACCTGGATCATAGGTTAAAGGAGTGCACGGCCACTCAGTCTTATTGCTGAATCACAAAACTGCTCAACCAGGTGACCAGATGGCATCATCTAAGCATGAAAAAGCAAAGAAGTTTACAGGAAACAAGTAGTACCATATTTAGCATCAATGGGCCTTAGGCAGTAAGTGGAAACGTCTTTTTGAATAAAATACACAAACTACAGGTATATCCGCTAGTCAAAAATGAGCAATTCTGAAAGCTTGAACCATAATTCACATGGAGGACAAAAGGAGAAAACAATAATGAGAAGTTAAATGGATCTTCTACCAAGAGTGATGATGGCTCCATAAGAGTTTGTGCCTGCTTTAACTCTGTAAGTACTAACCATTTCACTAATAAAATAAACAAAATGGTGAAAAACTTTCAACATAGATTTATATTTCGACAAAAGAATAATTCAAAGCACACAATTAAATCAATTAAGGAACATTTAAAGAGGAAATAGCCACTGCAATCAGCTAGAATCCAATTCAGACTTTAATTATGAGGGCCTTAAAATTGCCAATATTAATACATTCAATATCCTTTAATCAAAATAATTAGAATTTCTCACATGACAAGAGGCCATCCAAAAACACTCCAGTTATCAGCTTTTCCCAGATACTTTGTTTTTTCTAGTTTTAATTATTAATTGAATGTATTTTTTCACCTTTGTTACACACTCCTTACGTTGCAGGTGAATATTTTTGTGTTTGTCACTATTTCACCATTACCAGGACTCATCAGGGAGGCATTGCTCATATATTCATATTCACATAATTCACAGGAACAACTTGCTTTTCAAAACACATCATAATCCTGAAAGATGTTTCTCATAAGACACGTTTCACTGTCCACTATTAGCTATGCTCTGCTAATAAAAATAGTGCAACAATTTTCTGTCATTGTGGTCTCTGACTTAATATGCAAAACAGAATAAGAAGTGTATTTTGACTGACTCTAGCATTGTGAAATGGTGAGACCTCATTAATATTTAATTTCACAAAGTTATTGCAACTGTTTGCTATGAAAATACACCAAAACACTCCATTGTGTGGGACATAGAAGTGCTAAATAAAGAATACAAGCCATAACATTTACCTTTTAGCATTTATTTTTAGAAATAACATTTAGCATTTATTTAGACAGATGCAAATATTTCAAGCACTGATATTATGCTTGATTCTCTAATATATTCAAGTTGAACAGCATAACAGGTAAGGAATTTAGCCTCTATGCCTTTAAGCATACTGCCCTTCAATACAGTAGATGTCCTTGTATTGTAACTACCCCACATATATCAAAGCATAATGAACAACTGATTCTACCATTCCTTTCAGAGGCTGTTTAATGTTTTCATTATGTTTTATAAAGTGGAATAACAAGTAAGAGGTGGTGAAACAGTGAGAGCCTTGTAGTGGTACTGCGTGAACTAGAGACAGCCTTCATTCATGCACGTGGGAACAATTTTGTTAATTAACTATAATAAATGTAAACATATTCTTCGTTTTTCCTATACTTCTTCTTTTGACAAGGTTAAAACAGAACTTGAAACCAACAGCTTTAGATGCGCTGCTTCATTTACTGTGCAGTGTCTGATTCTAATAAAGTTGACTCAATAATTCCCTAAGATGTTTTTAAGACATCGTGCTTAAAATGAGCCATTCACTATGAATGTTGCTGCATTCAAAAGACTGCATTGCACAGTAGAAAGAAAAGTGCTGTGCATTGTTTTCTTCAGTTTTTTTTTCCACAAGTGACTTCTATTTCGAGTTAATTGACCATCTTGCTTATGGTAACAGCCTGCTAAGAAATGAATATGTGCAATTCTGCATCAAAATGGACTTCTTTACATTATTATTAGAACCACCTACTTCTGTTATCCCTGGGAAAAAAGGAAACCTTGATGCAACATTTCTTAAAAGAGTCAATAGGTCTTCAGTAAAAAAACAACAACACTGGACCACAGACAAGAAAAACCAGGAACCCCACCCGAAAGATGTGTCTTTGTGAAGGTCAGTAATCAGTACGTTCATGTCCAACACATTTCCTTTAATCATACTTAAAAGGAAACACCTTGGAGATAACAAAGTCCTTTCCCCCAGGACAAGAAAATAGCTTCACCCACTCCCAATATCATTTTTCAAAAATCATCTTTCTTGCAAAATTAAAGAAACACAATATTTTCCCAAACAGTCAAACTTCTAAGGTTGGAGAGGTTTTTATTTGCACCTGGACATGTTTTCAAAGTGATTCTACTGCACCTACCAAAGATCACAACAGTTTAAAGGAAAAATAAAACATCTATGTCAGAATCCAAAGGTGCACATTTCCTTTTCTATTGTAATGTAACATTCTGGCTAGAAAATGACATTTTACCAAGAGTATCACAGCTTCTGTGTGTCATCTTGCCTGGGATTTCAGTCCAATGGCATTCACAAAGACAAGTTTCTTTATTATGGTAAAACATATAGCTAGCTAATTAAGCAAGAAAATAATAAAAAAGGAAGAACCATTCTAGTTAATTAAAAAAAATTTAAAAAGAGAATATTTTGCCAATTGAACAAGCAATCATTCTGATCGTAGATTGTACTGTCACTGTTTTAATCAAAGTCCTACAGTCTTGTACTTTAATATAAGTCTGATTTAAGACACCTATCTCATAGAAGAGTATGAAGACATTCCATAAAACATTTTACACTATACTTTACCATTGTCAATAACAGGCATTACAAGACGTGACACAAACAAGCAGTGTAAACCACATTTTGAGGTAGATGTCCTATAAATGTGACATAGCACTAAACTGAGGCATACAAAAGACTTTGTGAACAACCAGGTCCCAAAATAAATCACTGTCACAACTACTCATACAGGCGCCACTACTAGGTCCTTTGTACAGGGAACACACCACCTGCAAATTACTTTTAAATCGGTAACAGAAACAGTGGAAGCCATTCGAAGACACAGTTGGATACAATACTATTCAGTCACTAGACCAACACAGTTTACATAAAGGTCTTAGAACAAGCAACTCATGTATTTACCACTTTTATCAAACGTAATCCAATTCATACTACTGTAACAATCACTATGAGACCAAAAGTCAGATACTTATATATCTATATAAGCTAGACCAAAGTAAATGGTTCTTATTCTATATTATCAAAGTAGTTTCTACTACATACTAAATACCTGGACTAATCTAGGATAAATCATAACTTGGATATGAATAAGAACAGCCTTTCAGAAAAAGGAAAGCTTTGATCAGGAAAGTGTTTTTTTTTTTTTGCATTGCAACACTAATATCTCTATTGAAAATGATGGAGTTGAACAGAGTTGCAGATACTTACTCTACAAAAGATCTTTGATAGCTATAAAGTGAAAAAACTTCACACATTTACTCCATATTCAAAGGTTTTCTCAGTTTTGAGGGGAGTGTATGGCAAAGCTTTCTTCATTATAAATTCAGGTTTAACATAAAAAACAGGTTTTCAGGAAAAACACTTGTTCTCATCACAAGGGTTTCAAGTGTAATAAAGTATCCAATTATACATTAAACTTTTAATTATCTGCAATTTCCCTCAGGGGATCAATAAAGTATCTATCAATTCACATATTACTTTGGCTTAATACCTTTTTCCATTGAACAAACAGATTTAAAGATAAACTGCCTTAGTATACTTCTTGTTTTAATGTAAGAGAAACAGAAATGTTCTCTGCACATTGTCGACATTATCAGAAATTCTTTGCCAATATTTAAATTCAATCCTCTGCCCAGCCATTCTTCATTAATTCTAATGAAAAGCCTCCCTAGTCTGGCAGCAAAGGCAGCCATTAATCTTTGAACTGTAAACTACCAGCAAATTCAAGTGTGAGGCCAAAAAACTACTACGTAAACAGACCAAATGGCTTGAGATCCATACAAAAAATATATCAGGCATAATTACGGTGAGATCCATGGGATTTTTTTCACCATAAAATCTTTTATTAAAAAAAACACAATATTGCAAGCTTTTATGCTTTTTGGAGCAAATGATGCCATTGAAAATGACTGCTAAGAGCACTGCCCTGCAATATTTCCAGCCATTCCCAAGGCACCCCAACACTATCTGAGGCTTTGAAACTATGGCAACCGAATAAGAAAGCAGGCTCCATGATTAATAGATGAAGATCCCAGTGACAATCTAGCAAGGCCATAACTCAGGACGAGCACAGATGCGCTTACATCAAACCCAACTCCAAGTGCACTTGCCAGACACTTGAATAAGGACAATGGATTTCCAAGAAATGCATGATCACAAAATAATTTAAGACAAGTGGATGGCTGTCTGCTAATCATCTTGATACAGTACTTCATTTTGTATTTTAATCCCTTTACATAGTATTCTGAAGCTCTAACTTTCTTCTTTTAACACAAAACCTAATTTACAATGCAGATTTCAGTAGGAACTGCTTTTAACTATTTGGTTTCAAGATCTCTTGGGTTAAAGCATTTGAATGCTAACTTTTAAAGTACCCCGAGTTAGAAAGGCACTTTTGAGATGATGCTCATGAAGATCGCACTGGGTAAAAATAACGTGGGAAAAACAGATTCCGTAGCTTTACATTTTTAACATTATCGTCTTTATTGTAAATAGTCGTCGTCGGTTTCCGATTCTCTGTAAGTCATTAAACGGTTAACATGTTACATCAATTCGATAACACATTTCATAAAATAAGTTTTATATGAAACCAACAGAAATGCTGACCTTTTTCAAAGTAACAGATGTAAACCTGAGTGGCATGAATGAATTTACATTGGTTTACAGTTTATAAATACTTTAAGTGAGTAATTTATAATTACATTGCCATTTAACCTGGTGTCTGATCTCTACGCATTATTTACCTATGAAAAAACCCGAGGTAAAACGAACTGTGTTCAGAAAGGTAGTTATCCAAGAAGTATAACTGCAATCAAATCTTTGTTGAACCTATTCTGTTATGCCGTTTCACGTTTTTCACTTCCTTCCCGAAAACGTTCCGTTTTAAGTGCACAAAGATAGAAAGGGGTTTTAAGACTGTAATATAGATATATTTAAATAGCGATGTATTTCAACTGACACAAAAAGGCTGTGATATTACTACACACCTCCCTCGTAGGAAAGGATGCGCTCAGCGCCATGACTTGGTTACAAGGCGGCACACGTATTAGCGGGGGTCAATTTAATCCTAACACCGTTGCTGTCAGCGATTGTGCTCTACCCAGGGGATGTGGTTCATTTTATTCTTCCCCTGCTTACAAATGGCTCAAATTAATGTAACGAAAGAAAAAAACCCGAGACCAGACTGCAAACAGGCACTCGACTAATACTGTATATTTCTACGTTCTTTTTCCAAAGAACTAGTTCCTAAAGCATATGGTATTTTTCGTTTAAACACAAATGCCAACTCCTTAATTATCCACATGGTTTAGTGTTATACTGCACATTGCGACTATACATTGTGACACTATCATAAAAGACTAATGGTTCTGTTTAAAATTTCACGCATTTGAATCCTGACAGCCTCTGCGTGTATTGGGTCCGTGTACCTCTGGGAAGCTGGTGTTTTGTTGGAATATTATTTTACTTTAGTCCCTTAAAACTTCTTAAGGCAAGTGGCATAGTGTTTTGCCCGAACTTCAGAGTTGAATGCCTTGACCTAAAAGGTACGTTTTTTCTCGCCATGTTGGACTTCAGGAAAGCTGCGCTAAACTTTTACAAGTTCTGAAGTTGCTGTAAAATCAATAAATAGCTGAATCTCACAGACTTGCCCAATACGCATAAAATCTCTTCCAGATACAAGGAACCTCGCTTGTAAAATGCACAGTCTGATGTACACAGTATCAATAGCACTGACGCAAACACATTAGCAACTGGTTTAAGACTCCGTGTCACGGATGAAAATCTTCAGGACCACTCAGCGCAGATTACTCTAAATTTTATTTGGAAATATACATAAAACAAGATGAGTTTTGTTGCTCATCTTGTTTCAGGGGCACATAAAGTCACTCCGCTAACATGAGAAATCCCAAGCTTAAGGATTTATTTAAGATCACATATATACGGATACATTTCTGTAAACCAGCAGACGTGAGAACATGTTTCCCTTGAAAGACAAAATTGAGTTTAAGTGGAGATATGTTTTAAATTATTTAGTGTTATATTATGTTTCTGTTAACTTTACGACAGGACTTCACAATTTTATGAAGGCTTCCTAGTAGCTAACACTGCCAAGTTACAAGCTGAGCAGCTCACATTTTTAGATGGGAAATATATCCACAGTAAAACTGTCACTACATGTATTTTACTCTAGCAAAACACGGAGTGGAAAATGTCTCTATATTTAACTAAGGGACTTTGAACATAGAGTGATTACAAAATCAAATAAATATGAAAATAGCTTTGCTTTATACAAAATAAAGGCAGACCATTACAAATAGAATAGTCCCTGAAAACACATTGTTCGAATGAAAGAGAATATGCGATGCAGCCAGCCTTGCTGTACAAGTTGCATATTTGACAACGTCGTGTTAATATGCAAAATAATAATACATACACTTATATATAAGGAAAAAAACAATCCAGAGACACGCATGCAAAGAAACTTAAGAAAAATACTCTACCTCCTGCTCATGAATAGGCAGCAGGCAAGGATAGCAGAACTAGCTGCAAGACCGTCCCGTTAGTAATCCATTTAAGATTTTGCCTGGGCAGTTCCGATTTAAAGTATCTTTGTTCTTCGTATAACTACATGAGTGTTTAAGTAGAATATTTTCTTTTAGAAATCTGTGAAGAGTACGCGCTTTTGTCATACAGACCGTGAGGGAGCTTTGAACAACAACTTTTGTTCTTCAAGCGAGAAAATCCAGAAGAAATCCACTTTCAAAGCCAATGTTGTTTAAATCCTTTAAGGAAACCGAAACAGAATAAATCTTGCCTCCAAGAATTGACCATGTAGTGTCCCGAACCCTGTTCATTCGCAGCAGGCTAGCACACCGCTCCTCACAAAAGCTCCTAGTCATCCTATTTGGAGATGAAGGTTTCTTACTAGCGCACACCGATCCCAGCTGTCACTCGCTACAAATGGGGAGGAGTTAAATTCCAGACTGGATCACAGTCATGTGGATTTGGATTCCTTGTGCTACCGTCCATACAGTATTTACCAAATGTTTACTTGAACGGAACCATAACGTCTATAATTTAAAAAAAAAATAGAAATAGAGAGTGAGTTTTACTTAGCATTACTACTTACATTATTTTTATATGTTCAATAATTCAATGGTTTTTTATAGGTAAACCTTGTTTTACCCTGATGTCCTGGTTGTGTTGTCGTTAAAATGGGTTAATGATGCGTAAAATGCACCTGTCTCACGTGCGCAGTTTCTAGGAAGGAACCAACAATTCAGTAGGAAACTAAAATATCTCCTCTACAGTTTTACACATGGTAAACAATGTGGCTTTATAAGTTTCGTATACTTATTGAAACGAAAAGCAGACGAAATGCAGTTCTAGGCGGCTAAACTGTGGTCTTTTAAACTCTCCTTTGTCATGGAGGAAGAAACCCAACTCCGGTGGGCTGGGATTTTCCAGGCACAGTGTTTCTAATCGCCCTGATCCCCTTAATAGCCAATCAGTTCTGTGAGGGAAGAGGAGAGCAAATCCTTTTAAAGTTGCTGCTTCGGTATTGCGATTTCAGTTGTGCTGAACATGGTTTGTTTTTTGTGCATAAACCCATGTTTCTTAAGGAACTATGTTCTGCTGCTCGTTTAGCACACTGTGCGATATTTGTGGTACAAGAACTCTCGTTCATACAAAATACATCTCCAGAAATCCCTCTCAATTCTTCAAAGTCGCAATTGTAAAGGGATTACCTCTATAGCAATCTATCTATAGGAGTAATGACGAAGCGCACGGATGACAGGCTTGGCAGGCTGTAATACAGACGCACTGTTTTACACGACAGGTGATTTTGTACACAGTGTTGAAGACCGAAATAGTTTATAAATGATTCATTTCTAAAATGATTAATGGGTGAACAGAAAGTGATATTATTAATTTCTAGTCAATTAAAAAATACTCAATTGAAGTAAATAA